>NC_134106.1:106602500-107227500 GCF_040939455.1 Microcebus murinus
AGCATGATGTACAACATAGAGTTCTAATTCATTTTACATCAGTTTGTTCAGAACTATATTTTTAATATTAGACCAGAGAAAACCTGAAACAGTAACATTGTCAGTATGCACTCACAGATTTTAAAAATAAGTCCACTGACTTCTCTAGCACTTGCTTACTATACAAAATCTGAGTAATTCTTTCTAAGATTAAAACCATAAAACCTAAGAACTATCCCTTTTTGAGAAGTGTTACACTTCTTTTTGAACATATTGTCCTTTGGTATAGTAAGTAAAATCATTTGTCCCCCTCTTTGCTATAAGTATATTCATTGCAGTCCTTGGGGTGTGTTGTTTAATTTATTTTAATTTTTTAGAGACAAAGTCTTGCTTTGTTATCCAGGCTAGAGTGAAGTGGCTATTTACAGGCATGGTCATAGCACACTGCAGCCTCAAACTTCTGGCCTTAAACAATCCTCCTGCCTCAGCCTCTCAAGTAGCTAGGACTATACGTGTGGGCTACTGTGCCCAGCTTAGAATTTTCTTTACTTCAATTTTGTTTTTTTTACAAATCTAGTTCTCTTATACATTTTTTTTATGTGATCATATATATTTTCTTGAACCTATTAATCACTATTATTTTAAACTACATCTTATGTTTCCCAATTTGGATTTATCTGTGGATATATTTTAATTTTGTAAAAATATTGTATTTATTTTTATTTTCCATATTTTATATTCAGATCTTCTTTCTTGGGATTCTTGGCTATTGTTGATAAGATGTAAGAGATTTTGCAGAAAAATTTGTAAATGCTTTGAATCATGTTATTTTCCTTCAAAGACTGTTAAACCACAAAGATAAAGTGGGAAGATCATTTCAATCTAATTAGGGACTAAGCTACCTGGATTGTGGTTTGCAGTTTTTGTAAGACTCACTCTCAGTTTTGTTCTTACTGCTAGCCCTTACCTTCCAGGTAAGAACATGAAATGTTTCATCTCACCCATTCTCATTAGTTGATACTTGACTTCAATTTTTGTCTCCTCAGTACAGTGAACTTACCCAGCACCCTGCTCTCTGTTTCAAAGATTTTCTTCTTAGATTCTTATCCTTTTTCTCTGAAGAGCTTCAGAAATCAGCAAAAACCTATACCATTCAATGGAACCAACACTGAAGATCTCAGTTTGAAGCCTTGTAGCAGGTTGTTCTCAAGGGTCCACTGGCAAGCTGCAGTAATTCTCAGTTGTGGTAAATGCCTTGAATAGACAAATGCATGCACACTTTTTTTGTCCACCAAATCTTTGAAGAATAAGGAAGAGAGTAGAAGTAAAAACAATTATCTGACCTATGATAGAAATAAATAGCTATGTACTATTTTTAATAATGTCATTTAAGATTAGAAATGGAATATTATAAGAGAAAACATACTGCCTCTCCTTGTAGCATAGGGAAGGTGGGTTTTCCCCTCTACTTTGCAGTCTCACTGCAGTCCTTTAAATTGTTTCTCCAGAAATGAGGAGGAGCATGTGCTCAATTGATAAGAACCTGGAATTAATCTGGCTATGTATTAACCCTTTGGTAGAGTAGATGCATTAAATGTAAATACACAAACTAAGAGGTCCAGCCTTGGACAACTTTCACACTAAGCTGACGGCCAAACTTGAGGCTGTATTTGGGATTACATGGCTCAAGGAATCAATCCAAATTGAATGAACAAGAACAGGAGAGACTCTACCCAGGTCACTCATTTCTAAACCAGTAACACAATTCATTAGGCATTCCATAATTTTTCATTCTTTCAGATTTTGACTGGTAGGAAAATCAGGTTAGGTTTGCCATGTGGGCTCAATTGTCTTCAATGCAGAGGTTGATCTCTGTATATCCCTATTCTCACTGGTAAACCACACTGACATTTTGAGTCTCATAGAATTAGTGTTAGTTTAGAGCTGATGACCCTCCACTTGAGTATCAGTAGAACCGCAACCTGCTTCTAACCAGTCAAATACGACAAAGGCGATAGGATGAATCTCCCATGATTATAGTCTGTTGTATAAGACTCAAACTTACCCAACTGGATAAGACACGTTCTCCTGCTGGCCTTGAAAACCTCAACTTCCATAATGTACAAAAGGTCACATGGTAGGTATATCAGTTATGCTTCTCCAGACATGCAGAACCAGCAGTGTGTGTGTGTGTGTGTGTGTGTGTTTGTATATAGACACAGAGATTATTTTAAGTAACTGGCTCACACAATGATGCAGTTGAGTTATGAGGCTGGCAAATCCGAATTCTACAACAGTAGGCCAGCAGCCTGGAGAGCCAGTGAAGAGCTGATGTTGCAGTTCAAATCTAAAGGCCATCAGGATGGCAGAATTCCCCATTGCCCAGGAGAGGTCACTTTTTTGTTCTATTCAGGACTTCAGCTGAATAGATAAGGCCCACACATATTATGAAGAGCAATTTGCTTTACTCAAAATTCACAGATTTAAGTGTTAATCTCATCTAAAACTATTTTCACAGGAACATTCAGAATAATGCTTGACAAAATATCTGGACTCCGTGGCCAAGCCAAATTGACACACAAAATTAATCACCACATCAGGGAACTATGGACAGCCTCTGTGAGCTGAGGGCCTCAGTACTACTTCAAAGAACCAAATTTTGCCTGCAATCTAGTGAATTTAGAAGAAGTCCTGGAGCTTTCAATGAGATCATAGTTTCAACCAACCCCAATTGCAACTTTGTTGAGACTCTGAGCAAAGAACCTAGATAAGCTGTGCCTAAGCTCCCCAGAAACTGTGAGATAATAATGTGTGTTATTTTAACTCACTAAGTTTGTGGTAATTGCTACACAGTAAAATAAAATTAATATAATATTAATCTGCATTAGTTAATATAAAAATAAGTTTAGATCAAGTAGATGGCTTTCAAAGTATTAATAAAATCTGGCTCTAAAATTCATCAATTGTATGATCTGACAATTAATGCTATAGTTTTACATTTCAAATAAATGAATAGATTATCCTTAAAATGCACTGGATTCCAGGAGATCTATTCAGTCTGTATTAAAACAAGGATATTCAGCAATAACATGTTAATTGAGTTTCATATCAATTATAGATGAATACAAAATACATTTATGTCTTTAATTTGCACTTGAAACATGGCAACCAAAAGGATCATAAGCTAATCAAATCACAACCTGAAGAAATTTTTGTGACAATAGGTGAAACTTGTATCACTCCCTGTGCTCAGTACAGACATTTTCACAAAATGGGATCTTGCTATGCCATATACAAGGCTCATTCCAATGATTGTTAGGGAGTGTAAAATCAAGATAGAAATGCCCTAATTTAGAAAGTATGCTTGAAAACTGTCATTTTGAAATATTTTATTTGATTTGCAAGTATCACTTTGATTCTTTTTTCATGGTAAGCAATTTGCTGATGTAAAATAATCCTGAAAAACAGTCATAATTCTGCATAGTCACAAATTAAAGCTAATTTCTGAGAAAAAAAATTATGTAAGTAAAGTGGGAACAAATTTTTTTAAAGAGTTTGAAAAATATTTATATTATACTTTTAAAAAATTTTCTTAGAAAACTATATTACTATTGACTTATTGTATATCATAAACTATGTAAATAACTGTTAATATGGTTTATCATATATACATATATTTCTCTGTAAGAATATACTGAATGACAAAAGTAAGTCAGGGTGCCATAAATGATGAGGAAAACATATTTAAAGTTTTATTATGTAACTTAACAAAGAAGTCTTGTACCAATAATATTCAAATATATTTAGACTTATTTAGATATCATCATATTATTCTGCAAAAGATCAGTGGAAGTAGAAGACATGAGGTGAAACTTCCAGAAACTTTGGTGTCTCTGAGTACTCCTCTCTAATTCTATTTTTGGATAATAAAGAAATAGATGTGTGGTTTTACAGGATTTGGGATAACAGGTGGAACACATCTAAAGAGTACCAGTGACAAAGAGTGAGCAGCTAAAATCTCCATGGGCTCTAACATAAGTTCCCATGTTCTAAGTAGAATTTAAGCTCCTTGAACTCTTCCTGAGAATATAAGACAACATGTGCAATGCAGGCTTAAGTTTCCTGGTATTCCTTTTCTTTCTGGAAGATCGTATGCATCTTAGTATCTTCCTCAATGTTTAGCATACAGTGGTAATTCAGTCACAATATGGCTGGATGACTAAATAATTCTTGTTTTTCATTTTCATTATGTTACATTTCACTAAATTTATTTATAATACAAACATGCTGATTTTGTCCCCTAGGACATTTGCCAATTCTTTAGACAGTTTTAAATGTCATAATTAGACAGGTATTATTGAAATAAAATGCAAACTAGGAATGCTTCAAAACACCTCACAATGTATAGAATTGTCCTTTACTGCAAAATTATCTGGTCCAAAATGTCAATAGTACTGTGGGTAGGAAAGTGCTTTTAAGAAAGAAAAGTATGAAATCATTTAATTGCTTACAAAATATAAGCAGGATTGGGCAAAATATTTATTAGATGATAATAAAAGAGCATTTGGTTCATCAGGGATTCTTTTCTTGAATTAGACAGACAATTTCATATCAACACTGCTTGATTTCCTCCATTCTATGAATTGGTTCTGCTGTAGTTTTAACATTTCACAAGAAATGTTAAATATAAGGATGACAAAAATGTAGTAGAAATGGAGAATACATTGGCAAATCCTCTAATTCTAGAATGACAAAACAGTTCTGATTGCTCTGATGAGAGATTAATTGAAAATGATTTGGGTCGA
The DNA here is from genome assembly GCF_040939455.1 of Microcebus murinus. Lineage (NCBI taxonomy): Eukaryota > Metazoa > Chordata > Mammalia > Primates > Cheirogaleidae > Microcebus > Microcebus murinus. The sequence continues at coordinate 106,607,285 of NC_134106.1, forward strand.
AAAATAAGATAATTTATTGACATGAATATGCTAATACGAATAATTTGGTATTCACAGTAATAATTTGAGTGCTGTGGCTTTTATGCTGAAAGTTTCCCATTAAAATGTGAATATAAAATTTTAAATGGCATATAATGTAGCAGGAACTCATGACTACATGACATAGATATGCTATTCTAAGGGATCTTTTCAGGGACTCCAAATAAAATTAGACTCAGCAGGATCAAAGCTAGAGATTTCATTAGAAATATAAATAGCCCAGCCCAAACTCCCTTGATTTTAAATAGTCGTATAGTAATACATAACCATTAAGCACTTCTACTTCGTTATAGTCATGATATATAAAAGAAATTCCAGTATTAGTATTTTTCAGTCATTCAAGGAGAGGATTCAAAAGACGTATTTAAACAAGCTCTCTTTTCTATGTCATCTATTTTAAAGGAAGAAAAATTAAGCTGATATTTAATATTTTTTGAAATATGTTGAAATTTGAATGCTAAGAGGAGGTTATGGTGAAGTCAGAAACAATGTGACTTATTACCTTATCCCTAATAAGTATGACAGTGCTTGGCACATAGTGCATGCTCAGTAAATATTTAAGTGAATAATTATTATCATTCTGTATGAGGATTGCAAAGACTCATCTACAATTGATATACTTAATACATTTAGAGATTTTTAAGTAATTGTGTTTAACTTTTTTGTTTTTTCAAAAATCTTATCTACAATAGCTTTAGCAGTGATTGATGCTGCTTATGCTTTTCTGCTTGGCTTAGGGTAGGCCAAAACTGACAGCTGACTGGGTTTGGGGTTAGAGTTGGGGTTAAGGTTGTGGCTATTTATTCCATGATTTTCTTGCTAGATGTACATGATTACACGAAGCTATTAATAGACAAATTCCTAACAATTCTGTTTTAGGGTTAAATGTACATTATGGGGTCATTTATTTCATGTAATCAATTTTTGAAGGTATGAGCATTTCTAATACTCATGAATATGAATCAAATAATTATAGTATCATAGTAGAGCTCATTGGTGTAGCCAATGTTAGAGTGTTTCAAGCACGATTTCAACCATTATACTTCACTTTGTAGTTCCTGGGACCAAATATCAAAATCAAAAGATAAAACTGCTTAGGACTTTGTGAAGACTGCATGAGTGACTACCTCTTGGAATGATTAACTGCTCTGTAAGAAAAGGAGAAAAAATATTATGGCAAATACCACGCATATTACTCTAGACATGCCAATGTACACATATATATTTAAGATGAATGAGAAAGGAATAAAATAGTTGACACAGAGTCTTAAGTAGAAGGTCTATACTTTTCCATACAATTATCTCCTAAAATTTTCAAAACAGAGAAAAGAGAAAGAGAGAGCAACCCCATTCTTTCCTTTCTCCCTAGTTTTGGGCAGGATTTTCAAGAATGCTGAATCACATTAGGACTTTATTTGAAGAATATAATATTGTTCTTGCTCCAGATTCAGAAACTTGACTGATGTTTGTTCCTAATATTGTATTTGAAGGGGGAAAATAGCTGGCTGGAGATTATGCTTGCCAAACAAGAGAGAGATGGGTACATTCCAGTGACATGAGACACACTAGGTACTTAGCAACTCAGAGGGGTCCAATGGGAAAACAAGAGATTAATTTTACTTGCCATGATATATCAAAAGAGAGATGGTTTATAGTATTACAGCATCAAAATGGAGAATCAACTGGCACAGTTTTAATAACCAACCAGGAGTGATAAAAAGAATATACATCAGAAAGTTTCTGTCATTGGTAAGGCTAGGACATCTGTAAGATTTTTGGAACCTCAGACACCAGATAAGATGACGGAGTTATTTTAAGTGCATTGGATATTACTCTCCTTTTGGGTTTGTCCTTCCATAGCATTTCATTGTATAGTTAGAGCAAAAAGAGATAGTGAAGAAGGGAATTTCTTTGTAATCAAATACCTTAAAGTATACTCAAATTAACGCTAATAGGAGAGAACATTGAGCAATTTTATTTATGTTTGCATCATCCCTATACCCTAATGGCAAGTTATTGTTTACACTTATCATTCATGTTATAAAATCTTTTGGAAGTGTTTCAACACCTTGAAACTATGGGATAAGACTGTAATAATATAAACTTACATAAGCATATAAAAATTGGCTAAAATTATTAGCCAATTATATGGTATTATATGGTCCTGGAATATGGGTACATAGGTGACAGTTGATTCAAAGGTCACAATAGAAAAGAGGGTTTGATACAGGTTGAAAATTAAAGGGGTAGCTGATTTGTGTAAGTCAGCCACAATGACTTGAAATCTGCAAGCAGCAGCTTATAGGAGACTGTTTCTGTACATAAACTGAAGCTAAAGAAGGGAGTTACAAAGGGAGAAAAACCTCTTTTGGACTGGAGTGGGATCTGGGCCAATGAGAAGGCAGTACATGGGTGTTTCTAAGCAGGATACCCAAGCAAAGAGAAACAACCCTTATTAAGGGTATCAGGTAGTTTTATGGAGTGAAGTTTCAACCTTGAACTGTAGCAATATCCCTGGGAAGAATGACAAATGGACTTTGTTTCATCAATGGTCAATGGAGCAAAAGAAGTGGGTTACTTTCAACAGGAGTTGGATGCAAAGGTCAACTCAGTAAGTAAAACTTGAAACCCAGATCAGTATTTATAGCTAAGTAAAGTTGAAAAATACAGTGTGATCATGCATTTTTAGATGTTTTATACCTCCCAATGTAGAACAGTTTTTCTCTTTAATTCTAGTGTTTTTCTATGAAACATTGCCAATAAAAGATATTAAATTAAATGTAATAGAGAATAATCCCCATCTACATTGTAAGGGCCCTACTTTTACAGGAAAGTCACTCAAGAGGCGATAGTAGGGAACTACCAGCACTGGAAGAACAGCAAACTTAATTGAATGTTTCCTATGCTTCAAGTACTCGGTTAAGTATGTTACAGGGATTATCTTATCTAATCATAAGTCGGCAGAGTTATATTTGATATATGAAGGAAATAAGGCTTAGTGCAATGAAGTATTAGCCCAAAATCCCACATAGTTTTAATGACAGAGATGGGATTCTGTCATTAAAAACAAGGTACATCTGCAGTTTGCTAACCTCTAGCTTATAGCAACCAAAAATAAACTCTATAGACTTATGGGGCTTGCTCTGTGGAAAATGTCATCGAAGCAGTGTACTTGCTATTATATAAAGTGGAGACATTTCGTGAACAAGACAACTCTCTTCTGTTAGCTGATGTGATCAGATACAGAGTTTGTTTGCATTTATGGTTTATTCCTCCCTCTGTTTTCTCAGTGCTTCGCAATTAATTTTACCCTTGATATTGTTAGTAAAGCTTCCTGGAGAAGATCTCTGATTTTCTGACTCTGTACCAATCTGATGTTTGGTGGGAACTCAAACCTAGTTCATGGTCAATAATTCTCATATATGAATGTGTAACAATGTGATGTTTTTATAGAATAACTAAAGAGTGAAAAAGGAGCACAGCAAACCTGAGCACTTAGGATTGCATCCAGGATATTCTTGCTAGGATAAAGAAACGGTGCTATTGCTTTATGGCTATGCCAGTGCTGGTGCAGTGATAATGCATGATGATAATGTTGACTAGAATGGCATTCCCCAAGTGAACGCTGAACAAATGAAGATGGATGTTGTACACATTGCAATAATTGATATTGTTTTCTCTTTGACTTAACATGAGAGGCAGAAGGAAGGTTCTCAGTGCTTAATGTCAGATTAAGAGGCAGTGAGCATTCATTCTTAGGTGTCAGAAAATGAGATGTGGTGGTTAACTCTACTTCACCTTGAAAACTCCTTGTGTTGTACCTGCTATTGGTGATTGATTGTTAATTCTTTAAAAACTGGAGCATGGTGACCATCATTTATTTTCAACCGCTTATAATTTTCTTGAGACAATAGCAGAGTTTTTAATATGGTCAAAGTTTTTCTGTTTAAAATATTTTAGCTAATTTTTGGAAACTTAAACTGCAGATATTCCTGTATAATATGTTATCTTTGTTTTTTATGAATATAATCTTAGCAGTTTCCTTATCTCACTGTTAATCATTGTTTTACTTTGGCCCTCAACTAATCAGTCTCTTCTTTCAAGATGTTGATGAAGCTATCACGATCCACTGTCTTACCAACTCACTTGAAAATATTTTTTTTCTTCTTCATAAATTGTTAAGAACACTTAAAATCTTTCAAACACATATTACATGGCTTTCACCAAAATTCATTAGAATGTTCAAATTCGGTTGTATTCATTGCCATTTTAATATAATGAGGGATAGATCAATATTTAAGGAGTGGCAATATTTTATCTCTGTCAAATCCATACCATAGTTATGTGGAATCGGTAGAATATAATACATAAATATCTGACGTTGAAAGTTGAAATCAGACCTTGTTGCATAATATACAAGGTGGAGGTGGTAATTTTAAAATAGATGTATAAAGAAGGTTCACCATCATTACATGCAAATTATAATTCCTTAAGGGGCCAAAAATATTGTCTATGACTAGTGAGATTTTCAAACTGCAATTGTTTCTCTTCCAGGGTACCAAATTGGCCTCCCAAATGAGACACTTTTGGCACTGATGTGAAAATAAAGCTGTTTTCTCCACAGTTTGTTTGACCATCAGAGCAGAAATACACATTTTTAGAATGGCAACATAATTTGTTTTCTTTTCCTTTATAAATATATATATATATGCACATGTAGTTATATTTAAGTGGAAATGATATAATTTTATAGCAAAACATATATGCTTTTCTTAAATTCATTTTACATGTTGTTTTCATTTCCTATAAAAAATTCTTGTTACTTTTTAAGCTATGCTACAACATTGTTTACTGGTACAGTGATGGAGTTCCAAGTGTTAAGATGACTAAATGAGTTGTTCCTTCAGGAATAGAAAAACTTAAACACGGTCATGCTGCTTCATTAGACTCCTAACCAAATAGTGAGAGGAAAAAAAATTGAAACAAACAATAAAAGATTAACTTAATAAAACTATCAAAGCCAACTTAAGACAAATGAATCCAAAAAGAAAAAATTTAAAAAAGGAAATATCTATGGCATTTTCCATCATTGATTGGGGCTAGAATTATAAAGCCTTTTTATTAAATAAATGCTGATTCTCATTGAATATTTTTTTTACATTGGGATAGATGATTTTAAGCTTAGTTTTGGGCTATACTGTTTGGGTTTTTTTTAAAAAATTAAATCCAGTAGACAGACATATGCTAACTATAAATTCATATTTTCACATTTTCAATATACATTTATTGAGAACTATTGTAAGGCAGGGAATCTGGTTTTTAAAAAGTTTTAAAATAATATTAAAAGCTCATATTAATAAAACACTTAATATTTGCTGAGCTTTACTTTATAAGCATTAACTCATTTTCTTATTCCAACAAGCCATAAAGGTAAAGGCTGTTCTAATTCCACTTTAAAGACAAAGAAACTGATTATCAGATCATTTAGAAATATTTCTTCATGGACACAGTAAGAAATTGGCAGGAACAAGACTCAAACTCATGCATATAACTTTAGGACTTCACTCTCAAACAATGAGCAAGACACAATTATGAGAAATGGCTCTACAATAACATACACAAGCTATAAACACAGTGCCCCACGGTCTCTAAAGTATAAACCATCAGCTTAGTAGAGAAGGCTTCCAGAGCGGAATAATTAAGTAAGGTTTTGCCAGGCAAGGAAGGAAGCTCAGATACCCTAAACAGGAAGAGCACAACACGTGCGAAGACCGCGCAAATGCAAGGCCACAGGAAAGAACTGGGCTAGGTCAGGCAAGGTGGGGAATTGCATGGCAAGAGCGGTATAGCTGGCACCCAGATGGTGTGTGTGGAGAAAGCCAGGAGCAGGTCATTTGTGTGAGGTTCTACATCATCCGTATGAGGTTCTTCATCATCCGTATGCTGTCTTTCTCCTATCTTAAAGTACTATGAAGGCAGGGAATATTTCCTTGTTATTTAGTCTTTTCTAAGCATCCATTCCAATTCTTTCTGTTCCTTAATAAATATATATTAAATGAATTTATGAATGACATAAATATGGGTTGATGAATAAGTTGGAGTTCGTTTCTGTAGGGCCAAACGGTGTTTGGGGTGTTTATGAAGGAGAGTGACAGATCACACTCTCTGTGTGTTTCTTAGAAACATAACTCTGGATTAGTTTTGAAAAAAGAAGATTTGGAGTTGGACTGCCATGAAGATAAATGAAAATTTATAAATATACATTTCTACTGCATTTTTGCTACTGGTTTAGTACCTCATTCTGTGAAAATCATGAATACTTTTTTTTTCCCTTTTCTGTAAAATGAGGGGAGGGGACTATCAGGCCATCCTGCCCAGCAAGTGCATAGAATGTATGCAAGCCTGAGAGCGTGCGTACTGGGAAAATCGTGCATTGTAGGCACCCATGGCTGGAGCCTAGGAAGGATGAAGAGTTGTAGCAGAGGTTGCTTCTAATAAAAACCACAAAAGGAACTTCAGAGCTGTGTCCCTGGCTTATTCCCAGTAACTAAATAAAAAATGCTTGAGATAAGGGGATAGGATGATTTTTGCATTTTGGACAAGTAATTTTCCAGAGGGAAATATCACTAAAGATCTTCAAAAATAGAATTCATACTCAGGGCGGTAGGTTACCTTATTCCAGCAGTTTATTGATATATTGCATTAGAACCCCAGTTCATCCAACTGGCAAATTTACTCTGTTCCCAACTGATGGTTCTGTTAACAGCTAGGAATAACTATTACATAGCTAAGGAAACAAGCCCCCCAAGAAGGCAATAGTAGAATTAATAGTGGGAGAATTCAAAATGGTTTCAATTATGTGAGTTACAAGATCATGATTTTTATGATTCAAAACATAAATTGTTTTCCAAAAAGAAATTTTTCCTTATTAAAATAATTTAAAATAGTTAACTCCTCTCTTCTTAATATATAAGTAAAAAGAAACTTATGAGAAAAATTGATAACATTAATTCTAGAAGAGTAATTTATGGTTTATAAAAATACCTACTCTTATATTATCTGCACAATCTATAAATGGACAGGCTCTATATTAATTTTCTCATGGTACAGAAGAAAGCAATAATTTTACAGTGATTTGCCCCAAGTTAAAATGTCACAACAAATTTTAGAACTAAACTGAAATTTACAATGTCTTTCAAAAAAACTCATATATCATTTTCTGTCTCTACTTCTCTACTTCTAATCAATACATTTTCTAGACATTGGCATTCTCCCAGAGTTCTGATGTGCGTTTAGGGTGTGAACCTTTGGACACTACTCACAGAACCAGCAGCTGCAGATGTTCTGGCCTGATGCATCTCAGCAGCTGCTTTCAGAAATACTGAAGCCAAACTCCTTTTCCTCTTTACTTCTATTTTTCTTTGCAACTATTGATACAAAAGCTGCTATTCACCTTTCCATAAATAATGCATTTATGGTAAAGCTTCAATTTAACTTTTCTTTAACCTTGTTGTTTTGTCTCTTCTCTTTCCCCAGTGACACCTAGTGGTATTTTATTTGCTTCCTTTTTGTTTTCCAAAAAGGTATCTTTTACTTTGGTGATAAAATTACTAGACACAATTATTTCCTCCTAGTGTCCATCCATTTCTTATTAGCAGAGTTAGCATGCCATCAGTTTCTTAGTTGAAGTAAACAAAATCTTTTTTGCCTTTTTCCTTTTATAAGCTTGTAAGAGTAAAAGGCTGAGTCCATATTTGCTCTGAAATCTTTTAACATATACTTGCAACACGGAGCCAAAGATTTTTTAAAACCTGTGTGTGCACAAGAAATGAGAAGTTCATGATCTCATTGAAGAGCTGCTATATAGTTCAGAGGAGTGGGAGATAATCTGGGTTTGGGGTGAGAAAGGATGGCATGGAAGAAGTAGTATTTTAGTTAAGTCTTAAATGAAATTATGGTCGTGCTGCTTGTCTAGAGCATAGTGAGATGGATAACACGTTAAAGCCTAAAATATTCATATTATGTTGGTTCCCAGGAGCTGAGGAATCTCTGATAGAGTGATATGATGCATTAAATTCATAATAAATATTTGGTGATTAAATGAATCTACTTGTACTGCTTGATGTGGTTCTCTTTGGATGGAGTAAAACATGCAATTTTTGTCTAGGAAACAGTGGCTTAGGTAGGACCATCACTACTGAGTGATGGGAATGAAGATAAGGAAAAGTCATCTTTTTAAACAAAAATTATAAAAAGCAAAAATATTGTATATTTTAAATATTATATGAATAAGTATGATATGGTATCTATAGAAATTCTCCTTTAGGAATAACTTATAATAAATATAGTAAATAGTTCAATGTTAGTGATCATTTACTTTTCATCAGATACTATGCCAAGCTCTTCACATGCATTTTCTCAATGTTTTTAATGTTCATAACAAACGTGTATAGTATCACCAGACACCTTACTTTACAAGTGAAAAAGGGAAGTGGAATGAGGCACAGTATAATAACATGTTAGAAATACATTCAACCTTCACTTTTAATCCTCAGAATAATACACGTTAAAGAAGATTGTTCCTCGAATACAACCAAAACAATGACCACCTCCTTATTTTTAGTTTTGTCCCTGCTCACCAGACACAAAGCAATGTAGCATGTGTTTAGTATAATAAAAATGGAGATTGGCAAACAAGAACTTACCAGCATTTATTAAGGCCAGTGAAGAAAAGAATATTTGTTTTGATACTAGAATATCTGTCTATATATTTACGTATGAAAATACCTCTTATGTAGGAGGAATACCACTTCAATGTGTAGATAACAGAAAAATTATTGGCTATATTTTTTCTTTTGTTTATATTTTATTACCAATAAATGCACCATTTCATAGCTTGATCAGTTTTATGAGCTTATTTTTAAATTTTGCTCGTAAATACTGTCAGTTATATCTTTAGACTATGTATTAAATTTTTTATTTTGATAAGAACAGTCATATTTCTAATTGCACAATTTTTGGCATGAAGAATTTTTTCTTGATAACTTAATTATTTGGGTCTGCAATGGTGTCTACTTAGGGTTACAGTGATGCTGTTTTTTAAAAGTTCTTTTAGCTACTTAAGATATTAAATATTTCACATATATAATAATTATATATTCCAACTATAAATTCCAAAGTAGCAGCATTACTACTGCTCAGTGATTTTGATTTTAAGTAAAACTATAATAGAGCATTATTATAAGTATGTTTTATTTTGTATCAACTACAGTTATCACAATGTGTTTTTCAAATTGAGTTAAGTAGAATGTCATTTTAGTTTTCTTTAAAAAAATATTTTCATTAACTATTTTCATATAATTAATTTGATGTATTGAAACCTACATATTATTAAAATTAAGAACTATTCTTTTACTTATCAAGTGAATTCTTTAGAGATATATAGTATGCTAATGTGATGGACTCTATGTCTGACAATAACGTCTAATCAAAAACCTCAAACCCAAATGCTTAAAACAATAGGCTATTTTAAGCTCATTTATGTATGGGTTAGCTAGGGGATCATCTGGTCTGAGAGTTCAGAAATGGAATATTGTCACTTCTTTCACATTCTATTTTACCAAAGCAAGTCACAAAGCCAGCCCAAATTCAAGAATTCAGGAATTATTGTCCAACTCTTTCAAAAGAAGCTTCTACGTCATGTTGTCAAGGGTATGGATACAGGAAAGAAGGTTGTGGGATCTGGGACATTTTTATAACTCACCAATCTTTTCTTTTGTTAATTTTGCTAGATAATTTTAAATATATACATCCTTTATGTGAAAAAAATAAACTTGTCTCTGACAGTTTTCATGCATTTATGTCTTTGTATATTTTTTTTTAGTTCTGCTTTATTTTAAATTATTTCCATTCTGTAGTTTTTGAAGGGTTATTTTATTAATAGTTCACTAAGCATCAAGTTAGATGCTTAGAACCCTAATTTTCAGTTACTTTTTTTCTTATATAGAAACAAGTATTTAAATTCCCTATATAGTAACAATTTATCTTTGTCTCATAAATTTTGAAGACTAATCATTTTAAATTATTTAATTATAAATATTAATTTCAACTACAGTTTCTTTTTATTTGACATATATTATTTATTAAGATGTTTTAAATTTTAAAAATACATTTTAATTTTTTTTTTAAACTTTAGACAGGATTTGCTAACATAATAGCCTCTGTTCAGAGAATGTAGATTGAGTTGCAACATAGAAGATTCTTATAATCATGCTGAGGAACAAAGGAAAACAGGCACAAAAAGAATACAGAATTATGATTTTGTTCATATAAAGATCAAAAACAATAGAACTGTAATTTATGCTTGGTTTAGTGACTAGTGTATAGTGAGTAGGTGAGGGCATAAGAGTGGGTTCCAGATACTGGTAATATTTTTTTTCTTGACCTAGGACCTAGTTCCATGGCCCTTGGTAGTTTGTAAAAATACATCACACTGTATTTTTGTGACTTTGTATGTTCTTTTATACTTTAGTAAAAAGCTGGGAAATTCAGTGAATTTTCTTTACAGCAAAGAGAATTAGTAGAACAAGATGTAGATTGAAGTAATTACAAGCTCATAACACAGAGATCCAAAGAGCGAAAATTATGAACTGAAAGTTATGAGATACAGAAACAAGAGTGAGAATTCTATTATTATACTAATACCCCTTTCCAATGTGACATTGTCACTCCTCTTTATCAAAACAAAAACTTCCTCATTGCTTGCATATGGTATAGTTCTGGCATGCTTTGACCAATAGATTGTGGCAAAGATGACATTGTTTTACTTTCCAGTCTAATCTTTGGAAAGTCTTGCAACTATCAGGTAATTAAGCAGTCCCTAAGAATCTAGGGTGGCTTGTTACACATTCATAAATGTAGTCTGTAAGGAGATAACCAGACTAAATGGATTTAGTCAGTTTGTTACTTCTGGTATAGCAGGTAGCCTGAACTTCATGCTCTCGTTGAAGTCCCACAGGGTGATGCAGAGCACGCCCCTGGTGAATGCCCCTAATCTCATGAGTGTGATGGAGAGTAGGCCCAGGGCTCACGTGGTTGATCCAAAGTAGGTAGATCCATGATAAGTGGATTTTGTCATTAAAATGACCATCCACAGGTGTAGGATTGTCTCATAAGACATAATTTTTGAATCATGCTTGGTTGAAGCAATGGCTACTCATTGATCGGAATTAAGCCAGGTGATACTTTTTAACATCAAAGCAATGATGTAACATGGGGATGAATTCAAGCAAGTGATTTCTCAGACACTAAGCAGGACTCCTGACAGAAATTCGGAGTCAAATTTGTAGTCACAATTTATTTTAATTTTTATTTTCTTTTATTTATATTTATTCATTTTAGAGACAGAATTATGCTCTGTCACCAAGGCTAGAGTGCAGTGGCACAGTAATAGCATACTGTAACGTTAAACTCCTGAGCTCAAGTGATCCTCCTGCCTCAGTCTCCCTAGTAGCTGGGACTATAGGGGCGTGACATCACACCTGGCTAATTTTTTAATTTTCTGTAGAGAAAGGGTCTCACTATGTTGCTCAGCTCAGGCTGGTCTCAAACTCCTGGCCTCAAGTGATTCTCCTGCCTCAGTCTCCTAAAGTGCTAGGATTATGGGCATGAGCCACTGTGCTCAGCCATAATTTATGTCTTATGTATAATCCACTTATTACCGACTGTTGCCCTGGACTAGCAATAGGACTGTATTGCTCAATAATAATAAATAATGCCAGAAAAAGTAAAGTGTTGTCCCTGATTATTACTTTGAAGTGAATTACAAATTTTGAAAAGTCCATGGGTGTATACTATACAGTGGAATGCTATGAAAGGCATTAAAAAAGATACAGAAGTTAACATCAATAATTATTTAATGTCAAGGAGAAAAGATCAGACCCGGTAATAGTAGTTTGGAAGGAAATATTGACAGGATTCATTTACAGTGGAGAAAGGTGATGATGAATTCACACACAAAAATAAGTAGAAGTAAAACTCTCTTTAATATTCTGTGCCTCCTATATTGTTTTAACCTCAGTAATCAAAATTTAAGATAATTAGGCATGTTGGTTAAACATATGCTACACATTAATAGAGTAATTACCATAGATTTCCACTGTAAGATAAGGGTGTATACCTTAATACCTGATTTATTGTGCAAGGGTGTTGCATTGTTTAACTCTTTGTTATAAGTCATGAGCATTTCTAAAATTTAGCTCATAGAAATACTAAAAAGCCTTCTTAAAGTTACATGTATAAAGAAGAGTTAAGAAGACAGAAGAATACCCAGAATGGTTGCCTACAATCATATGGTACCAATTAGTGTTTCACAGACGCTGATTATTAAGGAGCTCTGTGCAACTTACATTTCCATTTTGAGTTAACACGTTTAAACTAGGTGTTTAGTTGTTCATGGGTATGAGAATTTATTTTGCCATTCACTGAGATCTCAGTTGTGAGTCTGATATTCCTGACTTGTCTGAGCTTTCCCCCTCAAGTTTAAGAAGAAAAAAATTACCATGCCTCAAGGCACTAAATTACTTTTAGTATTATAATTCCTAGTCCTTTGTCTCTCCTTGATCCTCTGACATTTTTTTCCTGTCTCCTTTTGTAGTGCACTTAAGCAGAGCTATTTTGATTAAATAACTCTCCAGAGGACTGAGATTAAAATACAATAGTCTACCAAACAGGTTATTCCTGAGTACATATTGCTATTATGCAGAGTAGATATAAAATCAGTATTTCATAAATGCATGTTTGTATGAAATCTGCCAAGTAGATGAATATCTCTTTCATTGTTCCTGACATCATTGAATTATAAATAATAAAGTGAAGCTCCAATTGTTTATTTGCAATTGAACAGCTCTGAGAAAAATTTCAGTTATCAATGATATAGTAACCTCTAGAAAAGACAGTAACTTTAAAATTACAGTGAACACTATCTGAAATAATTTCCCTTAAATTGGGCAATTGCTCAGAATTGCCATGAATCAATTCTCCAAATCCAATAGAGTTAAAATGAGTGGTGAGTACATTCTTATTCAATTTATTTCTTGAATCAAACTGCTTCATTGTTTTCGAGTTAAGGTGGCATTAGATGGGTGAAATATTACTAATTAGCACTATTTCACTCAGGTGAAGTATAACTAATTAGCACGGTTTCATCCCGGCAGAGCCCTTCTCTTCTAGTCAGATTCTTTACTCTACTGAGAAGTTGTTTTATATCTTTTTAAAGCAGCTCCCAGGAAAAGTACTCTACTTTCTTGAGGTCAAAAGATCACTATCATTAAGCAGTTAGAAAATTTCAAATATTAAAGTAAAACATGGGGCAATTTAATTGAATCTTCAGAATTTGACTTTTTAAGTAAAATAAAGCCAAAATAGAATTTTTATAAGTGTGATTATTAATCCCTCTACTCTTCATATAGCTAGCTTTTAAATAAAGACTATTGTATAATTGTTAGTGCACAAAAGACCCACAAAGCCTGTTTTTATTTTATTTTTTTTTATTTTTTGAGACAGAGTCTCACTCTGTTGCTGGGGCTAGAGTGAGTGCCGTGGCGTCAGCCTAGGTCACAGCAAACTCAAATTCCCGGGCTCAAGCGATCCTTCTGCCTCAGCCTCCTGAGTATCTGGGACTACAGGCATGCGCCACCATGCCTGGCTAATTTTTTCTATATATTTTTAGTTGGCCAATTAATTTCTTTCTATTATTAGTAGAGATGGGGTCTTGCTCTTGCTCAGGCTGGTTTCGAACTCCTGATCTTGAGTGGTCCACCACCTCGGCCTCCCAGAGTGCTAGGATTACAGGCATGAGCCACCATGCCTGGCCCTGATTTTAGAATTAAGGTTCCCATTTTGCGTAGTTATCTTACTCTGCTTAGAAACAATTAAAAATTCTTGACAGACAAAAGAAAACAAAATTGTAAATCAGTGACAAAAATACAAAAAACATAGTTTTTGAGAGAACAAATAACTGAAAAACAGAATGTCCATTATCAAATAGCCAAAAGATAACAAGTGTTGATTAGGATCAACACTTGTAGAGAAAAAGGAACCCTTGTACCTAGTTGGTGGTATTGTAAATTAATACAACTATTAGGGAAAACATTATAAAACTTTCTCATAAAACTAAAAATATAATTACCTCATGATCCAACAATTCCACTGCTGGGTATTTGCTCAAAAGATTTGAAATGTGTGTGTCAAAGAGATATCTACACTCCCATGTTCCTTGCAGCACTATTCACATCAGCCACGCTATGGAAACAACCTAAGTATTCGTCAAAGAATGGATAGATTAAGAATTCTATGCCTTTGCATATCACTAAGAGAGTAAATTTCTAATGTTCTCATCACAAAAAATGATTAAATACTTGAGGTGATAGGTATATTAATTATTAATTTAATCTTTCCACATTGTATTCAAAAATCATATTATCACTTTGTACTCCATCAATATATATAATTATAATTTGTCGATATATAGTAATCTTTTAAACAACTGTTTTGTGGTATATATATTTAATTGCTTCTTTTTAAAAAATATATTCCTTATTTTTTCTAGTTGATTAATTTGAGAAAGACCCTATCATTAATTTTGAAAGATTTAATACACATTGATAAGAGGTTAGGAGCTTAGATTTATTTTGGATCTCTTTTTAGTCCAGGGCTCTACAACATAAACTGAAGAGAATGATAGCAGAATTGTAGAGCTAGTGGAAGAAAATAAAAATGTTCTTTCTATTACATAACCAATTAAAGCTAAAAGTAACATTTGGAGGCTTATTTTGCTTGCTGTTTTTTTTTTTTTTTAATTAAAACTACCAAGTTAATCATGGTTTGTGATCTATCCAGTTTTTCACATATATAGGTATACTTATTAAATAGTTTATTTCCAAATTTTTGTAAGGGTATTGGGGGTCTGAAAGCATTCTGAGTTTCCCACTGAAATATATGACAAGTGCATTTAACTAAAAATATTTGAAAGATAAAAATTCCTAGAATTTTTCTGAGCTATATTTCAGTATTAACAATTAATAAGATTAATAATCAGGAGGAGAAGGAATTTGCCTTAAGAATAAAATTTTCTCTCACTTTGTTTTTTTTTGAAAATATTTAAGAGAAAAGTCTTCTGTAACCTGATTCATCTCCACTGACAGGCCAATACCCAAACGGATTTACTTCACTTTCACCAATCCTTCATCATTTTCCCTGTGATCCCACAGCTATTACGGTTTCTTTTGACTTGACCAAACAAGAACACTAAAAAGAACATTTACTGTATATCTAAATTAATGAAAACAGGGTTAGAAAAAGAAGCACGGTGCCACTTGAGATATTTTTGCTCTCATAAAAGATAGAGGTGCTCATGAGGTCAAGAGCTCTTTTGGTTATAACTTCCAAGCATTCTAGCACTAATAAAAAAAAAGTTCTATATTTTACTGTACTTCTTCAATTTCTTCTTTTTTTCCCCACTATTATACATGTAGTACTCTTGAAAATATAATACAAAAAATCAACTTTCACTTTTATCCTGGCTGAATATAAAAATTCTGAATGTTTTCACATATATCTTTTTACTATTTTTCATTATTCTGTGTGTGTTGATAAAATGAAACTGAGCTTTTTTGTCCATGATATTATACGTTTTAAGTATATTGTATACTTTTATTTTTACACAAAAATGCTCTTTCTCCTTCCCATTATTTCACACTAACAGAGAAATATGTGAAGGGTAACAAAAAATGGAAAGATAATGACATTAACGTTTATACATGTTTGGGATATTTATTATTTGATATTTCCATTGTCATTGTTATTGTCATGTTGCTCTTAACCTTAGCTAGTACTATATCTAAGAAATTTGTTCTTCCATATAAAATATGGTCTAATTTCATTAATTTTAATAACAGAATTATTCTAACATATGAACACTGAAAATCCAGGATATTTAAAATTGTAGGATATTTATTCCAAAGTTGCGACTTCAAGGTTTTTATCTTTTAGGTTTAAACCAATCTAGGCCTTCAAATATTAATATGAATACATTAAGTTGAAAGTGAAAATCAAGGTCAAAAGTAGAATCTAAAGTGATCAAATTTTGCTCAATTATTAATTGCTCTAAATAAATTTGAAATTTAAATGTAATTTCATAGGAAAAAGAATTCAACAATTTTCAATGAGATTAGGAGTGTCATTTTTATACTGTTACTAAATATTGGCAGTTTTTTCCTCCCAGCATCCACATTTTTATTTACTTTTTTATTCTAAACACATGATACAGACTCAATTAAAGTACAATCATGCAAAATAATCCACTTTTCACAATGATTATTGTTTCATAAATGACATTTATTTGTCTCTGACATATTCAAAAATCCTTTATCATAAGTGAACACTGCTAGCATGTAAAATATTTAGAAAAAAACATTTTTTACAATAATATTGATTGTTTTGTCATCATTATAAAACCAATATATAGTACATTATACTTAAAAATAAAAAAAATTATATCATATATGTTCACAATATGAATGAAATAACTTTGCTATTTTTTATGCAATTATTTTCATACTCTACCCCCATGCATACATTTTACATTCACTTCCAATTGATATTTTTGCTTGCATTTGCATTTAACCACAGTAATATTGTCCCTGTTTTTCAATTCCTATTCGTAACATACTGAACTTTCAAGGCCAGCACTGATCAGTTTGGCTTTGCCTGCTATACACACTCACGACTGTGAGGCCAGCTGCAAAGCAGCAGCATTTGCTCACCAGGTGAATGAGTATTGAAATGCTCTACTGCTGTCCAGTTAGGGTACACTTTTGCCCATAACCATTGGTGTCTATCGGTAAAGTCGTTACTTCCTTTATTCTAATATTCTATCTAACTACAGACATCTGGCATTATCTTCAAGGAAACATACAAAAATTAAACCTATTTCTTTATACTAATAAAAATTCATACAGTGAATTAAAAAATACCATTTACAATGGCATTCAAAACTATAACATACTTAAGGATAAATCCAGTAAAAGATATGCATGAATGTACATGACTTGGATACTGAAAACTATAAAACATTGCTGAGAAAAATTTAATATCTAAATAAATGGGGAAACAGCTTGTTCATTTGTCAAGAGACTAAATACTGTTAAGATGTCAATTCTACCCAGATTGATGTATAAATTCCAGTAAATCTCAATCAAATTCCCAACAGGCATTTTTGTAGAAATTGAAAAGCTGATTCAAAAATTCTGAATCAGCCAAAATGCACCAGTTGAAATCACTGGAATAGCCAAAATGACATAGAAAAATAATAAAACTGGAGAGTTAACACAACCTACCTAATTTTTAGATGTATTATAAAGCAACAGTAATCAAGGCAGTGTGATATTGACATCAAGATAAATAAATAGATCAATGAAGAAGAGAGTTGAGAAATAGATTCTCATGAGTCTATTTCTGATTTTTTTAAATTAATCTTTAACAATTGATTTTTGTCAAATGTAAAAAGACAATTCAGAAAGTAAAAGCTAGTGTTTTCAACAAATAATGCTCATACCTTTGGCTAATCATTTGCAGAAATATGAACTTCACATCATATACAAAATTAACTTGACATAGATTATACTCCTAAGTGTAAAACCTAAAGCTATAGAGCCTTTAGAAGAAAAGTAGGAAGAAATCTTTGTGATGTTTTATTATGGGAAGATTTTTTTTAGATATGACACCAAAAGCAATATCTGTATTACAAAATATGGAAATTAGGAATATCTCTGCTCTTTGAAAAACATGGCTAAAAGAATGGAAAGACTGACTACTGACTGAGAGAAAATATTTGCAAAGCATATATTGGATACATAAATCATATCCAGAATGTATAAAGAACTCTAAAAACAAAAATGTCAAAATAGCTAACCAAACAAAGCATATATTGGATAAATAAATCACATCCAGGATCTATAAGGAACACTAAAAACAAAAATGGCAAAATAGTTAAAAGGACATTTCACCAAAGATCTCTTTTATATTGGTTAGGGTTTAATCCAGGAAGCAGTACACTATATTCAAAAAACTTTAGGTGATTTTAATTATTGTTGAGTCATTTATATTTAAAAATGTTAACATATTTTTACTTATTTCTTGTTGGACTTTATAAAAGAAATATGAGACAAGCAAATTGGTCTTCAAATATACAACTGCGTATTAAAATTTCTGATTTATTAGTTAATAACAGCTTACCAAATTCTTAATTTATATAAAATATCTGTGACTCTATTAAGCTTTTATAGAGCCCCTAGTCAGCGGGGAAAATAAATTACAACAAAACTTTATTTTCTTTAAACAGTACACCACATTTGCATTAGTTTATACAGCATAATTACTTTTCTTTAGTTTTATCAGCAACATAAGCAGTTTTATGTTGCCATGGCCAAACATAAAGCAAGATATTTGACAAAGTTTGCAAGTGGGAAATAATTTGTTGCTCAATGCTGTATGTTTGATCAAAAGCTTTTTAAATGAAATTTGACTTAAAAATGCCATTATTCTCTTTGTTCATCACTTTTGCTTGAATACATTCTAGTCATTAAGAAACACAAAACGCTGACGTGGTTCTGGTTCCTAAAGTTTTATTTAGCACAGACATTAAGCAGTTGGGTGGGATTTTATTTTCTTATTCCAGATATAATCATGCTGACATTATTTGTCACAGACCAAAACTTGACAGCTTATGTTGTAAAACCAGAAATGATTTTATCAATCATTTCTAATCTAAAATCTAATGATCTAAAATCTAAAATAATCTAAAATCTAATGATTTTATCAATCACTTCTAAAAGACCAATGACATTAGCACTATAGGCTTCACATTATTGATTATTCTTAAAGTTACACTCCAAAAAATTCATTGTGAGAAGGTTACCCTATTTCACCAATCAAAAAGTTAAAGGAGAAAGGTTGACACTTTCATTCCACTTACCAAACCTTTGGCATAGCCAAACTGCATTTGTAAATTCAATATGCTATGTTTTAAATTTGTTCAAATATATTTTGGGATTTGTAAACTATTAAATCTGAACTGTATTTAATTTTCTTTTATAATAAACCATTTTCATGTGATACAGTAATAAGAAAGAACATAATGCTAGTTTATTTTTATTGGCCTAAGATATTCTAAATTAATCACACAGAGATAAATATTAGATCTTTAAGCCATGTTCTCAAAGAATATTTGAATTAGTGGCATGATAAATGAATTTTGTCCTCCTTTCTCCCTCTTAGCCGCTACTTATACAAATAATACAATATCCAGAGAGCTGATTTTCCAGGTGTTTTCATTACTATTAATAAAATTTTAATGTTCTCTAACCACTATATACTGTGTTGTCCACTTGTTATACAAGAACTATGAAACGTAATTCTTGAACACATATATGCAAGAGTCAAATTTGCATTCTTCAGACATTTGGATATGCAAAAGAATGAAATTTTAGGAAAAAAATGAAAATGACCAATCTAAAGTTGCCATCTTATCTTTTAAATTTTGTGAAGAACATTGGTACAAACAAAATACTACTGTTTTCTATTATCACTGCTTCATAAAAGCAAGGGAAATATTAAACCACAAAAGTGGGAAGAATATAATATGGGGGGGGTAAGTAAAGTCCTATTTAAAATTCACTTTATTGTCTTTATTCTTTCCTTTTCTCAGTATACCCAAAGAAATAAACAAAAATAAAGAAACAAATAAAATATATTGCCACTTTTTAACACTAACCTTTAGACCAGCAAATGAACCATGAACAGACATAAACTTAATCTCTGCTGATGGTGTACAGAATCCATTCAAAGCATGATCCAAATAAGCTTCCCCACCTCCTTTTACTCCAGTACTCCACTTGCATAACTGCTCATTGTAAAGGTATATTATTTGATTATGTTGGTTTAATTTGGTTTTCATTGGATGGTTTTAGATGCACAGAAGTACTCCTCTTTTTCACGTTAGACTGTATTGACTTAACTCTTAAATTTTTGTTATTCAGTACAGCTGGAGGTAAACACTATAAAACATGGAAACTCACTCCTTAAATAATTGCAATATATATCATGCACTATATCATCTTCTCTTTGCCTCCATTTCTAATACTGCTTTTGATTATAGTAAATAATAATACTTCCTCTATAATTTGAATTGATGAGAAAACATCCATTGTGAGTATAAGAAATACTTCTGTGAATTTTATACTTTAGAGCTAGAAGGAACTTTATAAACATTCATTAATTAGTCCTCACAACACTGAAAGCAAGCTTTAGTATTCCTACTTTATAACCAGGAAGATGAATGCTTAAGTTACTTGCTGAATTCATTTAAGTGCTTTTCAGGCCTAGGATTAGAACTCAGAATGGAACCCAGATTTGCAGATGCTGTAAAAGAAACTTTAAAGAATAGTACTATATTTTCAATTAATACACTGAGAGATATTGAAAAGATTGTAACTTGTATTTTGTCATAAATTTTTGGGTAAAATGGTTTAACTGTTTGAAGGAATTGGAACTTTGGTAAATTTCATTAGTAACTAACATAAATCTTAAGCTCTTTTCACTTCATTTTACTTTCTGCCTGTATTTTTAGCATATGTGTTTGATTTTTTTAGCTGAATTTCACGTTTCACTGAATTCCAAATTACACAATTCGTCTTTCACATGCACAGGAGTAACTCAGGTTACTTAAGTAAAGTTCATGCTAATGATTGGATAAAAAATATAAAGTATGAAATACCAATACTTGTGCTTAGAAAGGGACAGATTTCTGTGTCTAACTGATTTTCTTTCCATACAATACAGTTAGAGGTTTAGGAAAAAACTCAGTGTGAAAATCATTTCAAAGACAACTTACTTAGTACTTGACCTAAGCAGAGAGAAAGGCTATTTAAAATGAGAAGCTAATACAGGGGAGTAAATGTTGGAAAATATTCCTTATCTCGTTCCTTATGTTGCACAGGTGATCACACGACGGAGATTCCACTAAAGAGACCTAGCAAAAAGAAGGACAACGGAAAGGAGATGGATTTTAAATTGCAATTGAGCTGAGTTTTCTCATACAAAATCCATGCATTCTTTATTTTATACTTTTCTTTCTATCTATTCAATAATTGAGGGAGGATGGCAAGAAAGAATCTTGGATGTCAGAGAAAATAAAATATAAGCTGAGCTTTTGGATAACAAACTGTGAAATAAATTTGCCTATTCCTCTTTCATTTCCAAATCTATTTTTCTGAAGACATAAACATATTTCTACCTGCTGATGACTCTAGGCATATTTTAGATTATCATGATGCATTAATCTAATTTATGTGCAAGGATTTAAGAACAAGCCTTTCTTTGCCGGCATTGTCTAAACTTTTAAAAACTAAACACTTTTTTTCTTAGTTACCTCAAATCCATTTACACTAGTCAGTGTAAAATAAAGTTATTTGCTTTATTATTTTTTCTTCAGATGTTGAACACTTGCTGTCATTTCACTTTTAAAAATATTTGAAAAAAATTGAGAGTTATTCAGAGTTTTATTTTTGTACTGCTGAGTTTTTATTTATAATTTTTTTTAATTTCTAGGCTCCTACCACTTTGTTACATGAAGATGTATCTATAAAAAATAGAAAAATAAAACTCCAAATTGAAAGAAACAAAATATGAAATAAAATATTTGCCCAAAGGCAATTTATTATATGTTGCATGGAAAAAAACAGCTCAATTTTTTCTTGAACTTTGGTTGGACTACTAGATGATCTTACTAATACTCTAAGTTCAGATATGCTAAGAATTAAATAATACTAATTTTATAGCTCATATTTAATGAGTATTAATTTCAAAAAAAACTCTTTAAAATTACTGAAATTCACATTAAAAGCTGATATTATGAAACTTTAGGCCAACTTGACTATATTAGTCAGGGTTCTCCAGAGAGACAGAACCAACAGAATGTAGATAGATAGATGATAGATAGATGATAGATAGCTAGTAAGAGGTGATTTATTAGGGGAATTGGCTCACATGATTCTGGAGGCTGAGAAACCACACGATGGGCTGCATGCAAGCTGGAAAACCAGGGGAAGCAGCAGGGTGGCTCAGTCCAAGTGTGAAAGGGTCAGCACCAGGGAAGGTAATGGTGTAACTTTTAGTTCAAGACCAAAAGCCCACAAATTCAGAGAGCCACTGGTGCAAGTCCTGAAGCCTTGAGGTTGGATAACCTGGGTTCTGACATCCAAGGATAGGAGAAGAAGGGTCCCAGCTCCAGAAAAGAGAGCAAATTCACCTTTCCTCTGCCTTTTCTTTCGATCCAGGCCCTCAGCCAATTGGATGGTGCCAGGTCACACTGGGGGAGGGCAGATCTTCCATACTCAATGCATTGATTCAAATGCCAGTTTCTTCTGGAACCACCCTCATAGGTCTACCCCAAAATAATAATGCTTTACTAACTATCTGCATATCCTTAATCCAGTAAAGTTTACATCTAAAATTAACCATCACATATACTAATTACTTTTCTTATGAATGTGTGGACAATGAGAGAACATGTACCATTTTATTATCTTCTGATATAAAAACCTGTTTTTCTATTTCTTACCTTATGTAGCCTTCAGCATATGGTTGCCTATAATAAGTATAAAACTATATCAAAGCAATGATCAAATATGGACTGTTTAAAACTAATAAACTCTCTCTTCTTCTATTCTGGAAATGCATTTGTTCCAAAATGACTAGGTACCAAAGATTCCATTCTGAAATGCTTTCTAAGGACATAATAATCTATCATTTTCAAAATCATTCTTGAATTGAGAATTCAGGGACATATTAAGAAATCACATAGAACATAATTAAACTACTTATTTTATAGCAAATACATTTATTTACTTTGTGTAAAACAGCACCTGAATTTTTATCACATAAATTTAATCTCATTTAGTACTCAGGTATTGTTTTCTAGTTCTACCTTAAAGAACTTAAAAAGATCTACATTGAATGAACCAAATTGAAAGTTCACCTGACACATTTAATTTTGAAGCAATGCAATTTTCCATTGGGGGCAGATAAAGAAATTAATTAACCAGCAAATTAAACATTTTCCCTCTCTAACCTACACTAGCTCTTGATAAGTAACAGGCTACATCTTATGGGATACATAATAATAATGTTTACTAACATAGAATCTCCAATTAAAATATTTTCTACTATAGTTAACTTAGTAAAATAATTAGTAAAATCATTAATTTCCCCGCTAAAATAGGTAAAATAAGTAGTTGATATATTTTCAGCTGTCCTGGATAAATTATATGTTCCAATCCAGTGCATTGGCAAAATTTTCTGGCAGCGTTATTTTGAGAAGACTGTGAAACCTAACTTGGCTCAATATAATAGAATAACACAGAATAGAAGTGATTTATTTCCAAAATAAAAGAAGAAAATTTATGACACATGAATAATGGTATGCTATTCCAAACTGGAGTCAATTTAACTGATATATAAACATTGAAAGAGTTCATGATTAAAAAATAAAGCTAAAATACCACTCAAACTTGCAACCTGTTTGACTGTATTTTACTTGCCATACTACTTGTACATTGACACTTGCCAAATAAGAAATTGACATTTAATAAATATTTACATATTCTCTGTGTATTTGCATATTGAGTAGGGTATCTTTAAACATTGGTTTCCCACAGACATTTAATTGGTCAAGTCACATGCTTTTCTCTCTTTTAAAAATAGCCAGTTTATAAACTCTGGGTGGGTGAGGGGGAGAAGGCCTTTTTATGATCTTTTCCTCACAAAATAAAAGTGTAGAATTCTGTCTCACACTGATTTTATATTTATGTAAAAATAATGTTCACTGAGAGTAAGTATAACATCTTTTTATTAATTTAATCTAGTTGTGTTCACTATACATGACTAATCATAGGGAGAGTATCTCTTTGGGGCTGATCTATATAAAATGTTTTAAAAAATGCTTCCTAAGACATACATTAAGTGGACTCCATTAGTGACCTGTCATGAGCTCAAGCCCATAAAACCTTTGTAAAATATTTTCAATGTTCTAGGATGTGACAAGACCATTATAAGTTAATTTAGTATGCAATATTTTTGCAAATATGTACAACTTTGATTATTTTCAGGAATTAAAAGTCATTCATAAAAGTGGCTTACATAAAACGAGTTTAATTAAGTAATTTGTTCATTCCCCTGTGACATTCTTCACACATGATTGAAGACACAGGCTGAATAAGTATCATCATTTTTTAATAACTTCAATATGTTCTTCTAAATGCAGAAAAAAATACAGATGTAATTAGGAAACAAATATAATAAAAGTCTTTGCCACATAAGAATAATCGAAATATGATATTTAAGATGAAGCACCCACTTGATGAGTGATGCAAGAGAGCCACAATTCGTACTTTAAAACCCGAGCCCATAAACAGCCAGAACACTTTATGTGTGTAAGCTTTGCTTGCCTTGAGTTTCTCATAAAATGCGTATGAGTTCACAAAGGCAATGATAATTGTGACCAACTGGACAAAAAAATTCATGCAACTTACCAAAGACAAACTTTTTATCAATAATATCTTTGAATATTAAACATTTGCCTTTGAAGGTTTGAAAGAAAGCATTTAAGTCATATAGCCTTCAGATGATTAAAGTATGAAATAATTAAGACATACACTTTTTATGGCTGAAGTAGTTTAATGTAGAGTATGCAAATCAGCCAATACATTAAATAGTAATCCAAAAGCTCTATCTAGTCTCATGCCACTTGTTGTTCAAGCCAGCAGTTCCTATATAGTAGTATTTGGAGAAGTGCTGAGTTGACTATTGTTTTACCTGATGCATTTTCCCTTATAATTTATCATTCTACTTCCACAATTCTGTCAGAAGTTCTGTCTTTTCCTTAAGTCCTGTATTTTAATATCTTTTACCTAGTATTTAAAGAATAATTATATTCAAATTTCACAAAAGTATATTAAACATGAATCATTTTGCCATTTTAATGGAAGATAGAATGGTAAGAAAACACAAAGGTCACTATAAACTTCATAGATCTTGCTGGGGTTAAACTTGTTACCTGTACAGCCTATACTGCTTAAATTTTCACCAAACCTAGTAATTTTGTTTCCAAGAAAAAAACAATACTTTATTGTTCTGAAATTTATAGTTCTAGTAAATAATATGCTTAATACAATAATATTTGCAGTCTTATACTAAAGCACATGGTTCAAAAATTCCTTCTAGGAAAGAATAACTTAGTTGAATAAAATAACTTAGGCAAAAGTAATACAGAATTGAGGTGATTTTATGTATATTAATAAAGATAATTGACTATAATCTTCTTTATAGCAAGTGCTGGGCAATATTTTTGCATATACTATGTCTTTTAATTTTTGCTATGCTTCTATGACATAGGTAGTATTATGTCCATTGTGTCCATTTTCCATATTTGGAATCTGATTCAGAAATAATTTAACATGTTTCTCATTGTATTATTTGCTAAATAACATATAATGATTCTATTTTGTATTACCTGAGTCTTAGTTTCAATTAGCTCAGTTAACGTGTTTTATGGAATCTAAGAAATAACTGGAGAAAATATCATGCAAAATGATGGGTGTATATGTGTTTGTGTGTGTGTATGTTTCTTTTTGAATGACACAATTATAAAATAATAATTTAGAAAAAAATTAAATACATTATAGGAAATTTCACAAAGGAATATATATGTGTATGTATTTTGACATAAAACTAAAAATTCATATATATATCAAACAAAATAATATCAATACCTTATTTTCCCCAATTTTTACTTAGATTAATAATATATAGTATAATGTTCTAATATTTACCTATTGTAGGCTTTTTGTGATTAAGGATGCTTTATTGTTGAAATCACACAGCTTCCTAGAGCATATTTTCAATTAAAAGAAAATGTATGTAAAATATATTAATGCAAATGAAGTTTGAGAAAATTTGATTTTTTTAACAAAAAAATTAAAATTAAGAAAGAATGAAAATGGAATGTCACTTAGTGACAAGTGGAAAACAAATCTTACATGATCATGAAACATAGAATAGAGAGAATTTGGACATTATCTTTAAAAAATAAGTAAAGATAATAAGTAATGCCAGTGTTAAAAGAGGGCAAATTGTGGTGGTGGAGGTGCAGGGGAGTTGGTGGGGGTCAGGCAAGTCCAGAAAAAGTTTCCTGGAGTAAATGGTATTTGGGTTGAATCTGGTTTCATTGAAAATGGAGAGTAAGAACAGTCCAGGCAAAACAAACAGCCTCACAAAGTCTCTGAGGTTGAGGAAGAGAAATAAGTGAGCCCTTGCGGATGCAACGCTTCAGACTCTGGGAGCTGTGGAGAATAGAGGGGCGGAGACAATCTTTGGTTTCTCAGAGCTGTCCCTGGAGCCTTCTTCTTCGAAGAAAACACCGTGTGGTAGTTCTCCCAAACCGTGGCAAGCGTCTCAGATTTCTCTGACTGCCAGACTGCTCTGGCCAGTAGGATGTGGCTACACAGAAAACAAAAGCTCCAATGTTAAGAGACAAACCAGGGAATTAACAACAATAAAAAAGACATGCTTCACAAAGGAAGACAAGACAATCAAATGGCAAATGCAGGCAAGGGGAAAAGTGCTCAACATCAGGAAGATGAACTTTAATACACAATGAGAGACCAACGGAGGATTGGTAAGGATGGTGGAACAACCAGAACTAGTCTACATCGCTAAGAAGAAGGTAAAGCAGACAATCATTTTAGAAAAGAGTATGATGATTTCTTACAAAGTTAAAAATATACCTATACCTTATAATTGAGCCTTTCAATTCCTAAGTGTTTATCCAGGAGAAAGAAAATCATATGCCAATATAAACTATTTTTACAAAAATGTTCCTAGAAAATTCATTCATAATTGCCAAAAAAACAGAAGAAAATCAAAATGCCCATCTCAACATGTAAATAAAATGTGACATATCAGTACACCAGAGCTACTCTGTAATAAAAATGTCAAATTACTGATTCATGCAATAACATGTATGAATCCCAAGGCACTAAGCTGAGTAAAAGAAGCCAAAAGCAAAAGAGTATGTACTTTATGATTCTATTTGTATATATTCTAAAACTGGCAAAGGTATCATATGGTGAAAAGAAGGCATAATAGAAATTGCTTTCAGAAGTTTGGTGAGAGTCAAGAGGTTATTGACTGAGAACTGAGACAAAGGGAGCCATGTCTATATTTAATGAAAGTGTGGTTTACGTGGATGTATGCATTTTTCAAAACCTATAATACTTATATTTAATATCTGCTCATTTCAAAGTATGTAAAATATACTTCAAAAAAAAGGAAAGCATTGTAAGATATTATTTCAAAAAAGATATTTTCAGAACAGTGCTCCTGAAGGAGCAGTGAAGATGAAAATATACCCCTCCTGTTCTTTCTCTGTGCGCTTCTTCAAGCCCCAAGCCCCAAACCCCACCGTGAATATAATATCCCATCTGTAATTTCAAGGATATTTCTCAATTTCTTCCTCTCTCTCTTGAACCATTTTTTCCCTTTTTTGTTACTGAATCCTTATCATCAGCATAAAACATGCTCTAATTTCTCCCACCTATGAAAAGAGCAATTACCTCCCTGCAGCTGCTAATCCACATCTCTGCTTGACTTAACATTCTCCATACTAGACTCAAAAGTTTTTCCTTAGTAATCTATTATCCCAGGGGTGGGGAACCTGGGGACTTAAGGCCACATATGGTCTTCTAGGTCCTTAAGTATGGCCTTTTGACTGGATCCAGCGTTTACAGAACAAATCCTTTTATTTTATTAATACACATTTGTTCATCTTTTATATTTTTATTTTTTATTTAAAATGAACATATGTTTCAATGAAATAATCCTCCCAGATTGACTGGCACAATTTTTTGAGCATTAGTAAGCCATAAGGTCTAAATTGATGGCTTCTGCACTCATGATTTAGTTCTAACTTCCCCTGCCTGACTGGCGCCACTACTACAAAAGGCTGGTTAGTGAGAGTTTATGGGCATCAAGTAGGCTGGTCTGTTATCAGCTTTCGGCAATGATGCACCATGTTTCTGCTTGAAGTGGACTTTGTGAATAGTTGCATAGGTCAACAGTATTTTTTAGTTGTGTCTGCTTAACAGCCCATCAGTCAAAAAAGACCAAAAGAAAGCTGAAGGAAGAAAATAGATTTTTTAATGAGGATTGAGAATTGTGATATTATTATCTTGTTTCTGCTAAAGATAAAATGATTTGCTTGCTTTGTGATACTGAAATATCAACATTAAAGAAATTCAATGCTTGTCAGCATATAACACTCATAAGGATCACAGATATTTTAGATTAGAGGGAGAGGCACAAAAGGTTGTATTGCACAAATTAAAAGATGAAAAGCAAAAGCAAAGACTATTCTTTCAAGAAGCAATAAGACCTGGAAATAATGCCACTAAAGAAACTTATAAAGTAACTTATATATCATGAAAAGGTGCTGGGTTTTGTCGAATGATTTTTCTGACTTTATTAAGATGATCATGTGGTCTTTGTTGGAGACCAATCTCCTAAGTGAACTATCCAAAAAAGTAGAAAAACAAGTATTACATGTACTCACTCTTAAACTGGAACTAACTGATGAACACACATGAGCACAGAGGGATGTAAAAAAGGGGGGAGGGAGAGGGCGGAAACCTACCTAATGGATACGATGAACATTATTTGGCTGATGGCCATACCTATAGCCAGGACTCAAGCATTACAAAAGCAATCCATGCAACCTAAAACATTTGTATCCCTTTAATATTTTGAAATTTTTAAAAAAGCAGCTTATGTACTTGGAAAAAAGGAAAGCCATTTAGTGATGCAGAAAATGTGAAAGAATGCATTATCAAAGTGGTGTGATGCTAGACCCTGATAATGCTTCAAAGTACAAATAGCTGCCTCTTTCAAGGAGGACCATAACTGATCAGCAGCATGAATTAACCTTTAACATAACAGAACAACTTCATGCAGTACTTCAACAAGAAAATATATATTTTCATTTGCTTTGGTTGAATCTACTGATACTATTAGCTTGGCACATGTTTTATACTTCTTTTGGGT
Organism: Microcebus murinus; assembly: GCF_040939455.1. Lineage (NCBI taxonomy): Eukaryota > Metazoa > Chordata > Mammalia > Primates > Cheirogaleidae > Microcebus > Microcebus murinus. Next base: position 106,636,535 of record NC_134106.1, read on the forward strand.
CCTAACAGAAGATTCTCTTTGCTATGAAGAGTTACTTGCTTTGGGCACTTTTGCAAACAGAACATAGGGAATAGATATTTTCAACTTTCAAGATAAATGTCATGAAGTTGGATTGAATTTGGCAAATTTAGTGAATGTATGTACAGATGGTGCACCTTCCATAACAGGAAAAGATGAAGGATTTATCGCACATATAAAAAACCTATTAACAGATCCAGATCCTCTCAGTTCTTTTCATTGTACCTGGCATCAGCAAAATCTCTGTTCTAAAGCTACTATTTTAAGTGACACTTTTCAAGAAGTTACAAGTATTGATGACTATATTCATGCAAATTCAACACAGTTTCATTATCAGTTTCATAACATGCTAAAGTTGAACAAAGAGGTATTCAGTGTGGATTTGCTGTATCATTTTAAAATGTGTTGGCTATCTCAGGGACAGGTTTTAGTCAAAATTTTATCTCTGTGAGAACAGATTGTTAAATTTTATGAAACACAGAATCAGCAATGTGAATTATTGAAAGTAGATTTCTATAAGAATGCAGCATTTCTGTGTGATATGCCAAATCAAAACGACTCAAATATTTCTTCGCAAGGTAAAGCTAATTCTATATATGATACGTGGCAAAAAATCCAAGGATTTTGAAAAAATCTTTTTTCAAAATAGTTTTTCTTTGAAACAAAATTTCAGATGAACATTTTACCCAGTTAGCAAAGGTCATTGATAATATATGCTATGATATATGCTAATCATTTGAAGAACATACAGCTGTTATAGACCTAATAATTGCTGAATACAATGAAAAGTTCACTGACTTTGAGAATCATGACATCACACTCAATTTAGCATTTCAGCCTCACCTAGTTGATCTCACCAAGGCACCTAAAGAACTACGGATGGAATTGATTGAGCTCTCAATAGATGACATTTTAAAGTCATTGTTTGAGGCTGAGAAAGATCCAATTGCAACATGGAAAAATGCATTAGAATCCCCACGTCTTTGACAACATGCCCAAAAACATGCTTTGTTGCTTTCCAACCACTTATTGCTGCAAATCTACATCCTCCTACCTAACCCAAATCAAGATGCCCTTAAGGTTACAAATGACTGATGTACATCTAGATGATCAACTGAGACTGTGGACCTCCATGCTGCAACTAAATATTCAAATGCTTTCCAACAAAAAGCAGACACAACAAAGTTGTTAGAAGTTTCATTAGCCTTAAAATTAACTAACAGTTTTCATTTTATGAATTTATTAAATACATAGTAGTTAGATATTTACAAAATAATGTACATTTGTAAGTATATCTAATTAAAGTTTCTTGAATGTGTCCTTATTTGATTACAGCTAACTTAACGAAATCTTGCAATGTAAAAGGGTTCCCCACCTCTGCTCTATCCTATAGAATTAAAAGTGGGAACATCACATTCTTTACTGATGGAAGAGGATATCCTTGAATTGACCTTGATTCTTTTTTCTCTCACGTGCTATATCATGATCTTCAACAAATTCCTCCAAATTCTCTAATGGCAGAATACTGACAATATCTTTCTCACCTAAAATGCTTCTAGCACCTGAGATCTTTCCCATTCTGAACAATCCCTTTCACTATGCTGAGCCTCAATGCCTCTCTTGCTCTTCCTTGGACAGTCAAGTCACACTTATGTCAGGGTTTTCACATTTGTTTTTCTCTTCATTTTATATTGTGATATAAGTGAGTAGTTCTCCCCGTTGTCTCCTTCCAGACTTTGCTCCAATGTCTCCAACTCAGTGAAAGGTTCCCCAGAAGCTCACTCACAATTGGGAGTCCCATTAGGGTTCTCTATCTCCGTTCTCTGCAGCATGTTTCTCCAGAGCATTCATCATCTTTTAACATAATACATATTTTATTTTATTTCTGACTCCTCCCACTGAAAGATAAGCTTCATGAAGACAGATATTTTTGTTTCTACAGCATTTAAAATTTAGCATCTCACATATAATGAACACTCAATAAATATTCATTGAGTCAATAACTCAATTTTGAAAAATTGCTGGTATCTCTCAATACATTAAGGTATAGTTTTATTCTTACGATTTTATTGATTGGTATGTGGTTCTATGCTTGTAGGTTAAAGTTTCATTCATGTTTTCTGAATTCTACTAAGCCTGCAACAAAACACAGAATGTATTCACACATGATTTAACATTTCCAGTGAGAGCTTTAAACATTAAAAACAATTTAGGAACATTATCATCAAAGAATATTTATAATGGCTAGCTGTTTAAGTGTTTTATATCTCTCTTAAGTGTTACATGTTTTTTATATATGAATATATATTACCATATATATTGCATAGGTATCAATTTTCTATTATCATATTAAAGTTGTCTGTAATATTTAGCATCAGGGGAAAATTCCCCTTTTTTAAATCTCTCACTAAAATAAAATATGAAATATTTTTTATCACAAATAGAATAAGATTTTAAAGACTGAAATTAGCTTCCATCAGGAAAAAAGTGGTAGAAAAGTTGAAATATTTATGATGTTTTTCCAGCCAGCCACTTCTGCAGCATAAATAAAACAGGTAACTTTGCTAAAAGCTAAAATATATCATTTTTGAGTGCCTGAGAGGTAAACATTGGGAATTTCCTCTTTGCCCTGGAAAGAATACAAAAAATAATAAAACAGTAAAGTGAAGCTTAGTATCATATTGTCTTCTGGCTCAATTATTATTTTCATTGTTTTATTCTTAATGCTACCTTTTTTCTGATATTATGAGTCCTGCTTGTGGGATGACTGTATTCATTTGAAGGAAATGCATATTACTGTGGTGATTTTAGATAGGTTTCTGTCTCCATATCATGTCTTTTTCCACATGCTGTTCAACCTCACCAGATAAACAGCTTATATTGGTGAGCATAGGGGTTTTTTTTGATGAACTACATGTCAAAAAATCAGAAACCCACAAGAAATTTAAATAGTGAAGAGACAATTTAAATCTCTTGCCTGAAGGTAAAAAGATACATGTACTCAATATACTCTGTTACTCAGTGCAACTTGGAAATAACAAGAAACAACAAAATGTTAATAATTTATGCTATAATGCTTTTATTTATTTAGGTATTTCAAAGAATAACCATGTAGCCATTTCTAACCATTTTACATTTTCTTAAGGCAATCATTTACCAGTACAATATTCCTAAGTCCTTCTTTCTAGGCTTGTTTCCAGTGTGTGAATTTTTACTTATAATGTAATTTCATCATCAAACATGGAACTGTCTATAATTCATTATAGACGAAATGGAGGCTGTCCTATTCTTGGACCATGAATATAATTACAATGCATATCATATACTTTGTTTTTGGAAACCTTTGCCATATAACATTGTCACCTGACTGTCTGGTACATTGTTGAAACACGGAATTCTTATACTTGGTGTCACTTGGAAGGAGTAAAGTTAAAATAAAGAAGTTTCTTGGTATCTTAGTTGTATATATTTAATGAGTCCTGTGACTACTTACATATTTTAAGAATTATTTTTTCATGCAGCGTATTTTTGCTTCTAAATTAAGATGGGCAATTAACCATCACAAATTGTGGTGATGGGTTGTAAGATCTATGCTAAAACATGACATGAAGGAAAGGCACAACATAAATCACCTGAGTGCCACATATATTATTCCTTGTTACTTGTGACGTTTAATTTTGAGGGTCAATTTAGCTGGCCACAGTGCCTGGATATTTGAACAAACTTTGCTCTCCATATTTCTGTGAACATATTTTTTGGATGAGATGAACATGTAAAATTGGTGAATTTTAAGTAAAGCAGATTTACCCTCCACAATGCGAGTGGCCCTGATCTAATCAGCTGAAGTTCTTAAAATAAAAAGTGACCTTCCCTGAGCAAGAAGAAACTCGGCCAGTAGATTACCTTTGAACTCAAAATGCAACTCTCCCCTGTGTGTCCAGTCAGTCTGCTGGCCTACTGTGCAGATTGTAAAGTTACTAAGCCTCTACAACCATGTGTGCCAACTATTCAAAGTAAAGAGAGTAAAGAGAGGAAAGGAGAGGTGGAGAAGATATGTACACACACACACACACACACACACACACACACATCCTATTGGCTCTGTTTCTCTGGATCATGCTAACACATTTCCGTTATATAACAACAGTCGTAACTTTTCATGAAGATCAGAGTCAATGACTAAAACTACGGTATTTCTGTCTATTACAGTCTACCAACACAAATGGCCCAAAATGACCAAACAATAGATTTTTGTTAATAAAGCTTCTTTATATCTTTGGGTTTATAGGGGCTCTTATTCTATTACTTGCAGGAAGAGTACAGTCCTCTAGGATTGCTATAAACACAGGTCCTAAAGTGGCTACTTCTACATCTACCCTCTTGGTTCATAGACCCATGTATTCTATTTATTTGACAGAACACCGTATAATAGTCATTGATTTAATGAGTATACAGCATCATGAAGTACAATGCTTCATCTTTGTAGGGTGTGATCTCCAATCTCAAACCTCACCTGCATCATTAAGAGATCCTTCCACCATTCTCTTCCATTAGCATCTTTGGGGGCTATAGTGTGAGATAGGACCAGTGAATTACATTTTCATGCATCTACTGGTGGACTTTATGATTTATAGAGTGTGCCCCTTGATTCTAAGAGATATTATGAGGAATCCCATGCTGGTCAAACACTGTGACCTTTTAGTATTGCTGTTCAAAGTCTTTCATACATGAAATTCATACACCCCTGATTATGTGTTCATCTGTTCAAGATGAATCATTGTCCTGTCCACAGTGAAAGTGTGAAAGGAATCTGCAATAATTAGTTTGCTACCAATAGGCTGATTAGTGTCCACAAGAAATCAAGAGCTCAACATCCTCCTCTTTTGCTGATGAGTCAAACATTAACCAGCAAAAGTAGCTAGGTCACCTTTAGTGAATGGGAGCCCGCATTATTAAGCTCACATATAGAAGTTATCCCTGACACCATGGCTACTCTGTTAAACATTCTATTTTGAAAGTATGGGGGGCACGGGGGGGGGGGGCAAAAGCTGAATAACACCAACTTCCTGAGCCATCTAAAGGCACAAATTATTTAGACCCTCTTCTGCAATAGTGGGCATTAACATTTGATACAAAGATTTTATACTCATTATACATATTCTAAACGTGTATTCTCAGGCCTCCTTTTCTTGATCTTCCAAGCCATTAACTAACAAGCCATCTTCCATGTCCATAGGTGCCCACACATCCTTAGGTTGGGCAAATTCTCACTCCATAAGATGTAGATGATGGGCATCGCATCCCAGAGGGAAGAATTCCTTCACTGCTGTGTTTAGACCTACTCCTGAGTTCATCTGTGAATCCAGCTTTATTTTCTCCTCCTTTGGCAGCTTGCCATAAGGAGCCCCATGATGCAACGGATGTGAGCTGAAAGGAAGGTATCTGTGAAACCGTGGCAAAAATGGTAAAGCAAGCTTTTTTTCCATTTACTTGTATTTTCTGGACCTGTTCAAGTTGTTTCCTGAATAAGCCATTTCAGTATCAAAGGTAAACTTCTTCTAGAACTGCCCAGCTTTGTCAGTGGATGGGTCTGACAGCACCAGCTCATGATGGGCAGGTCTGAATGCATGGTTAACTGATGGCCCATAGTTAGACACTTTATCTCTATCAGAACCTAGTATTATGTTAGAAGGTGATATTTTAATGGTACCAGTGCTGATAGCATGGTCTTGATCCAGAACACTAGGGACCTGTGCTGTCTATCTTCTGTAGGGGCTTCTAACTCAGATACTTCTAATTGAGCAAGTGGGCTCAATTATATGGGTCATATGGTAGAGATGCTTAAACTACAGCCTTGACTGTCTGTCTAGACTTTCTTCTTGGTATCACTCAAAATGATATCCTTCTATGTCCCATTAAAAATGTATTAGAGCTATACTCTGAAGCATGAGATATATATGTTGCTTTCCATACATGAAGAGTTCTACTCAGCAAGCACTGGATCTATTTATTAATGGTAGGAAGCAAGGTGAATAACTTATGTTTTACTTTGTACTCATAACCCAGCTTGCCCTAAACCACTGGATTTTTAAACTGTACCCATGTATAGGCTCTGAATCTTGGTAGGTCTTATCTCACACCTGCTAGAGCATATTTATCTTAGTAAGGATTCCAAAATATTTCCCACATATCAGTCACTAAATATGATTAATATAATTTCATCATCATAGTGGACAAATTTGATGTTGTGTGGAATATCCAGATGGCTCAGTGAACTGTTGTATATATTATGACAGAATACAAGAAAATTAACAAAGATGTGTGGCATAATTGTAATAAATATAGTTCCATGTGAATGTAAACTGCTCATTCATTTTTTAGATATATATGGAAGGTGATATATTCATAAAATTAATAGTTGCTTCTCACATATACTAGTTAACATTAAGATGCTCTAGTAAAGACGTCATCTTAGGTACAATACTGCAATCTGGGCTACCACTTGGATGCATTTGCAGTAGATCATTGTCATTTTCCACAGGCTACACCAGAGAATCAGATTGAGATATAATAGAGAACACTATTCAGGTATCCTTTAAAGTTTTTGAGGGTGACAGTGATATCTACACTAGAATGTAATGCTTTGCTTTACTATTATGTCTGGGCATGACAGTTTTAGGACTTCTTATTGGCCTTTCTTACCACAATAGTTCTTAATCACAGGTCAATTGATATAAGGCTCTGCTGACTACTAAGTATGTCCATTCTTTGTTTACATTCTTTGTTACATTCTTTGTTACATTCTTTGTTCCTTTGAGAAACAAGGAAATGGCCAAGGTTGGTTCCATGAACCAAGAGGACCTACCAAGAAATGGATCAAAGTCAGATATCCATTGATTTTCTTAACTCAATATACCATTAATTACTACTTTAAATCTCTGTGTATAATTGCCAGTTGAGGTTCAGGATCCAATTTCTCTCAAAAGAACACCATATTTACCTTTCCCCGCTGTAAGATGACTTGAACAAATGACTGTAAATCACTTTAGAATGGAGGAAATCAATACTCTATGAACCTTGTGTTATGTGACAGGATCCTTTCACACAGGAACATGTTTTTAGTAAATGGGTTTCAAATCTGAGAACTAGTTCATGAATTTCCATTTATTTCATGAGACAATATACCCTGAGATGTTGTATATTTGTATGCATATATCTATTTCTCTATCTTTGTATCTACCATCTATTTATTTTTTGATTGCTCATATATTTTCTCCTACTTTCCCATATTCAATTAACTAGCTACATAGAATCCCATGAATCAGCCCACCCAGCAACCATTCTAACTTTGTTGCCTATTATATTATTCATCTTGCTTCTAATTCTTAATTAAACACTGCCACCAGGTCCCTGCTATTCTGGGACCCTATAGTTCCTATTGCTAATAGGTATCTCTGCTCTATAAAATAATCTCTGGTTGTCAGTCCCTGCCTATAGTGGACAGCCACTATTGAGCTTCTCAATAATGCTGGTGACCTCTCATGAATGCATTCCTTATTTGTTTGGTAAATGGAGTGACTTCTAGACTGCCTAAAGAACACACTCAGATGATAGAGTATGTTCTTTCTTATAGAGTAGGCCATTCCAGCATGCCAAATTCTCTCAGACTTATAATGTCAGGTTTGTATCTCTACTTCATGTAATGTGGGTCATCACTTTTCCTAATCTTCCAGAGCTATCCAAACTTTCTCCAATACTCATCTTCTGGAAGTTCTTGCCGGGAAGTTGAATCCCATAGTAATGGAGTGTATTCTCCTTACTGTGTTTTATATTTTGGCTATTTGATCCAAGAAAGACCCTCACAATCCACTCCCAGCCATAGTTTACTTGGTCCTGAAAGTACATGCTATTCAAGTTGTGAAATCTTCTTGCTGTTTAATCCTTCTTTTCTTCTAATAGATGAAGTATTTTCTCAATCAAGTTATGCTAACAGTTTATTTTAGTCATTGGTCCACTGACCAGGAAAAGAGGTAGAAGATCCTGAGAAGTAAAACATCATTTTGTAAGGAACTTACTTCATTTGTGGCCTCTGAACAATTTTCAAGCAAGGGAAGTTCTTCACCTTGAAGAAGCGAGTCAATTCTGCAGCCCTGAACAGATGAGGGACATTGCAGGCTCCCATGCAGAACTACATGGATGCCACATCGAATTCTTATAGTTTCACACCTTCCCTACCATTGACAGATTTGGGGCATAGGAAAATTGCCCAATCTGAAAATACAGCCTTCTTTGAGTTTTTGCTACTCTTCAAGTAAGTCCTCTGCCTGCTCTTCGTCTCTGTCTGCCACTGGGTGCAGGATAGAAATATTTCCTTGAAAGATGTCAGTGAAGCTCTATTGCTCTCACACTTTGTTTTAAAATTTCTGAGCCCGCCATTTTTCTCACTTCAGTAAATCAATGGCATTCAGCAACATGCATTTAATACCACTATCTTTTTGGTTACTATGATCCCTATAATTTCCAAACAGCAGAGACATCTTACAACCAAATGCATACCCTTTTCCACATTCCTATTCACCACAGGTTACTGTCTTCACAAACTCAGTGCAACACCCTTCCAGGGATTATTAACATTCCACCTTCCATCAATAATGGGTTCCCATTGCCTTTTAGCCAGGGCATAAATTCACTTCTGGAATCCCAAACTGAAAGTTTGCATCCTAGGACTATTCCTGTTACTGCTATTACCAATTAAGTTATAGTGAGTATTTTAAATTGAGACAGGGTGAGAAAACAGAGGAAATCAAATAAGGTAGTGCAATAGTTTTTAAAACTTTCAGTCTCAGATTGCTTGACATTCTTAATAGAATATTATTAAAACCCTAAAGAGATTTTCTTTGTGTATGCTATTTCAAAAATATTTACCATATTAAAAAATAACTGAGAAAAATATATATAATTAGTTATTGATTAAAAGGTAACAATAATAAATCTATTACATATTAATATTATTAATAACTTTTATGAAAGTAACTATGTTTTATGAAACAGGACACTTTTCTTGAGAAGTGAGCATTATTTCATACTTTTACAAATATCTATAATGTTTGGCTTGATAAAAAAAGCTAGATTTTTCATATATGCATTGTATTCAATCTATTGTGATAGATCAATTTTTTTTAAGTATAGGGAAAAAAATCCAACATTATAAAGATAGTTTGTAGTGTAAGATACAGTATTTTAATAACCTTCATAGGCACCAAAACTTGAGCAATTTTTAAAATATTATTTTTGACATAGAATCTGAAATCATATCAATGATCCATTGCATTAAAATCCATTGGCTTATATTGAATAAATTTTTTGCCTGTGATAATTTTGTAAAATCACACATTGGTAATCTGGAAAGTATTGGCTCACTTTGGAATCATTATGCAGATCATTATGTATATCTTTCAAATATAGACACATTTTAATAAAGAATATGAAAAAAATCATATTATATCCTATAAGGATTGAAAAAGATAAAGTTTATGGTAGAAGATACAAGTTTCCCAAATTTCCAATTTTCCCTGAAAGTTTTAATTTTATCATTATCAACAAACTGTCAGTTGCTGTAATTTGTGATCTGTCACTTCATTTATTTTTGAAAACTAAATTGCAAATACTCAAGTTGGAATAGCAATATTCTATAATATCAGTTATACTTTTAAGTAAGTATGATATTCCATGAATAATTCTGCTAGTTCACAACTCAAATTGTCACACTAGCTTTTTCTTGAGACAGCCATCACACTTAGGTATGTAGCAAAAGTGCTTTTGGTTTACTTCTTATTTCTTATACAGAATATCAAAAATAGGGCTGGGCTCAGTGGCTCACACCTGTAATCCTAGCACTCTGGGAGGCTGAGGTGGATGGATCACTCAAGGTCAGGAGTTCAAAACCAGCCTGAGCAAGAGCAAGACCCCATATCTACTATAAATAGAAAGAAATGAATTGGCCAACTAAAAATGCATTTATATATATTAAAATTAGCTGGGCATGGTGGCGCATGACTGTTGTCCCAGCTACCTGGGAGGCTGAGGCAGAAGGATTGCTTGAGCCCAGGAGTTTGAGGTTGTTGTGAGCGAGGCTGACACCATGGCACTCTAGCCCAGGCAACAAAGTGAGACTCTGTTTCAAGAAAAAAATAAAAAATATATGTACTTAGGGTTTAAATTTTGTAAATTAACAGTTATGACTGCTGCATAAAAGACATCCTTAAGTGAAATTGATATTTTTTTAACTATGAGTGCATGGTGGTGAAGAATAAAATTGTTGTTTGTTCAATTTGGTTCCACTGCCTTCCTTCATGCTAAAATGCCAGCAGTTTTAACCTATCTTTGCTTTTATACCATCATTGCAAATGTCTACATAACAAAAATATCTTTTTTAAAAATCCTAGTATTACTATAAAAATGTTTTTGAACTTGTATACCCTGAAACACTCTCAATGATCCTGGAAGTTAGCAGAACACATTTGAGTTGAGGTGGAAACTGAACCAAGAAACTTTCCAAAATCAAGACGGTATGGAAACCCGAATAAATGAAAAAAGGAAACTCTGAAGAAGGTTATCAGTGAAATTGAAGAAAGATTAAGAGAATGCTTACTCTGGAAATCATGAGAGGAATGTATATTAAAGGAGAAAGGAATCCAGTAAGGAGACAAAATGAAGATGGATGATTGATGATGGAATTCTGTCACAGGATGGTCATTTGTGATCTTGACAAGGACAGTTTTGGAGTGGTAGGCACAAAATCCTGCTTAGTGTGTGCCTAAGGAGGAATTGGTAGAGAAGAATATGAGAATAAATATAGATAATCCAGTGAGGATCTTTATTACAAAGAGAACGATAAAATAGAGCTTCCGCTATTGGGGAAAGGTTAACAGGGGCCAAAATATTTTTTAGTTCTGTTGTTGTGACAGTCGTGGTTGTTCTAGATGAGAATATCAACATTCCTGCAGTAGGAAATCAAAAACTGTGATAGAGAAGAGGAAATTTTGCAGGAGAAGATATTTTTAATGTAGCTATCTAATTTTTTTAAATACTTCCCTACATCAGCTAAGGAGATGCAAATAACAATGAGGCACTGATTGTAGAATGATAGACATATAAAATATGGCATAGATTTTATTTTTATTTTATTTTATTCTTTGACTGTAGGAAGAAACTGTTGTAGGAGCAGGAAGATTTAACTGTCCCCGGTGTGAGACATTCTAGAAAGAGGCTGAGAGTAAATGCTGTCTGTTGTATAACAAGGTAAAATTATGGCATTATATGCTCCAGAATCATGGGTTCCAAAGAAAGATTTTAAGAAACTACAGACTGATGTAATCATTTGTTGTCTCTGTTTATTTTAAACTGAGAATACTCTAATGGAAACGGAGACATGTTGTTCTGGTTTTGGTTTTATGGGTGTAGGGCCATAACTCAGAGGCAGTGATCACAGATGGGATGTCACTGAAGTAACTCTGATGCGAGCTGATGGTACCCGGACTGAACTATGGCATCTGCGGGAGAAGAGGGTCCAGCTCTCCTATGTCCCCATTGGCTACAACCGAGAAAATGCTCTATCAACTTGTTTACTTCATCAGCATATAATATAGAACAAAATAAACTGCATTGGTTTTGTAAACATAGGCTTAATGTTACCCTAATTTAGATCCCATGATCTCTTGTTTGACTCGTATTTTTATTTCCTCTTTATTCTGTCTCTTACTTAGTTCTGCACTCTACTCCTCCGGTTAAATATATCATTTCTTATATACTTGGCGGGGCAGATCCAAAACAAATATGTCTGAGTGATTTTTCTGCTCACTTAAATAGGAACTTATATGTGAGTGAGGGGTGAGAAGCTTGATGGATGTGAAATGGTGATTGAAAACTAAAAAATGACTCCATATAAAGTTTATTTTTAGAGAATTGGGAGGATGCACAGATACTGTTTGCCTTACATGTCCTCTTATTTAGAGGCACAAATTTAAATGTTCAAATACCATTTCAAAATATTTCATCACTATATTTTAAGTCAACTTGCATACATACATTCCTTGGGCTGGTTAGAATATTACAGTGATATTTTCTATCACAGTTCTTTGATTATATTTTATAGTTATCTTTTTTTATCATTTGTTAACTAAAACTGACTTTGTTTCTACAATATTTGTTTTTCTCATTCATCAGTGAAATTAAAAATGTATCTATTGAAGATTAAGGTTTAAAGCCTTCATATTTATTATCTTCACAATAAAATTTTAATAAATTCACCTAAGTAGAGAATATAAATAAATATGTCCCTCATTATGCAGGAAAGATTATAAAACATCTAAAAAGATGACAAGAACCTTCAGGCCTCTCTTGTGTGTATTTTGTAAAACAGTCTCTCAAAGACAACATTCTTTTTATTATAGTGACTCTTCAGTTTTATTTACAGGTCATTGGCACAGAAATGTAAATTACACTGAGAGTATAGGAGTATGAACTCATAACCAATATGACTTTGCTTAGATGCCTTACGAACTTTTAACTTCTTTGAGATACCTGAAGCAAAATCATGAGTTATTGTTGTCCTTCACTCAGAATTCTAGGTTAGGAAGTGCCTAAGGCATGGAGGAGTGAGAGCGCATAGCAGGAGATTTGCAGGCCTGTGATGTAGCATGTGTTCCTGGCTGATTCTTTGTTGTCAGCTACAGAAAATGGGATGGATCTGTTATGCATTCACGCTGATGCTCTCCAGAGATACTGACAGAGGTGAGCAAATAAATGGCTTGAGGTGGGCACATTAAAGTGACTCTCATGTTGGTGTAACCGTTTTATGGTTTCAGCAGAGAACTATCTATATCCAGTTAATAATCTCATCTTATCTTGAGTTTCCTGCATTGTTGAACTAAACATAAAAAGCCGTTTGAAACAAACCTGTGCATAAGGTTTTGACTGTGCCTTTTATGTGAGAGCTCTAGAGCTCACTCTGGTAGGTTGGGAATTCATTAGGTAAATTGACACAGCAATTTGTTGTGTTTCTGTTGAAAAAGAAACCACTAGAATGAAAATTTTGTGAAATACTGATGTCCTTTTTTTTTTCCTTTGAAAGTTTTTCAAGTAAATCTGTGAAGCACAATAAATTAAAGGTGATATTTTGATTTAAATATTGAATTCATTGTTTTTTTGGGTTTACTTGCATATGATTACAGGTTTTCTAAACATTTTAAATCAAAAGAGATTTCTTATTAAATATTAAAAGGATAAATATCATTGAAAGTATATGAAAAAGGCTCTGGCCACACTTTCAGGAATGATTTCCACCTATCAGTTAAAACCACCTTTGCTAAGATCTCAGGGAAAAAAAAATACCACCACTACCACCAACAAGAAAATCACGTTCACAACTAGAAAGCAGAGATGCCATAAGTGCATTGCCTCTGTCATGATCTGAGTAAGCACACAAGGTATACCTCATGTCTCACCTTCTTGTTTCCTGATCTCACTTCTGTGTTTATCTCATGTGAGCACATCTGATTGATTAAATCTAAATGGTATCCAAGAAAACCATGTTTTAGTTTCATTAATTTGTATAGACAGACTTAAACTTAAGGCATGAAACTGTAAGAATTCCAGAAGAAAATGTTGGAAAAACTCTTATACACATTGGCCTAGGGAAAGAATTTATGAATAAGACCCCAAAGGCAATCACACAAACAGCAAAAATAAATAAATGGGGCCTGATCAAATTAAAAATCTTCTGCACAGCCAAGGAAAAGATCAGAACAGCAAATAAACAACCCACAGAATGGGAGAAAATTGTTGCATGCTACACATCTGATAAAGGCTGATAATCAGAATCTAAACAGAGTTGAGGAAAATCAACCACAAAAAAATCAAACAACCCTATCAAAAAGTGGGCAAAGGACATGAACAAAAACTTTTCAAAAGAAGACAGACTAATGGCCAACAAACATATGGAAAAAATGCTCAACATCTCTAATCATCAGGGAAATGCAAATCAAAAACACACAGAGATATCACTTAACTCCAATGAGAATGGCTTTTATCAAAAAGTCCCCAAACAATAAATTTTGGTGTGGATGTGGAGAGATACGAACACTCCTACACTGCTGGTGGGACTGCAAACTAGTACAACCTCTAAGGAAAGCAATATGGGGAAACCTCAAAGAGCTATAAGTAGGACCACAATTTGATCCAACAATCCCATTACTGGGCATCTACCTAAAGGAAAAAAAAAAAAAAAAAAAAAGACATCCTATAACAAAGACATCTGCACTAGAATGTTTATAGCAGCCCAATTCACAACTGCAAAGATGTGGAAACAACCTAAGTGTCCATCAATACATGAGTGGACCATTAATACCACATTAATAAAATGTGGTATATGTATACCATGGAGTTTTATTCAGCCACAAAAAAGGGGTGAGCTAGCACCTCTTATGTTATCCTGAATAGAGCTGGAGCCCATTCTACTAAGCGAAGTGTCAGAAGAATGGAAAAACAAGCACCACATGTACTCACCATCAAATTGTTACTAATTGATCAATACTTTTGTGCACAGATGGTGGTAACATCCATTAGGTGTTGGGCAGGTGGGGGAGAGGGGATGGGTATATACACATCTAATGGGTGTGGTGCGGTCTGTCTGGGGATGTAAGGCTTATAGTTCTGACTCAGCTGGGGCAAAGGCGATGTATGCATCCTAAACATTGGTACCCCTGTAATATTCAGAAAAGGAAAAAATAAATAAACAATCTAAATGGTATCCAGAATTGTAGCAGCAATGGCATCTGAGAAGCAAAGCTTTAAGTTTTTAACCACTCCAATGTATAGAAGCATACTAGAAGAAAATTCAAACAGATCTTGAGAATTAATACGCATTACAAATATCTACCATATCTTGAAACATTCTCCTATAACATTTATTGTAAGTGAATAGTATGTATATGAATATATATGAGACCCTGGTTTCCACTTACTTATGTTATATGATTAAATATATGTTCCTATGGAGAACAGAAAATTTTAATATCAAATTTGATACTTTATGAGGCAGATAGTCCCTATTGCCTTGATTTTCTTATTGATCTTATTTTTAATTTAATGCAATTGTCTTTACTCTTTATATAACATATAGGACTAGGAAAAATTACTCTCATGAAATTTTTGTTAATTTTATTTCAATTGCCTCTTCTTAGATGGATGGTGATAGAAATTTTCATGGAAATGGTAATTGGGGCCTATGACTTTCATTAAACACAATAAATTTTATTTGTAAGTAAAAGAAATATTAATGGTATTGTACCTTAATATTATTTTTTTGAAATCTATGCTGGTTGTTACTGAGACCATCCTCAGGCATAATGGTTTAGTCGGAGGACTCAGGAAATTCAGAAAAACTATTATATACACATTTGTGGTTTATTATAGCAAAGGATACAGCTTAAATTTATCAGAAAAACAACGAGCACAGGTGAAGTCCAGAAGAAACCAGGCACAAGCATCCAGGTGTCCCCAGCCAGTAGAGTCATGCAGGAATACACGTAATTCAGCTACAATATGTGATAATATATGTGAACTTTTGCCAGCCATTGATTTATTTATTGAGGGTTAGTACACAATTGGCGGCCAGCACATGTTACCCATGTAACTGACTTCAGCTTCTCAGACTCCAGCCAATCCTCCCCATCAAGCAAAAATACTTATTCACTATAAATCACATTATTAGGAATAATTTATCTGGTGAAAACGATAGAACATGTCCTAAGGGCTCAGACATACAACAAACATTCTTTTCAAGCAGAATATCCCAAAAGCTCAGAGGTTATTTCCCAGGACCTAGCCAAAGATGAATTCCAAAGACAGGTCTTTCTTTGGAATGTGTAGAGTTTGGGCAACCCAAGCTTACTGACTCTACTCTTTTCTATCCACCATTCTTGATTAATGTGGCTTCCCCTCCCCCAAGGAATTTGATGTGATGTTCCTGACTTAGAAGCTAAAAGATTTTAAAGCCATACTTTATTAATAAAATACTTAACCAATATTCTGTTTTCACTTCTTACTGAAATAGTCTTAAAATTAAATTAAAATTGCATTCATTTCACTTACATTCTCACATGATTACATAACTTTTGCTGGAGGGTGACTTATGGCTTTTTTCCCCCAAGATCATTCTTTGATTTGCATTTCCTCCTCTTGGAGACACATTCATAACCTCTTGTTCAAATAGGTACAGTGTTACAAGAAGTGCACTGAGATACTGCCACTGCCTGGTTTGAGTGTGATAAAATCTTCAGATCACAATAAGCAATAGGTATTATCTCTTATGAACTGTTAACATAGGAACCAGTGATGGCTAAATTTGAATAATCTAGACATATGGAGATCATTTGAATTTCCAAACACTAAAACCACATATTTGAATGAAGAAACAGTGTTCTTCTCTGCTGCCAAAACAAAGAATTTGATTTTATTATTACTTTAACCTGAATTAGCTGATTAGTACTAAAAAGTCAATCCTTAAGAAAATGAAACAGGATTGATCATCTAAAATACAATAAGAACATACAAAATGTATTAACAAAGTGGTACACACACACATGTTAGGGATATCAGAGGTAGTATGTGAATTTTATCCACCTGAACAAAAATGCTAATCAATGAAGTGCTAAGAATAGAAGACAGATTCACTCAGAATCATCTTGCTGATTTCTGTGCTTATTTGGTAATCTAAGTTTCTGAGTAGAATATTATGTCTGTGAATTTTGACTAAACTTGGAATAAATATTCTGATACATAAATGAGGAGTCTTCAAAAAGTTCACGTAAAATGTATATTATGAAAAAACTATGCATAGGTTTCAAAAATTTTTTGCACCAAAATAAACTCTTACAAACCTGCTATAACATGTCTGAATACGTTCTAGTTTGAGACACTAAGAAGAATAAGACATTAGTTTGAAAAGAGCCCCTATTCAAGCAGTATGAATCCTTCTAAAATTAAAGCAGAAACAAACATCAAATTTATGATGAAGCTTGGGTGGAAGAATGATGAAATAATTGGTGCTTCATGAAAAGCTTATGGGGACATTGCTCCAAAGAATTTAGCAATCTGTAAACAGATAGCTTGTTTAAGAAGGGATGAAACAACTTTAAAGATGAAGCCCACAGTGGTTGACCATCCACATCAATTTGCAAGGAACAATTTCATCTCTTTTCTGCTCTTATTGAAGAGGACTGACAACAGCACACACAACAGCCAACACTATAGACATCTCAGTTGGTTCAGCTTACACAATCTTAACTGAAAAATTGAAGGTGAACAAAGCTTCCACTCAATAGGGGCCAGAATCATTGTGCCCAAACCAGCTGCGAAAAAGAGCAGAGCTTTCAATAGAAATGTTAAACAAGTGGAATCAAGATCCTGAAGCATTTATTGAATGAATTGTGTAATAGATGATAAAACATAGTGTTACCAGTATGATCTTAAGACAAAGCACACTCAAAGCAATAGCTACTCAGAAGTGGATGTGGTCCAGTACAAGTAAAAGTGGACAAGTCAAGAGCAAAAGTCGTGGCAACAGGTTTTTGGGGATGCTCAAGGCATTTTGCTTGTTAACTTTTTGGAGGGCCAAAGAATGATAACATCTGCTTATTATAACAATGTTTTGAGAAAGTTAGCCAAAGCTTTAGCAGAAAAATGCTCAGGAAAACTTCACCAGAGAGTCCTTCCTCACCACTACAATGCTTCTGCTCATTTCTGCAAGGGTTTTGTTGAGAATCGTTAGGCATGCCCTTTAGAGTCTCAATTTGAGGATTCTGACTTTTTTTATTTTAAAATCTTTAAAGGGCACCCACTTTTCTTCAGGTAATAATATAAAAAAAATTACATTAACATGCTTAAATTTCCAGGACTCTCAGTTCTTTAGGTAAGGACTAAATGCCTGATCTTATCACTTTAAAAAGTGTTTTAAACTTGATGGAGGTTATATTGAGAAATAAAGTTTATATTTTTTGTTTTATATTTTATTTCATTTTTCATTAATTTTTAAAGTTCTTTCATGTGTTATATTAAAATATTTAGAGGCTGACATGCAATTAATTGAAATATCAAAAATGCCATGTATTGAATTCTTAATGTTCTTAGATATATGTGCTATTTTCCTATTGCTGCTGGAAGTAGTAAACAAAATTTAGTAGATGACACAATTCAAACTCATTATCTTAAGTTCTGTAGGTCAGCACTCCATAATTTATCTTATGGGACTTAAATTAAGGTGTGGGCCATTCTACATTTCTTCTGGGTGTCCAGGAGAAAATCTAGTTTTTTTGGCCTTTTCTGTTTCTAGAGGCTCCAACATTACTGAGCTCATGGCCCATATTCCTCTATTTTCAAAGTCAGCGAAGTCTGAATACACCTTCTCATGCTGCGTTCTCTCTGGTTCTCCCTCTTTTGCCTCATTTTTCCACTTTTAAGTATCATTAGACTGGTCCCATTAGGGTAATCTCCCCATTTTAAGCTTATCAGTTAGCAACGTTAATTTCATTTGGAACCTTTGATCATTTCCCTTTGTAATGTAAACTAACGTATTCACATATTTTAGGGATTAGAAGTATGGCATCTTTGGGGATTGTTATTCTGCCTATCACTGGGTATGTTCACATGTTGCAGTATTCCATTTAAAATTTGCTTCACAGTATTTTAGGAAACCAAAATAATTCTCTAATGATGAGCTACAAAGCAAATGGATTTTAAATGCATAGTTAGGCAACTTTTTAGAGTCAAGATGTTTGAATTTGTCAAGAGAGTTTAATGGAGTGGAAGTTAGGCAAATCTGATGTTTTTTTTTTTCCACTGTACAAATATTACTGTGGACAGATTGACATAAATGAAAGGCATGCATCATTGTATTTGTAGTTCTTAGATTTGTTAGTGTAAAATTGGTGTATAATATTTGACTAAATGATGAAACTATCAAGACAATAAAATTAGTAATAGACTTTAAAACAAAAGGTAAAAATACCCGATTACCATGATTCAATTTCTTTTGTTAATCATTGCTATTAATACTCCACTTCCACCTGTACTTATTAGTATTTCAAGAAGAAAAAGCAATTTCAAGGAGGAGCAGGCTAAACTTTGAGAACTTTAACTCTACGCATTCATGAAGTCTGACAATTTGTCGACTCTATTTATGCTGAAGGTACACAATGTTAATATTTGTCATGACATGTACAGAAGAAAAGTGCTTAGTGCTACATTTTCCATATAATTTTAATATCATTTTTCAAGAGGGAGAAATTTGCAAGTTAAATGTCTAGAAGTATAATATCAATCCTTTTAACAGACATATTAACTTTCCAAAATTAGATTCATTTCATTAATTATGTCCAATGGGGTTAGGGCAGAGAAAATATTCTTAAATGTAAATGAAAGCTCAAATGTATTGGAAATAGTGAAAATCCATATTGAAAAATGTGTCCCTAGCTACTAGTAATTTTAAAATTTTAAGACTTCTGTTTAGACCTGATTAGGATTCTTCTAAAAATTTAGATAATTTAATATTTAAAGACATTAAATTAAAGTAATAAATTCAAATGTAATCAATTGCCAGCATGTTATGGACTCGATAAGATTAGCAATATTAGTGGACCAGAAACTAAACTAGTGATGGAAGTAAATTGATTACTTGATTTTAATAAGAAATTATATTTTCTGGATGTTGGTAAATAATACTTTGAAAGTTAAGTACACTTAAAAGTAGCATTTTGTATTACCTATACATAATGAGTAACGTGCACCATCTGAGGGATGGTCATGCTGGAAACTCAGACTTGTGGGGGGAGGGGGGGGAAAGGGCATTTATTGAAACCTTAAAATCTGTACCCCCATAATATGCCAAAATAAAAAAAAGTAGCATTTTGTAGGAAGTTTATCTCCAATTTATTTATAGATTTACATATCTGCTTTCAGAAATAAAACCCTCATCTATATACCCTTAATGTACAATAAAATATCCACCAGCTATAAGGGCCCCCCACCCAGTACTACTGCAGTGCTTTAGAGTATGTTTCTGAAATGTCCAGGAAAGGCAAAGATATACATAACCCTATAATCCAGTTATAGATTGTATAACTATGTAATTACAAAGAAACATAGGAGGTTGTATTAGAAAGTTAAAGAGTAAGAAATTGAGCTATGGGGAACTATATATCAGCAGTAGAATAAATAAATATGTTACCAAAAGCCTGGCACCTGTCCTCAAGGCCACATCAGAAGAAGGAGAACGGGTGGTTTGAGGAGGAAAATGGAAGACTATTGTCTCAAAATCCAAATTCCTGTACATAAGCAGAAATACAGAGCTTTTAAAGGGAGGGCCCTCAGTTCTAGCCTATTGTTGTTTAACTACAATTAATGATTCTAATCATCCCATGTCTGCCAAAGACAAAGCCTGTGACCTCTGCCCATCTGGGAGGCCAACCCTGATAACTGCCCACAAGGCACCTAGCCTGGGATGGCCTGGGATGTAGCCTGGAGCCCACGGTTCAACTGAGCCATCTCCTAAAACACAAAGAACAAAAGACATTCCCCTGCCCCTCCTCAACACCTGCCCCAGGCAGGGATACAAGCCTCAGACCCCAAAATGAGTTGGGAAGTTTAAAGAAACACAAAACATTTTTTGTCATTTTTTTCTCAGTCCATTCCCTCTGTTAAAAATATACTGTAGAATATTCATTTAGTGGAATAATAAGCCAAGGCCAAAGGGAAACAACAACAACACTCACACACACAAAGCTCTAGCTATGCCTATTAACAAAAATAAATCTAACAGATTTGGGGTGAAGAAAGCAAGCTTAAAATTAAGATGTCATGTAGTTAAATTATAAACATGCAAGTTGTATATATTAATTAGGGAAATACTAAAATAAATCCATTAGGAATCTATTTATATATAGTGAAGAAAATCACAATATTTTATGTTTGATGTATTTTGAGATGGTTTTCAGAGAGTCAGCAAACAGAAGTAGCCCTGCAAAGCTGTCTTTTGTTGGAGAAATTTACATCTAAACAGAATCTGCATTGATATAGACAGGTCTTCTTTTGCCTGGATCTACTGTGTTTTCCCGAAAATAAGACCTACCCATAAAATAAGCCCTAGCAGGATTTCTAAGCATTTGCCCAATATAAGCCCTACCCCGAAAATAAGGCCTGGTGATGGACCTGGCTGCAGCGTATCTGCACAAGCCATGCATTTCGTTGCAGAGCGGGAGCGGTAAAGAAGATGGACAGCCCTTCTCATCTGCCCCATCGTGACAGCTACTATCCC
This sequence comes from Microcebus murinus, assembly GCF_040939455.1. Lineage (NCBI taxonomy): Eukaryota > Metazoa > Chordata > Mammalia > Primates > Cheirogaleidae > Microcebus > Microcebus murinus. Next base: position 106,657,923 of record NC_134106.1, read on the forward strand.
AGAGGTGACCAGAAAGGTGCAGGTAGCCCCACCACTAAGGTCTGCTCCCCCTGTCATGTCCTGGCCACCCTGTGGGTGCTGCAAGCTGAGGCTTTGAGGGGAAAATAACACATCCCCTGAAAATAAGCCCTAGGGTGTCTTCTTGAGGAAAAATAAATACAAGACCCTGTCTTATTTTCAGGGAACCAGGGTAGGAAAGATTAAATGAGTGCCTGACACCTTTAAAGGTCTGAAAGAAGCACTGAAGGTCTATTGTCTCTGAGGACTGCTATCTATGAGGTTTCATCTACACAATTAGACCTTTGCTAGCCAAGCTGTCCTCTTCTCCCCCTCTCATAGCCTGTTTTGTCTAATTCAAATCCCCATTCTTTCTGTAATCTCAAATTGATATATAAGCTTCTGCACCTTTCCTGGCAGTTGGATAATCACTCTATGATATTCCCTGTGTACATGTCTGTAAATTTTATATGTCTTTTCTCTGAATAACCTGCCTTTTGTGAGTGGATATTTTCAGTGAAATTTCAGAGGGTAAAAGAGAAGTTGTTCCTTTAGTCCCAGGAGTTTTGGCATAGCAATCAGTGTACCAATGCCACTGTACTTTTCTGGAAGCCACAGTGAATGTAATTCAGTGCCTGACCAACTAGCAAGAGGGTAAGAATTATTTTCTCTCTCTCTATCTCTGTCTCTGGAATCTAGTTGAGCTGATGATAAAAATCACTGTTTCTTTTTCCTTCCCTTTAAAATCTGGATTAATGGGAGAAAAGAATTTGTATGGCCAGTCTTGGTGTTGTAAACCAGCAGATCAAGGGGACCCGGACACCAGAATCCAATCAGCCAAATTAGTTTATTAATACCTGCACAGGGGCTGTCACCACTCCATGCAAGGAGGGAGAAGCAGCCCCAACAAAGCTTTTGTGGTTTTTTATACCTTGGGGGCTGGCAGTTATGCAAGCAAGCAATCACAGAAATTCACAGAAGCAGAACTTTTTGAGTTAGCGTTAGTTAAGCGAACAATGGAAAGGTACACTAAGGGACAAGGGACTTTCCTGGATAGGACCTCTCTATTCTTTTTGATAACAGGCCTCCTCGACTCCCGACTCCCTCCTCTGGGAACTTTCTTACACAGTCGGTTGGGACCTTTTACTAATAGAGCAAGACTGACTCCATTTTAGATCTACAGGAGCCATATTTAGTCTAACTACTTCATTGGTTTAGCAACTCTAGGGTACTTTTTGTTACTTTATGGCATAAATATTTATATTGTTTGACATCTTTTCTCCCATAAATCATAATTTCCTTTTTCTTTGTCTTCCTGCATTGTTCTGTTATAAAGAGGGGTACCAGATGAAGTTCATTCTGTTTTCTGTCTTTGAGAACTTGACTTGTGATCAAGTGGAAGCATTATCTTTGGTCCCCACCATCTGAGGGATCTGATTTTCTGGTAACATCAGGTGGCCAGTCTAAAAGTGGCTGGGATTTTGAGATTCTTTGTGTAAGATTTTTCGGGGATAGCGAAAAGAAAAGACAGAGAGAGAGAGAGAAAGAGTGGGGCCAAACCATGTGGCTTTATTTAATGCTCCCCAAATGAGATTCTGGGGCTCCAAGAGCGGGGAGGCCCCAGAAGTCGCCTCTGTTTGAAGGGGCTGAGGCCTTTTATACCCTCTGGGCCTGGCTAGAGACTTTTGGCGGGAAGAGCTGGGGATTTTCCATCGTGACCTTGGGTGGTCATAGAGAAATAGGAGGGGCTGGTGGTATTTTCAGAATCCAGGAGCGGAAACATCCTTATCAGGGTGGACATCTGGGTGTGGTTCTTCTCAGTGGGGCCTTGCAGTTTTGTCCTTGGCAGGTCTGGTCTTGTGAGCCTTTTCTCTTTTGATCTAGGGAGGGGAAGAGGCTGCCACCAGCCTTACACTTTGTTCTGAATGTGTCAAGTTCTCAGGAAAATTTGTCTGAACAAGTCCTATCTCCTGGCATTTTTGTCTATTAATTTGGAACTTTTGTCTGCATCTCCTGGTTAAACAGGTTTATAATGTCTCTGTTAACTGTTTATAGATCATAACTCTGTGGCTTCTGTGATATTTTGGATACTTCCTTAATTTGTCTGTGAGTTGATATCTTTGGATTTCAACTTTTAGATTCTGAGGTTTAAGTAAGTGACCATGGTGAGCCCTGGTGACAACACTGAGACCACATCCTCCCTGGCCTAGCTGTGCCTCTTGGCCATGGTGGGAGGGATTACATCCCAGATGCATAGTCCTTTGTCCTTGCTCTGCATCTGGTACTTAATTAAAATTACTTACTTCCTAGGGTTTTCACTGAAAAGAATACTTATCATTGTCATTAATATGTGTAACTAAAACTATTATATGTAAGGGAAATTATTCTGTATACACAATATATGTTTTTGGTAAGAAAGGTTATAAGAAGGCATGAGAATATGTTTTTTATCTAAAAAATAAGTTTACCTAGTTTAAAGATTTTTAAAAGTTGTTTTAAATTAAATAAATTAGAAATAATAGATAAAAATATAATAAATAAATATGAAAAGTTGTGAAAAGAAAAAATGAGAACAATTGTAAGAAGTTATAAAATATTTATAAAATATTCCATTATGGTCAAGACTGATTGAAATTGAATGAATTTTATTATAATTAGCTTTAACATTAATAACACATTAGTGCAAAGATAGAACTTAGTTTTCTCTATTGAAGAAGATTTTTATATAATATTATAGAGAGGTAATAAAAGATTCTTGTTCACTTTTTGCATAAACTGCAAAAGAAAAAGAGGGGAGAGAGAAGGGAAAGAGAGAGAGATAGATTTTATTTGCCTTTTGATGTCTTTATTAGGTCTTATGATTGGGAAATTAAGTCTCCTCTCTATCAAAGAATAAAGGTTTTTGCTTTTTAAATTATCACTTTGACTAAATGAATAATTATTGTTTTATAACTACCTGTGATCTTATTTTGAGCAACTGTTTTAAATCTTTTGTATTTGCAAACTTTCTAACATAAAAATCTCTAATTCCAAATTTAGTCCTTTTGACTTTAAATTAATGTTTTTGATATGAAAGCCCTGGGAAGTCAAAAAGAGACATATTAGGCTTATTTGGTATGTTCAAATCATATGGGAAGCATTGTCAAATAAGAAGTAATGTTTTAGTTTCTGTGGGTTATATTCATATAAATGTGCTATCAATCTATGTTAAAATTTTATGAGATTCCTAAAATTCTGATGTCTTAGTATATGTTATCAGTATTAATTATGATCATTATGTCAAATTATTACATAGCACAGAAATTTCCTTTTCAATTATGTCTTTAGCCAAAGCTATTCTAAAACTTTTGTCATCCACAATTATTGTTTTACTTTGATTTTTCTTTAAAAAAGTGTCTTATAATCAACTACAGTCCAAAACTTGCTTTTTCATTAAGGAAATTAATAGAAAGGACTCTGAAATGTATTATTAAATACAAGCTTCTTATAACTTTACAGATCATTCCATTATACTAGGAAAAAACATCTGGGAGTCTAATTAAAAAGCTGATGTGTTCATGATGATTGCTAACCCAACATCAAGCAAAACAAGAGTTAATTGCATGAGTCTGAACTGATAGGTGAGTGGCCCCAATCCTTTTTGGCACCAGAGGCCTGTTTCATGGAAGACAATTTTTCCACGGGTCGGGGGTGGACAGTGAGCTCTGGTCCGCAGCCTGGGGGGTTGGGGACCACAGTGATAGAGGAACAAAACTATATTTTCATTGCTAATTCTTTTTATATTTTGTTTTCCAGAGTCAGGAAATATTTTTTTTCTTTTAACCCATCTATAATGCCAACTTCTACAATGGGACACAGCTGTTTAACTGAACTGATCTATTCTTAGTGTTAAGAGACTGATTTAAAAAGATATGAGATGACATATTTAAATTTGCTTTTTTTTCTGCTTTTCCCACTTCATTATCTACCACTAACAACCTCTAACCCAAATCTCTTCAAATCTATCCACTGCTTTTAATATATAAAACTTTTTTTAAGTTTCAAGGTGGGGACTGAAGGAAACCAAAATATTTTACTTCAAAATATTTTTTTGACATATTTTGAGATGGCTGTCAAAAAGCCAGCAAACAGAATAAGCCCTGCGAAGCTGTCTTTTATGGGGGAAATTTATATCTGTAGAGAGTCTGCATCAATACAGCTAGGCCTTCTCTTGTCTGGATCTAGGAAAGATTAACTGAGTATCTGACACTTTTAAAAGTCTGAAGAAACATTTACCATCTATTCTCTCTGAGGGCTCAGATCTGTGAGATTTCATCTCATAGCAAGACCACCTTTGCTAGCAGTCTCCTCTCCTCTCCCTCTCATACACAGCTTTGCCACCAAAACCTGTTGTCAGGGCGTTCCACCCAAACCCACCTGTTTCGCTTATCCCGCTCCTAAATTGAGCAGCTACGAAGACTCACAGTTGATGAGGTGATTTGGGGTCATACTTCTGATTGGTTGACTACCATGTAAATGAATTAACGTTCGGGACATGCTTCTGATTGGCTGACTACCATGTAAATGAAGTGACTTTTGGGACATACTTCTGATTGGCTGACTACTATGTAAATGAGGTGACTTTTGTGAAAACTTGCCATTGGCTAACTGTAACCCCCTAAAAGGTAAAAAACTAAAAGAAAACGAAAAACGCTCAGAGTTTGGTGGCAGATATCCCTCTCTGAGCCCACAGGGTGAAATAAAGCTGACTCTACAACTCTCCGTGTGCCGCTCGGGTTTTTCTTCGCCTAAGAGCTGTTCACACCTGCCGGAACACTGTCTGCCATGATTCAAGCCCCCATTCTTTCTGTAATCTCAAAATGTGATACTCCATATGTACATGTTAATAAATGTTGTATGCCTTTCCTCTGATTAATCTGCCTTTTGTGAGTTGATTTTTCAGCAAACCTTCAGAGGGTGAATAAGAGGCTTTTAACTTGGTCCCTACAGTAGTAAAATATAAAGATATGCGTGAGAATGAATCAGTGGTTAGTTCCTGGTAGACAGGCAAGTTTATTCAGTAAAGGGACACATAGGACTTCAAGTGTTTTGTCATGTGTGAATTCTAATTTTGGGTGGTAGTTACATCAGGTTTTTTTCAATACGTATGATTGTCTAAATAATTTCATAAAACACCCTTATTTTCTACAACTATTATCTGCTAGTTCAAGCTTTCCGTTGTGTCAGTTATTTTTCTCTTGGTAACAATGAGACTCTGAAAAATAGAGTTAACAGAGATATTCCTTTCCAAAGCATTTTGCCTCAAGCAGAATTTCCAAAATGCCAGTCCTGATACAGCTTGTAGAGTGATTTTCTTTAGAAATCAGGCCAATTTCCATCTCTATGTTCCTTAGCTATTGATGAAAGGAATGTGGCCAGCAGTGCTCTCACAAATGGAAAAAGATCTTGGGTACTAGCTGTCCCTTAACAATTGGCAGTTTGCCTTCTCTGAGATAGACACTAGCCTCTCAGCTCACTAGATCCTCTTGCCGACTCATCACAATCAAGTAATTTGGAAACAAATATTCTCACTCAAAAGTTGTGAGATTGGAAATCACTGACCTAAATGATCCTAACCAGAAAGTTTGATTGAGGTCATAGTAAACTTCTTACATTGTCACATAGTCTCCTACATGTCTTATATGCATGTGAAAGATCTTTTTGTATTTCTAACTGATATCAAATATATATACATATATGTATATATATTAGTATACTTAGGAAATATATGTTGTATAAATGAGAACTTATGGGGAAGAAGCTTATCTATCTTGAGAATGTCAGGTGCCTTAACTTGACGTAGTCATTGGATGCTGTCTTCTTGGGCAAGCTTCCAACATAGGAACGCAGTCATGTAAAGATACCAGGAAACATGGACTTCATTATAAAATCATGTATCATTTTATATTTCTGAAATCATTACCTCAAATCCATTGTCAGTGTATCAAGTATTCTCTTTATAATAACTATGCAGTTGTATTGATTATAGTATATTTTTCATTTTGTATTGCATTGCATCTTAACTACATCATAAGTGGGGTATGGTAGATCCTAATGATTAGGCTATTGGTATAAATAGTTTGACAGTGTAAAATACTTGTGGAATAACTGTTGTGTAAAACTCTCTCTACTATAGGACATTAACTCTGCTAAAGCAAAATTGATGTAATAGCATACTATTTTTTTATGGTGTCATTACTCAAAGGCACAAAATAGTTTGCAGTAATAATAATAATAATAAGCTTTCATCTACTTTGGCTTTAAGGCAGCATTTCCAAATATAATGAAAGATGTATTTTATGTTTTGCATTCTGTTATAAATATTTATAAAAGGAGATGAGGACGTAGCAAGTAAATAGCCATATTTTTTATATAAAGATATCTTCAGACAAATAGGATCTCTTTTGTTCTTTGAATCACCCAAGTTACAACTGAGAATTAATTTTAAATTACTTTTCACTGTAGCATTGCTTTCTCAAGATAATTAAAATTCCTGGTTATATTATATATAATATTAAACTTTCTCAAATTTCACAGAACAGAAAGAAAATTCAATAATTTGTCTAGGAAAGTCTTTCAATTGTATAGCTATCCAAAGGAAAAATCCAATTTCATATTCTAACAGCATGTGTTGAAAACCACAGTGATGGTTTCTTTAAAACTCTTCCTAGAATGACTACAGGCACCCAAATTCTATTCTGAAAAGGCTATAGTACTTGTTACTTGACATTTTCAAAGTTCATGTGATCCTGAGAAATGATTAAAGGTTATCTCTAGAGCATATTGCTGATGACAGTTTCCATAGTTTGCTATAGCTCATAGGCAGCAAAGAATGCATTATTTTAAGAATATTTATTTATTTTCTACTTTATCCTTCAATTCACAACCTAAGCTAGTTTTTGCTTCCTAAACTGATACAAGCCCGATATAATCCAGGATGGTATACCACTGATAACAGTATAAACAGACAATTTAGGTTTCAAGAAATTATTTTATTTCTGTCATTTTCCTTTGATTTCATTCCACTTGAATAATATATTATTCCTTTATCACAAACCAAGAAAAAATAGATTTCAAGAATTATCTTGTAATCTGTTATCAAGCTTCATTTGTACAAGGGCTTTATAATATAAAACTCTTAGAATAACTTACACATGAGAGGCTTGCAGTCATAACATTTGTTTTTTATTTTAATCTAAAATTAAGTTTGATTTAATATAAGTACATTTTTTTTAAATTCAAATAATAAAACTAGGTAAAACATATCTGCTATCTTATGTTTTAAATTAAATAACTATAACTATGAATTTAAATGTGAATAGAATTTCTAAAATTTTTTCTTTACCCCAAGAGGTGATATAGTCCTTACTTTATAGAAACCACTAATCCAAATTCTGGTATGCAAACATTATCTATTGCCTAATCCATCCCAAACTCATGCTCTTGGTGATTATAACTTAATATATGTCTATTCTATCCCCCCCCCTTCTCTTTTCTTCCTTTTCTCTCTCTTTCTTTAGTTCCCAAATCCTAGAAATAATGATGCTGAAATGGAACCACATTGGAGTAACCCACCTTTTTGGTGCCTCAAACTCTTTCATTTTCACACTTGCGTATTAAATTTGCCAGAGAAAGAGACTTTCTCTATAATCCATGGAAATATTGTGGCAATATTTTGCTACCTATCAAAATCAAAAGGACAATTTTCAAAATTTCTCACACCCAGATACCAGCTGATATTTTATGTCTATCTTACTCTTTTCTATCACCTTTCCCTTAGTTCAATACAGCCATCATTTTTCATTATTTCTCGTTTTACAGATGATATGACTGAGGCACAATGAAATAAAAATTGACTTCCCCAATTTTGACTAGCCAATAGATGGCAAAACTACTGTGTGTGAGAACCTGTGAGGAAGCACGGGCAAGTAAAGTAGAGTTAGGTGGGGGTTCTTGCATTAAAGAGCTCAAAGTCTACCTAGTGATATTGATGTCTACACATGGTGTACTACAGAGAAATTAATATTCACTGTAGGAGGTTTATGAAGCACAGTGAATAAGACTAACTTTCGAGTCCAATCTGAAAGTTAATCCCAAATCTAACATGAAGTACCTGAGTAACCTTGGACTAGATACTTATCTTTCTTTGCTTCAATTACTTTTCCTATAAAGTGGGGTAATTATACTGATTATGCAGATGTATTATGAGAATTAAGCGAGTTGAAACAGAAAAATGATCAAAAACAACTTGTAAAACATAAGTAGCACATTCAATAAAGAAAAATTACTATTATAGTATACAGTGTTATGGAAATGTGGGCAGTCATAAAGGAAAATATAAATTCATTGCTGGAGGCAATTTAGTGACACACAAGAAATGCAGTATAGTTCTGCTCTCCCCAACCCCTGGTGACAGACCATTAGGGACTAGGCCACTGAGCTCCTCCCCACCCCTTCCCCCCAGGGAAAAATTGTCTTCCATGAAACTGGTCCCTCATGTCAAAAAGGTTGGGGACAGGACCGCTGGACTATAGTCTATCTAGTCTATTACATACTAAAATCTTCCATATTGTCTATTTTTAACTTGTTTGATTTTTTTTCTTCCCCTGAATTGAACAGACCATTGTGCGGGAGGATTTGTCAGGTCCTACTAAACAACAATGCTATTAAATAAATAGAGGTTTATGGAAGGCCCAATAGTTGACTGCTTTCACAATAATGACAGTATTTCACAATAATGGAATACTTTTCCCTTTTGTTTATGTAGTTCAAGATCTTAAAGGTCACAATTAGGGTTTTCTCCAAATTATAATTTTTTAATGATACTCTGAAATGATGTTGTAAAAGTGTTTAGCAATTTCAGCTAATAGTGTCAGAATGTAGTATACAATACTTTCCATTATTTAAAGGCATATGAGTTGATTGGATGAGGGTTTTGTGGTGAAAGTGGTAGGGATAGGGAAGGAGGTGGAATGAGCTTGGGGAACCCAAATAAAGAGAGTAAGGAAAGCAAAAGAGAAAAGCGTAATGGAGCAACAAATGCCCTATGGGCTTTATACCTCGGGATACTTAAGGGACAGCTTCCTAAACTTGATCACACATTATATCAAGACTATATCATCACTTGTTGCTTCAAGAAAAAGAAAACTGTATGAGACTTTGTGAGTATTCAAAAAGTCTTAAAATGGGGGAGGGAGGAGGAAAAAACTATGAAAACTGAAGATATATGTGTGGTTGTAAAGAATTTTACACCCTCAGTTTACTGTGATCTGAAATATAAAATGAAAGTATAGACTGCCTGAGTACCTTTATTGTCTTAAGTGTTGGAATAAATAACATATCTTTCTAAATAAGTTTGCAAACTATTCCAGTACAAAGCCACACATGATGTTTCAGCAACAGAAAAATAAAATAGATCTTACTGAAGCATGAGACCCCAAACATGATTTCTTTTACATAACTAATTAAAGAGAAGGAACACTTTTCTTGCTCCTGTGGATAAATGGTTAATGAACTGAAGTGTGATATTTAATTATCTCTTTTTATTTTACCCTTCATTATTTTAGCTTTCATAGCTACACATGTTACACTGGTCATAAAATTATATAGTCCATTTTAAGGTGCAGCTACAATATTTTTCTGGCTGATTTCCTGATGCAGAGCATTTTGCCAGTGGTCAACACTCCATGAGAAGGTTTTCCTCCAATTGCTTTCAAATTTATAGCCCTTACACTTTACCAGTGTCATGTCATTAAACAGGGAAGTCTATGTTCCTATAATCAATTAAAACATTTTCTAAGCTCCAGCCTCCTCCATTTGATCACTCTACTTGCCAAGATGAAGATAGAAATCCTAATTTTAAATGTTTCATTACACAAAATGTTCTGAACATTATACAAAATCCAGCTATGTCAGATCCTGTTGAAAAGAGAAAATCCATCAATTTGTAGGAAAGTACAAAAGGGGCCGGCATGCAGAACAATGGTGGGCCCTGTAAGAGCACTTGTGTTGGAAGCTAAACAGGTTATTTGTAAAAGTCACAAATATGTATTTGAAAGCTTTTAATGAAAAAAGGTTGACACACCATATGCATAGCCTAGTTTTCTTAGTTTTTAAAATTTGATCAGTGCAGAAAAATCATCTGAAACATTAAGTACAGAGTATAAATTGCTAAAAATTAATAGGAAATTTGTTTCCCTTTTAATTATCTAGAATATCCAAATGTTTTAAAATGTCATTTAATTTAATATATTCTTTTTAAAATTATTAGATGACATCATTCAGTTATCTCATTGTCTCTCTTCTTACATAGGAAGAATTTGACTGAGTCAAATTTTAGCATTTTACTATGCAAAACTAAAGAAAAATAAAGGTATTACTTCATACCTTTTCAAATCACATTTATGCATGATGAAAGTATACTTTTACATGTGAAATATGTATTTACGTAAATATTATGTATGTATATGATTATGCATTTATATATTTATATTAGAAAATGAGTCCATCAAAGTACAAAATTAAGGAAAATCTTAACATATGTGTCAAATTTTACTTGCTTATAGTACAATAATCATGACAGATTACTATAAATGTTGGAAAATTCCTATAGCACACCAGTATAGAAATAGATAAAGAGAGGATATGCAGACATTATTCACTACTTTATCTTCAAGCATAGGATGATGTCCGATAGTTAATTAATATTAATAATATTTTTTGAATGAACATATGGACTTAAAACAATTATTTATTCATTTATTTTATTCAATTAAACTTTACTTAGAAGCAACAGTTTAGTCCTTCCTTAAACTTTACTAGTGGTAAGCACGAAATAAGATGTTGGTGATCATGATGTGAAAATTACTCTGCTCTCAATAAACTCTAGACCTGATGAAATATAAACCCATAATATATAATTAAAAGCAATGACTTTATTGCTATTATCTTTAGATGCATTGAATAATTTCTTACCAATGCTCTATTTAAAAAAAACTAAGTGAAGATCTCAGGTGTTAAATGGAACAAAATATTTCCTGGATTTGTTACTGTCCAAGAACAGTTCATTCATAATATTTCTATTTTCTTCAGCCAAGTAGTTTAGAACCTCATTATTTTTTGTCTCTTTTTTTAGGATTTCAAATATTTAAATTTTTAATTATCGTGGTGCATAATAGTTGTATATCTTTATAAAGTACATGTGATGTTTTGATACAGGCATACAACGTGAATTAATTAAATCAGGGTAATTGGTCTATCCACCACTTTTAGGTATTCATCACCTCTTTGTGTTAGGAACATTCCAATTCCACATTTTTCATTATTTTAAAGTATACACTAACTTATTGCTGATTATAATCGCTTTGTTGTGCTATCAAATACTATTCATTCTATCTAACTATATTTTTACTCAAATAATTGCTGGAATAATCTTCTTAAAAATAGGCCTGATTAAATGAATTCTCTATCAAAAGCCTTTAGGGTTGATATTCTCAATCTTTTCATAAAGCAATGAAGATTTCTCCCAATTTGACTTTTACTTAATTGCCATGTTTACCAGTGACTAGCAACTGTTCCCCACCTGCTAATATGCAGGCAGTTGGTACTACATTCGCAAGAATATACCATTTACCCCATCCCACCTCAGGGGCACGGCACAAATTGCTCTATTTGCCCAGATGTATGTTTCATGTATGCACGTGCACGTACATACACTTACACACTCAACCTCCCATGTATGGATACACACATATAAAACAATTCTGGGCTACTTATACTTTTACTTACGATCCCGTTTTAAAAGACATCTTTCCCATAAAGTCAATTTCCCCCCACAGTGGAGAATGAGAGCTTCTTCCCTGGACTTCTGTACATCTTGCTCTTCTCACTATCATACCTTTTCTCACATACTATTTTAATGGCATATTATCTTTCCTATTTCATTATGTGTGCTATAACTTTGTAAGCAACAACCACATATCAATGTGTCACCAGATCCTAGTATAGCGCCTTTCTGTGAGGTTCTGTGAGTAGTGACCAATAACAATGAATGATAAACTTAATCATTAATTTCTATATTTATTATGTTAATTGAAGTAGACAAAATAATGTCCTAACATAGTTGTTCATCCTCTAATCCCTAGAACTTCCAAAAATTTTATAGAACACAGCAAGATTGCAGATTGAATCAACTTTACTAATCACCTGATTTTAAGATAAGAAGATTATCTTGAATTATTTAAGTGAGCCTTAATTGAGGAAAAGGGAGGCAGAAGGGTCAGATGCAGAATTAGCACTGTGAGAAAGACTCAAGTGGCCATTGCTGGCTTTGAAGTTGGAGGAAGGGGGCCACAAGGCAAAGAATGCTTTTTAGAAGCTGTACAAGGCAAGAAAGTGGATTCTGCCTTAGAAGCTTCGGAAAGAAAACACTGCTTTGTTGGGGTTGTGTTCCTTCTTTAGCCTGGTGAGACCTACTAGGCTTCTGATCTGTAGATCTATGCAATAATAAATGTGTGTTATTTCAAGCCTTTAAGATTGTGATAATTTGCTACAGAAATAACAGAAAAGTTATTGCCCTTGGCAAAATGATGTAATGCTATTAGAGAAATAAAATCCAGAAGATTTACAATTTTGTTTTAATTTTCCAAATTCAATTCAATATAAGTTTTGTTAATATGTTATAAATTTAAAAATAAATAAATATTTTAAAATTCAGAAAATAGCTAAGTCAACCTTCTAGGAAAAAATCAATCCTTAAATGTGTGAGTAGTTAGATAATTTATTAGTTTATTTATTCATTATTTATTCTTTATCAGACATGGATTAATCAACTTTGATGTTCAACTATATGTTTCTAGCATTATGATGATATGTGAATTAAATAATTTATATGTAATGTATGTACTACATTTTTCTTATATTATAGCTCTGCAAAAATTTCTCCTTTATTGCTAAGTTTATTTCTATTAACTTTGATGTTGATGGAAATCTATACTGTAACAACTGTTTTTCTTAGAAAAATTTCTTAAAGAATAAACTTATTACTCATGGACTTTGGTCTTAAAACAAATTCAAATAGATTCAGCATTCAGATCAATTGCAGCATATTTATTTTTTAGGTTATAACATATTTAAAACTTTTCCTGAAAGAATTTAGGAAGAAATTATACTTTAAGAATACCAACCCATATGAATCAATATAAAGGAAATCTAAGGTTGATAGTATATATAGTGATTTGTAAAAGATTCATTTTCTTAATGTGTTTAATTAATTCACTGCTTTCAGGCTTATTATATTAATCATTGGTTGAAATTGAACATTTTTTTCCTAACACATAAGAAAAATTTTATTTTTCTGTATTATTAATTGCATGCACTTTTGAAATACTAAATTATTTTAGTCTCTGACTGAAAGAAGAAATTTCCTGGAAACAACTAGTAGTTAACAGTAGTGGCTCATTCAGGGTCCAAATTTGATCTTCTGGTTTCAATAATATTTTTCACCCACATTTTAATATTCTAGGAAGTTAATTTTTAAAAATTCTTGACTATTACAGAACAAAGTATATTTTCTTCTTATTTTTTGCTTGTTTTTTACAGTTGAAAGCAACTGGTAAGGACCCCTTTATACAATTATTACTATTTAGAAGTCTATACAATTCAAAAATTTTAAGACATGATATATGTAGGACATTATTTATTGAAAAATATTAATTACTAAATGATAATAATTCAGGTATCTGATTATATCTTATTACATAAATAAAATATGATCTGATAAGTACTATTGGAAGTAGATTTCTTCTAATATTTTAATCACTTAGAGGCGTAGAATCACTATGTATGATTCCTTTCTTATCTTTATTTATTAAATGGCCATAGTTCAATAGATTAAAATGTGAGAGATAAAACTGCAAAATGTTTTAAATTGATTTTATGTGGGTTTCAGGAATGTGAGTTGTCATAGGCAGTGGTGAAATGATGGGTTGCAGGACAGATTTTTAAGGTTTTGAGTTTTGCTTTCTTTTTTCCTTTCTGTTAGATTCCAGATAACGATCAGTAACATCTGTGATGCATCATAGTAACAGCCTTCACAAGTCTGCAATTTGACCCCTGTGATCGCCCAGATTTGGGTGAGTTCCTTCTCTCAAGTCCACATTTCCCAAAAGGTTTAAAGTGAAACTCTAAAGAGAAGACTTGACTGATTGAAAAAAAAAAAAATGGAAATCATAAAAAGAGAATAGTGATCACCTGTAATACCTGCAGCTTCCTCCTCTAGGGCTCTTTACTGCTTCTATTCTCTGACTTCATAGGGCTAATCAGTACTGAGAACTGACTTTAAGTCACTCCTTAATCTATATTACCAGGCAGAGTAGTAGGTGATACCCTTAAAAAATATTAGCTTAAAATTCAAAAAATTAAATACCTAAACATGTACATATCTGAAAATAAAGACAATAGTTGATAACTTGAAATGAGTGAGTATAGAACAGATTTAGTGACATAGCAAGAATTTAAAATACATTCAATAATTATTCATAAAAAGATACGGAAAAATTCTGAAACATAAACACTAAAAGCTAATGATGCTAATAAATTTGTATATATACACACATACACACTGGTAGAATCAAATATATAGCAGATAAATAATGTGATAGATATAGGTGAAAGGTGAAGAACAATTTAATGCATACATCCATCTAGATAAGAAGAAAGCATTAAACATATCAAATATAAATGGAATGTAAGCTATATGGAGAAAAGACATAAAGGTAAAAACTTCTAGATAATATGAAGTCCACAAACATAAAGAAAACAAAGAACAAAGAAGAAAAAAAGGAAAAAGAAAAGAAAGAGATGTTTTAAAATTTATAGGGAGGGTGCTGTCAACAAGATGATGGAATATGATTTTCCAGTGCTCGTCACCTCACAGAAACATCAATTTGAACAATTATCCATCCAAAATATACCTTCACCAGAACTGATAAATCCAGGAGAGAGATTAAAGTACCAGGTGTAGCACAGAAATAAGAAAATACATGTTAAAGAAGGTAGGGAGGACATTGGCTGCCTCACCCTCTAAGTCTGGGCAGACAGAAGAGCAAAGCTGGAGACATCACATTTCCTGACTTCAAATTATATTTCTAAGCTATAGTAATTAAAACAGTATAGTACAAGCATATAAATAGACATGAAGACAAATGAAACAGATTAGATAACCCAGAAATAAACCCATGTATATATGACCAAGCAATTTTCAGCAAGGATACCCAATGAGGAAAGATAATCTCTTCAACAAAGGGTGTTGGGAAAATTGGATGACCAAATTTTGGTCATCCAAAATTTTGGGAAAAGAATGAAATTAGAACATTCTCTTACATCAGATAAAAAAATCAACTCAAACAGAATGAAGACTTACAAGTAAGATACAACAGCACACAATTTTTAAGAGAAAACTTAAGGGAAAAGCTTTTTGGCATTGGTCTTGGCAATGGTTTTTGGATATGTTATTACAAGCACAGACAACAAAAGCAAAAATAAACATGTGAACTACATCAAATTAAAAATTTTATGCACATCAAAGAAAACAATTATCAAAATGGGAAAAGGTAACATGAAATGAAAGAAAATATTCATAAACAATATATCCAATAAAAGGTTCACATCCAAAATGTATAAGGAATTTTTACAACTCAATGGCAAAATAACAAACAACTCAATTAAAAATTAGGCAAAAGATCTGAACAGACATTTTTCCAAAGAATACATACAAATGATGAACAAGTATATAAAAAGTACTCAACATCAGGGAACACAAATCAGAACGACAATGGGATATTACCTTGCAACTGTTAGGATGACTATTTTTAAAAAGTCAAAAGACAAGAAATGTTGATAAGGATATGGAGAAAAAATAACCATTATCCACTTTTGATGGGAATGTAAATTGGTAGAGTCATTATTTAAAACATCATGGGGTTTCCTCAAAAAATAAAATTAGAGATATCATATTATCTAGGAATCTTACATCCCTGTGTCTATCCAAAGAAATTGATATGAGGATCTTGAAGAGATAGCTGCATATTCATATTTATTGTGGCATTACTAACAATATCTGAGATATGGAAACAACGTGTCTGTCATCATATGAATGAACAAAGAAAATATGCTATAAACACACAGACACACACACACACACACACACACATATATAATGGAATACTGTTTAGTATTTTAAAAAGGAGATCCTATCATTTGCAACAACATGAATGAAACTGGCAAACATTAATTTAAGTGAAATAAGCCAGACACAGAAAGAGAAATACTGTATGATCTCACTTATATGTGAAATCAAAAAGAATCTAGCTCATAGCAACAAAGGGTAAAATAGTAGTTAGCAGGAGATAGGTGGTGGGAGAAATGGAGAAATATTGCTCAAAGGGTGCAAACTTTCAAATAGAAGATCAATAAGTTCTAGATATACAGCATAGTTACTATAGTAATAATTATTATATACTTGAATTTTGCTAACAGTAGATCTGAATTGTGCTCACTACAAACAAAAAATGGTAACTATGTGAGGTGATAGATATACTAATTAGCTTGATTGTGATATCTATTTCACAATGTATGCATATGTCAAATCATCATATCATATACCTTAAATATATACACATTTTTATTTGTCATTCATACTTAAATAAATCTGGAAAACATGAAGTATGATGAAGTATTAATAGAAGAACAGACAGCTGACCAATAGAACAGATATCTTAGAAACAGATAGAAGTATATAAAGATACTCATTATATGAACAAAAGAGCCCACAGAAATCAATGGAAAAAAGACAAAATGTTTGTAGGTGGTGATGGAAAAAGTGACTCATCATATAGATGAAATAAACCTAGTTTGATTCTTATCTATCACCACACAATAAGGGGAGTTAATATAAGATGGTTTGAAGATATAATTCAGATACTAGATGTATAAAAGCCTCAGTGTAAAACAGCAAAATTAACAGTAACAATGTAGAAAATTGTTCTTGTGACATAGGTGGTCATTTAGGGATACTCAGGATTTCTTTAAACATCAAAGGCCAAAAATGTTGATTAATTTGAATATATTAAAATTACATATTTCTTTTCAATTAAAGATGATATAGAAAAGCTACTAGACACCTGACACAACAGTAAATAAAAGTTGAAATATCTAAAATTGACAAGGGATTATTAGAGCAAAACGCCATGATAAGTCCTCCGCAGGTGCATATTAGTCACATTTAACACTCACTGGGAATTTGCTATAGGGAATACAAGAGATGTGAACACAAAGCAACATAAAAAATAATATCTCGACATTTATATTACTAATTAGTTGCTAGGTACTGTTTAATTGTGTCTAACCCTCATTTTCCTCAAATATTTGCCCAATGAAGTTTATAAATACATATATATTAATATTTTGCAGGACATATTGTGGAAGAGTCTTTCTCAATAAAGTCAAGCATAAGAAGATGATGTCTGCTCTCATCAGTCTTATTCAAAAATTTCAAGCTGCAAAATGCAGGAAGTAAGAAACAGAAATAATAATTGTCACTGTTGAAAGTTTTTCTCCCTGGAACACCTTTAAAAATCCAATTAGAGCCTGAAAGTAGTAAGAGTGAGTTAAGGAAGTTGGCCAGGTAAAAAGAATTTTAATAGCTTTTTTTCTTTATAATGGCAATAGAAAGTTAAAAAAATATAATGGGGGAGATACATTAATTAATTGTAGGAAGCTATTACAAAATTATAAAATATAAGCAAAAGAATTTGGAGAAAATTATGGAGAGTCTATTAAAAATAAAAAGGAAAAGCACAAATTTGCTGAAGCACATTTAATTTTTTTGAATAAGTAACTTGAATGAAATACTATAAGGCAACTATCAGTTTTTCATAGTTTTAAGTTTTGTGGAAAAATAAAAACTGTAATAATTTATTATAAATTTGAAATCACATGTTTGAATAACATGGAAAAATTAGGGAACCACTACTAAGCAAATTTGGCAGAAAAATGAATTATTTGCAATAATAGATATAAGTTATAATATGAAAATACAATGGAATACTTGTCTAGGTTTAGAGAAATTGTTGAAATATATTCATAAATAAATTAAGTAAATTAATAAATTATCAATAGAGACTCATTAAATCTAGTTTGAAAAGGAGTAATAGCTTTTTGCCTAGGTCTGCTCTGCTCATGCAGTGTACCTGACCAAGCTCACTCAAGTCCTCTGGCTCATGCGGTAATAGTGAAGTCAGAGGAAGTTAATTACCTCTGGGAAGACCTTAGTCCAGTGAGGTTGAAAGGCAGGGGTCAGTAGATAAATAAGCTTTTCCTTTTCTCAGAGAAGAAATGCCAAGGTGTATTCCGTACAGTAGAATTGAGGAACAGTTGGAAAGGGGGGTGGAGGGGATGGGTAAATTCACACCTAAAGGGTGTGGTGCATGCTTTCTTGGGAATGGACATGCTTATAGCTCTGGCTTAGGTGGTTCAAAGACAATATATATGACCAAAGTGTTTGTACCCTTGCAATATTCTGAAATAAAAAATACATATAGATAAAATATGAATTTTACCCCTAAATAAATTACCTTATACTTCTTTTACTTGCCCAAATCAGTAAAACTATGACCTTTTTCTGCCAACATGCAAAATCAAGAACTTTCTATCATTTATTCTCATGAATGAGACATTTTATTCTCCAGAAAAATTCATTGTCATTTATACATTTCCATTTTTTCCTATCTACAAACACTAAAAAAATGGAATAAAAACAGACTTTTTTCTCCCTTCTTTTATTTTGAGAGAGAAATTTTCATAAATAATCAATTCACTCCAATATCCAGGTATTTTCTTCTAGTCCTCTAAAAATTCGTGTTTCAGAGCGTAAAGTCTGAATTCTAAAAGGCTACATCTATTAATATAATCATTTGTCTGCTTAATTGTCATATGATGACAATTGATAATTTTTTCACTGAGAGTAAGTGAAAAATTGCCCCCCATTCTAGTTTGTCCATACCATTTTTTTTATATACTGTAATTTTAGCAGCACACTTCCAAAGAACAATTTCTGTATTTGTCAAAACTCTTTCAGTTACCAGCAACAAAAATAACCCAATGCAACTTAAACAGCAAGACTTAGGAATTTGCCTATGTCTTGGAAAAGACTTCAGGCACCAATGAATTAAGTGTCTTAAATGATCATTTCACAATCCCATATTGATCTCTGCTTCCCTCTTTGTATTGGTTTAATTTTACAGTTATTGTTTTTTCTTTATACCAAGCACTGTAGCCACCAGCAATTTAAGGCCAATTTTCTTTTATGTCTTACTGTCAAAGAGCAAGTTTGTGTGTCTTTTATATTGGCTCTACCTAAAATGTTTCACAGAAGAATCTCATTGGCTCATCTTGTGAATGTACAATTCTAATGGGCCTCGCCGGAGTTCTAAGCCCAGCCCTGGGGGTGGGGGGGGGGGGTGTAAAAAAAAATCTGGTCAAACATCATAGGTTAGTTTACCAACACCACTCACACTCTGACCTTTTCAGGGATTAGTTTTCATATACAGCAATACAATGACTAGTACTAACTAAATTTCAGTGATAGGATATTTTGCTATTGCTAACATGAAGTCAACTAAGTTTGGCATTATGTGTCAAAGGAAGTAAAATAACAAAAAATTTGCTAAGTAAAATAAATGATAACACCCCCCTGCCCCCCTAAAAATAAAGTACTCTCAGAGGCAGAGTGACCAAGCGGAAAGAATGATGTCATGGACGTCATTTATATCCAGATTGAAATCTTGCCACAGTCACTTACTATCTTGATAGACTTGAACAAATTCTAAATTTCAAGAGCATATTTTGTAACTTATGATTGGAAAAAAATAATATCCACTTAATAGGGATATTAGTATTTATATAATATTAAACACTCCTGGGATAGAAATACTAATACTCTGTATTTGATTTAAATTTTTTAACATCCATAAATCATACAAAATACTTCATGAATAAGTATGAAATTAATGTTTTCTAGAAATTTTCAGTTGTGTAGAATAAGTATATACATGCTTATAATATATAATATCCTTATTTTATTAAATAATTTATTTTGATTGTTACAGCAGTTATATCACAAAATATTACTCTTTGTATTTTCTATATTTTATTTCTATTCTACTTTCTTCCTAGTAACCTAAAGCAATACAGAAGCAGTAAAGTTCAAAAAAAGCCTTTGACCGAAGTCTGAAACAGCAAGTATAAATGCATTTTTATAAAGCAAACGTTTTATCTCTTAAAGAGAAGATAAGATATCAGTCGAAAAGGAGAAAGAAAGGAGTCCCATCCATCAGTGGAAGAAAGACCAGAAAACATGAGAAAGACCAGAGTACAAAGCAGTGACCACTGACCTAGTTCAGATTCCACACTTTCTGTTTACATACGTTATCACTGATCATTCCTAATTCTTAGAGACCCCATCAGACAACTTGACGTGGAGAAGGAGGCAATATGGGAAAACCTATTCTTCTGAAGGAAATGGAATTGGACTGATCCTACTGATACTCTCCTTTTGACATATAGCCTGTTAAGACCTATTATGAGCACTGTACCCTTGAGACTATTGTTTTCATTGCATGATTCATATTTTCACTGATTTTAACTGTTCACCACTTTGTCAAAGTACTAAAACTGTGATATAAGCAAACTCTTAATTAGCTTTTCTTCACATAAAACAAATATAATTTGCATTTAAACTTTGTCTAATTGTAGGTTTGAAAATTGTCACAACAGTATCATCAAGAAAGCTAGGAATTTTACTTTATTTTCTTCTCTAGACTATTGCTCTGTCTCCTCTGGAAAAATAAATAAATAAATCCTCGTTACATTAATGAAGTAATGGTTCAGTAAATAAATAAATTTGACATTTTATTTAATAGTGCTTTACATATTAAATATAATACTTTATGTCACTGGTCTACCAATTACCTATATTGAAACTATCATACTTACTTGGGAACATTTAGTAAAAGAATCATCCTACCTGATTGTTTCGCATATGCTTTAGGAATGGACAAAACACTCTGGGCTAGAAATACTAATCCAATAATCCATAATGCCTTGAGTGTGGCATGTCCCATCTATGCCCTGTGGCATATTAACAACTATTTTATATTATAGGCTAATATTTAATCTATATAGCTCAGTGTGTACCACAAATGCACTAAGAATTTGAGAATCAGAGAAAATTTGAAGAGTCTATAAAGTTTATGTCCTTTTGCAACAAATATGCTAGGTTTAAAATGCTAATCCAAAAACAAAAGATTTTTCATTGAAAATACACACATATAGTGTGAATACACTTAGCCAACCAGTAAAATACCTTTACTATTCTATTAATCATAGTGATCATTTCAACTACTAAGGTTATGAAATCTGCAAAAAGACCATAACTAAGTGATGGCCGTGATTTCAAGAGAGCAGTTTGTGGTAATTAATAAAATATGATGGGCTTATAAAGAGACACATTACTTGAACTTAGAGGTGACATAATTAAATGACGACCATTTGAAATTTGTGATTAGTCCCACTGCAACTTTTTTGCCCTTGCTGCCTTTCCTCATAAGACCATTATGAATTTCTGTGAATGTCCTTATATTTAATTTTGTGCATGGAGTTGGCTGATGCTCACTAGACAAAGTCAAAAAGAGAAATGCAATGGCATATAGAACTCCCTACACAAGCAATACACTCATAAATAATTCAGAATTCCTCTACTTTACATGATTACCCTTTGAGCTGATAATTTAAATGGGGAACTGAGAAAGGTCACCTTATTTGCACTTTTAACACAATACAACTCAGAAACTTTGCTGTTTTCATATTTTAAAAAATGTTATTGTATATTTGTACTTTTAAAAGAATCAATAAAATAAATTTCAAATCTTAAAAGCAATGGGCTCATTTTTCCCTAAGTTTTCTTTGTAATTTTAAATGTTATTTAAATAAACCCATAACAACAATATTTTAATTTGAGTACCCAACAAAAATAAATGTTTTGAAAATGTCTTTGGTTTGAGTGTTTGGGCTAAATTTTGTAAATATCGAATTTAGTGGATTTATGCTTCATTAAATTATTTTCAATTTACTCTTAATTAAAAGTTTTGCATTTTGCTTCTAGATACTGATGCTACTTCATCTCTTGGGTAAGCAAATTTCTGATGAGGATTCATATTTAGGAAGTAAGAGTCTGGTTGCTTTGACTTCTCTCTTAAGCCATTGTATTATCTGGCCTTTAATCTTTGGGTTTTGGTTGTTTTTATATTCTTGAGTTTTTATTATTATTTATTATTATTATTATTTTCATATGTGTCTCATCCTAGGCTTTTGTTGTTGTTAATGTTCACTTCCTTTTAAAAGGGAATCAATTTGTGCTTTTTTTTTTCTCTGACAGTATTAAAAGAAGACTAAAATATCTACTATTTTGAAAAAGTTTTGATTGCCTTTAAGTCAGTGAGTCAACATTGTTGTTACTGATCTGCACTACCCCATTTATTCTACTCCTTAATATGGCCACTCAGAAGAATCCATTACCTGCAAAAGGATCATTGTCTTGCTGCCTAGATGAGATTTTGGCTGCAGCTTAGATTATCCTCTCTGACCTTATTTAGAAAATTAGTCATAAAATATCAACAGACCCAATGTCTTCCTCCAAAAAGAGGTAGTATCATTACCAGATTCAAAACTGCTATCTTTTGACCATTCTAAAGAGCTTTGACCTAATTCTTTGCCTCAGTGTTATAGGTGTTGTCATACTTCATTTCCGTTTCCAAATCTAGTAAATTGGTTAGTTACCTCTTCTACATGTAAGTATTCTCACAATTATAATTTTTAACAGCTTTATGAAAGTATAATTCACAAATAAACATTGTGTATACTTAAATACTATTACTCACTGTTTTGACACACATACATTGAAATGATCATCATTATCAAGCTAATTAACATACCTACCATTTCACATAGTTACCATTCCCTTCTTTTTTAGGGGATGAAAATAGTTAAGATAAACCCTTTCCGCAATTTTTAAGTACACAATTCAGTGTTGTTAACTGTTGTAAATATGCTGTGCATCAGATCTCTAGAACTTACTCATTTTTGAGTAGCATCACCCCATTAACTCTTCTCAGCCCCTGAAAACCACCATTCTACTCTCTGCTCCTGTAACTCTATTTTAGATTCTACATATATGTGAAATTATGCAGTATTTGTCTTTCTGCATGTATCTTACTTAGCACAACATCCTCCAGTTTCATCCATGTTGCTGCAAAGGACAGAATCTTCTTTCTTAAGGATGAATAATGTTATATTGTAAAATACTTATACCACATTTTTTTATTCATTCATTCATCAGTGGACATTTAAGTTATTTCCATATGTTGGCAACCGTGAATAACACTGCAATAAACATGGGAGTGCAGATATATTTTCACAATCCTGATTTCAGTTCCTTTTGGGTATACCCAGAAGTGGCATTGCTAGATCATATGATAACTCTATTTTAATTTTTTTGAGGAACTCTCATACTGTTTTCCATAATGGCAGTACCAGTTTACATACCCCTCAAGAGTAGTCAAGGTTCTCTTTTCTCCATGTCCTTATCAACACTTGGGTTATCTTTTGTCTTTTTGAGAGCCATCCTAATAGGAATGAGGTGATATTTTATTATGGTTTTGATTTATATTTCCCAGATTATTAGTGAAGCTGAACATTTTTTATATATCTTTTGACCTTTTGTATGTCTTCTTTTGAGCCACATATATTAAGGTCCTTTGCCTATTACTTAATAGGGTATTTTTTTTAATTGAGTTTAAGGAGTTCCTTAAATATCTTTAAAATTAACTCCTTATCAGATATATGATTTGCAAATATTTTCTCCATTTCCATAAATTGACTTTTCACCCTGTTGATTGTTTATTTTTATGTGCAGAAGCTTTTTGGTTGAGTGTTACCTACATGTCTATTTTTGCTTTTGTTGCCTGTGCTTTGATTTTATAATCAAAAATTTATTATTAATATCAAGATCAATGTCAAGAGGATTTTCTCCTATGTTGTCTTCAAGTAATTTTACAGTTTCAGGAGCTACATTTAAGTTTTCAATTCACTTTGAGTTGATTTTTATATGTGGTATGAAATAAGAGCCCAATTTTATTCCTTTGTGTGTACAGTATCCAGTTTTCCCAACACCTTTTATTGAAGAGATTATATTTCCCCATTTTGTGTTCTTTTAATCCTTCTCCAATATAAGTTGACCATAAATGTGTGAGTTATATGTCTGTTTTTTTCTATTCTGTTTCACTGATATAAATATCTGTTTTTATGCCAATGCCCTACTATTTTATTCAATTGTAAATTAAGGAAAAAACATTACAAGGTTCTCTTTTTCTTTGAGTTTAAAATTTATATAAATGAATATCAATAAATAGGAAAAACTATAAATCTACATATATGTGGGCACATGTATAACTCTGTACATATAGATACCTATATCCATCTAAATATATAAGTATGTGAGTGTGTGTATATATACATATATACACATTTTTAATTATATGTAGATAAAATTGTGGTAAATTCTGTAAAGAAATCAAGTGAAACATTCTGAAGAGGTAGCTTCTTGAATATGTTTGGCTGAGCATTACAGCCATTTCATCAATAGGTCAATCACAAATCTTACGTGATTTCTATTTATTACTATACTGTGAGCAAAAGATTGTCTGATATAGCTATATACTCATGAATGTAGAGACCAAAGCCACAGACGTTTTCTTGTTTATTTGTCTGTCCCTATCAGTGTGTCTGAAAGATGTTATCTATTATGTGAGGCATGATTTATGAAAATGTTATTAGTGTCTGATATACTGTGATAGAATAGGTCACCCAATTCATAACTTGTTAATTGTGTAAGGGTGAGGAAACCTTTTTGGATTTATCTTTTATTAGAAATTCAAAACTACACTTATTGAGATTGCTTTTGTATAACACCTATCATATATCTCACCAGATTTTGGTGTCTGCAGGAGGTCTTGGAACCAATCCATTACATATACCAAAGAAGGACTGTATATTACATTTATTAGAAATCTATTATAAAATGTTAGTGATTAGGTGAGAGTAGGAATGACCCTGAAATCTTAATGAATAGAGTTTATCTACTGTGTTGATGAATATTGATATTCCTGAACTTGGAGCTTCCACAATAAAATGTATTCAGAATTGAAAATAAGACTCTATTGAGCTCTAGTCATTCCAACGTGTGTAAGGCCTCCAGTGCTTTCTAATTTATTGGTAGAAAAATGCCATATACTTGAATTTTACTTTTTCTGTTGTATTTGTACTGATGTCTTAGCTAGTGAAAAATGTCATGTCCAAAAATCACTCCGATTCTAAAATTTGTATATGTCCTAGGATGAATTTTCCTATAGCATTCAAATCCCAGATGAATTTAAATCAGTATTATCCCTTGAAAATCAAGTATTAAAGTGTGCAAACAACACTGTCAAATTGTAAGTGAAACCAGCTAACTGCAACTGTTTGTAAAACTTTCTAACATAAGGAATTCGATTTCAGTGCCTCAGGGTAATAGATTCAGTGCTTGCAATATACATTTTTGGAAAAGTAAGGTGGGCTCTGAGTCACTTTTTGCCTAAGGCTGACTTAATAGTGCTTCTGGAATTTTTTATTTGTTTCTTTTTAGAAAACACTTCACTGGGTCTTATTTAGAAATTCCATGAAGAAATCTAAGAAAAGAGACACAGCTTGGAAATCTATATAAATTGAGTATGATATGTTTGTATTATTGTCTTTTAGCATACCAAGTTAACACGGTTGGGAAGAATTTGACTAAATTAAAGATTATGTTAGGAATTGTGTAAAAGTGGAACTACTCAAAGTAGTTGCTCTCTCAACTGTGTGTTATTGTGCAAGATGAGATAAGGAGCTTGAAAGAAAATGTAAATATGCCTTTATTTTTGAGAAAGTCTTATAAAGAAAAAAAAAGTCAGTTGAAATTAATAGCATATTTAGTCAAAAAGTGGTTTGCATTCTTGTACAAGCTCTTTATCTCCTTGTGAATCATAAAAAAAAAAAAAAAAAAAAAAAAAAAAAACATTCCATGAGCCATCATGGATTCACAGACCTTACTTTCTGTTACACCACTGCAAGCAAAGCTCAGAGATGGCAGTTAAACCTCTAGAAGTGGTCAGGTTGAGATGAAATACGATGTATGTTATTTTGCTTCCAATGAAGAACATATTCAATTTATTAAAACACATGGAAAGAAAAAAACAAACAATTTTGAATATACTCCAAATTTTAAAAAATCACACCATTCAACACACATTATAGGCTTTGATGGACACTCAAGGATAAATTGTACAGGAATTTATTGATTTACCAATGGTTGATTATTCTGTCTAGCAATGCAGAGAAGTCTGGCTAATTTTAAATCAATTATCAAGATAATTTTGGGTAATACATACTTAAGATTGACTAATTTCAATAGTTACATATGTATATTTAGAATTAGATTTCTTAAAATGTTAAAAATTTATATTAAGTATAAATTTCTATGTGTACATTGAGAAGAAAATCACACTGAAAATTAAAATTTAAAATTATATTGCAGATGGTTACTAGAAGTAACCCACCTCATTTTCCTTTACTATGAAATGAAGTTGTGTCAAGTGATTGAAAAAGGCCTTACTGCATCAGAAATCTATTATATGATATAATGAGTGGTATCGTTCTCCTTATTTGTAAATAGGGGTATGGTTTATGAGTATAACTCAAGCTATATTTTTGCTAAGTGGCTTCATGGCCTTGAAGTAAAGGAGCTCAGATTTTATACTTCAAAATAATAAAGTGTGATACACTATTACAAGTTATACATAAATTCAACTAATGCTATTTGCAAACCTACCTCAGAGGAAAGGAAAGTGAAATTTATTTTTCTAAGCGCCTTCAAGCTTTTAAGTGCTGTCATTTTAAAAATATACTAACTGAACTTTGCTATAGACTAAATTTTGTGCCCCCCCATTCATGTGTTGAAATCCTAACCTTCAACGTGACTATATCTGGAGATAATGTCTTAAGAGGTACTCAACATTAAGTCAGATTGTTATAATATATATTAATCTCTTAGCAGTTAAATGCTATCGAAATTTCAATTAACAGCTAAAATGTACACATAAACATGGCCTGATTTTTCAGAACCCACAAAATGCCCCACGGGATATACTTAAAGATTAGAACAAATTCCACTCAAATTTAGGAAGTTCATAACTTAAAGAATAATTCTCTAAAATTTATTATAAATAGTTATTCAAATATTCCCTGTTCCTTTATTTTTTGTTCTCTTTTTTGGCTACCTTTTAGCAGAGGTTATTAATCTATTTTTTAACCCACTTGTTCATTTTAGAGTCATAATTACATGACTATGCATTTATTTCATTATTTTAACAATGTTAACTTTCTTAATTAATATTGATAGAATCTCTCTTCTCTCTGTATGTTTATATATGTACACACACATATCTCTCTTTTATGTATTTCTTTACTTTTCGTGTTAATGTTAAGTGATTTTTGTTGCTGTTCTGATAGTATCACTTCAATTTGTATACAGAACCTACTATATTATCTTTTTTAAAGAAAGTTCTACTTTTCATGTGCAGTTGTTTTGACTTGAGAGTTTATTTTCTCCATGAAATTATATAAGAGATTATCAAGCAATTGTACACTCAAATATACTAGATCTTCCTCAGGAAAAATAAAACATGTAATCCTGGTAGCTTAATACAATACTGTTTTGTTTTTCATTCCAGTCAAAACCCATTACATACTGAGCAGCTTCCTTCTATCTTGAATCTATAGTATGTGAAAACCTGGCTTCTGTTATGTTTTCCTTGTTTTTTGTTTGTGTCTGGAATATATTTTTCTTTCTCACTTGCAAAGTTTCTCCTTAATTGATTTTGGAGGAGATATCTAGAAGCTCAAGCTAGTTTACCATTTTACCAGAAAACAAAATTTAAAAATAACTATGTCTTTATAACAGTTGTCAACTTCAATTATTATCTGGCATATCACAACACAAATAATATAACCAAATGCTCTTTAGCAAAGCCTTCAACACTTATCAAATGTATGTGTCTTTTTTTATTTTTCAATAAATTTTATATTAGATGAATAGGTAAAATATCTACTTTTTAAAATTACATGTAATGCTTTTAATGACAAATATTTTCATTTAAATGCACTTTTGAAAGAAATATACTTCTCCAAACACCATTTTTTGTTTTTCTTTTTAATGTTATTGACAGCAGATAAAATGTTTAGCAAGATTATGAATGTTTGAAGGAAATATGATTAATAGATGTAGGTTCAAATTATTATGTTCTATTAAAAATGTTTTAGCCCTTGATGAACATCTGTTTGATAATATGTTGTATCCAGATATAGTCAATTAATAACATATATAAAATTATAGAGCAATGACACCTTCAGTTCCATTATGAGTAGAGCTTTTAAAATGCTATTTGTCACAACCTGTCATCTTGTCATTATATAGCATTATGTACTCTTCAGGACATGTATATCCTTCATTTTTGAAGTTCTTTAGAAATCTAAAAATGACTCTTTATATCTTCTGGTTCTGCATTTCTTTATTGCTGCTCTGAACAAATCCATATGCTTTGATTCAAGCAGGTATTAAATTCTGCTTATTTGGAATAATGATGTTTACTCTCCTCTTCTCACCTTAGCAGGTGGCTTAATTTTAGTAGGCTTCAGAGATATAATTTCACACTTATTAAAAACATTTATGATGATTACTGATGATATTTCATATAGCTGAATAAAATTTTAATTTTATCAAATATTTTTATCAAAAATTCTGTTTTAATGTGGTTTTTTCTTTGAGTGGATTATTTTAGAATTTTTAGACAGGCTCCATAATTGTGAGAATGTGTGGTTTTTGAATAGCTATGACTTGGTAATTTTTATGATTACGTCTTTAAAGTTCATATATTTTGTCTATTATATGCTATATAACATTTTGAAAATATATCTAAATTATAGTTTACAAATTTATTTTTTGAAAAAAAATTTGTCAAAATGATTTATAAAATTATACCTTCTCTCAACATTAATCTATGTAGTAATATATCAAATATCTATTGAGCACCTGCTTTGTGACAGATATCTCTTTAGATTACATTGGTTGAAAAATACCTATCTTTGCAAAGCTTTTATTTCAACAGGAAGATAAAGAAAACAAAAGTTACCACTCTGATAAGGAAATTGTATACTATGTTCAAAGATGATAAATACAATGGGGGGAAAAGAAAAAAAAATAGTTCGGGGTAAGATAAATAAGATTGCTGGGCAGGGTTGTGGAGTTCACATTTTAAAATGGAAGCTTAGTGCAGTGAAGCTTAGCTCTCATGAAGGTGACGTTTGAGCAAAGATATGAAAAAGTGTGGAAGTTTGACAAAAACTATTTGTAGAAAGACTATTCCCGACAAAGGGATTGGTACAATCTCAAAGTTCTCAGGGGTGAATCGTGCCCGACACATCTGAGAAATAGCAAGGAGCCGACTTTGGCTGCTGAGGTGAGTGATTGGAGTGGCAAGGAATGAGGCCACAGAGGCTAAATGAGTGGTTCAATCATTTAAAACCTTAGAAGTTATTATAAGACTCTGCTTTTATACTTGAAAACTTACTGTATGATAGAAATTCTTCTAATGACTGAGAGTTCAAATGCCCCTAACTTCAAGGATTCTCACTTTGGTATGAGAGCGTAAGATAAAGTTTGGCTCACAATATGGTGTGGAAAATGCTGTAATCTGCAAGTAGAGAAGATATGGGAGCATAGAAGTTCACCAAAATCAGACTGATATATTTGGTGAATTTCTGTGACTATATATTAGCTTGTATTTTCTAGATTTTTAGAGTAATAGAACCACATGGTATGTTGTCATTATCGTCTGGTTTCTTTCACTCAACATAATTATTATAAAAATAATCCACACTGTGTTCATCAATAGCCCAAAGAGTACTGAGTAGTACTGTTTTCTATGGGCATATCATAATTTGTTTATCATTGCTGTATTGATAATTTGCCTCTTTTCAATTTTAGTGAATAAAAATAAAGTTGCTATAAAATTCATGTACATGGCCGGGCGCGGTGGCTCACGCCTGTAATCCTAGCACTCTGGGAGGCCGAGGCGGGCGGATTGCTCGAGGTTGGGAGTTCGAAACCATCCTGAGCGAGACCCCCCGTCTCTACTAAAAATACAAAGAAATTAATTGACCAACTAAAAAATATATATATATACAAAAAATTAGCCGGGCATGGTGGCGCATGCCTGTAGTCCCAGCTACTTGGGAGGCTGAGGCAGGAGGATCGCTTGAGCCCAGGAGTTTTAGGTTGCTGTGAGCTAGGCTGATGCCACGGCACTCACTCTAGCCAGGGCAACAAAAGTGAGACTCTGTCTCAAAAAAAAAAAAAAAATTCATGTACAAATTTTTGCATGAAGGCAAACTGTCCTTTCTCTTGGAGGAATGTCTAGGAATAAAATGGCTAGTACATACAGTTGAAACATGTTTAACTTTTTAAGAAATTTATACACAATTTTTCATGTTACATTCCTACCAGTAAATTATGGGGTTTCTTGTTTTTTTGCAAACTTGTCAAGACTAGGAAGAAACAGTCTTTTTAATTTTAGCTATGAGGCTACATGTAGGAGCTAAGAGATGTAAGTGCACCTCATTGTGATTTTAATTTGCATTTGCTTAATGACTAAGGACACTGATCATTTTTTCATATGCTTATAAGCCATCCATATAATTCTGCTAAAGTATTCAAATATTTTCTACATATACAAAATTAAGTACTCTGTTTTGCTACTGATGAGTAGGTTTTTCTTTTTAATAACTTGAGTAGATATCCTGTATTAGATAAAAGATTTGCAAATCATGTCAGTTTTTAACTATTGTTCCAGCAGTAGCTACTCCTCTTCCTCCTTCTTTTCTTCTTCTTTCCTTCTTCCTCCTCTTTCTGCTCCTCCTCCTCCTCGTCCTCTTCCCCTTCTCCTTTCTTCCTCCTTCCTTCTTTCTTTTTCCTTTTCTTAAAAGGGTTTTCAAGAAGCTAAAGATTTAATTTTGATTAAGTCAATTAATTACAGGACTATCTCAAAAACATTGTGGGTTCAGTTCCAGACCACTGCAATAAAGCAAATAATAAAGTGAGTCACACAGATATATTGGTTTCTCAGTGCATATAAAAATTATGCTTACGCTATATTGTAGTTTATTAAGTGTGCAAAAAATTATGTCTAAAAATGTACATATTTAAGAATACGTTATTGCTAGGGAATGCTGAAGATCATTTCAGCCTTCAGTAAGTCATAATCTTTTTGCTGGAGGAATATCTTGCCTGAATGTTAATGGCTGTTAACTGATAGAGGAGGTAGTTGCTAAAGATTGGAGTAGTGGTGGCAATGTCTTAAAGACAATAGTAAAGTGTGTTGCATTTTTCAATTCTTAGTTCATAAAATATTTCTCTAGAGTATGCAATGCTATTTGATAGCATTTTACCCATAGTAGAACTTCTTTCAAAATAGGGGTTTATCCTCTCAAAGTCTGCTAATGTTTATCAGCTAAATTTATGTAATATTCTGAATTTAGAATATTACATTGTTATTTCAACAATGTTGACAGCATCTTCTACAGAGGTACATTCTATCTCAATAAACCACTTTCTTTGTTCATGCATGGAAGCAACTTTTCATTCATTCATTCAAGTTTTATCATGAGATTGCAACAATTCAGTCACAATTTCAGGTTCCAACTCTAATTCTAGTTCTCTTACTGTTTCTACCATATCTGCAATTACGTTCTCTGCTAGAGTCTTGAACCACTCAAAGTTATTGATGAAGGTTGGAATCAACTTTTTCAAATATCTGTTAATGATATTTTGACCACCTATGATGAATCGCAAATGTATTTAATGACATCTAGAGTAGAGGATCCTTTCTGAAAGGTTTTCTATTTACTTTGCCCAGATCCATCAGAGGAACCATTATCCATGGTGGCTATGGCCTTATATAAAATGTATTTCCTAAATAATAAAATTTGAGTCAAAATTACTCCTAGATACATGGATGCAGAATGGTTATTGTGTTAACAGGCACGGAACTGACATTAATCTTGTACATCTCCATCAGAGCTCTTGAGTAACCACATGTGTTGTCTGTGAGCAGTAATATTTTGAAAAAAAAATTTTGTCTGAGCAGTAGGTCTCAACAGTGGGCTTAAAAAATTTAGTAAACCATGCTGTCAACAGATGTGCTGTCATTCAAATTTTGTCTTCCATTTATAGAGCATGGGCATAGGTTTAGCATAATTTTTAAGGACCTTAAGATTTTTGGAATGACAAACGATCATTGGCTTTGACTTAAAGTCACCAGCTGCAATAGCCCCTAACAAGAGAATCAGCCTGTCCTTTGAAACTTTGAAGCCTGGCGCTGTCATCTACTCTCTAGCCTTAAAGTCCTAGGTGGATCTTTTTTTAACAGAAGGCTGTTTCATCTACATAGCTGTTGGCACAAGAG
Organism: Microcebus murinus; assembly: GCF_040939455.1. Lineage (NCBI taxonomy): Eukaryota > Metazoa > Chordata > Mammalia > Primates > Cheirogaleidae > Microcebus > Microcebus murinus. The sequence continues at coordinate 106,690,667 of NC_134106.1, forward strand.
GCCTGGATTTTGGCTTATCTCAGCTTTCTATATGTCTTTCTTATTAAGCTTAATTATTTATACCTTTTGATTTAAGGTGAGAAACCTGCAATTCGTCTTTTCACTTGAACACTTAAAGGTCATTATAAGATTATTAAGTGGCATAATTTCAGTATTGTTGTGTCTCAGGGAATAGGAAGGCCCGAGGAGAGAGCGAGAATTAGGAAACATCCAGTCAGTGGATCAGTCAGAACACACAGCATTCGTCAGTTGAGTTTACTGTCTTCCATGGGCCTGGTGAATCAAAGAACACTGATCACAGGCTACTATAACAGATTGAATAACAATGAAAGCATTTGAAATACTGTGAGAATTACCAAAATGTGATGCAGAGACATAAAGTGACATAAAGTGAGCACATGCTGTTGGAAAAACGGTGCTAATAGACTTGCTTGATATAGGGTTTCCGCAAACCTTCAATTTGTAAAAAAAAAAAAAAAAAAAAAGGCAATATCTGAAGTACAATAAAGCAAAGCACAATTAAGCAAGGTATGCATGTACTGCTTTTTATTCTTCAGTAATATTGTTGGTATACTAAGAAATCTGCAAAACTGAGATGAGAATGACAAAGACTTTTTATCCAGTGTTTTTTCTCAGAGTTTATAGTTTTCCATTTTATATTTCAGTTTGTGATCCACTTTGAGCTAATTTTTATATCTTGGGTGAGCTTTGGATATTTTTCTTCAATATACATATCTAATTTTTCTAGCACCATTTTTGGGAAAAAATATCCTTTCTCCACTGAGATACCTATGCCTTTTTGTAAAAAATCAATTGATCGAATATGTATGGATCTCTTTCTGCACACTATTTTCTGTGGTATTGATTTATATTTTTTATTATGACTCAATTACTTCATTGTCTTGATTTCTGTAGCTATGCAACTCTTGTAGTCAGGTTCCATAAGTTCTTCATTCTTTTTTTTTTTTCCAAATTTGTTTTAACTATTCCTATTCTTTTCATTTTTATATGAATTTTAAAGTTAGCTCATCTATTTGAAACAACAACAATAAAAGCCTGCTCAAATTTTTACCTGGGATTGTGTTGTATCCTTTGGTCAATATGGAGAAATTGACACTTTACCATATGGAGTTTTCAGATCCTTGAAAGTTGTATATTTCTCAATTTATTTTTTCTTTTTATATGAGAAATCATTTGTAGATTTCAGTGTAAAACTCTTATACATCTTTTCTGAGATTGGTCCTTCACTATTTCATATTTTTGATGCTACTGTAATTGGTATTTAGAATTTGAATTTGTTCATGGCTAGAATATAGAAATACAAAGTGATTTTTATATCAATCTTGTTTTTTGCAACCTGGCCAAACTCCATCATCTATATAGATGATTATGTCATCTGTGAATGAAATTTTCCTTCTTTCTTTCCATAAAAGACTATTAGTTTCCTTTCTCACTTTCTTACTTTAGCTAGAAATTTTCATTCAATTTTGACAGAAATGGTGAGAGTAGATATTCTTGCATTTTTTCTTTATCTTCACAGGGAAACATTCAGTTTTTAAATAATAATATGCTGCTATAATTTATATTTCTTTTGTTTTGTAGATATTCTGTATTATAATAAAGAAGTTCTTTTTATTAAGTTTTATCAGGAATGTTGGATTTATCAACAAAGTCTCTACACATATTAAAATCATTATATGACTGTTATTTTATAAGTTGTTAAATCCTAGTCCATATATTTTAAGTGTTTAACCAAATTTGCATTTCTAAGATAAATCTGACTTGGTCATCATGTATTAATCTTTTTGTATATTTTGGGGCTTGTTGTAGTCAACCATTTTAATTTAAGGCTTTTAAAATTTATGTTTATGAATAAAACTGACCTATAGTTTTCTGGTAATTTTTTTCCTCTTGTTTTGGTATGGTAATGCTGACTTTGAAGAAGGGTTTTTGAAGCATTCCCTTTTCCTCAATCTTCTGAGGAATTTGTATAGAATTTTTATTACTTTTTCCTGAAATATTTGATAGGATCACAGTGAAGTCTCCCTGGCTAGAATTTTATTTGTGGTAGTGATTATAATTTGAATTATACTTTGTGGTATAGGTCTTTTCATAGTTGCTGTTTCTTCTTGAATAAGCTTCAGTAGTTTTTGTTTGTCAAGGAATATGCTACTTTTCTAATTTCTGACGCTGGCAAACTGTCTAGAATTTATTAATTTTTTACCTTTTCAAAGAAGGTCATTTCTTTAATCTTGGCCTATTCTTTGTTTTTGGTAAGTATTCTATAATATAAATCACTTCTAGTTAATTGATAATGTTCAAGTCTTCCAAATCTTAATGATTTTTTGACTACTTGTTATGTAAATTATTGAAAGAGGAATGTTTTAATTTTCTTACATATTGCCATTTTATCTATTTCTCCTCCAACATATAAGTTTTCATTCTACGTATCTCGAAGCTGTTATTTGGTGTATAAATCTCAAGAGTTAGTATACTATCTTGATGAGTTGACCCTTTTATAATTTTGAAATGACTTTTTTGTGTGTCTGGCAATGTATTTTCCTCTAAAATCTACTTTACATCCTATTAATATAACCACTGAAGATTTCTTGTGATTAGTGTTAATATATTTTTCTTTTACTTTTAAGAAACTTTTATATTTAGTACTTATAAGTAAAAGAAGCAGTTTTTTTACTTTAGAGGCATCTTTCTAAATTATTCTGAAAGCATTAAACCAAGTTGGACACCCCTGTTACACTAGATTTTAGTTAAAGATATAATTTTCCCAATTCATTTGTCTTTTTTCTAATTCTTATTTGTATATGCTCTATTTTTCTTCAAAGTATTTTCATTCTGTTTTTTGTATACCCAGTGGAATGGGAAACACTTATTTTGTTCTACCAGAGATTACTCTTTGGAAATTTTATTACGTCTCTTCATCTTAGTAAAAAAACAGCTTTCATCTGAAAATATTGATTCATCTAAGTTTTCTCTAAGTGGTGAAAAATCATGACTCCAAATGCTGTTCTCTTCAGGGTCAGGAGTATGTTTCAACCTAATCTTTACTGTTTTTGAAATTTGCTTTACAACTCCATTTACCTCTTTTTAAATTCTGTGCTTTTTCATGTTTTCTGTTATTTAAGTTGTCTATGTTCATTGCACTTGGTTACTTCAATGACACATATCTGGTTCACTAAAATCTGTAGCATTAGATTTATAGTTTTCCTCTTTACCCCGTGTCCTACCAGATTGTAGGTTGCTTCAGCCATTTATTTATTCACATAAACAGAAGATCTAACATAACGTTCTTTGATTATATTAATTTCAAATGTGCTTGGTCTCTTACTTGTTAAGCTTTGCACTTGCTGTTCTCAATCACTTCCTTGCTAAATCCTAGTAATCGTGACACATTCTCTCTTGCACATATCCGCTCCCTTTCATCTGAAAATTATATTTGTCTACCACTAAAAGATAGACAGATCAAACCGCTTCTCATTGTTCTTATCACCACCAAATTGGTAAAGCTCATTATGCATTGCCTGGATGATTGGCCTGATTGGTTTCCCTGCTTCCTTATTGCTCTACTCCTCATTTCTCCCCACTCTGCTCTTGTCACAGCATCATCATTTAAAGGGAAAGTCAGATAGTTTCATCACACTACTAAAAGCCCTCTAATATCTTCCCCTTTCACTCTGAGTAAAAATTCAAAGCATTTCCATGTACCGAAGGTTGATGTATCACTACTTCCTGTCCTCTTTGCATTTGTAGGAACTTCAGCTGTTCATCAAACGCGACAGACAAGCTACCCTCTCCGGATGTATGTACAGTCACGCACCACATGATGACATTTCAGTTTCAGGCAATGACGGACAACATATGTGACAGTAGTCCCAAATAATTATGATGGAGCTGAAGAATTTTTATGGTCAAGTGATGTCATAGCTTTATAGTGTAGTGACACAATGTATTGCCTTTTCTATGTTTACATCTGTTTATATACATGAATACTCACCATTAAGTTACAATTGCCTACAGTATTCAGTACAGTAATATGTGCAGGCTTGTAGCCTAAGAGTAACATGTTATGCCAGTTAGGTATATCCAGGTTTGTGTCAGTATACTTTGTGATGTTTGGACAACACCAAAATCATTTAATGACATGTTTGTCAGAAAACATTCCTGTTGTTAAGTAGCACATGAATGTACTTTGTTTTTTCCTCTGCCTCAAACATCTTTTTTCTTTATATTTGCATGTCATTCTCTCTCACTTCCTTTGGCTTTCTGCTCAAACAACATATCATAAGTTGAGACATAACCTCCCAATATAAAAGAAAAATAGTTTCCCCCAAACATTCACTATTAACCTTTATTTTGCTTTATTTTGTTTTGTGACACTTATCCCCATCAGCCATATATTTACTATGCTTTTAACTGTTTACTCAACTACTGCACCTCAATAGAATGTAAGCCCTTCGATGGCAGGTATTTTATAGGTGTTGTTCATTTCCGTATTCCCAGAAGAGTATCTGGGATATTAAGGGCTCAATACATATTTTTAAATGTATTTTTGTCCTCATTGAGGTCCTTTGTAGCATGTAACTCATACTCTACTAATCTACCTTTCTTTTGCAAGCTATAAAAATAAAGTCCCATTGTATGTTCAAATGAGTAAAAGCTTGTATTCAATGGCAAATTTTGAAAGATAGATGAATGGCCTAATACTAATATATGGAGGAAAAAGGAGCATGGTTTCTGCAGTTTAGTAGTGGAACTATTTTACAGAATTTCTTTAAAAGCCTGCACTAATGTACTATAATGGGCACTTGTACATTACAATTATAAAAACACTTTGGTAATTTATATCCTCTTTGTGATTCATGAATGGATCATTTAATTCCTTAAGAGCATTATAGCATTGCAAGTTTTCATGCTCAATAAATCTACTGAGATTGTTACCTTTTCTATTCAAACGGAAAAAATTATCTTGTTTTTTAATTTAAATGTTTTTTTCTAGGAATAAATTATATTATGTTAGTTGCAGAGCTGTTAAATTTCCAAGTCTGTCATTGATAACATCCTTTTCATAGACAAAATAATTTTATACAAAGCACAAAAGTTATAAAACATTCAATTGCCATATTATCTAGGTGCCTGTATCACACAGTGAAAACATCTGTTATAACTCTATCTAAGATGAATCATTCCCAGAGGATTTACTAATTCTATCATATGAAATTCAATATGACAAAGGTTTTGGTTTTTCTGGTGTGGAAACCATGTAATAATAATTATGGTTTAAATGAAAGATTATGCTTTAAGAGTTATTTGGCAATCTAAAATATACAAATTTATTTTGTTAATTTATACTTTTGAAAATTTCATTGAAACCTTATGCAAAAAAAAGGGTGTTATATAAAGTTCAGGTTTGTATTTTGTTATAAAAATCATAATTAATTATATGTTAATCATATAATGATAGAGGTTGAAATATTTGGAATACTGAAACTAAAATATTTTATTTGATATTTTGCTGAGCATTCACAGTTGAATTAATACAAATACTATCAATGAATTAGTATAAACCTAAAATTAAATAAATCATATGCATGTTGCATGGCAAATAGTTGCTTGATAGATGATTTATATGTGTGTGTATAAAATACACACACCAAGATTTTGGATGAAGAGTGTCATCTCACTATATTTAGCTTTACAGTGCTTTCTGTCTAAAATCCTTTGGTAAGTATCCTTTCCTTACGATGCTACTGCTCCTTTGGAGAGTCTGCCTAGGACATAAACCTAATTACTCTCAACTTCTGTAAAACTATTTTGAAATTTTCTATGTATTTAATTATATCATGATTATTAGTTGAAGCTTTTGTTTGGAAACCAAAATTTTCGTTAGCTGCTTGCTTTTTCCAATCTCTTTCTTTCCATTCTCTTATCAAATGCATATGCCAATACTCCTCTCCATTTCTATCAGGATTTTAGAATTTGAGAACCTAGGAAATGAAGAGATTTTCCATTTATTTTCCTGTTTAAACACTTTCCTCTTTATCTTGGCCCCAGTTTCTTAGAAAACAGAGCCCAAGGCTAACATACAAGTGCTATAATGTTTTATTGGGACGTATAATCCCAGGAAAGCAAAAGTGACTGAAATAAGTTGTAAGTCAGGGAAAGAAAACAAACATAAGTCAGGACCACAGGTTTTTGCAAGTATAGTCATTTTGGAACGATGGCTTCTTTGAACCATTGAGGAATGGGGTTAGGGGAAAGTAAAACATGTATTGATTGGTTTGCTCCTGCCTGCATTTGCCAAGTTTATCTAGATTCTTCAGTTCTGGGTTGCTTTGTTCGCCCCCTTCAAATGCCAATGGGGAAGCCAAACCTTAGTCCTATATTTTGGGTTCTTCTGAAAAGGAGGGGAGGAACCAGAGCACCCAGGCAGTGACCTGGTTGGGATGGAGATACTCATGGGCAGCTGTGGCTGCATAGAGGATGCTCAGAGTCATGTAGAAACTGTCTTTACCAAAACAAATCACAAAGACCTGCAGAGAAGTGAGACTATGAGGACCTAAGAGGGTGCCTAACTAAAGGCACTAGAACATACCCCTGGAGAGGTCAAATTATCGCTCTTTGCTGATGATATGACCTTATATCTAGAAAACCCCAAAGATTCTGCCGTGAGACTATTGGAACTGATAAACAAATTCACCAAAATCTCAGGTTACAAAATGAATGTACAGAAATCAGCAGCATTTCTATACATCAACAACAGTCAAACTGAGAACCAAATCAAAGACTCAATACCCTTCACAATATCAAAAAAGAAAATAAAATACCCAGGAATATATTTAAATGAGGAGGTAAAAGACCTCTACAGGTAGAACTACAAAACACTAAGAAAGGACATAGCATAGGATGTAAACAGGTGGAAAAACATACCATGCTTGTGGAGTGGCAGAAAGAACACTGTTAAAATGTCCATACTACCCAAAGTGATCTACACATTCAATGCAATCACTATTAAAATACCAACATCATTTTTTGCATATCTAGAAAAAAATAATTCTACACTTTGTATGGAACTAGAGAAGACCCCATATAACAAAACAAATTTTAAATAAAAAGAAAAAATTGAGAAGCATCCATTTACCAAAATTCAAGCTATACTACAAGGCTATAGTAACTAAAACAGCATTTACTGGCACAAGAACAGAGACATAGACTAATGCAACAGAACTGAGAACCCGGATATAAAACAATCCTTATATAGCCATCTAATCTTTGACAAACAGACACACACTTACACTGGGGAAAAGAACCTTATTCAATAAATGGTGCTGTGAAAATTGGATAGCCACATGTAGAAGACTGAAACAGGATCCATACCTCTCACCTGTCACAAAAATCAACTCACAGTGGATAACAGACTTAAATCTATGACATGAAACCATAAGAATTCTAGAAAAAATGTTGGAAAAACTCCTATAGACATTGGCTTCAGCAAAGAATTTATGAATAAGACCCCAAAGGCAATCACAGCCATAACAAAAATAAATTAATGGGACATGATCAAATTTAAAAGCTTCTACACAGCCAAGGAAACTGTCATGAGAACAAACAGACAACCTACAGAATGGGAGAAAATATTTGCATGTTACATATCCAATAAAGGCCTGATAATTAGAATCTATACAGAACTCAGGAAAATCAGCAAGAAAAAAATCAAACAACCCTATCAAAAAGTGGGCAAAGGACATGAACAGAAAATTTTCAAAAGAAGATAGACTAATGGCTAATAAACGCATGAAAAATGCTCGACATCTGTAATCATCAGGAAAATGCAAATCAAAGCCACAATGAGATATCACTTAACTCCAGTGAGAATGGCTTTTTGACTTTTGTCAAAAAGTCTCAAAACATGAAAAGTTGGTGTGGATGTGGAGTGGTAGGAACACTCATACACTGCTGGTGGGACTGTAAACTAGTACAACATCTGTGGAAAGTAAAATGGAGATACTCAAAGTGCTACAAGTAGAACTACCATTTGATCCAGCAATCCCATTAGTGGGCATCTACCCAAAGGAAAAAAAGACATTCTACAAAAAAGACATCTGCACTCCAAGGTTTATAGCAGCACAATTCACAATTGCAAATATGTGGAAACAACCCAACACTTATGTGAACATATAGTAATAACATTCATCATGTGTTGGGCAAATGGGAGGTGAGGCGGGGATGGGTATATTCACACCTAATGGGTGTGGTGTGCATTATCTGTGGTATGGACATGCTTGAAGCTCTGACTCAGATGGGGCAAAGGCAATATATGTAACCTAAACATTTGTACTCCTGTAATATGCTACAAAAAAAAAAAAAAAAAAAGAGTAGTAAGTAGAAGTGTTAAAGACCTACTACCACCTGAGCCTTGTCCTCAATAAAAATGGATTTTTAAGAATTGAAAAGAAATGTTTCCCTCTGAGAATTAAAGTAAAAAAGGAGTAATATGTCCCTGGGATGATGCTCATTGACATGTCTAGCTATTTGAATGCTGGGAAATATGGATAAGGGAGTGAGAAAATTAGCTATAGAAAAATTATGCCAACAGATATTAATAAATTTTTCAGAATATTGACACAGTTCATATACAAAATGACCAACAGAAAGACCAACACATAGGTCCATTTACTAAATAGCAATTACTATCAATTATCACATTCATTATGACTTTTTTCCCCCAAAGAAAGCATTGTGATGGGATAACACAGTAACAAAAAAGCAACCACTTATTTTTTCAAGGGGTAAACATCTTGAAATTTATAATAGTGTTTATGTTTCTAGAGGTTTGCTGAAATGTAAAATGTAAAAAGGAAAAATTAAAATCAGGAAAAAAAACGTTAGGATTCAAAAAATTCTTGCACCATTTTTCTTACAGTGGGAAAATACACTGCAATGTGCGTCTAACAGAGGACAACTTGCAGCCTGGTATTCTATAAACATAGAGGTAACAAACATGTATATCAATAATACTTCAGTAATGCTTTGTGCCTTGCTATTTTTAAAAACCATCAGGCAACTGTCAGCTTCATATGATACCTAGTAAGACAGCAACACGGTGTTTTGGAGTCAGTTCCATGAAAATGTATTTGAAATATTCAGTCTTGACCACAGTATAACATTATGTAGGGCAGCCAAAATGTCTGTAAAGGTTCCAGAAGTGAGCAAGACAATTGCTATTCCTTAAGGCAACAAAGCATGGCTTCAGTAGTTCCATCTGTTATATCTGGAGAATCAGATAATGACTTTGTAAAGCAATATCCTTTTCAACCGCAAATTCCTCATTCTGCATTATAATCATGAGACTTGGTAAGAAAACAAAACTAAAAAGTAGGCTTTTGTCTTCATTGGAAAAGTGAAATAAACTTTATGATTAGCCTAAAATAAATTTAAATATTTTTGAGATTAATTTTTTTTAGAAAATTATATGTATTTTGTATTGCTGAAAAAATAGCAGATAGAAGTTTTATTAACTTTTAAAAAATCGAGATTTATTTATTTATTAAGTCATCTTCTTATGAAATGGAACATTCAGAAACAAGGCAAAAAAATGTATTTCCAATAACAGACAAAAAGAATTTAAAGGAAAGAATCCATTCAGGAGATAGAGCATATGGTGGTGGAAAAAAAAATTAGACTTTTGGTTTAAAGTTTAGAACTATGTTTAACAAAAAGTGAACCAGTGTGTTAATAGCCTTGCATAAAGTGCAAAAGATGATTCCAACCCATTAAAAATTACCTAGGAAAAACCATAAAAAATAGATAGTTATTGTACTAAATATTCATAAGCAATATAAATTTAAACACAAATAACACTGTTATTTTCTCTAAAGTGTTACTTGATTTCAATTAAAGAGATCTATATTCACTTGCCACTTTAAAATAGAGGAATTTATTTGTTTTTGGAATAAATCAATAAAATAACATATTTTTTGAAAATAGACACACATAGTAATTTGAAAAAAAAAAAAAAACTAAACAGCGTTTAATCGGTCCAGCAAACGTTTTTTAAATTCCTTGCCATCAGCAAATTCCTGTGTTCTGACAGTTGTCTAGTTATACAGGATACTACTCACAGCCTAATACAAAACAATTGTCCCTTGGCATCCATCTTTGCTGTAGCTATGTGAGGCTATTTTTTTAGATGTTCAGAGATTGTCTTATAGAAAGTCCTTTGAATTTTGAGTGAATAGATGAGTACACGTGTGTGCATGTTTGTGTCTTTTCAACTTTTAAATATATCTCAAATAGGCAACATCAGCTGTCATGAGAGATTGGCCTTATAAATCAAAAGAGATCGTATTTGATTTGTTAATAAAGTAATTGGATCATGGATGTTATTCCCATGTTTTATCTTTAAAATTTTCCCAATCATGCTGTCAATCATTTATTTATATAATATTGTTGAATGTATTGAATGTCTGCTATGTACCAACAAACTCTGCTGAGTTCAAGGAACATAGTTAATACACAGTTTATATGTTTCCTAGCTCTTTTTCATATTTTTCTTGACTTCAAGTTTTTTTCTCATTTATTTCCCTAGCAAGGTGTATTAAACTTTTGACATTAATTCATCTTTTAGAGACCTCTTAATTAAATTTATACTACTATTATTTACCTTATCTTCGACAAATTATGTCAAAATATAGGCACAAAGATTGCATTTTTTACTAATCCTTTTTACACTGAATACCAACATTAAAAATAGAAAAACAAAAACATATTTTACACATTATTCAACAGGGCTTTGTCTCTATTCTTAGCTGCTACTTAAATGCAAGGCTTTTGTATTGGTAAAATGACTGATTCTTTCTACAATTTCGAGGTACCTGATGAAATGCACAATATCATTGCAATATTACAATTAACTTTAAAAATTGAAATTCTAGGATCAGAAGCCTTGAGAAAGCAATGTTATGTCAATGACAAGAATAAAATGAATTGTTGAATGACATTCCATTATCTATTTGCTTTGAGAAAACTCCAGTTGCTGAAAACAAATACTCTCAGCATAGAAAAGAAGGTGAAGTACTGAATCAATGACAACAGAAAATAAAATTACCCCAATGGCATTAGATAGAGTGTCAGTCCCTAGAAGTCAGTCCTCTGGGGGATACAAAAAGGACATCTAGTTAAATATCAGAACATAGATTTTTTTCTGAAAGGTGACAGAAAAAGCTAAGTCTGAATAACATTTTTAAAAGATAAAGTAGCCATGGGGAAAGATCTTTTTACTTCTTAATTTTCTTTTCATATTTTATAAATTTTGGCAGAATTTAATTTTTATATTAATATTTGGAAATTATGTTTTTTGCCTTCAAATAAAAAGAAGAGCTGTACCCTGTTTAAAATGAGAAAGGGGTTACTGGTTAAAGGAAAAGGAAATTCAGGTCCTGGATAATTGTAGACAAAGTGCATAATTTGACTGCTTACTGAAATTACAAGTAAATGTTCCGCAATAATGAAAAACCAAGTGGAATCCTTAAAAGTTCAGTATATACATAAAATGGATGCAAAAAACAAACACTATACTATATTTTATTGGCTTAAGAACTCTATCTTTAGGCATATCTTGATAGAAATATTAGCAGTATATTTAAAAAATACACATTGTATAAACCACAAAATAATAAGGTTTTTCTCCTTTCTAGCTTCCTCATTCTAAATCTTACTCAAAGCAAAATGATAGATTTGACTATCACTCAGGATGATAAAACATTCTTATGATTAACACTAAGGCCAATATTTTAAAAATATTTTCACTAATGAACCTCACTGGGGAATAGAAACCCTGCTTATTAAAGTTAAACAAGATAATAATCATTTTTAAAAAGAGTGTTAGAAATAATCATTTCAAACTGTGTCTTACCTCTAGGTTGTTTTTTTTGTTTTTTTTAACTTGGAGGTTAATGGCTGAAGAAAAAGAGTAATTTAACTATTCTTGAGAAGAATACTTGCCAACGTATTCTCTTGATAATATATAACATAATTTGGGGTGAAATTCAATTTAATAAATAATAATTATTTTCAAATTCTATTAATGACAATGAAACTTTTTATACTTTGTGATAGTAATATATTTTCTATAAATTTTATAGAGATAAAAAGTGAATTAATTTACATAAAATCCTAAATAATCAGTGAAATTGTTATATGTGAATACACTACAAACACAACTTCATAAAGTTTTAAGACTTAGCTGTTACAGTGCAGAGGTTTACCCTTGGATATTTAATGATGTGGTAAGATACAGCATGGACTCATAGAAACCCCATGGATTAAGTTGGCTGATTTAAATTAATTATAAATTCTTTCAATATAATATTTAAGCCACGGATGTCTGATAAGTCAGTTGTGGAAATAAACCTCTTCACTATGCACTGTCAGTTGTCAACATTTCCTTCTTCTTCAGTTCACCCTTGATACTTGCATGTGAATGATGCTTACAATGTTTAAATTCTGGTCAAGACAGGATTTGGTGGAGTAGTCTGTCCGAGTAGATCTCATGGGGTGGCATTCATGAAATATGTACCCTGAGATAGCCTAGTTCCAGTTCTAGTAAAAGTTTGTGAGAAAAGCTAAAAAATTCATGAGTTAAATCTATCAATATTCACATGTCAAATCAATAAGATTAAAAAAAAAAAAAGAGTGCTTAAAAGAGGGAGAAACTGAGATGAAAGTGATTCCCCTTTTTGAAACCAAGAGTACAGTTTGACCAGTCAAGTAGGACTTTGTGCTTCAGGTCTATACATTATTCTATTGTCTTTGATCTTATGAATTTTTAATGTTCATAATTCATAGGCAAGACACATGGAGGAGCCACTTGTCAAACTTCCACTCAGCCCACATCTTTGAAGTGTGACATGAAACAATTTTCATTCATTCAAAAACATATATGGTGGACTTGCTACTATGTTCCTGATATTTTTCTAAGTCCGCAGGTTAAATTGAGAATTTGTCTTTGTGGAAATTTAGGGAGTAATAATGAATTCATAAAACTAAATAGAAAGTTGAAATAAGATTGTCTGACGTCATGAACTGGATAAACACAGCATGATAGTGAAAGCATGAAAAATCCAATTAATATTTCATGTTTTTTAGATTCAAAAATATTTTAAACCATAGAAAAGGATACTGAATATATCAAACAACAATCCCAAACTAACAAATCCTAATTTAGCAGTATAGTGGATTTGTGAAATTTCTTTAGATGATTGACTTTCAATAAAATAAATAAAAATGTGTAGATAAACCGAAAGCACTCTTCGAATTAGAAAGGAGCATTTTTAAAAGAATTTACACTGATTACTGATTCAAACTTTAATGATCCCTGTATGTCAGTTTGGTCAGTCATCAGGTCCACACCGTAGATCAACTTCTCTCTCTCTTCCAGTTATGATTACTCCCTCTACATTCCAAAGTAATAAACTCCAATTAATCCCTTAAGTATCATTTGCCCACTGAACTCCGTTATACAGTGATTGTCTCTCCCAGGAAGTAACCTGTAATAACAGTCAACAAAGTTCTTTCTACATCTTCATTTCATTAATTTTATTTAACAAATTAATGTAAATTAATCAATAATTAGAATTTAGCTTTTCTAATGTAATGAAGCAAGGACATATATAAATTTAAATAAAATTTAAGTCTAATACACAGTCATATACCTATGTAGACATATAAAAACTGATTCAGTGTTACTAAATATAAAGGTTTAAAATTATATTCTTTCTTCTGTTTCTGATTTTCTAAAAAGTGTTAAACTGGTTATCTGTTTCCATTTGTTTGTTCAAAGATAATTGAAAAACCAACCATACATTCCACCATTAATAAGTTATTTTTAAAATATTTAGATATTTTTTAAAATAGTATATCTTTATACATTAAGTAACAGAACAGTAAACAAACAAATTAAGGAAATCTAAGGAAAAAGCTTTACTATTGCTTTTACCTTAGTTAGAACCTCATATCATAAAAATCAATGATCTCACTATGGGCATGTAAACTGAAACAACACCATTTCTTCTATTTCAGGTTTCCTGACATCAATGAGTCTTGCTATCAAACTGCAATTTATATCTGTTTGCTAACAATACTTAGTAATTTAAATTCCATGAAGACAAGCAGGTACATTTTGAAAACATAAATCTTTTTAAAGGCTATTATTATGTGACATGCAGCCATATTACATCAAATTATTAAATTTTTTGTATTTCCCTATCAGTTTGAATAAGTCATCAAGTTGATGGTATGTTCAAATATAAGTGTTAAATTAAAATGACAAATTGTAAGGGTGACAAAATTTTCTACAAATTAAATACACTAGACAATAGAGATATTTCCAAACACCACAGCAGAAATATAATTCTTTAGCAGCTATGGAAGGCAAGCTTCAACAGATTTCTCAGCTGCTCATATGCATATTTTAATATTTTCCTATATGGTCAGTTTTTCTTAAAACTAACTAAAGCCTTCACTTTCAATAGATGAATTTTTTTGAGAATAATTTTTTTATTTCATCATATTATGGGGGTACAAATGTTGTTAAGGTTACATATATTACGCTTGCCTCCCCTCCCCTTTGAGTCAGAGCTTCAAGTGTGTCCATCCCTCAGATTGTGTGCATTGCATTCATTATGTAAGTATACACCCATCCCCTCCTCCCCCTCCCATCTGCCCAACACCCAATAAATGTTGTGGGGTTTTTTTTTGTGTGTTTTTTTTTGCCATTTTGGTTACAATTTATATCTTTGCCTTTCCCTAGCGAGGGTTAGAGGTATGCCCTTCCCCTCCACAATGCTCACCACATCCCTAAGATGTAGGTCTACCCTCACAACCCTTGAATCCCTGGTGAACACCACCACCTTTTGAGCACCATAGTGTTAATCAGTCAGTACCAATTTGATTTTATTATAGCTAAATTATCTGGTGTCAAATCCCTGAATTGTAGGTTTAAGAATTTTTCTAATGGTACCCTGCATTTCTTTTCTAATCTCATCCTACTCCATCTTCAAGTGAGATGTGCACCATCTGGGGGATGGTCATGATGGAGACTCAGACTTTTGGGGGGAGGAGGGAAATGGGCATTTATTGAAACCTTAAAATCTGTACCCCCATAATATGCCAAAATAAAAAAAAAAATTAAAAAAAAAAAAAAAACTGAGCTCCATCCAAACCTATCCTAATTCTATCACAATGTTCTTCCAGTTTTCTTGTCAGCTATTTCATCACACGTTTCAAATTTCTCTTTTCTTACTACCTCTTCAATTTTGTGAATCAGTTATAGATCCCTTCTGTCAAAGGAGAAAAAAAAATCAATCAAATCTTATTATCCTCCTTCAAAATATTATTTTTATTTCTTATAGCTAATCAAAATAATAAATTACCAATGCTATTCTCATTTCCTCACAATTATTTTCTTTTAATCACATATATTACAGTTTCAAATTCAATAAAAATAAATGTCTGAAGCAAGGAACAAATTTCTATTCTCCAAATTCACTGTCAAAATTAGTAACAGAAATGTATTTTAATTATCCCTAAATATTTCAAAGCCAAGTAATGCACTTCTAAATTGCACATAAGTTAAAAAACAGTTCACAAGAAAACTGAGAAAATATTTTTATGTATGAAAATGAAACCTACAATATTAAAATGTGTGAAATGTAGCTAATTACAATACTTAGACAGAAATTGTTGGCACTCAGAAACACACATGAGAAAACAGGAAAATTACCAAGTCAATGATCTTGGCTTCCACCTTAAGAAACTAAAAAAAATGAGAAGAAAATTAACAAAAAAAAGTAGGATAAGATAATGAAGATCAGAGCAAAAATGAAATAAGTAGAAAAAAAGAAAGGGAATAGGAAAAATCAATGTAAGCAAAATATGATTCTTTGCAAAGATAAATAACATTGATAGACTTCTAGTCAGATAAATCTGTGCAAAAATATGAAAGCACAATCAGTCAGGAATAAAAGGGCTTACATTATTACAAATTGCTTATATCTTAAAAGGATAAAAAGTAGATATTATGAACAACTTTAGGTCAATATATTGAACAATTTAGGTGAAAGGAACAAATTCAAATTATCAAAAGTCGCCTGTCTTAGTCTGTTCAAGATACTGCAACAAAATTTCTTAAACAGTGTAATTTATAAACATCCAGAATTTATCTCCCAGAGGTCTGGAGACTGACATGTCCAAGATCAAGGCACTGGTAGGGTCTGATGAGGGCTTGCTCTCATGACCCAATCACCTCTTAAAAGCCACACTTCTTAATATTATGACATTCGCAATTATATTTCAAGGTATGAAACTTGGGAGACATAATCAGATCATAGAATGTGTGGCCTCTCAAATTTATGTCTTTTTCACATGGAAAATACATTAATTCCATACCAATAACCTCAAAAGTCTAAACTTGTTCAAGCAACAACTGAAAAGTCTGAAGTCCAGATTCTCATTTAAAACAGGAATGAGACTTAAGAAGCGATTCATCCTGAAGCAATTTGATCTTCAGCTGTGAATCTGTGAAATCAAACAAGCTATATGCTTTCAAACTACTGTGGTAGGACAGGCATAGGATAGACATTCCCATTCCAAAAGGGGAAAATAGAAAAGAAGAAAGAAGTAAGAGGTCCCAAGTAAGTCCAAATTCCAACAGGGCAAATATTAAGGTTCCAGAATAACCTTCTTTCAGAAACTACCTATTGCAAAATCCTTCTACCTTTTAGTTGTCCTCAAATGCTAACATTTCTTTTCATGTAAAGATAATACTGTCAAAATTCATCATTGATAGCTTTTGTGAATATCTAGATTAGTTTTCATAAAAAATTTCATTTTATAGCAGTATTAAAAATTTAAATAATAGTAAATAAACCAGATAATTATAATAGCTATAATTGGCATAAATATGCTTGAGACCAAATGTTGATCAATATTAGTGAGTTTACAACTCAATTGTTGACAGCAGATGTGTGAATATATAAAAGATTAGCCAGTATTAACTTTGAATGATCAGCAAGCCCCAGGATTTTTTTTTCAGAATATTTTCCTAAGGTAGTGGACTGGGTTAGTTACTATCAGTAAACTGATAATCAAGTAAGAGAGTTTCTAAGACATTATTATTGATGGTATTAAAATATCAAATAGATGGTTGTACAAAATGTCCTTTAAAAGTCCTTCTAACAACATATTTTATACACCTATTTAAACAAAATTCAATTTATTGTTGATGAAAGCATTCCAATATCACTGTTCCCTAGTAAACTGATATGAAGTTAGACATTAATGTGGCTGTTTATTATAAAATAATATAATACTGCTAATGTTTAATTGAACAGCATCAAGGATAAAAACAAAGGAGGGCAATGAATAATTGCATTTAATAAATTGATTTGATTCAGTAGTTCATGATTTTTAAAGCTTTTAGTTTCAAGGATATGATAATATAAAATGCATGTTCAACTTCCATAAAGAAGCATTTTTCTCTGAATGAGAGAATAAATCATTTTTCTACTTCTAGTAATATCCCTGTTCATTTTTTTCTTATAAAATATGAAGTAATAGAGTAAAACTCATTGATAAATAGCCCACATTTGTAGTTTTGCAATCATATTTTTATGGAAGAATTTAAAGTGAAATGGGAGCACCTTGAATACATATATTATACAAAATAGGGGGATTATAAAAATGGGAATAGTTTACCTTCCTAAATGAAGAAGAGAATTATGTTACTAATTTCAAAAAAATGAACATCTAAACTATTTATTTTCCCTGCAATGGACAAATCTGTAAAGTAATGCAGAGTGTGTGTGTGTGTGTGTGTGTGTGTGTGTGTGTGTATGCATGCTCATTTGTGTGTGTGTGCGCGCGAGAGAGAGAGACAGAGAGAGAGAGAGATTCTACATATTTAGATAACACATGTTGGTTACAAACATATTGATACTATATATATTTTTTCAATATCAGTGATTTATAAGGGCACAGTTTTGATTTGAAAAATGAAGGTATATACTCTACTATTTCATTATTTTAAATAAGAAACCAGGGCTCTGTATGATCAATGATCAAAGCCAGACCCATGCATCAAAAGTAACAAAGTGGAGTTTTGAATGTTGATACATTCTTTATTCAAAAGGGACACAAGTTTCAAAGAATAAATCACTCTAGAGATTGAAAGTGAGTATTGCTACTAGTTTTGGAGGGAGAAGATATTTTAACCCAAATATTCAGTGCCAATTCTCTCTAGTTCAGATCTTGGTTTGTGTTTGTTTTCTGTCTCTTGTAGTCCTAAAGCAAATAAGCAGGGGTGTGGGATCAGGCGAGCTGTCTTAGAAAGTACAATGAGACCCTCTAACCAAATAGTTTGACCCAACAATTTTAATATTAGACATTTAATTAGGATATTTAATCAGATATAAGATATAACAAATATTTGATAGCAAATCTAGCTTTGTATACTTAAAATCAGAATAAAATTATGATTAACCCTTCAAGAGTAGAATGCTCTTGGTTTCAAAATGTAACCAGTTAAACAAGTTATTTCTTTTGAGTTTGTCCTATTAAGCCTGCTGGAGAGGCAGATAATTTCTTGATGATTCTGTTTGCTCTCTGTGTTGATCGATACCATAATTTTATTTTAAGTTTCTTTTTAGGTATTCAATTTTATTTACATCACAATTTTAAACATCCATAAAAATGGTAACTGGACCTCTGTTTAAGATGAACAACTTTGCACAACTTTTCCAAAAGGGGCATTAAGTTATCTGCACCCACCAATAACTTGATTTCACTCAAACTTTCTGAATTTTTCAGGGCACAGACGTTATGATGTGATTTTATGGTAATATCTCTATTATTCTTAGAATTCTATGAATTTATTTCTGAATGTGATTTACAAATTTTTGACTCCCTTTCAAAGTATATATGTTTTAAATTATAAAAATTGTACTAACACAAGCACAAATTCAAATACCAAATAAATTTTGAGTTTCTTAAATGTAGCATTGTGATAAGCTCTGATAACATTAAACATTATCTATTCAAACTTTACAATAATACCATGAGGTATTTATTATTTTGCAGAGGAGGACATAAGGATATTCAAGGTATTTGTCTGTTTGCATATATGCACTTTTAAATATTAGCTAAATTGCAGCAATGTGTCAGCTAAGTTAGTGTCCCCATTGTGATATAATCTTCTGAGTCCTTTATTAATAATAGCCATTATTATAATTACAGCGAGTCCTCACTATCCTTGATAGGTTCTTGGAAACTGTTACTTTAAGAGAAATGACATAAAACAAAATAATGTTTTTTCCTCATCAATGTTATAATGAAATGACATTGAATGAAACCACATTATTTGAGGACTTGCAGTACATCTTTTTTCTTAAAGTAGCAGTTTTCAAGAACATTTTGACAACATTGTGGGGACTTACTATGGATATATTAAATATGTATATATACATATACATATGCGATATATAGATATGTATGTATAAAGGTATGCATCATTCCTTCTTTCCCTGAACATTGGGGCTGAATCTGTATAACAATACTTTCATACAGCTATACATTAATATAATGATAATGCAATGAAATGGTAAGTATGCAAGTTGATAAATATCTATCTGTTTACATATGACATGGTATTTTTTAATTTCTGTCTAGAAATGCATTGTTAACCCCAATAAAGAACTTGATAACTTATGCTCACCTGCCCTTCTCATCTGTTAATGTACATTCTAGGGTGAGAAAATGGTGGTTTCCTTTAACTTTCAGCAGTGGATAGTTTTTTGTTTTTAATGTCATTTTATAATAGACTTATATTTATTCTGTGTAAGTCATATCCTGCTTTTAATAGTTTTAGTTTATGTAATTGTCATAAAGGTTCATTTTTTGGTTATCATAGATCCAGAGCTTATGATCATGCCTGCAACATAGAAGACACTGAGAGTTTGCTGATAGACTAATTGACTGACTCTACCCCCCTATAATTTTTATTTATTTCAAAATATTAACAAATATAGATTGTTACATGGCTTAAGTCGGGGCTATAAATGTGCCTATCACCTGAATAGTGTTCATTGTACCTGTTAGGTGGGTTTTTTTCCTTCCCCTTCTTTCCCTCTCTCCCCTGCTTTATTTTTACTTCCCTCTGTGCACGTGTGCCCATTGCTTAGTTCCAATTTATTAAAGAGTACACATTGTGTTTGTTTTTCCATTCTTGACACACTTTTCTCAGGATAATGATCTCTAATTCTTTCCAAATTCTGCAAAGGCATTAATCCATCCTGTTTTATGGCTGAGTAGTACTCCATGGTATACATATATCACATTTTGTTAATCTGTTCATGAATTGGTGGGCACTGGATTGATTCCAGATCTTTGCAATTGTGAATTTTCCTGTGATAAACATTTGAATGAAGGTGCCTTTTTGATAAAATGATTTCTATTCCTTTGAGTGGATACCCAGTAGTGGAATTTCTGGATCAAATGGTAGATCTACTTTTAGTTCTTTGAGAAATCTCCATACTGTTTTCCATAGAAGTTGTACTTATTTGCAGTCCCACCACCAATTTATAAGCATTCCTTTCTCTCTGTATGCATGCCAGTAGCTGGCATCTACTGTTTTTTGAACGTTTTAATAAAATTTATTCTAACAGAATATCTCACTGTGGTTTTAATTTGCATTTCCCTGATGATTAGTGAAATCGAGCATTTTTTTCATATATTTGTTGGCCATATGTCTATACGTCTATTTGTCTATATGTCTATACTTCTATTTATAGCTTTTGTCTGATTTTTAATATAGTTGTTTGTTTTTTCTTGCTAATTTGCTTGATTTTTTGTAGGGTCTGGATATTAGCCCTTTATCAAATGTGTAGTTTGTGAATATATTCTCCCATTCTGTAGGTTTTCTATTTGCACTCCTGATTATTTCCTTAGCTGTGCAGATGCTTCTTAATCAAGTCCAGTTTATTTATTTTTGATGTTGCTGCAATTGCCATTGGGGGCTTAGTCACAATTCTTTGCCCAGGTCGATATCTGGAAGAATTTTCTCTACATTTTCTTTTTGTAGAATTCTAATAGTTTACTGCCTTACATTTAAGTATTTTATCCATCGTGAATTAATTTTTATGAGTGGTGAGAGATAGGGGTTCTTTGTCATTCTTCTGCATGTGACTATTCAATTTTCCCAGAACCATTTATTGAATAGGGCTGCTTTTCCCCAGTGTATATTGTTGTCTACTTTGTCAAAGGTCAGTTGGCTGTAAGTAGATAGTTTTATATCTGGGTTCTCTATTCTGTTCCATTAGCCTATGTCTTTGTTTTTGTACCAATGAAATGCTGTTTTGGTTACTATAGCCCTGTAGTGTTTAAAGTATGGTAATGTGATGCCTCCCAATTTATTCATTTTGCTTAGAATTTCTTTGGCTATTTGGACATTTTTCTGATTTCAAAAGAAGCATGGAATTATTTTTTCTAGATCTGTGAAATATGCCATTGGTATTTTGATAGGGATTGCATTGAATCTGTAAATCTCTTTGGGTACTATGGATATTTTAAGAACGTTGATTCTACCAATCTATGAGCATACGTTTTTTTCCATTTCTTTATGTCATCAATGATTTCTTTCCTCAGTGTTTTGTATTTTTTGTAGTTGTCCTTGTAGAGATCTTTCACCTTCTAGGTTAAGCATATTCCTAGGTATTTTATTTTATTTATAATTATTGTGAATGATATTGAGTCTTTGATTTGACTCTCAGCTTGACCATTATTTGTATATAGAAATTCTCCTGATATGTGTACATTGATTTGATAACCTAAGACTTTGCTGAATTTAGTTTTTAGTTCCAAGAGTCTCTTTGTGGAGTCTTTGGTATGTTCTGGATATAAAATCATATCATCAGTGAAAAGCAATAATTTTCATTCTTCTTTCACTATCTGGATATCCTTTATTTCTTTCTGTTGCATGTTTGCTGTGGCTAGAACATCTAACACTATGTTGAATAGAAGTGGTGACAGTGGCCACCCTCGTCTTGTTCCAGATCTTAGGGGGAATGACTCCAACTTTTCCCATTAATTATGATGTTGCCTGTGGGTTGGTCATGTATGGCTTTTATAATTTTGAGAAATGTTCTTTCTATGTCTAGTTTGTTGAGGGTTTTTATCATGAAAAGTTGCAAGATTTTGTTGAATGCTTTTTCTGTTTCTATTGAGATGATCATATGGTATTTGTTTATGCTTATATGTTTGTGGTGAATCATATTTATTGATTTATATATGTTGAACCATTCTTGCATCCCTGGGATGAAGCCCACTTGGCTATGGTGGATTATTTCTTTGATCTCCATTGAATTAGTTTATTCTGTTTTCTAGTATTTTATTTAGGACCTTTGTGTCTATATTCATAAAGGGATAGTGGTCTGTAGTTTTCTTTAATGTTGTATCCTTTTCTGGCTTTGGTATCAAAGTGATACAGGCTTCTTAGAATGAGTTGGGATGGATTTCTTACTTCACAATGTTATTGGAATAATTTCTGCAGTGTGGGTACCAGCTCTTCTTTGTAGGTCTGGTGAAATTTTGTGGTAAATCTGTCTGGTGCAGGTTTTTATTTATTTTTTTTTCTTTAAAGAATTTTTATTACTGCTTCGATCTCCCTGCTTGTTGTTGGTCTATTCAAGAGTTTTATTTCTTCCTGATTGAGTCTTGAGAGATTCTGTGTTTCCAGGAATTTGTCGATTTTGTCTACATTTTCTATTTTATGTGCATAGAGATTTTTATAGTATTCAAGCATAATTTTTGTATTTCTGTGCTGTCAGTTGTAATATCTTATTTTTAATTTCTAATTAGGCTTATTTGGGTCCATTCTTTTCTCTTCCTGGTTAATCTATCAAGAGGTCTATCAATTTTGGTTATTTTTTCAAAGAGCCAATTTTTTGTGTCTCTGACCTTCCATATTTTGTTGTTGTTGTTGTTGTTTTCCATTTCATTTAGTTTTACTCTGACCTTTGCTATTTTTTTTCTTCTTCTGCAAACTTTGGGTTTGGTTTGCTCTTCCTTTTTTAGTTCCGTCAGATATGTTATGTGTTTTTCACCATATATTTGTAGGAAGTTCCAGTTGGTAATTTGGCAAGACTCTCTCCACAAAGTCTGGCAGCGTGGAGATTGCTTTACGTGGGGTCTCCCTGCATAGGTGACAATAGAAGCTGGATGAGACTATCTAGACATAGTTGTGGGCTCCTGGGCTGTGGGCATTTGCTTGAACCAGGACCAGCATACTGTTGGCCCAAAGCTGAAGCCACAGGGGCGGAGCCTTGGGCTCCAGCATGAAATCCTCTGAGCCAGGACTGGGGAGGAGCCAGATGGACCCACAGAAGCAGTTGCCCAAAGCCTCCTAGGTAAGCCCATAGCACCCTAGTCAACTCTTGTGCTCAGACCCTGTTGTACTACAGGGGATGCGTGCTTGGCTTCCAGAACAGGGCATAGCTCAGAGGAGCTTCTGCTTATTCTGCTCCCTCCCAGCCTGGTGTGGACAATGTGAAGGACACCACTGCATAGCTGAGTCCTGTGCCATCCTTACACCATGCACTCAAGAGCATAGGATGGCTTCAACTGCAGAAATCTGGGATTAGATGCTACTCCATACCCACCCTATCTGTTGCGTTGTCTAGTGCAATGACTCTGCACAGACTCCAGGCAGATCCCTAGTCCATCTAGGCACAGCCCTGTGGTGGTGGAGGGAGCCCTCTCACAACTCAGCCACAGTGGCTGTGAATTGGTTGTGGTGCCCTAGTGCTCTATCCTTCTATTCTTTCCCACATGTAGATGTCTCCCCAGACTTTGTTCAATGTATCTCTGTGTCACTTTCCTTTATACATTGAGTGTCCCACATTGCTTCTCTGTGATTTCACAATGTTCCTTCTGAAGAGAGACGTCTATACGTAGGCATCTGCCTGCAATTTACACTTTTTCTCTTGAGAATGCCTGCTTGCAGGTTGCTTCTAGTCCGTCGTCTTTCTTCCACCCCGCTCCTCACCATTATTTTAATTTTTGCATAACCTTCTTCTTTTTTTCTCCTAGTCTGGGGGAAAAAATTGCTTGATTTTTATGTTCTCAAAAAATCCATATTTATGTATATATGCACACATTCACATATATATGTGTGTATTTGTGTATGTGTGTGTTCACATTTATGTGTGTATATATGCATATACTAATTATTTCAATTTGAAATGGAGATAAATAGGGACAATAATGTTAAATCATGCAATATTGCATGTTTGGCAAATGGCAGAGCCAGGAAAATAATCAGGCTAGCTAATACATTATGGCCATAGACGTCTGATGCCTCACCATATTTTTCCCAATTATGTTTAACGGAAAACCAACAATAAGTATACTTATGCAGCCCATTCTTGTTTTGTTACTTGAAACATACCACACACACACACACACACCATGGAATAAATTAATTTATTTTTAATTTGTCTATCTATCTACCTACGTATCTATCTATCTATCGGTCTATCTACCTAGTTTATATTTGCCAAACTAGGTAGTCTATGTTTTGGATGTATAAATGTAATAAAGATAGATACAAAACCCTCATTGGGGCTTATATTTTCAAAACAATCTTGGCAATAAACAAGTTCAAAATGTTATGGAATTTCAAAAAAATAATTAAGGAGATGAAGAATGTCTTTTGATAAAGAATATCGATCAACATTTTGCCAGTAGCTACTAAGAAAAAGTGGTCACTCTCAGGAAGTGAAATTTAAACAGTGATATAAAATACAGAAAATCATCAATGAAAATGTGGGAAAAACTCAAGGAATAGAAAAAATAGATGATGAAAATTTCTGAAGTATACATACTGAGATTATAATGTTCTAGAAAAATCTCAGAAAGCTACTTGATCCAGTATGTATCAGTAAGTGGCACTGCAGCAAGAAACTGTGTTTGGCCAGTATACGAGGTCTGTCCAGAAAGTATACAATCATTGTTAATACAGTAATATCATATACATATAATATAATAATATTATAATGACATATAATGATAATAATGTTATATTATATGTCTTATATAATAATCCAATATTATATGAACAATGGCTGAATACTTTCTAGACAGACCTCATATATTTGGAAATACATTAAACTTTATTAGCAACCAGAAAAATGTAAATTCAAAGCAAAATAAAATACTAATTTACCACTATTATACTATTTGTAATCACCATTCCACTTTTTGTTTCCCTGAGTTTGATCTTTTTAAATTTGACATATAAATGAGATCTGTAGTATTTGTCTTTCTACATCCAGCTTATTTCACTTAGTGTAATGCCTTCCAAATTTACCCATGTTGTCTCAAATGGAAAGAGTTTCTTTTTTGAGGCTGAATAATATTTCATTGTGTATATATTATATCCATTTGTTAACTGACAGATAATTATGTTCTTCCCATACCTTGGCTATTGTGTGTAATGGTGAAATTAACATGAGAATGCAGATATTTCTTTATAAGACTAATTTCATTGTCTTTGGATATATACCAAGGAGAGGGATTGCTGAATTATAAGGTGATTCTATCTTTTACTATTTTAAGAAACTGATATATTGTTTTTCATAATGGCTGTACAAATTTACATTTCCAGCAAGAGTGTACAAGCATACCCCTTTTTCCACATCTTTTCTGACACTTTTAATCTTTCATCTTTTTGTTAACAGCCATCTTAACATGTGTGTGGTGATATTTCTTTTGCATTTCCCTGATGATTAGAAATTTTGAGTGCCTTTTCATACAATTTTTTGTCAGCTAGATGTCTTCTTTTGAGAAATGAGTATTCATATTCTTTGCCTATTTTTAATCAGGTTATTTGTTTGCTTGTTTTGCTTTGCATTTTTTGTTCTGCTGATGATTTGCATGAGTTCCTTGCACATTTTGGATATTAACCCCTTATCAGATAGGTGATTTGCAAACATTATCTACCATTGTGTAGGTTGTCTTTTCACTCTTTTGATAGTTTCCTTTGCTCTACAAAGTCTTTTTAGTTTGATGTGATCCCACTTGCTAATTTTTGCTTTTGTTCTCTATGGTTTTGGTGATATATCCAAAAAATTATTGTCAAGACCAATGCCAAAAATATTTTCCCTTGTGTTTCCTTCTAGTTGTTTAATTATTACAGTTATGACATTTAAGTCTTTAATTCATTTTGAAAATGCTTTTGTACATAATGTGAGATAAGGGTCAAATTTCATTTTTCTGTATGTGGGCATTTAGTTTCTCCAGCATCATTTATTTAAGAGACTATTCTTTCTCCATTGTTTCTTTTTGACACCCTTTGCTAAGAGGGTGCATTTGAAGTTCTTACTCCCCACACATTCATACACAAAGTAATTTTGTGAGGTGATAGATAAGTAGCTTGATTGTAGTAACTATTTCACAATGTATACATATGTCAAATTATCATGTTTTACAATTTAAGTATATATAATTTTTAACTGGCAGCTGTATTTCAATAAAGTTATAAAAAATTTTAAAATTAAAAATAAATAAATAAAAAATAAAAGTAAATAATACATAAATTTATTTAAAAATAAATTTATTTAAATAATAAATTTATTTAAATAATAAATTTATTTAAATAAATAATAAATTTAATTAAATAACAAATATTTATAAAATAATAAATAAATAAAATTAAAATTTAAAATTTAAAAATAAAACAATTCAATAAAACAGTCAAAACAATATGAACAGATATTTCTAAGAAACAGTTTAAATTTGTGCAAATCTCTTTATCATGAGAAAATACTTCCAATCTCAATGAATAAAAAAACATAAATTAAAAAATATAGTGCAATATTTTTTTCTTTGTATTATATTGGCAAAAATTCAGTTTTGAAGTGTCAGAGAAATAGACTACTTGGCATTATCTAACAATAATTCCAATAGAGGGAAATGTTGACTCAGTAACTGTGCTCACACAAATGTTTAATACCAAAATATTCACACATGAATGTAATGCCATATGAATAAAATTATTTTTACAGCATTGTTTTTTAAATCTGGGAGGAAAAGCCTCAATATCACTGAGTAGATAAATATTAAGTTAAAAATGTTATGATAATTTAGTTATAAATATATAATTAAATATACTCACTGAAAATCAGTAAGAACAGGGATTATTCATATGAGACAACTAAATTAAATTTTCATATAAATAGGTTCAAGGAAGAAAATTACATAATCCATACCCATAGATAATTCAAAAACCGTAAATAAAATACAAAACTTCTTCATGATTAAAATATATCTAGATACCCATCTGAATAAAGATTAAATAAATGCACAGTGTATAATATACACCAGAATAATTCCAAATGATTGCAAGATCTAAATACTGAAACAAATGAACAATAATAAAGAAAGGACAAAGAAAATATAAATGGATATTTTTCCTTTTTTTTAATTTCAGCATATTATGGGGGTACCAATGTTTAGGTTACACATATTGTCCTTGTTCTTCCTCCAGTCAGAGCTTCAAGCATGTGCATCCCTCAGATGGTGTTCATCACACTCATTATGTATGTATATACCCATCCCCTCCTCCCCTCTTCCATCTGCCCAACGCTGGATGAATGTTATTCCTATATGTGCACTTAGATGTTGATCAGTTAAAAACAATTTAATGGTGAGTACATGTGGTGCTTATTGTTCCATTCTTGGGATATTTCACTTAGTAGAATGCGTTCTAGCTCTATTCAGGAAAATACAAAAGGTGCTATATTACCATTGTTTCTTATAGCTGAATAGTATTCGATGGTATACATATACCACATGTTATTAATATCCACTCATGTATTGACAGGCACTTGGGTTGTTTCCACATCTTTGCAATTGTGGATTGTGCTGCTATAAACACTCAAGTGCAGTTGTCTTTAATGTCTTTTGTTCTTTTGGGTAGATGCCCAGTAATGGGATTGCTGGATCAAATGGTAGATCCACTTGTATCACTTTAAGGTATCTCCATTTTGCTTTCCACAGAGATTGGAAAGTTTTTAGTCCCACCAGCAGTGTATGAGTGTTCCTATCTCTCCTCATCCACACCAACATGTATTGTTTTGGGACTTTTTGATGAAGGCCATTCTCATTGGAGATAAATATATCTCACTGCAGTTTTGATTTGCATTTCCCTGATGATTAGAGATGTTGAGCATTTTTTCATATGTTTCTTGGAAATTATTATGTCTTCTTTTGAAAAGTTTCTGTTCATGCCCTTTGCCCACTTTTTGATAGGGTTGTTTGATTTTTCCTTGCTGATTTTCCTGATTTCAAAGTAGATTCTAATTATCAACCCTTTATGAGATGTGTAGCATGTGAAATTTTTCTCCCATTTTTTAGGTTGTCCGTTTGCTCTCATGACAGTTTCTTTGGCTGTGAAGAAGCTTTGTAGTTTGATCATGTCCCATTTTTTTTATTTTTGTTGTTGCTGTGATTGCCTTTGGGGTCTTCTTCATAAATTCTTTGCCTAGGTCAATATCTATAAGAGTTTTTCCATTATTTTCTTCTAGAATTCTTATAGTTTCAGGCTTAGGTTTAAGTTTGTTACCCACTGTGTGTTGATTTTTGTGAGAGATGAAAGGTATGGATCCTGTTTCAGTCTTCTACATGTGGCTATTCAGTTTTCCAAGCTCCATTTATTGATTAAGAATTCTTTCCCCCAGTGTTTGTTTTTGTCTGCTTTGTCAAAGATTAGATGGCAATAAGAACAAACTGGGAGGCATCAATTTACCAGACTTAAAACTATAGTACAAGGGTATAGTAATTAAAACAGCTTGTCAATAGCACAAGAACAGGGACATTGACCAGTGGAACAGAACTGAGAACCCAAATATGAGTGGATTTTTAAATACCAAGGGATTTAATAAAGCTTTTCAAACTTTGATTTATAAGTATAAAAAGACTAATTATTTTTTTATTTTTATTTTTTTTAATTTTGGCATATTATTTTAACTACATTTAAAAATGAGAGAAATAATTCTGGGGGTGGGGGGCAAGGACGTTATACACAACCTTAAAATTTGTACCTCCATAATGTGCTGAAATTTTTAAAAAATGGTAAAAAAAAATCCACAGAAAAATTTTAAAACAATTAAATCCCTGGTATTAGTGTGTGTAATGTATAGTAAAATAAAGATGACTAATAAAATATGAAGAACTTTTCTAATTAATAGAGAAAATTAAAAAATAAAACAAACACAAATCTGAGCATAACTAACCATTTTTTAAAAAATAGATATTAATCTACTATAAAATATTCAATGCCACTCATGGAGGATAAATTTTACTACACTGAGAAACAACTATAAAATGGGTTAAAATAAAAACATTACCAATTATTAGAACACGTTAAAATTATCCATAATAAAAAACATCAAATAAACGTAAAGACCAAGCCCAACATTGAAATCAAACTGAAACAAATAAAACTAATTGTATATTAAAATTAGTAGAATAAATGACACAAATACTGATATAAGCATTTTAATTAATTTGACTATATTAAAAATAACTTTAATGCAACAAAAATAATCAATAAAATACAGTGCAAGTCACAGTCAAAGAAATAATACTCAATACACAAAATAACCTTCAACCACTCCCATATAAAAATCATGAGGAATACAATGCATAGAACAGTGACTCTGAATAACAAGCAAATATATGGAGAAAACATTTTAAAAAGTCAGGAAAAACAAACTTTAAAAATAATATAATTTCATAGTTATTATAGTGACAAAGCATAAAGTTTTAGTGTATGTGGTATTGTCAACAAGAAGCCTCATATAATGATAGTGGGTAGTAAAGTAGCAAAAAGAGTTGGGAAAAAATCAGAAAATATTTAGTAAATGTTAAGACACATCCAAAGTTAGCTCTTGAATATGTATACATTTGGACACACATTGTAGAATGACTTAATACAAGCACCAGGGTGGCAAAAACTTAGTGTGTACCAGTAAGAACATGGATATAAGAATTATGGATTCTGACACATTACAATAACATATTTTATACACTACAATAAGCTAAGCAGATCTATAAGTATCAATATGAATATATCTTAAAATATGATGTTGAATTTAAAAAGGAAGGCAGTGAATAATGCAAAAAGTATAATACATTTTTATGTAAATTTTCAATGAATACATAAAAGCTATTTATAGATATGGAACTATAATAACTCTCTAAAACTATGAACAGTAAAAATAACCACTAACTTCTAGTGAGGAAAGTAGAACAATTAGATAATCATGTCTGATAGAGGTATAATGAAGCTGAAACTCTATCTGCCAATATTTTTTTTAATTTAAAAAAGATCTTAAGGAAGGATGGTAATATGCGAACATTTTCATATCTGCTTTTTGTGCACATGTGCATCCACTGTATTACTTTCTGCTGTTTTAAAAATTATAATAAAAATAAAAATAACTTTCTAAAATTTCATCCATACTTCTGGGAAGATAAATAGAGTCTCAAAATGCTTTATGGAGATGTCTTTACAAAGTACCCACTAAACCTAAAGAGTGAATTTCTAATTAATTATTGAAAGCAAAAAGAGTTGACAAATGAAATGAATTTTAAATATTTTATGGTAACATGCAATTTTGTTACCTTATGGTTCCAAGCTCTTTGATGAGTTGTGAAAGCTATTTCTTATAGCAATATAAAATATTTAGTTATTTTTAAATGATAATCTTCTGGACCTGTAAAATTTTCTTATCTTCTTTAAATAATTTTAAGTTTAAAATATCATTGTGAAAAGTAGTGCAAATCTTTACAAGAAACTACCTTATTTGTCTATTTGTTCATCTTTTTAAATGTACTCACTTTAATAATCCTCATATGATTGGGATTTTTTGCAAATTTTTATTTATTTTATTGCATATATTTAAGATATACAACATGATATTTTAATATACATAGTGAAATGGTTCCTATAAATCAAGCAAATTTACATATTCACCATCTTACTAAGTTATCTTTTTTATATGGTAAGAACACCTAAAATCTACTCTCTCGGCAAATTTCCAGAATACAGTACAATAGTATTAGCTATACTCCTCGTGCTGTACATTAGATCTCTAAGAATTATTGGTCCTACATAAGTGTAACTTCATATTCTTGAACAGGCATCTCACCATTTCCTTCCTGTCCTCCACCACCTTCTATTCTGTTTCTATATATTTGAGTTTTAATTTAGATTTCACACATAAATGAATACATGCAGTATTTTTCTTTCTGTGTCTGTTTAATTTCACTTATCTTAATACCCTCCAAAATCACCTGTGTTGCAAATGATAGATTCTCCTTATTTTATTTTAGGCTGAATAATATTCTATTGTACATATACACCACATTTTCTTGAAGCATTCATCCATCAAAGAACAATTAGGTTGTTTCCATATCTTGGCTATTATGAATAATACTGTAATGACCATAAGAGTGCCAATTTCTCTATGAGGTGCAGATTTAATTTCCTTTAGGTATATACCCAGAAGAGGAGTTGCTGCGTGATATGGTAGCTACATTTTAAAAAAATTTTTGAGAAATATCTATGCTGTTTTCATAATAGTTGTACCAATTTACATTCCTACCAACTCTGTCCAAGTTTTCTCCACAACTTCATCAACACTGTTATCTCATGTCTTTTTGATGATGGCCATCCTAATTGCATGTGGTTATATACCATTGTGGTTTTGATTTGTATTTTCCTGATGATTAGTGAGGTTTGGAAACTTTACATATACTTATTTGCCATTGCATGTCTTCTTTTGGGAAATATCTATAAGATTTTTTGTCCAATTTTAAATTGTGTTATTTTTCATTTTATTTCTTCTTTATATTTTCACTCTTTTTTTTTTTTTTTTTTTGAGACAGAGTCTCGCTCTGTTGACCAGGCCAGGGTGAGTGCCGTGGCGTCAGCCTAGCTCACAGAAACCTTAAACTCCTGGGCTCAAGCGATCCTGCTGCCTCAGCCTCCCGAGTAGCTGGGACTACAGGCATGCGCCACCATGCCCGGCTGATTTTTTCCTCTATATATTAGTTGGCCAATTAATTTCTTTCTATTTATAGTAGAGACAGGGTCTTGCTTTTGCTCAGGCTGTTTTTGAACTCCTGACCTTGAGCAATCCGCCCGCCTCGGCCTCCCAGAGTGCTAGGATTACAGGCGTGAGCCACTGCGCCCGGCCTTATTTTCACTCTTGAGTTGCATAGATTATGTATATATTTTGTATATTCACTCCTCATCAGATGATATTCAACTATTTTCTCCCAATATATAAGACTTTTAGCTCTGTTGATTGTTTCCTTTGTTGTGCAGAAGTCCTATTAGTTTGATATAGTCCCACTTGTTCATTTTTCGCTTTTGTTGCCCAAGATTTAAAAAAATGTTGACAAACCCAATTTCAAGAAGCTTTCGCCTATGTTTATTTTACTTCAGGCATTTTAGTTTCAGGTCTTATGATTAGGGCCTCCATATATTTTGAGTTTACTTTTGTATATGGCATAAGTTAAGGGTCCAACTTTATACTTTTGCATGTGTTTGTCTAGTTCTCTATCATAATTTATTTTAAAAAAATTACCATTTCCCCACTGTATCTTCTTGGCACTCTTGTCAAAAAGTAGTTGATGCTATATGCATGGCTTATTTATGGACTCTTTATTCTGTTCCATTGGTCTGTCTATTTTCATGCCAGTAATGTACTGTTTTATTATAGCTTTGTAATATGATTTGAAATTAGGAAAAGTGATGCTTCCAACTTTTTCGCTTTCTCAAAATAGCTTTGGCTATTTGAAATCTTTTGGGGTTCCATACATGTTTTGGAACTGCTTTGCCTATGTTATTGTCAATGGGAATTTGAATTTTGATAGGGATTGTATTAAATTTGTGTATTGATTTTGTCTGTATGGACATTTTAACACTATTAATTTTTCCAATCCATGAGCACAGGATACTTTTCCATTTATTTCTCTTCTTGAATTTTTTTTAAGACAAGTTCTTGCTCTGTTGCCCAGGCTAGAGTACAGTGGCATCATCATAACTCCTTGCAACCTCAAACTACTGGACTCAATTGATCCTCCTGCTTCACCGTACCAAGTAGCTGAGACTATAGTCATAGGCATGCACTACCACACTTATATTTTTAAATTTTTTGTAAAGATGGGGTCTTATTATTGCCCATCCTGCTTTTAAACTTGTGGCCTCAAGTGATCCTTCTGCCTCAGCTTCCCAAATTGCTAGTATTATAGGGGTGAACAATATACCCAACTGTAGGGGACTGACATATATTTTCCTAGTTTAAGAATTAAACAACTATGTAGAAATTGAACAGGTTTCTGAGTAATCTGTGGGTCAAAGAAAAAAACCAAAAAGGAAATTTAAAAATATATTAAGAAAATATAAATAAAAGCACAGCATACTAAAACCTATGGGAGATAGCAAAATAAGTTCTAAGAGGGAAGTTTATAGCAATGAACACCTACATTAAAAAATAAGCTAGATTTCAAATAAAGCACCTAACATTACACCTCAAGTAACTAGAAAGAGAAGAATAAATTAAATCATAAGTAGAGGCCCAGAGGCCACACAATAAGTGCTTTGTTCTTTTGATTGCTGCTTAATCCCATAAGATGGCTGGTTAGTCAATGACCGGTAGACCAATCAAGGGAGGGGAGACCTAAGCCAGGCACAGTCAAAGGGGATTGGCCTAAGAGGAACTGGGGACAAAAAATGCCCCCGGTGGCAGCCTTGCCCAACCTTGCTAAACTCGGTCTGTGATCTATGCATGGCACCTCAAGCAACTGCCTAGAAACCTTGAGTCAGAAGATATCTGTGTCTTTAGGCTACGTGTTCTGGAATTTATGGTTTATCGCTGCCACGCCTGGGTGGGCATGTACAAGGAACTAGCTTTGATTTTGGGGGTGTAAAAATAAAAATAAAATGACTGGTGCATTCTACGCTGCAGTCTTGTAACCATCTTTGTGTGTGTCTGTGTTTCTTTGTGTTCTGTGTTCATCCTCCATCCTGCAAATGGGACATGACACCCAGCCAATTTCTTTCATTAGTGTTTTATATTTTTCAGTGTATAGACATTTCACCTCTTTGATTAAATTTATTTATAATATTTTATTATTTTCAATGTCATTATAAGGATTATTGGTTGATTTCATTTAAATATATTACAATAATAATTATATATTTTTTACAATATTTTTTTTTTGAGACAGAGTCTCACTCTGTTGCCCAGGATAGAGTGAGTGCCATCACATTAGCCTAGCTCACAGCATCCTCAAACTCCTGGGCTCAAGCGATCCTGCTGCCTCAGCCTCCCGAGTAGCTGAGACTACAGGATTGTGCCACCATGCTCGGCTGATTTTTTCTATCTATATTAGTTGGCCAATTAATTCTTTCTATTTATAGTATAGACGGGGTCTCACTCTTGCTCAGGCTGTTTTCAACCCCTGACCTCGAGCAATCCGCCCCCCTCAGCCTCCCAGAGTGCTAGGATTACAGGCGTGAGCCACCGCACCCGGCCATTTTTTACATTATTGATGTAAAGGAATGCAACTAATTTTTGCATATTGATTTTGTATCCTGCAATTTCCCTGAATTTGTTTAGTAAATCTAAAAGTTGGAACTTTCATGTGGATTCTTTAGGGTTTTCTATATATAACATAATGTCATCTACAAAAAAGATAATTTTATTACTTCTTTCAGTTTTGGATAGCGTTTATTTTCTTTTTTATTTTCTGATTGCTCTTGCCAGTACTTCCAGTACTATATTGAATAAAAGTGGTGAGAATGGGCATCTTTGCCTGGTATTGGAAAATTTTAGATAAAAAATATTTCATAGTTATAACAGTCTGTTTCAAACTAATCACAACTTAACTTTGATTATATAGAAAAATTGCACACTTTAAGTCTCTACCCCTTTTTTGTTTTGATGTTATAACTCCAAATATTTTTATTTTCTATATCCATTAAGAAAATAATGTATCTCTCTTGAGCCATTGTAGTGTCTGTGCTTTGATCTTTAGCTTTGAGTAGATTTATATTTGTGAGTATTTATTGTGCTGATCCATGAGCAACATTGCTTTGAGTACTTCTTGAAGGGCTGGTCTTGTTTGGGTGAATTCCCTCAGTCTTTGCTTATCTGAGAATGTCTTGATTTCTCCTTCATATACAAAACTTAGTTTTGCAGGGAATAAGATTCTAGACTGGGCATTGTTTTGTTTCAGAAGAGTAAGAATGGGGCCCCAGTCTCTCCTTGCTTGTAAAGTCTTAGTAGAGAAGACTGCTGTTATTCAAATTGGCTTTCCCATGTATGTTACTTGCTTCTTTCATCTTACAGATCTTAGAAGGGCCTCTTTAGTTGATATTTTGGTCAGTCTGATGACTGCATGTCGTGACATCTTCCTGTTTGCATTGAATCTCCCAGGATTCCTCTGAGCTTCTTGAGCTTGTATATTGAGATTTTTAGCAAGGCTGGGGAAATTTTCCTCTATTATATCTTCAAATAGCTTGTGCAACCCTTGAGTGTTTTCTTCTTCCCCTTCTGGTAACCCTATGACCCTCACATTAGGTTTTCTCACATATTCCCACATCTCTTGTAGGCTTTGCTCTTTTCTCTTGTTTCTCTGCTCTATCTCTGTGACTGGGTTATTTAATTGGAAGGTGTTATCTTCAATCTCTGAGATTTTTTCTTCTGTTTGATCTACTCTGTTCCTGAGGCTTTCCACTGTATTTTGTAGTTCCCTGAATTGATTCTTCATTTCTAAGAGTTCGGTTAAACTTTTCTTCATTGTATCAATTTCTTTAGTGAACTTTTGTTCCAGGTCCTGGAGGCTTTTTGTGGTTTCTTTGTGTTGGTTATGGAGTTGTTTTTGCAGGTCATTGAATTTTCTTATGATCCACATTCGAAATTCCTCTTCTGTCATTTTGGTTGCTTGATTTTGGTTGGTGTCCGTTTCTAAGGGACTGTTGCTCCTCTTTTGGGGTGTGGTTTCCATTTGGTTCTTCATACTTCCGGAGTTCCTTCACTGATTTCTTCCCATGTCGATCAGTTGTTGTTTCTTTCCTTTAGGTTTTCATTTGGGTATTCACATGCCTTGTTTAGTTTCTGAGCTGGTAGGTGGTGTCGTCAGAGTTCCCCTCAGTCAGTTGTAGGGCCCCAAAAGGGAAGGTCCCGTTCCCTGAAGGTGTCTCTGGCTGGTGCCTATATTGTCTCTCCCAGCAGCCGCGGATAGGGTCGGGGAAGGAGAGAATGAGGCAACATGGTGCCTGCCGTGTGGCTCGGGTCTGTGTACAGGAAGTGCCCTGTGGGAGTTGGGAGCCTGGTGCCGCGTCCACTACAGGCTTACCAACATATTTTATGAAGCGAATATAACCCTGATACCAAAACCAGGAAAGGATGCAACAAGAAAGGAAAACTACAGACCAATATCCCTTATGAATATAGATGCAAAAATTTTCAACAAAATCCTAGCCAATCTAATCCAGGTGCTTGTCAAGAAAATAATTCATCACAACCAAGTGGGCTTCATCCGAAGGATGCAGGGATGGTTCAACCTATGCAAATCTATAAATGTAATTCACCATATAAACAGAAGCAAAAACAAAGACCATATGATCCTCTCAATAGACGCAGAGAAAGCATTTGACAAAATTCAACACCCTTTTATGATAAGAACGCTCAACAAAATAGGCATAGACGGGGCTTACCTAAAAATGATACAAGCCATATATGACAAACCCACAGCCATTATCATACTAAATGGGGAAAAATTGAAAGCATTCCCACTTAGAACTGGAACAAGAAAAGGTTGTCCACTATCTCCACTTCTGTTGAACATAGTGCTGGAAGTCCTTGCTACAGCAATCTGACAAGAGAGTGGAATTAAGGGTGTCCGAATGGGAGCAGAAGAGATCAAACTCTCACTCTTCACTGATGACACAATATTATACCTAGAAAACCCCAAGGATTCAACCAAGAGACTTCTTGATCTGATAAATGAATTTGGTAAAGTCTCAGGATACAAAATCAATACACAGAAATCAGAGGCATTCATATACACCAACAACAGTAAAAGTGAGAACCAAATCAAAGACTCAATTCCCTTCAAAATAGCAACAAAGAAAATAAAATACCTTGGAATATATTTAACTAAGGAGGTAAAACACCTCTACAGGGAGAACTATGAAACATTGAAGAAGGAAATAGCAGAGGATGTAAACAGGTGGAAGAATATACCATGCTCATGGCTCGGCAGAATCAACATTGTTAAAATGTCTGTACTACCCAAAGTGTCCTACAGAGTCAATGCAATCCCTATCAAAATGCCATCATCATTTTTCACAGATCTATAAAAAATTATTTTACGCTTCGTATGGAACCAGAGAAGACCCTGTATAGCAAAATCAATCCTAGGCAATAAAAACAAAATAGGAGGTATCAATTTACCAGACTTCAAACTATACTACAAGGCTATACTCATAAAAACAGCTTTTTACTGGCACAAGAACAGGGACATTGACAGTGGAACAGAACAGAGAACCCATCTTCATATAGCTGACTAATCTTCGACAAACCAGACAAAAACATACACTGGGGAAAAGAATCCTTATTCAATAAATGGTGCTGGGAAAACTGGATAGTGACATGTAGAAGACTGAAATAAGACCCACACCTTTCACCTCTCACAAAAATTAACTCACACTGAACCTGAGGTGTGAAACTATTAGAATTCTAGAGGAAAATGTTGGAAATACTCTTCTAGACATTAGCTTAGGCAACAAATTTATGAAGAAGACCCCAAAGGCAATCACAGCAGCAACAAAAATAAACAAATGGGACCTGATCAAATTAAAAAGCTTCTGCACAGCCAAAGAAACTGTCAAGAGAGCAAACAGACACCCCACAGAATGGGAGAAAAGTTTTGCAAGCTACACATCTGATAAAGGGCTGATAACTAGAATCTATTTAGAACTCACAAAAACCAGAAAGAAAAAATCAAACAATCCTATAAAAAATTGGCAAAGTACATAAACAGAAACTTCTCAAAAGAAGAAAGAATAATGGCCAACAAACATATGAGAAAATGCTCAACATCTCTAATCATCAGAGAAATGCAAACCCAAACCACAATGAGATATCACTTAACTCCAGTGAGAATGGTCTTTATCAAAAAGTCCCCAAATAACAAATGCTGGTGTGGATGTGGAGAGAGAGGAACACTCCTACATTCTGGTGGGACTGCAAACTAGTTCAACCTCTGTGGAAACCAATATGGAGATACTTCAAAGCGATACAAGTAGATCTGCCATTTGATCCAGCAATTCCACTACTGGGCATCTACCCAAAAGATCAAAAGGCACTTTATGAAAAAGACACATGAACTCGAATGTTTGTAGCAGCACAATTCACAATTGAAAAGCTGTGGAAACAACCCAAGTGCCCATCAATTCATGAGTGGATTAATAAAATGTGATATATGTATACCATGGAATACTACTCAGCTTTAAGAAACTAATGGTGATATAGCACCTCTTGTATATTCCTGGATTCAGCTCAAACCCATTCTACTAAGTGAAGTATCTCAAGAATGGAAAAACCAGCACCACACATGTACTCACCAGCAAATTGGTATTAACGGATCAACACCTAAGTGGACATATAGGAGTAATATTTATTGGGTGTCGGGAGGGTCGGAGGGGGGAGGAAGGGATGGGTATATACAATCACAATGAATAAAATGTGCAACACTTGGGGGATGAAGCAAACAGACAACCCACAGAATGGGAGAAAATGTTTGCAAGCTACACATCTGATAAAGGGTTGATAACTAGAGTCTATTTAGAACTCAGGAAAATGAGCAAGAAAAAATCAAACAACCCTATCAAAAAATGGGCAAAGTACATAAACAGAAACTTCTCAAAAGAAGAAAGAATAATGGCCAAATAACGTTTGAAGCTCTTACTCGAGGGGGGAGGGGGGCATGGGCAATATATGTAACCTTAACACTTGTACCCCCATAATACGCTAAAATAAAAAAAATTAAGAAAATTAAAAAAATAAAATAATTTATCTTAATCTTTATTACATAGTTGAAAATTATTTGTACCTCAAATTTACAATATTATTCTAAATTTGAATATATATTTTCCTTTACCAGTTAATTTTATACTTTCATATTTTTTAAGTTATTAATTAGCATTCTCTCATTTCAGCTTGAAGAACTCTGTTTAGCATTTCTTATAAGGCAGGTCTGGTATTGATGAATTCTCTCACATTCTTTTTTAATATGAAAAAGTCTTTATCTGTCCTTTATTTTTGAAGGACCAGTTTGCTAGGGAAAGTATTCTTATTTGGCTTATGTTGTCTTTCCAGACTTTGAATACTCAGTTTTCTCATCTTATTTTTAGTTTCACTTTCTCTGGTTTCAATTACCTGTGGTCAATGGCAGTCAGAAAATATTAAATGGAAAATTTCAGATATTAATAATTCATAAGTTTTAAATTGTATGCCATTCTGTGTAGTGTGATAAAATCTCATGCTGTCCCATTCTGTCCCACATGGGTGTAAATCATCCTTTGTCTAGAGTATCCAAAGTATACACTACACATGTTAGTCACTCAGTAGCTATTTCAGTTATCAAATCAACTATTATGGTATTGCTGTGCTTGTGTTTAACTAACCCTTATTTTATTTAATAATGGGTCCAAAGTCCAATAATAATGTTGTTAGCAATTTATACATGCTAAAGAGAAGCAGTAAAATGCTTCTCTTAAATGAAAAGTTGAAAGTTATCAACTTAATAAAGAATAAAAAACATCGAATTCTGAAGTCACTAAAATTTATGATAAAAATGAATCTTTTATCCATGAAATTTTGAGGAAGAACAAAAATTGTGCTAATTTCGATGTTGTACCTCAAATAGCAAAAGTTACAGCCACAATACATGATAAGTACTTAAGATAAAAAGGGCCTTACATTTGTTAGTAGAATAATAAAATATTGAGAGAGAGGCAACATTTACATAGATTTTATTTTACTATATTTTTTAATTGTTCTATTTTATTATTAGTCATTGTTGTTAACTATTTCTGTACTGAATTTATAAATTAAACTTTATCATAGGTATGCATGTATTGGGAAAACATAATGTATATACAGTTTTGTAAAATCTGTGGTTTCAGGCATCTGCTGGGATCTTAGAATATATCCACCATGAATAAGGGGAAAGTATTATGTCATCCATTCTCTCTCAGCCTGCAAAGTTTCTCCTTTAAAATCTACTAATAGCCTTATCAAGATTCCCTTGTATATGACATATTGATTTTCTATCGTTGCATCTAAATTATCTCATTTTATTTGATATTTTATAATTTCATTAAAATGTTTCTCAGGAATGATATCTTTGGATTGAACTTGTTTAGAAATATTTAAACTTTATGCATATGAACATCTATATCTCCAAAGATCTGGAAAGATTTCAGCCTTTATTTTTTTTAAATAATCTGTCTCTTTCTCTCTTTAATGTCCTTTTGAAATGCCCCCCATAATGTATAATCGGTTCATGTAGTGATGTCTCATAATTCTTATAGGATTTCTTCATTCCATTTCATTTATTTTTTCTGTTCTGACTGGAAAATTTCAAAATTTGTCAAGTTTACAATTTTTTCCTCTGCTTAATCAATTCTGCTGTTGAGACTCTCTATTGGATTTTAATTTTATTCATTACATATTTAACCCCCAGAATTTTTATTTGATTCTTTTTAATAATTTATATCCCTTTGTTAAACTTCTCATTTTGTTCATATATTATGTTTCTGATTTTATTGACTTGTTTATGTACTCTTGTGACTTAGTGAGTTTCTTTGAAAGAATTATTATGAATTTCTTTCCAGGTAGTTTATAGATCTCCATTTCTTTGAGGTCAGGTACTAGAGAATTATTGTGTTCCTTTGGTGGTGTTATGTCTCCTTAAATTTTCATGTTTCTTGTGGTCTTGCATTGCTATCTGCACATTTGATAAAGTAGTCATTATCTTACAGACTTTACAAACTGACTTCAGTGGGATAAGACTTGTAACTGTGATTGAATGTGATGACACTTGTTAGATGGGGTGCGGTGGCTCTGGTTCCAGGGCCACAGCAGTGTAGATACAATCCTTGTAGCTCCATCAGCTGAGGTCAGTGTCAGCAAAGACTGCAGAGGCCGCGGCAGCCAAAGCTACAATTGTTTCTGGTAGCAGTAATGGCAGTATGGGCTGCTGAGGTCCTTGTGTTCTCTTAGTCTTCACAGAGGGAGTCGAGTCAAGGGGACTCCTCTTGCCACTGAGTCTTGTGTGGTCTGAAGATCCTAGAGCACGGGAATTTAGATTGGCTACAGAGTCTGGGTCCTGGTCTCAGGTACTCTCAGTACTACCATGGCACCTGGATCCCATGGGTGCACTCATTCAGGCATACATATGTGCAGGCCAGCCCTGACTTCAGGGTCTGGGACCCTGGGGCATGCCCTAAGAGATCAGGCCCAGTGCTGTGAGTCGTAGCTGGGGCTCAGACTCCATGAAACAGAGTGAAGCAGTGTCATGGCCCTGAGGACAAAAGGACACTCTGGTAGTGAGGGCCCCAGGGGGAGACTACAGTTGTAACTCAGGTTCCAGGAATGTCTGAATATAGCTATTACTCAGGCCCAGGAGACCGGGGACAGCATAGCAACCACTTGTGTCCCTGAGGCGGTGCAGCACTGTGGTGGTTCAGGCCCTGGCAAGCAGTGTGCAGCAGAAATGAGGCCCCAAGTTTGGTGGGTGACAACAGCATCTTGGGCCTTAGGGCTGGTATGGCTCCACAGAAGCTCAGGCCTGGGGATTGGATGCAGTGGGGACTCAGTCCCCTGCATGTAGGGCACTGCACAATCATCATTCTGTTCCTTGGGATGTTAGGCACTGCGGTAGCTCAGCCCCAGGGACAGAGTGAAATAGTAGTAAGGCCATAGGAATGGTGAGACACAGCTGGGGCTCAGGTTCCAGGATATCAAGCACGGTGCAGGTAAGGCCACACGAATTGTGGGACACAGCTGCAACTTGGCTCTGAAGGGAGTAGCTCCAGAGTTGATGTGGCTTTGCAGCAGCTGAGGCTGAGAAGTCAGGGCGGAGCTGCGATTCAGGCCCTGGGGGTAGGGCACATCACAGCAGCAGCTCTGGTCCCTGGACAGATGGGCACCACAGCAGCTGAGGCCCTGAGCGGCAGGGTGCACTGCGTCGGTGATACTAATTCCTGGGAATGCTGATACCACAGCAACTCTGGCCTCTGTGGGTGGGGCAGAAAACACACTGGGGACTCCTTTCCCCGGAAAGGCAGGCTCCATAGCAATTCAGGCCCTAAAAATGGGGGGCCATGTAGTGACCCAGGATTCTAGGGGTGGGGTACAGCAGTGACTTAGCCCAGGAAGATGGAGTTGATGTGTGGCAGTTTGGCTGGAAGGTGGGGCACGGCAGCAACTTATGCCGGCATTGGGGGAAAGTCATGTACCTCAGGCAGGTGGGTTGAAGTGAAATGGCAACAGGATTCCAGGGATGGAGGAGTGCGATAGCTGCTCAGGCCCTGGGAGCAGAGCACAACACAGCAGTAACTCTAGCCCCCAAAGAGCATGGTGCTGTGTCGGTTTGATCTATGGAGTGTGGGACATAGCCTGGGCTCCTTCTTTATAGGAAGCAGCAGCAAAACAAACTCCAGGTGGCTCCCTTAGTTATGCTCAGTGCTGGCAAAGACCGCAGGGGCCCCCAGTGCCAAAGGCTACAGTATCTGCAGTGCGAGTTCGATCATAACTTTGAAAGACACAATCCTGAACACCATAATCTTGAATGTTGAAATCTCTGAAGATCTTAATCTATAGAGATCTAAATCCCTAAAGTGTAAAATAACAGCTAATATCCTAAAAAGCGCAATCACAGGATCATGTTGGGCAGAACTATTTCCTTGTTACTGTCTTTGTGCAAAAGAAAATAAATTTCAATTGAATCACAAAATTTGGAATGAGGTGTGATGGAGTCTTTTAAAAGTGAATTTCAAGGACGGTGTTTTTTTCCATTTATCCCAATGCATTTGGTGGAAAATTTAGTTGAATGGATGCAGCAATGATTAATACATAAGTTTAAAATGTGTCATGTGCCTGCACTGATATTCCTTCCAGCTTATTCCAGGAGGTCTTAATGAATTAAAGCTATATTTTTGCATGAAGAAGCCAATAGAGTTACTGACTGGTTTGAAAATAATTATTGCATGGTAGGATAGAAAGATACTTATGCAACTCTGTTGCTGTTCAATCACCAGTATTGTTTCTGCCAAATTTGTGGTCTCTATATGAGTGCATGTAGTATGAATTTCTTCATACCCACTACAACATAGAATCATGGCACATAAGATAGGAAAATGTGACAGGGAATGCTCATGTCAGTGTATATCGAATCAAAGAGGAATTTCCAAAAAAGAAACAACACATAGAAAATAAATTTGGATGTATCTTTTTCTAAAGAGAGCCATGTCCTGAAAGAAATAAAGCAGCTATTTATCATGATGCAAGAATTTAAAATATAGTCAATGATTCAGAAAGTCGGCAGGCTGTTATGAACTATCTCTGTGCAATTGCCCATAATCTGTTTTTGTAATACACTGTTAAATTGTCTCTTATTTTTTCTTTTTGGGTTTTTGTTTTGTTTTTCTCATTTTAGTTTTTTTCCCACTGTTTTAAATTGCCAGCACTCTTTTTTACTGTTCACTATGCTATGTATTTCATTTTTGCATCATTTTCAATACTGGAGGTGTAAATTGTGCAAAGACTTTTAGTGAGTTCTAATTCATTTCATGCATATTTTGCAACTGTGACTCTATGGAAGTATATTTTTATCACAAGGTTGACAGTGTGCAAGCATTGTGGATTTAGGTAAAGACAGTGACATTTCCTCATTAAATGAAGAGATGGTATTTTTGTATATCTGCTTTTGTGAAATATAAAATTTCTCGAGATCTTGACTCTTTGGACAACTGGTGTGGTGGGGATGTGGTGGTGATCTACTGAAGTTTTAGATTTATTTTGTCAAAATACTTAAGTGGTCTGTCACAGTATTTCTGATGACTGCAGTTGTAAAGCTGTATGAACACGATTATCAACGATAGTGATATGTGCTCATTGATTTCACTTTTTGACCTATTTCTCTATGAATAGTTTGCCTGCTCATAATTAATGTACCTGCATGACTG
Organism: Microcebus murinus; assembly: GCF_040939455.1. NCBI lineage: Eukaryota > Metazoa > Chordata > Mammalia > Primates > Cheirogaleidae > Microcebus > Microcebus murinus. The sequence continues at coordinate 106,735,065 of NC_134106.1, forward strand.
TCATTAATATACCTGAGTGTTCATCCTTGCAGAGACACATTATTGCCTGTTTTGTTTTGTAAAGTGGCCTGTGAAATGTTCTGTCATTTTTATGTTTCTCAAATAAATCATCTTTTAAAAATGTAAGCAAATGTCTTTAAAAACGTTTTTAAATTCATTTTTTCATAATTATATTTTTGGAATTTTTTTTTTTTTTTTGAGACAGAGTCTCGCTTTGTTATCCAGGCTAGAGTGAGTGCCGTGGCGTCAGCCTGGCTCACAGCAACCTCAAACTCCTGGGCTCAAGCAATCCTCCTGCCTCAGCCTCCTACGTAGCTGGGACTACAGGCATGCGCCACCATGCCCGGCTAATTTTTTATATATATATCAGTTGGCCAATTAATTTCTTTCTATTTATAGTAGAGACAGGGTCTCGCTCTTGCTCAGGCTGGTTTTGAACTCCTGACCTTGAGCAATCCGCCCGCCTCGGCCTCCCAAGAGCTAGGATTACAGGCGTGAGCCACCGCGCCCGGCCTATTTTTGGAATTTTGATCTTTTGGGATTCAGATTTTGAGAATTTTAGACTTTGAGGAGTTTGATCTTTCACGATTTCAACATTTGAGATGATGGCATTCAGAATTGTGTTTTGGGGGATGGTAATTGGTTGCCCCACAATGGTGATTAAGGCCAGTAGGACCCTCCTGTCTGTTTTCCCTGGAGGGGTGAAGCATTCCCGGTCCCTGCTGATCCTGACTGGGGAAAGGCGTGTTGCAGAAGAAATGTTTCGTACTCTTTCCTGTTAGGCTCACGTTGGTGTCTGTGCTCCACAGAATTTCTGCTCCTTCTTTGCCGTACTTGGAGTTCTTCTTTATATTTGACAGTTGCACTCATCAACATGTAGCTCTTTATTCATTGTTAATGTTGTTTATATGGAGGAGACAAGCATTGGAACCTTCTAGTCGATAATCTCACTGACGTCATTGGTTGTTTCTTAATTGGCATTTCTCAGGTAATTGTAAATGATAAAGTAAAACTCTCAGGGTAGCACATACAATACAATGTAAACATTTGAAAAATATTATTATTAAATAATCATATTCTAGAGTGAATGCGTTATATTCTAATATGTGAATATAAAACTATTTTTTCAACTTGTCGAATTAAGTGTTTTTGTTCTGTACCTTAATAGTCAGTTGTATGTAGAAGATAATTTACATCACAAAAATAATGATGACATTAATTATATGGAAAATATTAGGAAAATAGTCTACAAAAACAGTATTAAATATTATTCAATTAAGAATTGTTCAAATGACAGATTATGGGTAATTTGAAAAGTGTATTTATTATCTGGTAATCAGGAGCAAAAATTTAAAGACTGCATTCTGACATGAAAATTTATTTAATATTTATATAGGGAATTTGATTGTATTCCAGTCAAGTTTCAGAAAATTGATTAGGGTTTTAGGTTATCATGCAATACATTTTTTCCCCATTAAGATAATGAAGGCTTTCCAACTGCATATATTTTTGTAGAATATCTGATTTTCTAGGATATGAGATACCTATTTACTGAGTCATTTTTCAGGGCTCTCCATCAGGTCACTTTCATCTGGATTTAATTCATATACTGATGACTGATTTTGCAGGCAGTGTTTGTTAGTGGTAATTCTTTTAGCAAGTCATGGGAGAGACTGCTAGCTGCTGCACCCTGAAACCCACACAGATTATTTTTCTTTGCCTTTCTTGCTATTTATTGCTAAATTCTAACCAATGGTTCATAAATGGAAAATTGACGCTATTTCCATAAAAAACTTTCTGTTTGCATACTTCCATACTTCCATTTTTTTCCCTCTTCTTGATGGTAAAGCCCAGTGTAAACTTAAAAAGCTTTGTATTGAAGAAAATATGACTAACACATGTGCTTTATAATTTTAATTTAAAGGCTTTTGGTGAGGAAGGTTTGTCTCCTCTACCATGAAATATAAAAATGTCCTTCAGAAACATTAGTGGTATGGCAAATTTAATCATTATAGAGTTTTTTTTTTGTTTTTTTTTTTTTTTGAGACAGAGTCTCGCTTTGTTGCCCAGGCTAGAGTGAGTGCCGTGGCGTCAGCCTAGCTCACAGCAACCTCAAACTCCTGGGCTCAAGTGATCCTTCTGCCTCAGCCTCCTGGGTAGCTGGGACTACAGGCATGCGCCACCATGCCCGGCTAATTTTTTTATATATATATCAGTTGGCCAATTAATTTCTTTCTATTTATAGTAGAGACGGGGTCTCGCTCTTGCTCAGGCTGGTTTCGAACTCCTGATCTTGAGCAATCCGCCCGCCTCGGCCTCCCAAGAGCTAGGACATTATAGAGTTTGAAGGCCTGGTATAAGACCTGATTGTGACAGATACAAGGGAATGCTAATCTACTTAAGTCATATCATTAGGCCTTTGTTATATAAACAGAGATAGATAAATAGATAATAATATCTTTATATGTGCATGTATAGTTTTATATATATAACTATATATATATATATCTTCTAAGCAAGCAAGGCTGCAGCTCTCTTCACTCCATATGCCATTTATACGCCATTTATTGTGTGATGATTTGGGCATTATTGTTTCCATTAACATGGGGCACTTTTAGTTCCATTATCCAGTTTAAGTGGATCTTCAGGTCATATCTATCTAACTTAGTATGACCCTAAAACTCAAAGAACCATAGCTTCTACCACTTACTGTTATATATATAGTTTGTTCTAGAAAATCATTTTGTTCATGGCAATTTTTAATGTAAATTTTAAGTAGCACTTTTATCTTTCATTGCCATGGTTTTCTAACGGAGGGTGTAACAGAAGTGAGAGGCACAAATGAGGACTTCTAATACCATCTGGGCCAGAAATATAACATAATTTAGTATAATTAAACATTTCTATTTCTCACCTTCTTTTCACGTATTAAATATAATAATAAAACTGAATGAACTCCAACAGCACTATAGAATAAATCAAATTGCTGTGTTAAAATGGAATATGTGAGGTTTTCTTTTGATTATATTTTTTCACTAATTAAATCAGAAGCAACAGTATAGATTTTCTGTTACAAACACCATATTGGTTGACAGATGTAAAAACTCCTTCTTTTCAAGGGCCTTGAAAAGTACAATCAAGGCATCATTTGGATAATGACTTAATAGTGGCAGGGTTGCTAATCATATCTATTTTACATGTATCCAATCACTGCAATAAGAAATGTGAGATTTGGTGTGCAGAATCCAAATAGCAATTCATGGTATGGTAATAGTAATTTTAATTTTTGATATTTAATCAGATGTTTATAGGAATATAGTCATTTAATGTTTTTATTGTTTATATGGATATGTAATTTCTCCTCATTTTTACTCATTCCTGATCTGCAGTTAAGCATATTTAATAGTCACTGCTGTAATTCCTTTCTATTGTATGCATTACATTATACGCTTTAGGCACAAAGCAAGAGAAAATAATGGAGCTTTCAAATAGTTATGCTTCTTGTATTCAATGAATGTGAGATAATTGCATTAAGAAAGAGAAGCAGAATGTTGTGCTTTTACAAACAGGAAATGGTTATTATTGTCCAACAAAGGATAAAATAAACTATGTAGATAAAGACTCTGCCTTGATCCAACATAAATTATATTCAACTAACACATTTATTCTAACTGTCTTTGAAAATAGATAATGGATTCCTTGTTTGAATGAAGAGGAGATGGAAACGGGTTAAGCTGTATTACAAAGTGTAGAAAAAATAAGAATCCTTTCTCAAGAACAGAAATTGTTCTTAACTTCTTTGAGATATAAAAAATGTTATGTCCATGAAGGAGATCTAAGGAAAATAATTAGACATGAAGAAAACATGTATGAATTAGGTAGTGACATACAAATACACACAAGCACACTTTTATTAATGCGTGCAAACAAAAATAGGATTTAAGAAGAAAAGCTTATTTATATAAACAAATATTTAGCATGTACATATTTTATATAAGGCATTGAGTTAATTTACTCACATATATTACTTTAAATTAAAGATATTTTATTTTAGTCCCTTCAATAAATATTTTGTTTATTTTATAATTTTATATTTGTTTTATACATCCATTTATTAACTTGATCCCATAAATAAAGACTAACACAATTTTACAAGTGTGAAATCCATGATTTAGATAGTGTAAGTAACCAACTCCAGCTGACCAGCTGATATATGGCTAAGTAAGGAATCGACTCAAATATGCCAACCCAATCAACAGATGTGTATGAACACTTTTGCATAAAGCAGAAGTCAGAATACAGTGCTCTTGGGAACACAAGCTACGTATGCAAGCTACGTAGTGCTTATTATTTGAATGAGGCATGTACTCTCAAGATTTTATACATTTGTTCAGTAGAAAATAGCTATAAAATCAAATTAATAAAAAGTTCCAATTTTGATTTAATAAAATTTTTAACATTAATGTAACCTTTAATAAGACCTAACATTTAATTAGAATTATGAATTTTCTTCACTAGGCTTAAGGAAGTAACAAATGAATTTTACCTCTTTTAGATTATATTTACAAATATGTTTACTTATGTATCTGATTGGATAGTATTTTGAAATGTAATTTTTTTCCTCTTGCATTGTACTTTTATTCCACCATACTCCATTAAATAAAGTAGCTGTTTCTATAAGATAGTGCTTCAGCCAAGGAAGCAACATCTAAAAAACTAAAGTTTCTTACAAAATATGTTTGTTCTAAACACCTAACCCCTGAAAAAAGTAATTGTGTTGTGGAAGGTAGAGTGAGTAGTGATTTTATTGGAGCAAGTAGAATATCTTGAGAGCAGGTAACCAGTGTTTTTCTCCAACATAATAGAGATTGTTCCAGTATAGCAGTGAGGCAGGAGAGCTGTAAGCACTTTATTGTTACCTTGCTCTGCTTTGACAATGCAATAAAATCTCAGAGAGGATTATTTATTTGACACATCTAGACAAATGGGATTCTAAACAGTTATTTAAAATTCCCTCATGAAAGCATGACACTAGAGTAGCAACAACCACTAGGCTTATAGGAGAAGCAGACAGGCTCTAGGACAGATTGTCCACTAAGCCCATCAAATGTGAACTAAAAATCATAATTAAATTGATTTTATAGAGGGCTATAATGTTTCTTGCATACTTTAGTACTTAACTTTGGGTATCAATTTCTACATATCTACATTCATACATCTATGCACATGTTTCTTGTAACTGAATTTTGTAAAAAAATCTACATTTTGAAAATAGAGATATTTTATTTGTATCATTTCTTAACAATAGCAGTTAATTTGTAAATGGTTACTGTTCTCTTATTTGTATATTATAAAATAAAAATATACACATACTTGATATTTGAATCAACCTCTTTCATTCGCGAAAGCAACTTTGCCCGATTGAAATTTTTTAAGCCTGTGTTTTGTACCTGGTGCAAAAAATATTTTCACATAGTATCACATATTCACTTACATTCTCACTTATTATTTACTTCAATTGCTTACAATATTATAAATAATAATTTACTGATTATTATTGTTTTTCTTACAATAAGCATTGGCTATATTATAAGATTGCTATAAGAGGACTTTTTAAAGAATCTTTCGGAACAATGGATGAGTTAATATTGATTTAACATTTATACTTTGTATTTGCACAATTGCTTTATTCAATAGAAACCAGATCATCTTCTACATCCCTCAGAAAATCCTACATGTCAAATATATGGTCTTGAACAAAAAAAGCACCTGTTCTCATAGAGCTTATGCTTGAGCATGGGGGTGGAGGAAGAGAGGATGACAGATTGTTAAGAAATAGGTGAGAATAATAGTTCATGTAGTTGTAAATGCTTTGAAAGAGAATAAAGGATGGTAAGGAGAAAAGATGGCAATGAAGGTTTCTATTTTATATCTGCTGTTCAGGAAAAAATGATCTGTTGTAAGATGACATGTAAATATAACCTAACGTGATGTAGTAAAACAAATCCCGAAATAATTAATAAGCATAAAAGTATAAGAGGCGGTAAGAAAAAATTGGAGACAATTACTTTTTTATTGCTAAAATTGTCCTCAATATTTGAAGGCTGCATGACTCATACAATTTAACATATTCATGTATTTGTTTCATTCTAAAACATGACCTGATAGTGATCATATCAAATAAGCCATATGTCATCTTTCAACTCCTTTACCACAAGAAAGAACTTTGTCAATTAAATCAAATAAACCAAATTTTGAAGATAAGGCAAAATAAGAAACATTTTTTTCCAAAGAAATATCACATTTAAGGAATATCATGATGATAGTATTTCTACGATATCATCCATTTAATATATTGTGCTCTCTGTTTTGATGTATAGCAAACATGGAAAATATTTAAATCTTTATATTAATAGGTATCTTTGGGATATGGTGCAGATATTGTAATTGTAGCCTATAATTTATTATTTCATTGTTTCCAAAGCCATAATATTTAGTTATAATTTGGCAGGCCTTGACATTGTGTAGCTTTCTTTCCAGTAGATAAACTGAATATAACAAGAAGTCCAAAGGCTCTGCAGTGTGAAATTAAAGATTGTCCTATAAATTTACAGTGACATTTCTTATAGAAATTTATTAGGATAAAAAACAAATAGTGCTTCTATTTTTTTAAAAAAAATACACACAGTTGACTAAGTAAATAATATTTCATTGAAATGAAAAGAAGTGATTGAATGTATGACAAATAAAATATTCAAACATGTTAACGGTTTTTCTCTGCCTATAAAAAGAAAATGAAATATATTTCTAATCTTAAAATATTTTCATTTTTTATTGGTTATTTGCTGGTGAATAAAGTTACTTTTAAGAAAATGATTTTTCCACTCCATCATCGTTTTTGTGCAAGAATACCAATGTAGGAGATTTTCCAGGAAATCTCCAGAGCTATCTGAGGTATTAAAGGTTCTTTTCCTATTCTCTGTGGCTTATGATAAGCAGATTTAAGAAAAAAAAAAGTGATGCCACAGAAAATCTCCCATAAACTTAACAAAATTCCATCCAGAAATGTGTGAGTCAGTTCCAGTGCTTTAGGTGAAGCTCATTGAGTTGTAAGATTATCTGAAAATGTGTAAAGATTTAAATAAGCATAATTAGCAATTCTGTTGACATCTATGGAACTTAAACCATCTGTCTATTATTAAGTGCTTTGATGTCCTGTCATTGTATTAGATCAGAGTATGAGAAAAGACCAGCTCAATAAAATCAGACATTTTACAATACGCTTGTTTTATTGGTGTTGTTAGAAACAATGATGTTCATATATATTCAATGAATGTGACATATATTTGTGAGCACTTACTTGGCAGATGGTAACATAACAAAATAATCCCAAAGAAATATAAGATAAGGTTATTAATGGTCCAGTGCTTATAGCTGAATTGCATATTCTGAATATTTTGAGCATACTAATATACATTATTTTGTTTTTTATTTTTTGGTTTTTTCTTGTTTGTTTTGTTTTGGTTCGTTTGAGACAGGGTCTTGCTTTGGCTCCTGGCTAGAGTGCAGTGGTGTCATCAAAGCTCACTGCAACCTCAAGCTTCTGGGCTCAAGCAATACTTTTGCCTCAGCCGCCTGAGTAGCTGGGACTACAGGTGCGTGCCACCATGCCTGCCTAATTTTTTCTATTTTTTGTAGAGATAGGGTCTTGCTCTTGCTCACATGACATAATTCAGTAACAGTAATAATAGCTCATTGCAGCTTTTATTCATCTACACAGCTGACTCAGTAGCCACTTGGTAATTCAGTGCATAGTTAAACCTCTGGTCCTTGCTGATTTTCTCTGGTGGAGGCTTTTGAGTAGCTTTATACTTCTGTTCTTGGGGATGGGGAGTAATCTTGAATCCTTCATTGTTCTGATGCAGCAATCTGAAAACAAAAGTGGTTCTGAGAGCAGACGAGGTCAGGCACGTTCAAGATAGCATGGGCATTGAAGTGCGGTATCACAAGAATGCAAAAATAATCACCACATGTACTCGCCATCAAATTGGTGATAACAGATCAACACTAAGGTGCTCACATGGTAGTGATATCACTGGGTGTCAGTCAGGTGGGAGGTCGGGGTGGGTAAACTTACAACTAATGAAGACGGAGTGCACTGCACCGTATGGGCAAAGGCACGCTTCTAACCCTGACTTGGGCGAGGCAAAGGTGTTACTTGGAACTAAAATGTTTGTACCCCCATAATATTCTGAAATAAAAAAATAAACAAATAAAAGGGAGATGCAGTAATAAATAAATAAATATTAAAAAATGATAAATAAATGCATGGGGTGATGAATGTATAACTACCCTAATTGGATCATCATGCAACATATATATTAATGTGTATCAAAACATCAAATTATACCCCATAAATATGTACAATTACAGCATGTCAATTAAATATGTATATATTTTTTAAAAGTGGTTCTGTAAGATGTGATTGCACATTTGAAAATTTTACCGCAGAATTTTGAAAATAACTGGAAATGTTGTAGATAATAAAGTACTTGCATGTACTAGGAACCAATTTCTCAATGTCAGTCACCTTGTCTGCAAAAGTGACATAATAATAAGCTACCTTGCCAAATTTTTGTGAGAGTTTTTAAGATCTAGGTGTGGCAGTGCCTGGATTAACCTGAGTTCCCATCTTATTATTAATTAATTATAGGTATGATTTCATCCCCAGTTGCAACTTAAATTCTTACAACTTTGAGTGGCCTACATTTATAAAGTAAATTACCTCCATGAACTGAATTTGGCAGTTTTATCATCTTTTATGATGTTCAGAACGAATTGTAAAAATAATGATTCCCAACTCAGTTCTTAGAACCTGGGTCTACTTCAACAATCAATATATATCTCAAAAGCTTTCCCAAATTATCAAAATAAAACTTCACATAATAAAAATGCATAGTTTATATAAATATATATATGCACAAAAATTTCACTTTTAAATATATATTTTATTTACTTTTTTCTTTTTCTCCCTCCTCAGTGTTTCCAAACAAATATATATTTTAAATGAATGAGCATTAGACAAATAAAAACAAATGGCAATATATTATAGTTATATGATAATTATGTAACAAAATACTTTTATTTTCTAGATGATATCAGAGCTTGAATCCACCACATACAGATCCATCATTATAAAGCATATCTGAAGTCAAAAAGGAATATTTCAGTGGAAACTTAGACTGGGTTTAGAAAAGATAAAATTGAATTAACTAATTCTTTCTAAAAGGGCATGATTTGGCAGGTTTGAAAAGCAGATGGCTCATAGAGACTGACAGAAGTTGATTAAGGTTTGAAAAAAGTGATTCTCTCTATTGCTTTTGTGGTGCCAGGACAGTTTATAAGACAAGGATTGTTTTTTGCAAATGATGGATAGAGTATTACTAATAAGGAAATTAACTGGTTTACTTATTTATTAGAATATTATAAAATTATTTATGTTAATATATAAAGGAATATAATTGCTACAAAGTGCAAGTTCCTGCCTAAAGACTGAATTGAGTTTATTTCTCGGTCTGCAACCACTATGAAATCCCTCCTTCTTGTGAATGATGTATTATCTTGCCTTGAGTCCACCAGAAATTGAGTGAGAAGCTCAGTATTTGGTGGGCCTTTTAAATTTTGAAGAAAATATATCCAACATTTAGAGATTAATTCATGCAAACTACCAAATAATTGACAAGCAATGTTTTCTTTACCAAAATTCACTGTACAGTAGAGTAGCAAACCCTAGTATTTTGAACTATAGTGGGTATAAATCACTTCCACTAGTTTTTCTTCCTTTTGAAAAAAATAGTTGATGTTATAGTTCCTATTACAGAACTTCACAAGGAAGGTCTAATTAAATGGAAGTCATATATTCAGGAACATGTTAAATACAGTAGAAAGGAACATATTCACAGAACACTTGAACAGATAGGTGCAAGCTCTGAAAGTCATGCCTTGTCATCTTCTGACACTTTGCCCCTGACATAACTCAACAGATGGAATCAACAGAGACCTTAGTTAATTGATACAAGTATTAAAATGACTGAAAACAATAATTTTGGAAGGCTGTTGCCTTCCAAAGGCAGGAAAACAGCCACAGACCTGGAAAGACAGGTCTGTGGCTGTCTTGACCAAGGATCTGCCACAAGAATTCTTTGAAAGAGAAAGCATTGCCTCATTGGTAATCCCAAGTGGTTATGGAGATAAGCACAGGGAAGCAGAGGTCCTGAAACATGGCAGCAGGAGCTGTGGGAATTACTGTGTTTCTAGTGCACTAAGATTTTAGAACTATATGTATACTTAAAAAATGTGTTCCTAAAAGCAGAATTGCTGGGTGTTTAGAATACAGAGGTGGCTTTTTTTATGAGCTATGGACACAGGGAATCTGATGCATGAGACAGACGGTTGAACGTGGGAAGCCAGATATCACCTAGACCTAACTTCAGATTCCTGCCATGAACAGTTACCAAAGCCTGTGTTGACAGTCTTGAGTTCAAGGCTCACCTGCTTTATAAACTAAGACTACCTACCAAGGAAATTTGTAAAGGGAAGCATCTTGAGTTGTTGTGTTTTGTGAATTGCTTTAGACTTATATGCATGGCACTAGACACAATCAAAAGAGCAAAATTCAGTAAGAGTTTAAAATATATAAAAATTAAAAACAAATGTATTTTCGGCTTTGCTTTTATGGTTCCTATAAATGAAACAATGATAAAGGGCTTAGAGCAAACCTCTAGTTTGTTTGTTTATTGTTCTTTCTTAATCTCTCATCAGATAATGCCTACACAGATTCTGGAATCCAGGCAAGACAAAATGTTATATTATAAAATATTCCTTTCCCTTTAGCTTCCTAAAGTAGTAGAATAAATAAAAATTGGACTGGACAGATAAAGCAATTGTTACATAAAATAAGTGGGCTTTGCAATGGGACACAAGGGCTGACTGTTGAGTTAGAAAAACACATAAAGATTTATGACTGCTGAATTAAAGTTTACCAAGTATCCAGTACTACATGAGGGTGTTAGAATGATGTTATGGAAGTACCTTGCCTGTGATGTAATATGGTCTCACACATGTGTGCGTGCACACACATACACACACACCAGACCTTATTAAATCACCTCCCTAACAACCATTCCTCTTTGTTTTACTTTACCTAATATGCAATGAATTGACATCTGTTGGAAATAAGGGGCAAAACATGGAAGAAACTTAACATTAGGTAGGATCAAATAGAGTAGTAAACTAAGTAATTATCTAGTGAATATGATTACACTAAATACATGGTAGTTTAATGCATGTACATTTATGAACTGAGAATTTTCAGGACAGACAACCAATGTAGAAAATCTAGATGATTTAGAAAATTGCATGGGACACTTTGTGCTGGTTTCACAGTCTGATCTCAAAGTATATCTTTTACTAAACATCCAGTGTTGTATTGAAAAGCAATTAAGCATAGGGAAGCATGCCTGAAATAAATGATGAGTCCCTAGTATTTATTCAATTTTTTGTTTCTTTTTATCCTCTAATGCCCACCTTGTGTTCATAACATCTTAGGTGTTTGTGGGTTGTCAGAGCAAAAAAATTTAAACATTTCCATGAGAGGAAAAACAAAAGTGTCTAGTGGGTCTTCATGAAACAAAACAAAACTCTGGGCACCTTTCTGTGATTGTTCTCTGGCCTTCCCTCACTGTTCAAAGCATTTTCATTAACGCCCACCACACACTCACAGGCAGCCATCTGTGTCCCCATCCTTAAGAAGTTTTATCCTGCGAGTCTTTCCTCATGACACACTGCTGCCTATTCCATAAATCACACAGACACTCAACCTCTTGGAATGGAATCAGAAACCCACAAAGCTGACTGCTGTCAGGACTCATAAGGAGTGCAATTAATACATTTATTATTTAGGAGTGGAGCTGTTTTCATTCCAAATCCTCATGTAAAATTGGAGTGTTATGTTGAGTGCACATCAAAGTAACTAAGCTAAAAGTGTCTTTTCATCTTCAGAATCACCCATTTGACAGTGATTATGTTTTCTGCTTCATCTCTGCTTCTGTTGGCTCTGCTAGTGTCAGACACAACATTCATTCATTTAATCAATAAAGATTCATTCGTGCCAATTTTTTGTACCATGAACAAGATAAATCCTTGCCATCATGGAGTTTATGTTCTAGATTTTAAAATTGATTGTGAAGTTGAAATCACACATGCAGTAGTCTTTATGAATTGAAAATAAATTACTTATTATTTTATATAGAAATAAGATCTTAAAAATTAAAGGCAGCAGTTGCTAAACTGGCAATTGCTATTAGCAGAAATACAAATATAATATAATATCAGATAAAGCAAAGTTTAATAAAGATAATTTTCATAGAATTGATCTGTTTAATTTTTAAAAAGGAAGTAAGGAAGAAGAAACTGCAACTAACTATGAAAAATTACAATGTAAAATTCATTTTAGTTATGTATATTGTGAATATAAGTATTATTTAGTTTAGGTTACAGTAATATTTATGCTGCATAGAAGACAGACTATAAATAATGCTGGAAGAACTTGGTTTTAAGGTTAAATTATAAATCTTTTCTTAAAAATGCTAAATTGACCATCTGGTTTTTTAAAGATAAATATATTAACTGCATGAGTTTATTTTACACAATTTTATAATGTGATTTCATAAGAAAGCATCATACAAATTTGGAACAGGACAGGCTTGTTAAAGCTTCTTTATGTTGAACAGTAAAGGATACTGCTCTGAAAATAAATATTTCAAAAAAATCAGTTAGAGCATTTATTATATTTATTATTATTCCTCATGATGTTTGTATTGAATTATGGAATTTATATTCTTAAACAGGGTAAACTAGAATGAAATATATTTTGGTAAATAGATGTGTATGATTAGTCCACAAGTACCGCACAATATCAACAATATTATCACTTTTGACAATTTGATTATCATTATTTAAATAATTAGTTATAAATATGATAATAAATCATGATAATATCTACCATGTTAGCATCAAATGTGAAACTTTCATATCTTGTGGTTTATGAAATGCACACAACTCTTCAGAGTGCCATTACCACCTGCTTTGTGCCTCCTTTGGCCAAGGCACCCTTCTCCTTTAACGAGTTTGGCAAACTCCTATGCATCCTTTAAAACACAGCCCAAGAATTGCTTCATTTGATATGTGTTCATGTACTGCTCTTTCCTCACTATTTTATCACCCTCCTAAACAATTGTGGCTAACCGCTCCTTATTTATGATCGTCAATACCCTATGTGTATCATTATCATCACACTCATTCTAAATTGTATTTTTTGCTAGTGTTTGTTGCATGTGTATTTGTTTACATGTTTGTCTTGTGGAATGTGAGATTCTTGAGGTGACCTGTGTAAACTAAGTTCTACTTCTCCTTTAGAGTTTAAATTAAGTACCAATTCCACAGGGAGTCCTTTCCTTTTCTCTCAAGCCCCAGTTAGTTATATCTCTTTGTTCTTTGTTAGAATTTTCCTTATTATAGAAACTTTCAGCCTGTATTGTGACTTCAGAGCCTTTACAATTCTTTATGCCTGGAATAAAAACCCCTCCCAGAGATCTTTGTGTAGCTTTATATTTGATATCATTCAAAAATCTGTTCAAAGCTGACTTCCTCAGAGAGACCTTTTTTGACCACTCAGTTAAAAGACCCCTCCTCAATCACTGCTATCCTTTCAATCTGCTATATTTATTTCAAAATATGCATCACTATTAAAAAAAAAAACCCTGTATCTTTTTTTAGTTGGCTTCTCTATTATCTCTCCCTCACATTGAAATGATTCTCTATCAGGGCTGTGATTTAGTTTGTCTCATTCTCCATTTTTTTCCCATATCTAAAATTGAGCTCAACTAGAAATGTGTTCCACTCAGAATAGGCACTCGATAAATGTTTGCTAAGTGAGCGAATCGTTTGACTACACTAGATTCTTAGCTTCCTACGGATGAAGATAGTTTCTAGTAGGTCTTTTTTTATTGTCAATGGCTATTATTTCATAGTCACTCATCATGTTACTGATGAGAAAAATGCTAGAAAAAAAGGTTTAAAAATATAGGAAAATCATACAGATTCAATATTATGAAAATTTCTGTAATTAGTGCTGCTCAGAAATTGAACAGACTGCATTTTTATTATTTAAAATAATATATGTCAGAATGTAATTTAAATGAAAATATTGGATGTTAAAGTGATAGAGAATTATAAAAGTAAATTGTTCCTCAAAGTGAGAATTATCTAAGGAGTTTTGCTAGAAGCAAAAATTTCCAAGGTCAAACATCTAAAGGTTTAGAAGTGAAAGTAAGAGTATAAGCGGTGCTTCAATGTTCTTCTTTTGTATTTGGCAAAACAGCTTCATTCGCATCTTTCCAATTTTTTCAATTCTCTTGACAAACTCTTCAGTGGAGCTACTGGTGAGGAAAACCATAACAGCCACAAGAGAAAATTTTATAAAGAGAAAAGACATTACTTTCAAATTGATAAGGACATATTGAGACTAAAATGAATTCAGAGGAAAAATGTACAAGTAAATGTGTTATGTAATAAGAACTTATTTTTATAGTGGTTTTACAGTTTTCAGATAATCTAAAACAGCACAAACGGAAGTATGAACAAAAGCAAGTATGCAAAAAAACAATGACAACAAACCCAAGGGCAGAGGGGGAAAATATATAATTCAAAAATAGTGTATGTTCATATGATACACGTATCTTAAGTACAACTAGAAGTTTCAAGTCATAAAAGAATAACAAATATCTAATTCAGTCTAATATTGTGATGACAGTCAAATCATAACTGGATGCTTAGTCTTGTAAGCTTTTATCTTTTGGATCAAGCAAGTTTTGAGGTGCAGCTGATGCCTTACAGAATTCCTATGACAATCTTTTCTTTTTATATCTGGGATGTGAAATTTATTCCATTGTTTCCTCTACAAAGTTGCCTGATCCAACCATTGATTCCTGGTAGTAGCCACTGCCTTGCCATACTTTTCAAAATCATGCATATTGATGACTCTAATAACCTCCATTCCTCCAGAAACTATCACCATATTAAAATGTGGAGACAATGTGCTCAATTGTATTGGGACATTATGGAAACAGGCAAATAAAATAAATGACCTTGCAGAATTGTTATTTCTAAAGATGCATGCCTTATAATGCATTCATATTTGAAATGAGTGATAATAGCACATAATTATTATGTGTAAGATGTAGACATGGAGTAATTTACTGAGATTTGGCTTCAACACAGACATTATCTTTCCTCTAGTGTTTTGGTCATTTTTCCCTCCAATGGGATCAGGAGCAACCTCAGTGAGAAGGCAAAGAGACAACTTTTGAGGTACGTGCATCCTTTTGAACTCAAAATTATCACTGGCCTCTAGCTTCTAAAATCTCATGACTTTATTTACCTGACTTCTCTCTGAAATCAAGGTACTTAGAATGTCAATCAGTTGATACTTCCTGTCTTAATGTAGGAAATCACCTGATAGTTTGCTCATGGTACCTCCCATGAAGCTTCTTTAAGTTGTTATGCCCATGCACTCATATGCCTCTTTAGCTCAGTTCACTGTGATTTCAAAATGAAGATAGAGTTCTCAGTTATGCCACATGCAATATTTTATTTTATAATTCCAAGTACTTGGAACCAGAGTGTGATAATGACATTAGTTCCAATAAATCATCCTACATTTATTATCATGCATGACTCTAGAAAAGATCATTCACAACTATTTATGTGTTTATAGCTTATGGGGATTTATCCCCACCACACAGGTGGGTTTATCTATGCTCTGAGTGGCCAAAGTGCCACTGAAAACTAACCACAACTCTTGCTTGCTCGTACACATGGCCTCTAAAGAACCTAAGTAACATCTTTACTCTTGTTAGGAAGGGATGAATTTGGGGAAGAAAAAAAGGGATATAATTATTGGCTAGATGAAAGAATTTTCTGTTGTTACAAAGTAAATATTTTGAAGCAATATTGTCTGCTGGAAATATTGTTTTTAAAAATAGTGGTGCAATCATTTCTGAAGAGCTTACAAATGCATTCTACTTAGTCTTTTGCATTCATCATCTTGTTTAACTCCCACAACAATCCTCTCATTTGGGAACTACCATTGCTTCTATTTTACTGATGAAGATTTTGAGGTTTAACAAGGTTAAATAACGGGTATTAAAAAACAGAGTTAATAAAAGCTTGAGCAGAGATGTTGACATCATAGACTGAACACTTAAATCTAGAACTAAGTTTAAATATCTCTTTGACCAAGTGAGAAGAAAAACAGATATTCTTATTGTTATCTCTTCCTAATAGAGAAATTTTAGCTCACATTTGCTGATTACATCAATGTAGTGCAATATTTTTCTGCTAGCAAGCCTGCAAAACATACTGTTTTTGGAGGAATTTATTTAAAGAGTAGAAAAAAGAGCCAAAATGTAAGTGAACATTCTGAAATATGTATATAGTATACTAGCAGAGACCATTCTGTTAAAAATATGGGAAGTATGACAACCATAATCTTTATGGTAAGTATAGTAAGACATTTGGTTAATTTTCAAATACTATAAATACATTCATTCTATCCTTCATTAGGAATAGCAGTATCAAATTTTCATCAACACTGTCAAGAATTAAGATCCTAGATTTTCTTTAGACTTCAGCATTAAGGAAATTTTTTCCCAAAGATACATATTGTTTCATAGCTCATACACAGGCTGAAGATGTATATAGACACTAGATGGTAGCACTGATTTGTCACCTTCTTTTTCTCAGTACGGTCTATCTCTATCCAAAATAAAAAATATACATTTTAATAGAATTTGAATTTGTGACAAACTTTTTTAAAAATTCTGAAGAGTAAGGATTACAGTTTGAAGTAATCTCTGAATTTTCTGCCTTGGTGGTGATAGTATATCCGCCTGTCCATGACAGATATTGTATTGAGATTTCAAAAGAGATCATTTTTCTAAATCTATGTTTTCTCATCTGCAAAATAATGATCATGATTTCACAATATACATATAGATTTTTCTTGGTGAAAATTAAATTAATTACCATAAGTAACACATTAGAAAAATCTCTGGTTCATGTAAACACCTCATTTAATTAGGTAGCATTAACATTAGAAATTAAGCAATATTTAATAATGAATATTTTAATAGATTTTGCTGATATTTTGCCATATTTTCTCAGCCTTCTTACCATTTTCATATTTGACTTTCTCTATTAATAGCCACCTGTGGTGTCTTTTTGCCAGCGGGTTCCTCTTAGGAATTGTTTACAATGTAGGGATGATGATGGAGAGCCTTTCAGATGTTAATAAAGTTATCCTAACCAAATAGGTTTCTTAGAGGTCAAAAAGAGGCACCTAAATGTGGCAAATTAATCTGGGAATCATTCAAAGAAATAATGAATCAGTTTTACATCAAGTTGGCCACAGACTTAAGGGATAGGCTGAAGGACTAGACTTGAAAAGTGGGTAGAAACTATGAAAAAAAAGAATTCCAAGGCCGGGCGCGGTGGCTCACGCCTGTAATCCTAGCTCTTGGGAGGCCGAGGCGGGCGGATTGCTCAAGGTCAGGAGTTCAAAACCAGCCTGAGCAAGAGCAAGACCCCGTCTCTACTATAAATAGAAAGAAATTAATTGGCCAACTGATATATATAAAAAATTAGCCGGGCGTGGTGGCGCATGCCTGTAGTCCCAGCTACTCAGGAGGCTGAGGCAGAAGGATTGCTTGAGCCCAGGAGTTTGAGGTTGCTGTGAGCTAGGCTGACGCCACGGCACTCACTCTAGCCTGGGCAACAAAGCGAGACTCTGTCTCAAAAAAAAAAAAAAAAAAAAAAAAAAAAAAAAAGAATTCCAGCATTTGGGTAAAAGAAATTCCAAAGTTTCTTTCAAGCAAATCCTGGGCATTTTCTAGCAGAATCCCTGGGGATTCCCTGATTCCATAGGGATGCACTGTTTATTGGCTTGCTGTTGCTAAATCTATGTGAAACCTCCTGCAGGGACAGAAGTTAAAGAGTGGAAAACTGATGGCAATGCAAATGATTCCTGTTAATTATCCTGCTAGTGCCCAGGCTTGATGGCTCACGCCTGTAATCCTAGCTCTCTAGGAGGCCAAGGCGGGCAGATTGCTCGAGGCCAGGAGTTCGAAACCAGCCTGAGCAAGAGCGAGACCCCATCTCTACTAAAAATAGAAAGAAATCAATTGGCCAACTAATATACATATATAAAATTAGCCGGGCATGGTGGTGCATGCCTGTAGTCCCAGCTACTCAGGAGGCTGAGGCAGAGGGATTGCTTGAGCCCAGGAGTTTGAGGTTGCTGTAAGCCAGGCTAATGCCAGGGCACTCACTCTAGCCTGGGCAACAAAGTGAGACTCTGTCTCAAAAAAAAAAAAAAAAATTATCCAGCTAGTAAATTATTTTCTACTAGAAAACAAAAAATTCTGTAAATCAAATTCTCATAGGAACCAATTTTAACATCTTACTGGTTCTCTAATAATGAATTGAGTAAAAATCCTTGACACTTGATTATTTCATATTTGTATGATATTCATGTATTTGACTTTCTGGGAAACAAAATATACCTTAGCATAACCACGAGAACCAGTTGCAGCTATCACTAATCTTGTCACAGGAACCTTCTAGTTTGTCACAGGAACAGTCTTGATGGCATAGTGCTGCTAATACTTTTGGAGAAAAAAGGAAAAATGTACACTATGGCATGTGACTGTTATTTCTTACCACTTTTTGCACTATACACTATTTAAAAAGAGAAAAAAAATAAACTTGCATTGGAATTAGCAGACATAGGATAAAATAAAATAGTACTTAAGAGGCTCTCTGTGATCTCTCAGTGTAAATTGTCTGAGAGGCCCATCAGTTGTCTCTCTGTGCCTTTAAGAAAGTCAATTAAATTTTTGTACCTCATATTAAATTTGATTTCTCAGGATTTTCTCAAACATCTTTCCTTAAGTATTGCTTCCTAGAAAAAGAAATTTTGTACATTAAAATAAGCTGGTCTTAAAGGCTGTTACTGTTCCACTGTAGCTTATTTGTTTAATTACTTTAAAGCAGCATGAGTAGGACATGAGGCTCTTTGGTTAAACAAAAAATTTGGATAGTCATTAGTATTCAAGAGTTCCAACAGACAAGATCATTGGCTTTGATTATTAGCACATGGCAATTAGCAAAGGAAAATAAGTTGGTGTTCTACTAATTTTTGTGCAAATTGAAACCCACTTAAAATTAATTAAAAATAGATAGAATAAACAAATTCTCAATGTAATCCAGGGACCCCCAAATTGCTCTAGTAGTAATATGTCTGTGAAATCAGGGTCACCCCAAGGGAAGGCATCATCTCCAATATACTCAGCTGGAGCATTCAAGCAAAATGGAAAGAGTGGATCCCTCCACACTCAGAGTTAGGGTCGCCATATTGTCTGACTAATGAGCAAAGAATTCGTGCTGTTCCTGTGTAGCATGGTTCGAACATTACTATAAACCAGCAATTGTGGGTACTTTTAATGGTCCCCTTTTCTACATAAACATTGTAATTTTTTGTCCTGTGTTTCTTCCACAATTTTATCTGGGTGTATTAATATTAGTGGCAACTAAATTCTCTTCTATTTTATAGGTCACTAGATCATGAGGAAGGACATTTTGTCCATATGGAGAGAACCAAAATTCATTGTAATTTGATCTGGATACAATTTCTTGACATGACATTGTGTACATAGCAACATTGGCTCTCCAAAGAGTAACTGACAGGTGTTGATAGATGCCAAGCCAATGTTTTCCGTTTTCCCTTAATATCAGAACCTACTGGGATATTGGCAGCATGCAAGCGTAAAACAGCAGCAAATGTTTTCCTGCCTCCTTTGTGGTTAGATTTTGGCCATATGACACAGTATTAATCAATTAAATATATCATTTTCTGATATCTCTAGCTTTCTTCTTAGCTGGAACTCCAGCAGCCATGGTTCTGCCATGAAAACTCCGAGATACTTATTTTACCTGACTTCCTTAAGCCTCTGAAGCAACACCAGAAATCACTCCCTCCAGTCCTCTTGTTAAATGAAAAAATGTAGTTAAACCACTGTGGTCGATTTATGTTATATGTAGCAAAATGTAAATCCTAACTGAAATATCTATTCTCAAACCTCTGTTCTCCCGAGGTGGAAAAGGAAGGATACTTTATTCCCTGCTTAAACTAATGAAGAAAAATCAGTACTGTGCCAGATAAAATTCATCAAGCAATCTTCTGATTTTCCCCCACCCCAAGTGTCCTGGGACGCAGTCCCTCCTCCTCCGTTTCAAGTTTCTACCTTTTCCAGGATTCCACATGGTGTCATGGCTCGTGTTATGTTTATCCACTTCTTGTAAGCTAAGATTTTGTTCTTTCCCTGTCTCAAAATTCAGTAACTACTGCTTAGTCCAATTCCCATTTTCCTCAAATGTGTTGATTTCTCCGATCCATTGTTGTTTTCTGTCTCATACTCTGTGTCCTTGTGGATCTGTATTTTGTTTACCCAAATTCTTTACTGCCATTATATAATCAGAGCTAACAGTTTCTTAGAAAAAGTTTAAAATTCATCATAACCATCAGCATATTCAATGTTACTAATTCTTTAGCAAATATTTACAGATATTCAGGCATATACTCATTTAAGAAAGTGCCTACCACAACCTGAGTTCTTCATATTTTTTGTTAAATAACCATATAATCTTCCTTTTTTCCAAAAGTCTGGCAAATAATTATTTCAGTTGAAATTTTTCCAACATTTAAATATTAATTCAATTGATGGCATTTTTGCACATTTGTTATAAAATATGTAAATAAAATGAGCTGTAATGTTTGCCCTTTTTATAGATTTATAATTAAAATGTTATCTCTTAAGGTTTTTGTAAATTTCAAACGAACTTATTACCCTAAAATAATATCACCATAAACACCTCTAATTTCATGTCCTAACCTCAGACTTTGGCTACACCTGTGGTGACAGTTCTATGGGAGATTATACATACTTAATACTGGCCATATCCCAGCTCTTACCTGTCATCTTAGAACTTCTCCAAAAACACATAAGTTTGCCAAGGCTGAACCTATACGCTGCGCAGAAGTACAAGGAGTTAATATCCTCTGAGGACAACTCTCAGTAAATGTGTCAACTTCCAGATCTACATGGAGACAACTTTGGGCAGTTTCTCGAGATTCCAATGAAGCATGCCTTCATTGTTCTTCCATAATAATAACAGTAATATACTTGGATTTGTGTGTTTTCTGTCTCATTCTTCCCAGTTCTTCACCTTTCTACTTTAGATAGTCTCTCAAATAATTTATCCCTGCTCAAATCCTTGTCCTAGTCTTTGCTGTCGGGAGAAACCAAGCCAAAAGATAGATCAATAACATTTTATCAAGGTCTGGACATGCTCTTAGAGCTCTGGCTGTCCAGATTCTCACAAACAAGGGGACTCTTTAAATATATGAATGCTGTTAATAAGCTCTAAATGGAAAACAGAAAAGCATAAATGAGAAAAGTTTATATATGATATTTTGCTCAGGGTTAATAACATTGGTTGCTTATTTAAAAATATTAATATTAGTGAAGGTTGGATCTGTGTAAGACACTATAACAAGAAATGAGTTGTGTTGTCTATGTGAAAATACTGAACTGTGTGCCCCGGTGCTATCAGGTTCATTGTTTAATTCAGATCTTTGATATATATTAATCTAAAGAGTAGGATTTTAGAGTCTGCACAGAGTAAGAGAAAACTGATCCAAATTCATGTATGTTTATATTTTTATTTTTTGTTGTAAAAACCAAAGTGTAATTGCTGGTGTAAAATGATACAAATAATAATATTCATAGATTCTGAGTATAATAAATTTTTAAAGTATACTGGAGGAAATCCAGGAAACATACTGTTAATTGATTCTCAAATCTAAGGGATCAGGTAGTAACATGTACTGAATCAACAGCATTCCAATATAGCATTTTATGTGTGTGGTTAATGGATATTTTCATGAATATTTGCTAGCTAGTTAGCAAACAGAGAGTGGTATTAGGTAGAAATTATTCACAGTTGTGTCTAATAAAATAAGAGAGAATTGTAAAATGACACTAATAATAATAATCATCATATAGCAGGCTAAATAATTCAGTGCTAATTACAAGTATTAATCTCACTTTATTGCCTGATTATGAATCTTCTATCCTTTCATCATAATGGAGTTGGGAGATTACGATGAATTGTGAAAACCCAGCAATGACTTTGTCAGTGAAGTCCTCCCATCAATTTTGATAGGTTAAAATGATTTCAGTTAGCTCTTGGTCTTGAGTAAATGTGTTGGTTTTTTTCATGCGTGTCATAAAGAAAAGAATCATAGTAAATTCTTGCTGGTATTGCATGGAGCCAATAAAATCACAGTGTCAACAAAGAGCAGTTGACAGCATAAGTATAGGTAACTGTCTTCAAATACTAGAATTGGAAATAAAATTCCAATATTTCACAAAACCTTGCTTTTTTGATAGAAAAGAAACAATACTATCGTTTACATTCTAGAGTCCCACTTATATAGGTATTTTGAACATGTCTATTGGAAAATATTTCTTCTGATTTTCTGCAAAACTAATTCAACCAGAGATCAATGTGGAATACAAAAGCCCCTTTTTTGAGGGGGGTATTGGGCTAGGTTTATAATTAAAAATAGCTGAAAGAGGGAAGAAGTATATTTCATAGCACAACATATTTAAGTCTAACCAAAATGTTTATTGACTATAATACTGATTCTTACTGTACAGAAAAAAATTTGAAATGCAGTAATTCAGTATTAACCTAGTTGACCATTTTTCAAATTACCAGTCTATCTATCTAATGGAAATGTCTCTTTTGGCACTGTGGCCCAGTTCACTATGTCAGGCAGGTCACCTGTGGATTTTTTAAACTATATGTACAGCACAGTGTATCTCAAAGTCATGACATTTTTTAAATTAAACTGTGAGGTACATATTTTAAAAGCATATACATACATAAAGGCATGATGTCAAAAAGTGTATGTCTGTGGTATAGTATATACTCAAAACATGGATGGAAGTATCTAGATCCATGAGTGAATCTATGAATACTGTACGAGGCCAGGCCAAGATGTGCCTCCTGATTTGAATAATCTGGTCTTATGTTAACACTAAATTGATCAGTAGAACATCAATCCAAAAAAGCCAGATGAATTTTAGCTGTCCTAGTTCAATGAACAAATGGGATAAATTTTAGTTTGGTCAGATTTTGACCTGATTTCTAAACAACACATTAGTGAGAACCTTCCTAACATAGGGGTCCTTAAAGACATAGCTCCTTTGAAACCAGTATTCAAGAAATTATTGTTTGAAGTTGTAGACTATTATATAGCACATGTAAGCCCTACCAAATTTAAACATACATATATGTAACTATATGTCAATATTTGGGAAATTATTTTATACATTAGCATACAATGTTTCAAAAGTTGTAGAATATTTAATATATATTATTCTAGACCATACATTATTTAAAGATGATTTAACAGAATCTTTTTTTTATGATAATTGATATTAAATCTAGATTTCAGGGCTTATTTCTTACACCTCAATCTTATCTCTGGATGGTAAAAAAAAATTAAAACACGCTAAGTATTATGAAAAGAATGATAACATCATTATTTCAATGAAGAAAAGGGATTTTTCAAGATTGTGTCTTTACGAGACTCTAATATTCATTAAAATTGTAAGGACATTTAAAGTTAAAGATTTTTATAATTAGAATTATTTTATAGTCAAAGATTTTTATAACTAAAGAAAAAATTACTTTTCTATCGTACATTTTTGATTTGTATTATATCCATTTTGTTCTTTCTATTCCTTCTTTGTCACACATAAAGAAAAGACATCCAGCCTTAAGAGAGCTTACGAAAATCAAGAGTGGTTTGATGAATTGTCAAATGGGAAATAGCTAAACTAATCAGTAGTTGTGCTAAATCCTACTATTTCAGCTTCCTGTTTTCCCCCAGGCTCTAGCCATTCTGTGACAAAATCAACTTACATTGTCCTAGGCTCAAATACAGAACAGCCTTGTTTTTTCCTTTGTAAAAATAAAAAGAATTAGATTAAATGAATCAGATAATCAATATAAGCTATTTCACTAATTAAGAAATTATTAATTTCTAAGAAACAAAACAAACAAATTTCTAAGAAACAAATTTCTAAGAAACAAAACAAACAAACCTTTCATTACCAAGTTAAATACAGATTGCTTAGGACATTGGTCTTCAGACAAGTAGACCTATTTCTGGAGGATTCACCAAAACTTTCCAACAGTAATTGACATGGTTTGAATGCTTGTTCCCTCCAAAACTCATGTGTAAATTTAATTGTCAATGTAACTGTATTAGAGGTGGGACATTTAATAGATGATTAGGCCATGAAGGCTCTACCCTCATGAGTGGGATTCCTACCACTGCAAAGGGTACGTTCAGCCACATCTTGCCCTCTGTCTTCCTGTCTCACTTTCTGCCATGCGATGCAGCACTGAGTCCCTCACCAGATGCTGCCGTGTGATGTTGGACTACTCAGCATCCAGAAATGTGAGCCAATAAATTTCTGTTCATTATAAATTACACAGTCAGTGGTATTTTGTTATAGTCAGCAAAAAACAAAGATAGAGTATACTGAAGTTTTTCACATTCACTGTGTCCTAGCACTCCTTTTCTATTTATTTCTTCTTTTGCAAAATGACTTCTCCCACTTTACAAAACAAAAATATTTCCCTCACCTGACATAAATCTTATGATAGCATGTTACTCTATGTATAAAAACTTTCTAGTGAACCAAACAAAAGGAAAACAGGAAATATTATTTTCAAAGAGGATTCTTTTTATTTTAATCAAGGCGCAGCAAACCACTTTGGGGCTACTAGTCTTTCTCTACATAAACATGATGTTAGAAACAGGATATTTTGACTTGTCAGTGTATTTTTAAATTCAATATTGCACAGAATATGATGATGCAAGACCTTACATCTTCCATTTTTTTAAATATTTTTCAAGCAATATATGGCCTTTAGAGAGAGTTGTGAGAGCGAAGCAAAGGAAGCACTGATAATAAAAAAGATATTTTTTCCACAAATTTAAATGTAAGAAATATTTCTTAGAATTTTCTTCTCAGAAACAGCTAAAACAAAGTATCTCAAGTAGCAAAAACTATTCAGGTTAGTGACACGGACACAATTATATGTAACTGAATGTCTTCTAAACTATCACAGTTCAATATTAGATATAAATATGACTCTGGTTAAAGATTTATACATTTTCTATTACATGTAGTATGTTTATTATTTATAAAGGTAATTAATGACCAATTATAACATTATTATAAGCATCAAAATATGTACCTATTTTTATAGCAAAACTATGATTGTCATTGATAAAAATCTTATTAGTGCACAAATATATTTAACTAGAAGAAATTCTGGGGCAGAAGTGAAATAGAAATATATGTTCAATAAGAAAAAGAATGATAAAAATGGCATACTCTTACAGAGTCTGCTTGAATATATTTTAAATGAATAATGTCATATGTCGAATCACTAAAGTAAAAAAATGATTTAACAGTTGTTTTTCAATGTCAATATTGATGACACCCTGAAAACTATATCCTTTGAAACAAATATAGAGAATCTGCCTTAGCCAGGCACTGGACTATGAGTGAGTCATAGCAACAATCGAAATGGAAGTGTATGTTCCAGTGGGAGATAGGGTAAACATTTACAAGACTATGAATTAAGTATTGTAATAAAATTATATATAAAAGTCTTATGAATTTTGCATTGCAAAATTCAGCTTTCTAGATCAAAAGAATCACACATTGTTTCTATTTTTGTAAGTATTTTTTTCAGGACAGCATTGGAAAGGTGGATGGCATATTTATAAACTTTTTAGGAATGAAGGTACAAAGCATTTCTCCAAAAGAGATGAGTTTTGTCATCACTATTTTACTGAGAAATTCTATATAATCAAAGCCCTATCATTGCGATGAAATATGATACTAATAAAGCATGATGATGACCATGATGATGTATATGTGAGTCATAATATATCATTACAATGATATTTCTGAAACGATTTATCAGGGTTGTACATCACCATGGTGACATTGCATTGATGTTGAAGTACCAGCAAGAATACATCCCTTGCACTAAAAATCCTTATTGTAATAATAAATGTTTTATTTTTATAAATTTATTTTTATGAGAGATGAACTGTTATAAAATGTCAGGTTGGATGAAAAAGAATACAAGAAATTCAAAATATGAAATCTATATAGTTGACTTCCATGGAAAAGATGATACTTATATTTAAAAAATTAACTGCAGAAATCACATGAACTAGTCAATTATTTCTGTAAATACTGTACTCCTTCCCATAATTCAATTAACTATAAAGAGCTACAGTTTTGTCTCAGACATTCAATTTTCTTTTTCTTTTCTTCCACATTAGTAGAATAAACTGATATTTCTTCACAATAATGATATAAACATAGATTTTAGCTACAAATTTGTTCTTGAGAACAACTGAAAAAGTTGTACTTGAACATGAAAACATAGATGTCCAAATGAAATTATCAGCCCCAATGAGAGAAGAATGTACATTTTCTTCTGATTCTCTGAGAGCTTAAAAACAAACACAAAAAGAAAAGTCATATTATTAATTTAGGACAGAGTCAGCACCTCACTTAGTAAGATTAAACTTGCCAAATTGGTGAAATCAATGCTGCTTTTATGACTCATTCTTTACATCCTAGTGGTAGCTGAGATTTTGCTGGTCCTTGGAGTACTACAGCATTACGATTATCAACTTTCCTCTGTGTTGGATTAGGAAGGAGATGTACAAGCTGTTACGATGTTTCTGGCTTTTGAATGGTATGGAAGAAATAGTAAATGCAAGGACTGAGGAATTAGGTGGTTGTTGACAAGTGCCATTGATATAAGCCAATAAGCCTGTCAGGCTTAGGTTGATTAATCAGAAATGTAAAGTAAATTGTGGGAGAGTCTCCATGGCAATATTTGCAGATATATTTATCTCTTAAACCCAAAGAACAGACACAGTTAAAGATCAGGCACAGAACTTAGATCTCATCAAGGTGAAAGTGCCAATCCTCAATCCAGGAATGTAAGAAATAGTAAGTCATGCAGTTGGTGACACTAGCAGTAATCCATTTGCAATGGACATGGCACATATTAGATTGGGCTATAGAAAATTCACAAGTAAGCTGCATGAACAGTTCATTCAGATTCCCTTGAATCCCTTTCAGCTCAATTCTATGGTCTATAAAGCATTCCCTACAAATAACTGACAAATACAGGAAAAGGTCAAGCTTGTTTCAAGGATGAATTGGACAAGCTTGTGGAAGTAAGCTGAAAATGTACTGTTGGCATGATAGCCTCACTTAGAGGGAGTCCCGAGTGACAGCAATGAGAGGTAATCTTCCTGTTGGGCAGAGCTTTGGGCATTGTTCCTGGTCATTTGCTCTATCTAAAAAGAGAAATTACTCAAGGTAGGGACAAACTTGGGCTTGTGGGCAATGGTAAAGGCCTTGGCTTATTTTACTGTAGCCTGAACAAAGCAAAATTAAAAAGGCATGTTAATAGAAATACTGCACTGGGCACAAAGTGTGAAAATCACTTTATTGTATGTTACCACCCACAAGACAGCATTTACTAAACAGAAACATAAAAAAAAAAATGATTCAGCTAAAAGATGTCGGTCTATTCCTGGCACTCTTGCTTGTATGTTGGGCTTATTCAAAGAGTGAGTGAAGTGTCAGAAATTGAGGTTAAGCTTCGACCAACTGCTAGTGCAGAATATTCAACCTGACATCAACAATGATCAACACTCAGCCTCCACTATGGTACAATACCAAACAAACAACAACAACAAAAACAAAAACACTAGACGGCAAATTGCTTACATCAGACCCCATCTGTTTTGGAGAAGGAAATCCTTTGTACTAATTGTAACTGTTATCATTTTTGGGTAAGAGTTTATCCTGTTTGATTACAGTGCCTCATCCAATACCATAATCTGAGAATTTTCAAACTGTCTGATCTATTGGCATAGACTTGCACATGATAGATTTCCAGACCAAGGTCACGGTTGCATGACTATGAGATCCACAGACTGTACCCCATGATGCATCATCCTGAGCCTTCCACCTAATAGAATAATAGAGATAAATATTTTGATAGACTCCTAAATGCACAGCTAAGGTGCCCACTTAGAAAAGAGATGCTGAGATAATATATGCCATTCTTTCAAAGACAGAATTTACCATCTACCATTATATGATGCTGTTTCCCTAATAGGTAGACTCACAGGTATAGAAAACAAGGACTCGAGGTGGATTAGAGTAGAAGTGGCCCTGCTAACAAGCACTTCCTACTTGGGAGATATATGGTTTTGTCCACTGCACTTTAGACTTTGTAGGAGTAGAGGTACTGGGTCTCAGAACAAGGATTATTTTATCCATAGTCTGTAAAAAGTACTACTACACATAAAACTGTAGCTACAATCTGGTCACTTAGGCCTGCTCCTGGGAGTAGACCAGTAGGTACAAAAAGATTACCACACTTTCGGAATTTTTAGAAATGATGGAACCTAGTCTTAATGAGAAGGTAGAACTACTACATAATGAGGGAGGGAGGAATAAGTTTGGTACTCAAGTGATCTACTGAGCCATTCCTTGGTACTTCCATGACCAGTTTTCACCTCTCATCTAACTTACTTACTTTCCTCCTTCCTTTCTCCTCCTCTCTTTCCTCCTCCTTTTCCTCCTTCTTCTCTCTCTCTTGTTCTTTCTCATCTTCCTTCTCTTTTCTTGTTTCCTTATCCCACCAACCTCTCTCTCTCTCTTTTCTTCTTTCTTCTATTCCTCTCATAGCCTGATAATGGCATGGCAGCTAGCAGTTTACTCTTCAGAGATGAGGGTCTAGGTCATACATCAAGCAAACCATCAAGACCTGCAAAGTACAACACAGTTGGAGGAGACTCTAGAATGCGTGAGGAAGGAGAGAAATAATGAATATCAGTTAGGGCTCCATAACCAAAAGCAGCAGTAGGAGATATAGCTATTACTACTACTAATCCTTCTCTTATCAGGTTTTACCCAAATCGTGACATACTAACGTTCTGTTGAAGTGCAGCCGGTTGGAGTGAACTTCATGAGAGAAGTAAGTGGATCTCAAGGGTGGACTGCAGTGTGAATCGCTGGTGTTCCACTCAGGTGCTCTTAATCAGTTCATCCACCTGCTATTCTCCTTTTGCCCCCAGGTTTTTTTGGGAAAATATCCCTCCACAGAAAAGGAGCCAACTTTCCCAGGATGTTAATTTTTCTTTGTAGGTTCCAGCTCATGGCTGATGACTGACAGACACACGGTACAGAGGCCACCTTCTTCGCCTCAGCGTGAAGCCAAATCTCAGTGTGGTGCTAGTGGTGGTGCAGACAGCTAGTCTCAGTCAGGACCACATTTGGTCAGCTGTCTTCCCCTCCCTACCTGCTTCCCTCATTTCCTTCTCCTGAAAGTAGTTATCTTGGTGCATCACTTCCACAGGGGTCACGGACTCATGCTGTGCTTTTAGGTGACATGACCTATGGTATCTTTACTTTTTAAATATTAGCTACTGGCTATAATATCCACCTTTCTACCTAGGTCTTCACTCATTTAGTTGTTCATAAGTATAAAAAAAATTGCTTAGCACTTCTGTCTTCTGGCTATATTCCTAATGCTGAGAATAAAATAGAAAGGATGATGGCCACATACCAGGTCTCATGGAACTTACAGTCCTTGGAAAGGGTGGGCAACAAATACATACACACAAAAAACAGATGTGGTAAGCCTTATGAAGTAAATGAAGTAAAGTGATATATTGTAATATAAGTAATATTTTACAAGTGGGGTGAATTTTTTTTCATATTTGAAAAGAAACCAAATAAACTGACAGTGGGAGCTAGAGAGCTTTCTGGGGCTGAGTGATCTAGGTGACAAGTTCAGTAATTAGGAAAGTGTTCAGGTAAATGTGTTGTTTTTCTTTATGAGAGAGTAAGTTGTCATTGATGGCTGAGTGAGGGAAGGAAGAAATAGGGGAATAATTAGGTGGTACAATATGTTTTACATGTGGTAAGTGAATAATACTACATGGTTAATAATATCCATTATAAAATATAAAATACAGTTTTTCCTACCCTTGAAGATTGCTTTAAAATTTATTATCATAAATAAATTTTATCTACCACATTAAAAGTCAAAGATTATTTTGCTGTTCTATATTTATTTATGACAATGGGTTTGTGCACTCTACTCAGACTTTCAGATTCAAGTTGATATGTCCACAAGACTTATAAGAAGATTGGCCTTTGTTCTCATAAAACTCTTGAAAATCTAAAACATTGTGTTACAAATGACCTAACATTAATAAAGTAATTGAAAGAAACAAGTTTTAAGAACTACTGTGATGTGTTTGCTTTTGGACAGCTTGAGGTACCTGTAATGTTTTCATGTGGTAATTACTAGTAGACCTGTAGAAATACGGTTTGGTATGTCAAGAGAGAATTTGAGGATTCTATAAATAGGGTCAAATTCATTTTGTTAGAACTGTTCTCTATTTACAAAAAAAGATTACCTTATCTATGGAGATAGTACATACAAATAGATATTTGGGAATGGAAATCATTTCATAGTAACATTAGTTGAAGTTATCATGAAATCAAAGAAAATACCTGATTGAGGATTTTGTCTTCATTATGAATTCTAAGAGAGTACTAGGGTATCCTTGGACTCTGTATGGTTTTTCATGTACTTAAGCAAATATTTGCAAAGCTTGTTTATATTTAAGCATCTTTAACTAAAGCAGCTAAAAGCAGAGAGATTGAAAATGAAGATATCTAAGAGTATTTTTTTTAAACAGTGTGCTACATGTATCCAGGCAACTGCTGGGAAATTAATAATACTTCTTAATATACTAGGTACTCTTCAGAGCAGCATGTAGAAGGAAAGGACTGCAA
This sequence comes from Microcebus murinus, assembly GCF_040939455.1. NCBI lineage: Eukaryota > Metazoa > Chordata > Mammalia > Primates > Cheirogaleidae > Microcebus > Microcebus murinus. The sequence continues at coordinate 106,766,249 of NC_134106.1, forward strand.
GTTGAATATATTGTACATGCATATATCATATTAAATAGTTATATAAATTTTTATTCATTCAAGAATCAATCATTGAACATCTAATTTGATTGGCTGGGATCTTGCCCTCAGGGAAATTTTAGACTGCAATGCTATGCAAAGAGACAGATGTTAACTAAGAAGATAGTTCAAAAGAAGAAAGTATTGAGACTGTTCTTGTATTAAGATCAAAATTTTTTAAATTAAAAAAAATACATACTAGCAAATTAAATAAATTGAGGTAAACAAAGTAGATGAAATATGTGATTCCATTGGGAAATAAGGTGAACTCATTGATGAACTATTTTTTGAGCTTTTTCCTAAAATTACAAGTGATAGAAACATATTAGTTTATCTGAAAATGTATACTAGACACTTAATTTTTCACATCACTGCAAATTTTATCTTCCCTTCTATTTGGGGACCTTGGTCATTTACGGAAGAAAACACCACCAAAAAAAATCATTAAACACTTAAGTAGTAATTTTTTTGACAATACATTTATTTTATATTTCCCTTTTAGAATTTCTCCTTTGAGCATATTCTTATATAAATTTCTTATCTTAGAATAGTTTACAAACACATGACACTTTATTGCTAGAAATTAACTTAAAAAATAACTTGCCTAACTTATTATTTTAATGGCTTCCTTTATTGCACTTTTAGCAGCAATCTTAGAGGCATGCTATTGAATTTTTAAGAGACAAATTTTTTTAACATTCTTTTTCATTAGGATTTGTCAAAGATAGTATTAGAAATATACTCTGGATGTGGTGCAGAATTCATATAAAGAGAACACATGAGAACCTCAAGGTCAGAAATCAGGTGTTAATAAGAAGAGAGTTTTTCAAAGCTTTCTTACCTCTTCAGTTGAATCCCCAGATGTTCCAGACTTGTAAAGGCAGGAAAGAGGGCAAAAAGAGGTTATCGCTTTTAGATATTATATATATATTGAGGATCATTTTATTGTTGATGCTATTTTTAGTTATATTTTATGTAAGTCAAAATAATGGTGACTTTTATTCATCTTTATTTTCATATGTTAAAAACTATTATCTGTTTCTCTCTATATATACACATGCATACATATATAGTTATATGCATATATGATTATACTTTTTGTAAGTAGAGGTTTGAATTATATGAATTATTCATTTAAAACTAAATAATGGAGAATTAAATCTTATGTACAAGAGTATAAAGTCACATCCAGAAATGGCTGATGGGAAAATATAAAAATAGTATTTCAAGCTGAGCATATAGCATCACATTTGAATATCAAACAAATAAATTGACATTGCTATACAAATCACAGTGAATTTAAATTGCTTTACCAAGTATAGATGACACTGTCACCTGGGTAACAAGCTTGTAAGTTACATATAAGGAATCCACACTAGATTTTAGAATTTTTTTTCTCAGTATTCTCAGTTGCACACACAAAAAAACAAGTATTTCATTTAAAACAGTATTATAGAATATTACTTATGTGTGTGTCTGTTTGTGCATATGTGTATATCAAAGTTATCTTATAATTCTTGTATGTCTAATCCAAAAAATATTTACAGCTATTTAAAAATGATTTTAAAAATACTCAGCTTCTATAAATTTCCTTCTTGAAATAGACAATCAGTTACTATTTTTCCAGGTACTAACTGAAACCTAGCAACCTGTGCTTTTGTGATTAAAGTCTTACGTTCATGTTTTCTTTTAGAAAAAATAAAACTTGTTGGGTTACTGATGTAAACAGTTTTTTTCTTTCAGTAATAATTATTTCTATTGATGCTCTAACTTTTGTCATAATAATAAATGTTGTATTTTAACAAAAGAGAATATAATATCAATAATTATTTTATCTCTCAAATTATGTGATGAAAGCTTAAAGAATCAAAATCATCATTTTATTTTGAAAATCACGAGTAGAGAGGGAATGTTAATCTCCTGGTAACAAACTGTAACTGAAAGAGAATGATAAATACAAGACACAGAGAGAGCTAGAGAAATAAAGAGAGAGAGAGAGAATAAAATTAGAGTTAATTTACTAGATCAATTTCCAATTTTGTATTAATGATTCTAATTTATGTGCTAAGGAGAAAGAAATTTGATGAACAATATTTCCTCTATAGTTTTTACAAAAGAAAGTAATAAATAGAACCTACATCGCATATTATATAGAAAAACAAACATTACTTCTATACACTGTTATATTAAGCGGCTAACAGTTTAGTTTTATTTTACAGTAAAATCAGTGATCATTTGGGGACTTTCAATGTTTAACTGAAATATTTATTATTAGCACTTGAAACCTCAAAATGAATGAAGTCTCCCATGGAATAAAAAGGTGGAGTGTGCTCAATATAGGATAAATTTTGGTTTCTGAATTCAGGTCCACCAACCCCCAAATATGTTCTCCTACAAAAAAGAAATATTAATATTTGGAAAAAGAATATTTCAGAAATTGTCAAAGTGTTACTTTTTACAAAAATTAGGGATTTACTTACATGTTTAACAATGGAATTTATTCTGTAATTTGCATATAAAAATAAATATTAAAATGATAAATGCCTCTAGGTTACAAAATGACCATCTGATGCTGAATATAACAACGCTTCTTAAAGTTTTCTATTAAACTATGTTAAGTGATAACAACAATCTCATACTTGTTACATCGGCAGAATCGAATAAACACAAGAACATTGTATTTCAATTCATTTCTTTCTTCAGTAAATATAGCCATTTTAAAAGTTATTCTTAAAAAAATCCAGCTACATTTGAAATTTAATTACAAATAATGACCATGTAGTATAAAACTTTTTTCTAAACTCAGTTTAATTTTTCCCCAGGAGTCTTAAATGTACTGTAGTTAAAACATATTTAAATCACAGTTTGATTTAAAATGAATTATAATAGCAGTTTTCAGAAAATACATTTCACCAGTTTGGCACATTGTTTCTGCTTTAATCCTTGGCCTTAATTTTTTGTCCTTGAATTCTGTGTCAAAGTTGAGAGGATGTAGACAGTGATTAATATAATCTGGATTCTAATTCCTCCTGGATAGCACTGCTTCTGACTCATTGTATTAACTCTTCTTGGAAACATGCAGGTGATTATTTTCTTCCAAAAATGAAGTCAAGGTCAATGAAAGCCTGATATCTGCATGGATTTTGTTTCTGAAATATTATAAACTTTCATAGCATAAAACTTGTACTACTTATAGAATAAATACAGTATACATTATCCATAGCCAGCAATGAAAATTTTAACTTTTAATAAGGAATAAATAGCGACAGATCAGGGGCCTTAAGTCATTTGTCTTTAGAAACAATTTATAGTAAATTATGACATGAAATGGAATCATCAGACTTATTTTTTCAACTTAAATTCTTATTTCCTGATATTATATTTTAGAAAAGTTATGAAAGTAGAATATGTTACCTTTATTGTATAAGTACATTAGCAGTGAGAACATCTATGCTAAAGATTGTGCTCTTATGATGTAAGAGTTTAATTTAACATGCATAGCTTTAGAATCATTATGCAAAATAAATATAATATAGTTCAGTGTGCAAGATAAATTTACTGTGAGTTATGTTAAAATCAACTCTAGCCTGCATATTAAAAGGCTCTTTAATAAAAATATTTCATTAAAAGTTGAATTTATTTCTCAATGCAAGGCCTATAATTAATGAAAAGTTTTCAAACATAGTTCATTGAATTATGATTCCTGTCCCAGAAATAAAAGAAAATAAGTATCATGTATTAAGAACCAGTACTATTCTAAGTATTTTTAGATACATATATTATTTAAGTCTTCCAAATAATTCCTTAAGTAGAAATTTATTTTCTTCATTTTACATATGAGGAAACCAAAAGTTTGAATAACTTGTTTAATCTATTATGTGGTAATACAGGTTTAATTATCAAAATCCTTTCAGGGGTGGGGAACCTGTAGCCTTCTGATTTCAAGATTGTTCCTTTTTAAGCACCAAAGGAGGCAAGAAAATTTTCATTTTTCTCTGCTGCACACCTTTTAATAAAATAATCTGTTCTATAAAATTTGGATTCAGTCAAAAAGGCACATTTAAGAACCTAGACTTTCTGGTTTTTGTAATAGTCTAATAAATTTTTGGCCAGCAATGACCACCACATGGAAATAGATAATTGATCTTATTCTCTTTGTTTAACTTAAGGCCTATTTCGGACAGCTTTTCACCTGCCTTCATTTTCATGGCTCATCTGATTAACTCCGGAAACATAACAATCATGTTCCACATAACAGCATTTTGTTCAACAATGGACCACATATGTGGCAGTGGTCCTATCAGATTATAATGGAGCTGCAAAATTTCTATCACCTAGTGACATTATATCCATCATAATGTCATAGCACAATGCATTATTCGTATGTCTGTGGTGATGCTTGAGTACAGTACAGAACACTTGACAGCGATAATAAACAACTATGCTGCTGATTTATATATTTATGAATACTATGGTTTTTACTGTTTTATTAGAGTATACTCCTTTTACTTATATTTTTTAAAAAGTTAACTGTAAAAGAACCTCAGGCAGGTCCTTCAGGAGGTGCTCCAGAAGAAGGCATTGTTATCAGAGCAGATGACAGCTCCATGTGTCTTATAGCACCTGAAGACCTTCCAGTGGGACAAGATGTGGGGGTGGAAAACAGTAATATTGATGAACCTGACCTTGCGTAGGTTTAGACAATTGTGCATTTGTGTGTTAGTTTTTAAAAACAAAAAAGTTTAAAAAGTAAAAAAAAAATTAAAAATTAAAAAATTACACATGAATATAAAAAAGAACATATTTATGTACAACTATAACACATGCCTGTGCTTTCAGCTAAGTGTTATTATAAAACAGTTGAAAAGTTAAAAAATTTAAAAATGCATAAAGAAAAAAAGTTACATTAAGCTAAGGTTAATTTATTATTGGAAGAAATATTTTATTTCATAAATTTAATGTAGCCTAAGTGATAGTATACAGTAATTTTCTATGCCTTCACATTCCCTCATCACTTGTTCGCTGACACACCTAGAGCACCTTCTAGTCCTTCATGGTAAGTGCCCTACACAGATGTACCATTTTTTAAACCTTTTAACTGCATTTTACTGTATCTTTCTATGTTTAGGTATACAAAAACTTACCATCGTTAGGTATCGTGTTATAATTGTCTACATTATTCAGTACAGTAATATGCCCTATGGGTTTGTGAGCTACACCATCTCAGTTTGTGTAAGTTAACTCTGTCGTGTTTCCAGAGGAATGAAATTGTCTAACAACATATTTCTCAGAACATAGTCCCATCATTAAGAGAGGGATGACTCTGTGTGTTACTTTCTTTCTTTCTTTTGTTAGGCAGGACTGATATTATTCTGTACCCACTGATTAGCCCACAATGTTGTTTATAGTGGTTTTCCTAATTTTTAAGTGCTCAATGTCTTGATACTTGACAATTATTTTGAAAATCATTCTTAGTATCAGTCATCAGAATTCAAATTTTTATTTTCTCTCATGGAGTCAGGAGATGAGGTAAATTATTAGAGAAATATTTGTCTTCAAATGACAACCTACAGTTTAATTCAGTATACCTTTTAATATACATAGACATATTTATTTAATAAAATTAATTTCCATTATAATAAAATGACTACCAGTGTACCTGTATATATAAATTATTGCACTGTCCTGCCAATACAGGTACACAGAACTTATTTTAAGTCATTGTTAGTTTCAGTGATTTACATTTGATATTTGAGGACTATTGTTAGTAAAGAAATTATTTAAAGTAATGAAATGCTTTGCATACTGGAAGCTTTAGAAGATCACTTATTTATTTGATGGCATATTTTGAAGACAAGCCATCATTTTCACAGCTGTTTTTGCCCCCGTACTTTTGTTTTCTGCCTACAACACAGAGTTTTAGTGAATTCTTTATACCTCTAGGGAAAGTTTTGCATTCAGATTGAAGCATTATTTTAATGATTGAATTAAATGCTTTCTAAAAATTTAGTGATAGCATGGGCCATAGTTTAATTTGAATGAACACGAATTTAAAATACTTTGTTGGAAGAAAATTTATTTTTATGCTAGAAAATGTTGTGATAAAAGATATTCGAAACATCTCACGGCAAGAAATACAACTGGGACATGCTGTTTGAGAACATATTTTTTGAAATTGAGATTATGTCAGAAAATTCAGGATATGTAGTCAACAAACTGAGGATGACAGAGACGTGAAAGTGAATTGAATATAAAGCAGAAATGCTCATAAAACTCACACACACACAATTTACTGCATCATTTTGTCTATGTTTCTACCATAGCAATGGATTTCAAGAGCTGATTAATCAGCATTGTTAGTTTTCAGACTCAGACTTTTATATTTCTTCTAAAGTTTGAAAACACCAGGAGAAAAATTTTTGTTACATATAAATTCAAGATATACTTCATCTGGTCAGACTTTCATGAAATATCCATGAACTTCTAACACCTATTTTTTGTCTTGCTCAAAATTATAACTAGAATCAAAATTCACTGCTGTTAATGAGTATTAGAAACAGCAAGATAATAGGCATGTTTCTCAAGGTGAGGTTCATGGGTACCTAGTAGTCTACAGAAGTTTCCCTGGATTCCAGAAATTTTTAAATATTTCTTTTGCTTCTCAAAAATTTTGATGATTGGTAGGAATGTGTGCTTCTCATAGATATCAGTATATGCATCTTGATGATCTGGCTGACTACCATGAAATATCACAGTGTGGTTCTCCTTACCATATGTGTGTTTGTAAGTACTTTTTAGATGTTTTCTCTTTTGTTTCTAATCACTTGTTACAGAGTTCTGTTTAAAGGATCGTGAAGTAAAGAGAAAAGGCTATCAACTTTATCCTGAATCAAGGTATCTCCGTCAGATGACAGACAAATATTGTCTTGGCACCTTGAAGGAATTGGGATGTTTCATATAGTGTGCATGGAGAAAGTTGAGCAATAATTGAGCAAACACATGCAAGTATAAATATGACCAGGTTAAGTGAACTTGTGCTACAGTAGTTAGCACTATATCCATATTTTGAGAAATATTTTATTTCATCAAAGCAGAACATTAGTAAAATAACTTAAAATATATCTTACTGGCTTTTTGTGTCATTTGTTTTACATTGGAAAATTTGCATTTTGTTTAATAAGTAATATGTGCATTATGAGTTTATATTTACTTTTATGTATGTACTTAAGTAATATTACAATGAATGCTCCCTACCTTAGCATCTAGAAAATGAGTTTTGCTTTAAGAGGTAGCAAATATGCAAATATAAGAATAATATCTTTCATATCAAAACAAAAGAGGGAAATTATAACATTTTAATGTAATGTAAACATTTGCTATTTATACATTTACTATTATACATTATATTAATTTTCTATAAAAATATAGAAATAATGATGCTCATAGAATTCTATAGGCTTAATTTTCTACACATTAAAATGCAAATTATTTTATAGCTCTTTTCTACTACTTTTTCTTTAATAATTCACCTTTAATCACTTTTTAGCATACTTAATATTCATCTTGAATGTTATTTGCAAGATTTTGAAATAAGAATATGTGAAGGATATATTTTAAAATAAAGAAATTGAAACATTTAAAAAATAATAACCTTTGATTTAACTTCATGTTAAACTGATCAAATGTGGTATTAAAATTGAAGTTTTAATAAATTCTGAACAATAGTGTTGAACTTTGAGTTTAATTTCTTAATATTTCTTCATATATAATGTCTAATTTCAGTTGTCTGTTAAAAACTCAGAAGTAGACAAGATAGAAAAATATTGAGCTTCATCTGAAAAAACTTTCTTGACCTCAGTCAAATAGAGTTTATTTTAATGAAATTAATTCAATAAAAATAGAGTAGATATTACTGTTTTATAGGAAGAGCTACAGATCTAAAATGGTTTCCCAAGCCTGATAAAAGACTTACGATGTAATAGGGCTACTGAAAATCATGCTATTACTCTATTAAACATTATTGGAAAGTTAAAAGTAGAAGGAGGCCATCTATTTTAAATTAATGTATATAATCTTGTGCTTTTTTCTACATGTCAGAATAAATGCATTAGTCAAGCATAATGGAGAAAGAGGAGTGAAAAAATAATTTAAAACAAATTTAAAGAATTAGAGAGACCAATAATGAAGGGGGCTGAAAGATATTTCCAAGGTAAATGATTAGAAATGGTATGGACTACATTGAAATCATACATATATATGATTTCAATACATCTCCTTTCATATATATATAAAGCCAAAATATGATATATTTTTCAATTCAAGAAACAGAAAAGAAGCTCACATTATTTAATGCCTGTTATGTGCCAGGCATGGTCCATACATTACTGCCTATCTAAAAGGATTCTTCTTGATAAATGATTTAAAATATGAAAAGTCCTGGAACAACTGTGGATAGCATATACATCTTGGTAAGTGTTAGTACCTCCTCTTACTTTCTTCTCCTTTTTGACCTGCAGCCCAGTGTTCCCCTTGTACATGACAAATGTCCTTATTTACTATCACTATGCACAAATAACATAGAGAGTTTACGCAGAGCTATATTTTACACATGCATGGGGTCTAAACTTATGAATAATGTGTTACTTGAAAGCCAGTAAAGAAATATCCTGAAAGCAACATAGGGGGAAAAAAATGGTAAGCAGTGGTTTATCCCTAGAGAGATTAAGACGATCATAAAACTAGTAATGGGACTACATTTCTCCTGACAGTGCTTTTTAAAGGATTGAGAGTTTTTCCTCAGAGTTGAGAATTCTTTCATGACATGCAAATTATGCTTATCTGACAGTGTGGTACACATGGTGTATTGGTTATTAGTCTTAAAATAGATTTTGATAAGAAAATAGTATAATATGAAGAAATTTCTAAGCATCACAATGCGTCAGTAAAGTACCAGACAATTATGAGTATAGCAAAGAAGTATCTGATTGTCTGTCAAAACTTTGTAGTAGAAGATAAAGCTATCATAAAAATGTAGGTAATATACATTTTGTTGAGAATTGCATCTTGCTGAACTGATCTTCTGTCATCATACCTTCCAGTCTTTTGTTTCTCTATTAAGCCCTCTTCCTAACCTCCTATTTAAGTCATAGACCACTTCTGACTTTAAGTTTCAGATTTTGTGGGAAGGACATTGTAATACAAAGGAGAGAAGTATGAGAAGTAGCTCATAATCTAAGGAAAGTCCTAGAAGTGTCAATACACAGTGTCAATACACCTCTCTCTGACAACCAGAGAGAGGTGAAGATAAAGTGTCATGAGTGCTAAGGTGATGTAACTGGTTAAATTAGAAGGCAAAATGGTAAGAGAGGGGGGGGAAATAAGCAAAGTAAGATTTCAACAATCAAACATGAACAAATTATTGACTACTAATTTTCAAATCAATAGACCAATAGAAAGGAAGTTCTATGCAGCATAAAACTATAAAACAGAAATGAAGTCAAGAAAAAAGACATAGTCTATGAAGAGGAAAAAGATTTTTAAGTTGCTTTAACATGGCATACATGTCCTGTGAAGTACTGAGAATGATAGTTTTTTCACTTGCATTTTGAATGTTTACAGAATTTAATTTTCCACATACTATTGTTATTTGACCACCTCAGACTTAGTAGTTCAAAGCAGCAACTATTTTATTATGGTCAGTGACTCTGTGGGTCAGAAAAACAGCATCAACTGGGCAGTTTTCACTTAGGATATCGTGCAATTTTAGTCAGGAAAAGCGAATCCTGTTTACTTTATGCTGTAGTGGCCTGAGTTTGGTAATCTTGCCTGGTAATCAAGTATGCCAAGTTGGTTTATTTCACTGCTTTTCAATAATATTTTACAAATGTTTGTTTTTACCTGCATCTCATTGTTTAGACTGAGTGTTTCTGGAAGTGTAGCTAGGTCTTATTAATTTTTTTTTTTTTTTTTTAGTTCTCAGAGACCTGGCATAAAACAACGAACTGTGAAATAAAATGCCTTTGCCTACAAGGGCTAGGATGAAAACAAAGGCAGTGGCCCACAAAGAGAGTGATAAATGGTAAGATAGATCTTGGTATAGGGCAATGTGTGAGGAGAATTGTGTTCCTTTTTCTACACAGCAATAAAAGTGTCTTGAGAATGAATATGCTTGGTGTGAAGCCTTCACTTTGTCAAGATCTGGGGACAACTGCCAACCAACCAAATAAATAAAATTGTCAAGACCATTTCTAAAATCCTTCCTTGGTCCTCTGCAAGAAAATACATAAATCCTAAACAAAAACTGAAATAATTTAAAACAAATGAAAATATGGTTGTGAAAACTACCATTGACTATAAAAAGAAATTTTTTGTTGTGCTATAGAATGCAGCAGAGCATGAACAGGGTTATTAAAACTGTGGTCTCCAACCCCAGGGCACAGACCATTAGGAACCTGGCGCACCGCAGGAGGTGAGCAGCAGGCAAGCAAGCAAAGCTTCATCTGTGTTTACAGCCGCTCCCCAACACCTGCATCGCCACGTAAGCTCCGCCTCCTGTCAGACCAGCAGGGGCATTAGACTCTTATAGAAGCCAGACCCCTACTGTAAACTGCCCATGTGAGGGACCTAGGTCATGCACTCCTTATGAGAATCTAATGCCCGATGATCTGAGGAGGAGCTGAGGTGGTGATGCTAGCACTGGGGAGCGGCTGCAGATACAGATTATCAGTAGCAGAGAGGTTTGACTGCACAGAGACTATAATAAATCATTTTCTTGCAGACTCATATCAAAACCCTATCAGTGAGTGGCAAGTGACAATTAAGCTGCATCTGGTGGCAGGTTTTAAGTCAGAATCCGACACTTATTTTAGTCCATATACGGCCTGCCCATTATTTTATTTTACCACGTTCACCCACACCACTTTCCCACACCAGGCACTTATCTCTGTCATAGTTTTGGTAGGCACACAAGCTAACCCTAGCAAAGATGAGTATAAACAGACGTCGCTGGAAAGCTTCTTTTAAAAGGAGGAAAGAGCCAATAATGAGACAGCAGAAGACTATAAGGCTGCCAATCAAATGAAAGCTGCATTTAAAAGAAAATACCAAGAGTCCTAATTAAATTATGGATTCATTGCAACAGGTGATTCACAGCCTCCAAGCCTGCTGTACATATGTGGTGACTGGCTACCCGACAAAGCCATGAAACCTTCAAAACTGCTCTGCCGCATGGAGACCAAGAAGCCTGCATTAAAAGACAAGCCTTTGGAGTTTTTCAAAAGAAAAAACAAAACATGAACACAAAGAACAGAAGCAATTATTATTTTTTTTTATTTTGGTATATTATGGGGGTACAAATTTTAAGGTTTTAAACAATGCCCTTTCTCCCCTCCCCCAACAAGTCTGAGTTTCCAGCATGACCATCCCCCATGGTGCACATCTCACTCATTATGTATGTATACACCTGCCCCCCTCCCCCCTCCCACCTGCAATACCCTATTATTGTAGTTCCTATGTGTCCACTTAGGTGCTACTCAGTTAATACCAGTTTTCTGGTGAGTATATGTGGTGTTTGTTTTTCCATTCATGGGATACTTCACTTAGTAGTATGGGTTCCAGCTCTATCCAGGAAAATACAAGATGTGCTCTATCACCATTGTTTCTTAGAGCTGAATAGTACTCCATGGTATACATATACCACATTTTATTAATCCATTCTTAGATTGATGGGCACTTGGGCTGTTTCCACAGCCTTGCGATTATGAATTGTGCTGCTATAGACATTCAAGTGCAGGTGTCTTTTTTGTAGAGTGTCATTGGATCATTTGGGTAGATGCCCAGTAATGGGATTGCTGGATCAAATGGTAGATCCACTTGTATTGCTTTAAGGTATCTCCATATTGCTTTCCACAGAGGTTGAACTAGTTTGCAGTCCCACCAGCAGTGTAGGAGTGTTCCTCTCTCTCCGCATCCACACCAGCATTTATTGTTTGGGGACTATCAAAAAGTGGGCAAAGGACTTGAACAGAAGCTTTTCTAAAGAAGACAGAAGAATGGCCAACAAACATATAAAGAAGCAATTATTGGAGGCCACCACTTCATCAAACATGTCTGCACTAACAGTATCATTCTTCGCATTCTTCGTGGCTAACCGCATTGCTAATGCTAAGAAGCCCTTTACTACTGGGAAGAGTTGATCCTGCCTGCTGCTAAGGACATTTGCTGTGAACTTTTAAGAGAGGCTGCACTTTTTTTAAGAGAGGCTGAACTTTTAAGAGAAGTTCAAGAGGTGGCATGTGTCCTCTTTTGGCTAGTACTATAACTAGGTGAATTGATAAAAGAGCAGAGGATATTGAGGAACAAATGTTAGAGGGGATTAATCAGGCACCGCTCTATGCAATCCAGGTTGACGAGTCTACTGATGTTAGCAGCAAGGCAACAATGCTTATTTTTGCAACATATTTTTCAGGAGGCTGTGCATGAGAATATGTTATGTGCACTTTTATTGTCAACCAAGAGCACAGCTACAGAACTATTCAAGTCTTGGAATGATTCCATATCAGGGAAACTGAATTGGTCATTTGTGTAAGTGTATGCAGGGATGGAGTGGCCACCATGAGTGGACAGATTTCTGTTTTCACTACTTGGACCAAGGAGGTTGCTTCTGATTGTGAGCCTACACACTGTGTCATCCATAGAGAAATGCTAGCTAGTTGGAAAATGTCACCTGAACTAAACAGCGTTTTGTAGGATGTGATTAAAATTGTCAACCACATTAAAATGCATGCCCTTAATTCATGTCTGTTCACTCAGCTCTATGAAGAGATAGATAGATAGAGAACACACCTGTCTTCTCTTATACACAGAAGTATGATGGCTTTGTAGAGGCAGATCACTGACCAGAGTTTTTGAGTTATGAGAGCTGCTCCAGAGATTTCTTTTAGAAAAACAGTCATCACTGGCAGCACATTTCAGTGACACAGAATGAGTCTCAAAACTTATTTGTGTGACATATTCAACCTGCTCAAAGAACTCAATCTATCACTTCAGAGGAGAATGACAACTGTGTTCAAGTTGGCAGATGATGTGGCTTCATTCAAAGCCAAACTGGAATTTTGGGGGCCATGAGTGAACATTGGAATTTTTGACATGTTTCAAACATTAGCAGAGCTTTTGAAATAGACTGAGTCAGGGCCTTCTTTCTCTCATCTGTTGCATGGCCAACTCTCTCACCCTTCAGAAGAGTCGGGGCATTACTTTCCAACCACAAAAGACCCCCAAACTGGGAAGGAATGGATCCGTGACCCATTTGTGAATAAGCCAGGTGAATTTGTCCATGGCATGACTTTGTCCATGCTAGAAGATAATCAACTGCTTGAAACTGCAAATGATGGTGGCCTTAAAAGTTTGTTTGAGACAACCTTAAATATCCATAAATTCTGGATTAAAGTCAAGGTGGAATACCCTGAGATTGCCACAAAAGCATTGAAGACCTGATTCTATTTCCAACATCCTATCTTTGTGAAGAAGGATTTCCTTCAGTGACAGCAACCAAAATGAAATTATTGAGTAGACTGGACACAAGCAGCACACTTCGGGTGCCACTGTCTCCCATCACCCCCGGTTGGGACCATCCAGTTGTAGGAAAACAAGCTCAGGGCTTGTTTCTACATTGTTTCTGCACTTATTCTGCATTATGGTGAGTTGTATAATTATTTCATTATATGTTAAAATGTAGTAATAATAGCAATAAAGTGCACTATAAGTGTGATGTGCTCGCATCATCCCGAAAACCCCACCCTGGTCCATGGGAAAAATTGTCTTCCATGAAACCAAAACCAGTCCCTGGGGCCATAAAGGTTGGAGACTGCTAGATGATGAAACTAGCACTCAGACCTGGTGAGATCCTGTCTCAGCTTCCTGGTGGTTTTACTGCAGCTGCAGCCAGTGAGACCCAAGAACAAGAAGATGGGTAAACCTTGCAAAACAGGGGGTATACTATATAAACAGAAACATCAGAAAATGAGCATCCGTATGTGAATGTTTTATTCATAGATTTAAAATTGCTCTTGTGATATTGTATGCAATAAATTGAGTGATGATATCAAGGGCAAAAGATCTATTTTTCCACAGAATCTAAGAGGATATAAAGAGTAATAGGGACAAGACAGGGAATGGTGGCAAACCTTAGACAAGGTGGTCAGAACTGTTTACATGTAGCCATTGTTACCATTAGAAAAAACAAAAGGTTTTCCACTTTTGTTAGATCTACCTCTATGACTACCTCAATCACTTTCATTCATTGAAAATATCCTAATGTTGTAATGCTTTATTGTTTTAATATATATGCATGTGTGGAAATACTTTTGCCTAGCATACAGTGAGTGTTCCATAATTGTGTATTGTTTATATTAATCACATTAATCAAAATGTATTGTGTTTTCACATATTCCAAATTAAACAAGAAAGTTAAATGCTAATTTGGAAATATTTCATAATCCCAGTCATTCTTCTAATGTAATTTTAAAGTGTCGTATATGCTTCGTTCTAAGTTGAAATTAGACAAACAAATGATAAAATAGACAGGAAAGACAAAAGGTCACAGATCCCCTGTGACATGTGTACAGGGCTTTCATTGAGTTTAGAGGAAAGCAGTCTCTAGTGGTGCTACAAATGTCTTTTTGAAAGTGGCTGACACGGTCAGGTATAGTAGCTGAGAAATCTATGTAATCTTGTTTGATGTTGAATCCAAGGGCAAAGTACCGACTTTGTTGCCCTGTTTATATGAACAGGAAGCTTCTATTTCTAGGTTTGTCTATCAGGGAATTTTTTTAGAGAATGTACAAGGATGATTTTTTAAAAAGCCTAGGTAAATGAAGAAATTAAAAATGCTAAGTTGTTTGGGTGGTTCTTAATATAGGGAATTAAAATTAATTAGAAGAAAATCTCTAAATAAGCATTTTGAAAATTTAGATAGAGTTGCAGAATGGAAAACAATTGTGGAAGTATATAATGTAACTAAGTAATAACACCTTCAAAGACTGACATGTGAAGTTCTTAAAAATTTTATTAAAGTTTCTGAGGAAAATGAGTGGTAAGAATTTGTCACTGATTATCTGAGTATAAATGAGATAAGAATCAAAATCTAATAATGAAAATCAAATAAGCTAATGAAAGCAATGCTATTTTTATTATATGTATCAGTCCTATTAATATAAGTTTTCATGAAATATATTTATAACAGCCATAGAATTTGTAAATTTTAAAATAAAGATGTATACCTTTTCTTTATCAAATTGTCATATTGTAAGCATGACACTTTCAGATATTAAAAAGTATAGGTTTGCCTATATTTCTATAATGCCTCTGGCTGCCACCATAGAATTCAATTGTTTTCTTATTATTATTACCCTCTAAAATTATTATTTCTCTCTTATTATTATTTCTCTTATTATTATTATTCTCTTATTATTATTTCTCATTGTCCTGTCTAAGAGGAGATATCTATTTCTAAATATCTGCAAAGTTTTTTGAAAATGTAGAATACATTAAGGGTATCAAGTAAAAACAAAGGCAAATGGTCAATGTCAACAATATGAAAAAGTAGAAAGGTTAAAAAAACTATAGTACATTTCATTGTATCAAACATACAGTCTGTTCAATAAATAATACAACACATATGAAATTTACAATGTCTACTAGAGATGGAGGCTGGGGAGGTTACATTACTATAATTAAGAATTGAAAAAAAATAGCAACATTTCAGGACATAACAAAGTGCACCATCTGGGCCTGCCAAGTATAAGTATTAAATATGGAAAAAGAAGGGACAAACAAAGCTAATATAAGCACTGAGTCATCTTGCAAATTCATAAAGAATCAAAGGAAATCAAAGAATCATTATAGCCCTCTAAATGCTTCTATGGCTAATTTGTTGATAAAAGGAGTTGGCATCGCTTCATAATTTACAAAAGAAGATAGAAGACAGGTGTCAGAAGCAGATGTACACTTCCCAGAAAGGGTGAAAAGGAATGCTAAAGCAAGTCAGTATTATTTGCAAAATAGTGATAAAATAACCTGGAAAAAATAATAAAGACTGAAAAAGCACTAGAGTTGGATTAATCATCCTATCAAATTGATACAAATCTCTAGGTCATAATCTCTACTATTTGTAAGTACTATAAATTGGATAGGCAAGCTATTGATTACACAGCACAGTTACTATTTGCATTGCACAGTTACTATTGCATTGCACAGTTACTATTTGCACAGCACCACACCAGACCAGGAAATCATACTGAGATAAGTAAGACAATAAAAGAGGTACAATGCACAAAATGTAAGGTGTTCACACATATAAGAGTATTTTGATAATTTTTTCACAAGATGTTGGAAAAAGTGATTCTTATACCCATCAGTCATCTGTCAGTTCAACCATACATTCACCATCCATCCATCTACAAATATTTGGGAACCTATTCTAATTATAACCTCAAAAACAATATTGTTAAAGATATTTTAGAGGGCAAACCATAGATATGATAAAAGGATAATTAATTAATTTTAAATATGATGTCTTAATCAGATTTGAACAAACCTTGGATCTGAGTCATTCTTTATTTAAATGTATAAATAAAAATTCTACTTGTCTATCTCTTGAGTACTTCAAAGTAAAATTAAGATGTGAGCAATTTCTCTTTTCCTTGACTATCCCTTTTAGATATGGGTATGCAAATTATTTATATACACTTATATGTATATATAGATATGTGTATATGTGTGTACATAAATTTATATGTGTAATGTATATGTGTAATTTATATGTGTAA
The DNA here is from genome assembly GCF_040939455.1 of Microcebus murinus. Lineage (NCBI taxonomy): Eukaryota > Metazoa > Chordata > Mammalia > Primates > Cheirogaleidae > Microcebus > Microcebus murinus. Next base: position 106,783,114 of record NC_134106.1, read on the forward strand.
TGTGTGTGTGCATATGTGTAAGATAACTGAAAAATCTTTAAGCTGAGATTCAGCAACAGAATCGACCATACACACTTATGTATGGAGATGACTTTCAGGTGAAAAAGTCATCTGAGACTCAACAGTATCTATCACAGCTATCACAACTTAATCCTGTAGGTAAAGTAGTACATCTCTATATGTATTGAATTATTTTGATCTTGTACCTCTTGTCTTCTATTACTGACTCCACAAAGTAAACAGTAAGACTGAGAAAGATTTTAACAACTGGTAATATTGATTACAAATGCCCTTTCTCCTTCTTCTTGCTGGCCCCAATGATCTTTATCTTTTATGACCAGCTGTTCAAGTCCAATCTATTCAAGTCCAATCTATTCCACTTGTTCCTTTCTAGAAAGACAAGTTCAAACAGATACTCTTACTCCTTTGAACTTGCAAAATATTTAGTGTCAATTTGATCCTTCGTAAACTAACATTATAGAAAAAGCAATGTGGCTTAAAAGAAAAATGCTGTGTTGAAACAAAGCAGTTGACTCTATATAGTAAATGTGTTTTTTAGTTTACTGCCCATATTTGTTTATAGGAAAAGGTTTATTTGAAGCATACTCAAAACTACACTTAATATTATACAAGCCCAAACTACTATGTATTATTATATGTCTACATAATCTATACATATAAATGCTTTGAAATACCTGGCTTTATTGACCTATTACTACTTCAAGAATGTTAAATTAGGTAGTATAACTACCAGTTTATAACAAACATGGGGGCAGCTATGGCAAGTCAGAAGTCATGCTTTTGTGGGCTTTTAATAGAATGACTAGAGGCCGGATCTGACACTTATACATTATTGATCCTCTAATAAACAGAGGAAAATATAAAGGTTTAGCACAAATCTCTGTTAATATGTGCAATCTGCAGAGTGTGTGTATGTGTTCATGTGTGTATATATATATATATATATATATATATATATGTGTGTGTGTGTGTGTGTTGTGTTCAGCTGAGGACAAAATTAATTTGTACCTACTGTCTTGCTATGATTACTAATAGTACCTCATATATATATGCACACAAACACACATAAATACACATACACACATATAGGTATATATATAATATATATATACATATACTATATGTATATGTATATATATACACTATATATATAATATTGAAAGAAACAAATGAAATGGCTCACATTTTCTTCCCCTTCTTCTCTGATGCTACTTCTTTTCATGTCTGCCTACATTATTACTTTCAGGTAGACAAGCACAAACACATACAAAAGCATTCATGTATATAAACATATGTACTCATATACCCTAATTGACTTTTCTTTATATCATAATGGTTTATGAGTGTAGTTTTTGACACAGGATTGGCATAGCTGGTTACCTTTTTCTTCTAATCATAAATACATTGGCCACTATGTAAAAATATATTTTTCTATCTTCAACTGAAGATTCTAATTAAAAAAGGAAGATAGTGACATGCACAAGATGATGATGTCTACATGTGATAACTCTGTGTATGTTTGGTATAATCATGGAGCCTATTAATATTAATAGTAGAAGATATAAGTTGAAGCACTGACATTATTAATAGAACATTTCTAGGGCTGCTAGCTGGAACTGGAAATGCACCTCTTTAAGAGAACAAGAGAGTAAGTTGTTTATAAATGTACACTGTGTAGGTGACATAGGATTTAACTCAAGCAAGAATTACCTTCAAGTGAATGAAATGGTCATCTATAGTCCTAACTACTCAAGACACTGAGGCAGTAGGATCGCTTGAGCCCATGAGTTCGAGGCCATCCTGGGCAACATAACGAGACCTCATTTCTGGAAAAAAAGAAAAATAAATAAACAAACAAAAAACCGAAAGAAAGAAAAAAAAATAGTGTTGAAGAATCAACTACACCATCATTTTACGACAAAGTCATTTTTTTCCAGACATTTAAATGTGTTAAGTATCACTAAGTGCTACATCAGTAATTTGGGAGAGTAAAAGGGCAGTAACAACCTGTGAAAAATGTTGCAGATTATTTCCTTTCCATTTTGAATCAGAAGGAGGAATTTTGAAAACATATAATGGTCTAGGAAACTAGCTACTGTGCATACAATAAAGAATAATAAGTCTATTCTAAGCCGGCACTGATTGCCAAAAAATATTTCTCTTGGATGAATATCTGACATAAGTCATTCTTATTTGTGTTTCTACAGCCATTAAAAAAATCAAACTTGCCTCCACTGCTCCAAACGGATCAGCTGGAGGTCCCTCCTCTTCCCATCTGCCTCTGTCAGTCCTAGAAGCATTCCTCTATGCATTGCCCTCAGCTGCCTACCAATTCTGTCTCAAGAAGAAGGTTCAGAAAACAGAAAGGCTTTTTGCCACTCCTATTGGCAGGCAAGCTCGTGAAATACAGGAACAAATTTCCTGATCCTTTACTTTAGTATGAGAACTTGGGAAGAGGGAAAGAAGGGTGATGATAAGATTTGGGCATCAGAATTCAAACTCATTTAAGAAAGTTATTGTCCATATCATTATAACCAGTTTTAGCTTTCAGGTTTATAATGAGTTTGAATGCCTTTGCTAGAAGAAAAGGGAATCCAAATATCAAATAAAGTTGGATTAGAGGACTGTCAAAGAAATTTCAAGGAGCACGTAGATCACAAAAGCAACATTGGAGGGACAAGAGTTGGTGATTAAGCTAGTTATTCATGTATATAGGTGTGTGTGTGTGTGTGTGTTTATATACACATATATAAATGATGCATATATACATATATAATATTTAAGGTATATAACATGATGTTTTGATATATATGTGTGTGTGTGTGTGTGTGTATACATAGTAAAATAATTACTTCAGTCCAGGCAATTAATATATATGTTTGTGTATATATCTGTGTATTGTTTATTTTTCCTGAATGTTATAATCTATTTGAAGATCTCAGAGACCTCCCCCTTCACCTTTCTCATATAGCATGCTCTGTTTCTAGAATATGATATGAAAAGTGCCCTAAGATGTGAACAGTATGAATCCATATTTGAAGTCTGAGCCCATGTCTCTCCCTTAGGTCTGACCCCATGGGAAGATATGCTGTGAGTGCCTATCAGTCACCAGACACATTATTAAGTTGGCCTTTGCCTAAATTGCGAGACCTAATTATAGTTAATACTTCAGTAATGTTGTTCAGAAGGAACACCTTATAAAGGACCAAATGAGTGCTCAAAGACATAATTCAGGATATGATTTACTTGACAAAAAACACAATGTAACCATAGGAATGACAAAATAATTGACAAGTTATTTTTAAAAAGTGAATTATTATGTTGAGTTAGGTGTCCATTAAAAGTTGCTTCTAAATTCTAATCTTTGTAGTAAAAATTACTTCAAGGATTTAAAAAGTCATTTCATGTCTGTATGTATTTGAAAATAATACGTACTTTTTGTAACTTTTTCTATGTTTAGTATAGAAAATTTTGTATTTTGTATTTTCAGAGTACTCAACAGATTTTATTTCTGCCAATAATGAGAGATATTAAATTTAATAGTAAATTTTTAATTTTTTTTAATTTAAGCACATTATGGGGGTACAAATGTTTAGGTTACGTATATTTCCTTTGTCTCACCCGAGTTAGAGCTTCAAGCGTATTTATCTCCTAGATGGTGCACACCACACCCATTAGGTATGAATATACCCTTCCCCTCCTCTGCCCTTCCACCAGCCCAATACCTGATGAATGTTACTACTATGTGTGCACTTAAGTGTTGATCAAATAATCAAATAATAATTTGATGGTGAGTACATTTGGTTCTTGTTTTTCCATTCTTAGGATACTTCACTTAGTAGAATGGGCTCTAGCTCTATCCAGGATAATACAAAAGGTGCTAGATCACCTGTTGTGTTTTTGTGGCTGAGTAGAACTCCATGGTATACATATATCACATTTTATTAATCCATTCATGTATTGACGGACACTTGGGTTGTTTCCACACCTTTGCAATCGTGAATTGTGCTGCTATAAACATTCTAGTGTAGATGTCTTTTCTATAGAATGTCTTTTGTTCCTCTCTCTGCAACTGCAACTCTCACTGTGAGTGTCTGGCTTTGCTGCTCTGAGTGAGTTGACCTCAGTATGGTTCAGTAACAATTTATTGGTGTCCTCAGATGGGATGAAAGTCCTGAGGGAGCGTCTTGCCCATGGCCCATCTTCCTGGCCATAGCCACGCTTGGACCCAGACCAGCAGCTGCCTGAGACATTTACTCAGGGACTGATTCCTGTGTTTGGCTGCTCACCAGGCATTCCTGGCCCATGACACTTTCATCTTGCAGCATCAGAGACAGGCACTTGGCTTTGAAGATGTCTTAAGTAAATGGTGAAATCTTATTATCCTGACATTTAACCAGTTATTTAAAAAATATTTCTGAATTTCCTCTAGGCTCATCTGTATGTCTTTATCAAATTGACCAGATACTTGCTTAAGTTGTTTGTGAGCTTATGAAGGCATAAAATGTGGTTTCTGGTAAATAGAAAATATTTTTTTTCTATTTTAGAGGTTTTGAAAGTTGTTTGAAATTTTAAAAATGATAAATAAAACTAAATAGATATAAAAAGTTAAGAAAAAGAGGCTCTAAAAGAGTTTATTAATACAAATATCCTATTTTGTGTGATCAAATTTAACAGTGGATACATCTATTTAAGGTTTTATTCACCTTTTGAGTAAACTACACACAAAAAAAATAAGAGGAGAGGGAGAAACAGACAGATTCAGACTGCATCATGGTGGCCTTGTGTTAGCTCTTATGACTGCCTGGAAACTGAGTCTCCCATCTATCAAAAAGTAACTGTTTTTGCTTTTTGAAATCTTTGAGTTATAACTTTGGCCAAATAAATGACTATTATTTTATAGTGACCTGTGATCCTATTTTGAGCAAGTGCTTTAAACCCCTGATATTTGACAAGCCTTCCAAAATCAAAATTTAAAATTCTAAATTCAGTCTTTTTACTTCAAACTAACATTTTAGATACTAGGGGCCTTAGAATTCCAAGAGAGACATACTAGGCCTTTTTGGATGTTAAAATCATACATGAAGCATTGTCATATACAAAGTGGTGTTTAACTGTTTTTTTGGGTTATCCTTATACAAATGTGTCCCAAAATTGTATGAAATTTCTAAAATTCTGATAAGTCTTGGTATATGTTATCAGCAATAATTATGATTATTGTGTTAAAAATTATGCCATAGAAATAACTAAATTTCCTTGTCAATTGTGGGCTTAACCATGGCTATACTAAGAATTGTGACATCCACAGACAATTATTGTCTTACTTTGATTCTCCTAATAAAGCCATTTATAATCAGCTGTAGTCAAAAATTTACTTCTCCTTTAAGAAAATTCTTGGAAAGGACTGTGCCAAGTATTTATTCACAAATACAGGTTTCTAACAATTCTGTAGATTATGCAATTGGACTAGAAAGAAAAAAATATTCCAAAACTCTAAATCAAAATCCAATGGGCTCATGAGGATCGCTAACACAACCTCAAGTAGAACAAGAGTTAATGGCATGGGATTCAACTAATAGAGAACTGAACAATTTTTTTTTAACTGTTTTGTTTGAAACACTGCTGATTCTTTTTATCATTGTTGTTGTTTTCCAGAGTCAAGAAAACTTTTTTTTCTATCTTTTGAGCTTTACGTACCTTACAACAAATTGGGGAATGTGTACTTTTCTGAGCAAAATCTGAAGTATTTATTTTTTTCTCTATCTGATTCCTCCAGACTTTGTAAACTATTTATGAGTATACCTAATTTATGGCAATATGGTTATTTGCATAAGTTCAATAAGAATATGGTTTCTTTTGTAACAGGACACAATTGGAGACACTAGTTATTTCACTTAGGCTTTGACTGGAATGGCATATTTTCAGACTGTTTTGAAGAACTGTGGTTGACTTTACAGAGCTGTACCTTGTCTTTGCTGTCCCTTTACAAGGTTCCTGATCTGGGGTAAGTAAAGAATGTTACTTCCTGATGGGTCCAGGAACCTCAAGTTATTTTGGGATGGCAAGAAAAAAGTAAATTGCCTAATTCATACACATATTTCAGACAGTCTGATGACAAACTTTTGGCTTGGCCAGCCTTGAGGCTTTTAAAAGTATAATCTGAAATTCCTCATAAAAGTTTCCAGAAAAGCTAATCTAAAAAGCCCCTATATGGCCTTTAACTATTTAATTAATTCTTTGTCTTGTCTGACAGCTGTATTTTTGAGTCTTTGTGTAATAATATAATGTAGTAACTATTGTTGTGGCACTTAGACAAATAATCATGCCAAATATAATAAGACTATAGTTTATTTTGCAAATAAATTTGTCCTACTCTGACTTATCCTTGGTATACATAGGAAACTGGAGAGGCAAAATGATGTTTCAAAAAATATAACTATAGTGTAACTGTTATTAGATTCTAGCCTTGCTCATTATTTTTTTAGTTTTCTTATAATTTGAACTGAATCATAAATCCTTTCCTGACTACAAGTATCCAAATTAATGTTTCCAAGTTTTTCTTTCATTTCTCTGACACAGCCTCAATAGAATTGCTCTACCTTTTCCCCGAGGCCCTACAAACTAAAGCTCATATCTTGTGATGCTTTGAGTTTAACATCTAGAAACACCAACTGACTTCCCTCAAGACTCTAATTAAACTAATTTAAGATCATGTTTATCCTCATTGCATGGGGCCATATGAGATACTACTGGTAAACTTAACTCATTGACTCAGGTTGTATGAGATAATAGCATAGCCTTAGATTACATCTTAGCTGAGCAGGAAAGAGGACCACGTGTGGTACTTATAGAAACGTTATCTGCGGAGATAAAATGCTATCTAGAAAAATTTGAAAAATTCTACTGTTTGTAAGTCTTTTGATCTGTCTCCAAGGACTGGTTTTCTTTTTTTATACTCTTGGATTTCACATGGTATACAGTCCATGTTTTCTGGATTGCTCCAAATGTGTATTAAAATGTTGTAATAAAGTAATTACAAAAACAACTAGTATAATCATAGTTCAGATCTATAGTGCTAGGCCTGGGATTTATGAATATCTCACACTCCATGCTAGAAAATTTCTCTCCTCATATCCTAGTCCACAATCTTTGCCTCAATTTGTCAGGAAGTAGCCAGCGTTGTTTGCTCTCCTGTACCCTTCAGGGTTGAGGAGAGACAAAGGACAGGGGGATTGTGATGGAGGAGTTACTACTTCTCTTAGAGGCCTTCTAGGCCTAGGCATAAAAATGAAGAAATAATCTTGAATTCCTTCAAGGGAAATTCCAGGTGTCTAGCTTGCCTTGAAAAATGAATAAGCAACCATCAGCAAGAAGGTAGTAAAACAATAGACCTCCAAGCAAGCCAGAGTTATAAATGGAAGGTAATCAGTTCAGTGACCCATACAAGAATGGGGTTCTGAAAAGTAGAGACTTGAATAGAGAGCTCTTACGAGGCTCTGAGGAACTCTGGTAACCAAGATCCTGAGCCTAGAAAATATCTACTCCAGAAAGCTGAATTCCAAAAAAGGATGAAAATGATTTGTAAACAGCAAATCTTTAGAGGACAAAAGAAGTGATTTGTTTTAGAATCATAGCATCCAGAATTTGAAGAGAAGTAGAAGAGTCAGGTTTAGGCTGCTTAAGAATTAATACACATGAATTACTTGTTCTATTTGTAACTTCGTCAGGTTTGCGAACTGCCCTCGGTTCTTGGTGTGTTCTTGATGAAGAATGGCAAGACACACCGTTAGCAAGGAGAGCAGGAGGCAAAGTTTATCGAGCAAAAGCAGGATAAGCTTGCCACAGACAGAATGCAGCCCTGTTGTGACATACAGGAGGCCCTGTCTACTAACTAATGTTTCATTTTATGTTGTCTGGGTTGACAGGCCCTCCCCAGCAGGCATGGCTTACGTATCACCTTGATGTACAGCTGTTAGCTATGTAACCTAAGTCTTACTGCTCATGTGGATTTCCTGTGAGCCTTTCTGAAAGCCCCCTGGGTGGAAGGATGGTGAGAGACCACAATGCAAATTTATGCTAATGACATGATAATTGGCCTAAGGTTACTTTGGGTCATCTTCCAGACCCTGCACTGTTTAGCTTTCTAGAAATTCCTTCTTCCAGGAATCTCCTGTCACTTTTGAGGTTAGCATGCTGAGTTCTGATTGGCAGTGCACTCTTCCTCCCTCCGGCTGTGGTTGTATGAAGCAGGGCACTTGGCCCCCATCCCTGGGGGACAGCCAGAGGCCCCTTCACTATCCATGAAACAACCTGAGCAAAGAAGTCAGGGAGGCCTTTCTCTATTTCTCTGTCATAAATCACAGCCCCCTCTCCCACGTCCATACCTTCAAACTTCTTTATCAACTTTCTTGTTTTTGTTTTTTCTTCACACCATTTATAATATATTCTATATGTTACTTATTTATATTGCTTAGGAAAGAATACTACAAGAAATGTCCAGTCTAAAAGGTGGAGGATTTTTTAAGTGTTACAAAGAGGTAAAAGGAGCAGAAGTTGCTATGTCATATAGAAGATAAATTCTGAGATCCATAATTCTCTACAAGGGAAAGAGGAGGAGAAAAAGAGAGAGGAGACACTTCATTAGAGTGGTGGAAAGTTCCATATTGCAGGATATGGTACTTCCATGTAATACCAAAAAAAAAAAATAAACCTCAATAACAGCAACAATAATTTTGAGGGAACTTAATAAACTCACTCATGCTTGGTGTGAATGAATTTTTTCTGTGATTCCTGAAGAACTGGCTTCACATTGTTGGATGGAAGTAGCACTCAAAGACTTCATGCAGAGTACAAAACTTAGATGCAGCCCTGAAAATATAAATCGTGTAAGACAGATATGGGGGAGAGTGTCTTCTGGAGGTATTGAATAAAAAACACACTTCTCCCTTTAACATTTTTAGTGAAATACAAAATATTTTAAATGCTAATGCCCGAAACATATAACATATAACATTTTGTTTTCATTTATCCACATGAAATAGATTTCAAATTTCTGATTTAGTAGCACATTACTTTCTTTTCAAGATTTTCTAAAATGGAAAAAAATATAAAACTATTGTTAAGAATATGGCGGTTTTGGCTGGGCGCGTTGGCTCACGCCTGTAATCCTAGCACTCTGGGAGTCCGAGGCAGGAGGATTGCTCAAGGTCAGGAGTTTGAAATCAGCCTGAGCAAGAGTGAGACCCTGTCTGTGCTAAAAATAGAAAGAAATTAATTGGCCGATTAAAAACATATATAGAAAAAATCAGCTGGGCATGGTGGTGCATGCCTGCAGTCCCAGCTATTCAGGAGGGTGACCCAGGAGGATCGCTTGAGCCCAGGAGTTTGAGGTTGCTGTGAGCTAGGCTGATGCCACGGCACTCTAGCCCGGGCAACAAAGTTTACCACAAAAAAAAAAAAAAAAAGAATGTGGTGATTTTGAAACCTTTAAGTTAGCTTTTCCAAACACAATTACCCATCAAATGAAGTACATATGGTCTTTGACTTACAATCGGTTTATGTCTTGATAAAACTATTATCAGTCAAAAATATTGTAAGTCAGACATGCATTTAATACCCCAATAAACCCATCCTAAAGTCAGAAAATCATAAGTTGAACATTAATTGGAGACTGTCTGTACTTGGAGAAAAAATTTCCTGGTTTTATTAAATAGTCCTAGTGAATTTAAATGATATAGAAAAGCAACCAAAGTTGAAAAAGTGAATTTTAAGTGACATTATTTTGATGAATTTTAAAGTTTTTAATTTTTTCTAGTGTATAGTTATTGTAATAATACATAGATTAGTAGAAATAAGTCTCAAAAATCTTGATATTTTGTATTATGAAATATTTCTATAATAGAGAAAAGATGTTATTACCATCCAGTAGAGAGATTACCATCCAATTTGAGAAAACATTTGCTATAATATGTACACATCTTTTGGAAAAAAATGAAAAGATTCAATCCCTGATTCTGTTCCTACCTCTTTTTTCAAAATAACTGGCTATTCTTGAATATTTACTAATACCTGTAAGTATCAGAAATATCCCGTCAATTTATTTATGACATAATTTGGACTACTATGACATTGCCATCACCATAATATTGATGCCTTGAACATATATAGCTTTCCTTATTTGGGTCTACTTTTATTTCTTTTAACAAAATGTCATACTTTTCTCCAAAAATTTTTAAATATATTATTTGTTATTTCTAGATGATCACTTATTTCTAATAATCTATTTTAAGTTTTTATTTCTGATAAAAACTTGTATACTTTCAGTTGTATACTTTCTGATTTTTATTCCTTCCTTGAAATTTACTGATTGATGATTTATTATTCATTTTTAAAATATATACACTCCTATAATATTTTTAGCAGCAACCCTTTAATTTTTAACATGCACGCTTGATTTGCGTTTGACATGCATTTCACAGAGTCATAATGTAACCAATATCTCTATCTCCCTTTAAAAAAATATAGAAATATTAGACTGTTTCAACACACTTTCCTTCCTTCCTTCCTGCTATGCTTTCTGGAAGTTTGGGTCATTATCTTTCAAATTCCATAAGACTTTTTATATTTATTCAGTCAAAAATTAACTATATTTTCCAAAATTTTATCAGTTTTTGTTTTGCTAAGTTTCCTACTTGCATCTCTACAATTTCTCTTATATTAATACACCTTAGTAATTTATTTGGTCAGAAATCATGAATAATACTCAGCTACTCTTTAATAAAATGCTTTAATCACCTTCATTCTTCAATGATAAGCAATCTGGGTATAGAAATCTAGTTCAATACATATTCAACTTTGTGATGAGAATTCTATTGCCAAACTAATTAGAATATTTTATACATAACACATGTATTATCTCCAGTTACTGTTAAGATTTTCTCTTTGTTTTGGGTAATTTACATTTTATTTTATTTTTTAAAAATACCTTGTGTAAGACTCAGCATCAATCTCTCATATGAAAACTCATGTTCTTTCTTCCAGTCTAGAAAATGACAATTAATTATAATTTCTTATAATGCCTCTTTCCCCTTCTATCCTTCTGGCATTCTTAATAAATCCATTTCTTCTAGATTCCTAGCTTTATACAAGGAGTTCAGTTGAGACGGCCTTGCTTGTGCATGAGAGAGCTTCTCCTGCCCCAGCCATTGTGAAACTTGTTTTCAAATCATGTATCACAGATTTAATACACTACTCTCACTTGAGTTTCTTCTTCTGTTTTCATTATTTTGTTTTCAGATAGTTTTATATTTAACATTAAAATAATTTGAGTCTTTACTGCATTTCTATATATTTCTGGTGAGAATAAGACCACATATAGTCAACTGCTTTTGTCATATAAAATTTTTATTCATGTTTCTCCTTAAAAAGTGTATTTCCAAAAAATATAAAATATTTAGATTTCTTTCAAATGAAAAGTAAGACCAAAAAGAAAAAAAAAGCATATAAAGTCTGTTAATGTATTAATATTACTTCTGGCCATGTAGCTTATTTTCAGGTCAGTTTAAGTTTAAAGATTTGTTGCCTTTTCTCTCCAGTATCCTCAGCAGGTTGACTGTATCTTTTTCTCTTTAAATATCCTTTAACCCAACTGTTTAGGAAGGACAAGGCAACTTCTTAAAATTCTGCCTAGGTTCTCAGGAAATGTCATTCATTTGGCAGGGCTCCCAATGTGTAGCTCAGCTTGATCTCCTGCACAGTCCCCAAAACAGCCAGGACTGACACCAGGAAGCTCTTTCAATGACAGGCATTCATTTATCTGAACTTATTCTGAACTTAGAGAATACGCTCAAAAAAAATTTACTTTGAGAGGCACATTCTAACATCTTTGCAACTAATCAGTATTTCTTCTTTAAAAGTTGTTTTATGCAATAGAATGATTTTAAGGGGATTCCTTTTCTTTATATTTTGGTGGGATCCTTGAAATATCCCAACGTAAAAGACTTTAAAACATTTTTGGCAGTGTTCTTGTTTTAGAATTGGCATCTGTCTTTGTTTAATTGGAAAGTGGAACTTAATGTTCACTCATTTAATTTCCATTAAGGAAAAAAAAAGACAAAAATAAAAATGACACAGTATACATTTTAATGATAGGATTTTCCATAGAAACATTCTGGTACCTTTTTAATTTTTACATGAGGAGCTTTTGAAATCAAATCTATATTATACAATTATGAATTGTAAAAGATGTGCTGTGCCTATGTTCACCTATATGATATTATAATTTTAATTTGTTTATATATTTTAGTTTACTACAAAATCTTACCTTATATAAGAAAAGCATTACTTTAGAAGCATGGGCTCTGGAGTAAGATAGCCTAGGTTCAAATCCTGGATCTGCCATTTACTACTTGTGAAAATGTGAGCAAGTTACTTAACTATTCTATGCCTCATTATCCTCAATTTTGTAAGGAGAAAAATAACACTTACCTCTTAGACCAGTTGTGAAAAATCAATAGATCAATCCAAACAGAATATTTGGAATTGTGATTGGTGCTCAGTGAGTACACACTAATCGTTGATTCTTGGTTTGTGATAGTTTTCTTAGGCTTCATTCATCCACAAAATCTAGTTTCAACGAATATTGCTTTATTCAATTACTCTGCTTTTGCAAAGTCAAATTTCAGGTTACAGAAAGGTTATTTTATATTTGGAGTTTCATTTTGCTTATTTTAAAAATCTTTGGAGTCATATGTGATGGTTTAAAATGTTCTTTTTTATTTTATAATTCTATAGTTGTATATAATCTATATTGTACATAGGCTTAGTAACTGGGCAAATGTCCCACTTTACTCCAAGGTATAAGCTAGAAGCAATTCTTTGGCATAGTCAGCTTTCTTTATTCAGTGCCTTTCTTACAGTAAAGACAATTTTTATTTGACACCTAATTTTCCCTAACATAGCTCTTTTCCTCTTGGAGATATAATGCCTTTTCAGTGACAGTGTGAATTATCGTGTATATGCTGTACACATTCTACAGTCAGGATGTGGGCATGCATTGCATTTGAACATTTTATTGATTGGAATAACCAAATTTCTTTGGCCATTATTCAGTTATTTTGCCATAAAATATTTTATAAAATAACAAAAAATTAAATCTGTAAATTGGTTGTACCACTCTATTAAAAATAAACATCACCTGTATTCTCACTATAGAGAAATAGTAACAAAATTTGATAGATTTCTTTCTAACTACTGCAACACACATACAATATATTTTTATAATATTCTATCCATATTATAGATTGCTTTTCATATAATAATACAATATCAACATTTCCCTGGATCATTAATTGTTTTGATAGCATTATTTGCAAGGTATTCTTAGCATTCTATTATATGCTATACATTTTATGTATAGCATATACATGTTTATAATTATACATGTTTGCAATATACATGTTTACAATTATGTTTATAATTATATAAACTGGAGATTACCTCTAGTTGTACACATATTATTTTAAAATGTTTACTATAGAAAGAGTGCTCTAAATGAGAAACTTTGAATTGTATATAAAAAAGTCTTTGTACATATATTATTCCTTTGTCTTTTTCAAATCCTTAAAGAACTTAATGCATTCATTGTTATTTCTTGTTATAAATACAGACATTTTATCCAATTTTCTTGCTCCAAATGACAGATTGGAGCAACTGGTAGATTGTTTTGTAGTTATTACATATTCTGCTTTGTCTTTCATGAAATCATTTCAGAATCATTGAAGAAAATTACAAAAATAAAAAAGTATAAATTTCATATTAGTATGCATTTGATGTATATGTTTCTATTATTTTTTCATTATTTAGATCTATCTGTGTAGATTCTTTTAAGGTTCTAGATTTTTCCCCCTAATTTTAATTATTTTTTCCCATAGGAATGATTTAAATAATTTCCTAGCTATATTTTCTTATAGTGTTGAAAATATGAGTCCAGTTTAATTTTGCTAATTTATTTCTTATTAATTGATATCTAATTAATTGACATATTTATTAATGCACTTTAATACTTTCAAAATTATATATATAATTATATATATCTTTGTATATATTTGTATATGTGTTTTATAAATATATTTATGTACATATACACATATCTTTGCACATATATGCATATCTAATGAGGTTATTTATATGTATATGTGCAATTTGAAATTGCATATGTTTTATATATTTTTACATACATTTCTATAGAAGTCCTTCTTTATCTAAGATAAATTATATGACCTTTATAGATATTGATTTTTGTTCAGTAGGACACATAAAAACACTGGAAGCTAATTTTAAAACTAAGCATTCATTGAGTATTTGGTAGCCAAATCTGTACTGACATCCTTTATAACCTCCTTAGAGGAAAGTCCTAGATATGGAATTGCTTGTAACACATTTTTAAGACACTGATTTATAATGAGAAGATTCTCCTTGGAAACAGGCCAATTTATAAGCATAAAATATAAATATGTATATACATAAAGATTAGAAATTTAATATTTTAAATTTATAGATAATAACTACTAGATACAATTTTACGTATATTTATTTGTATCTATTTGCCTATTAACAAGATAAACAATTTTGCATGTTTTTCCATCCTGATTTGCTTATTTATATTGTTTGTACTATTTTATCTATTCTGCCACAGTTTTTACTGCTGTAAAATATAACATTTCCATGTTAATGACTTTAGTTAGTAGATTCAGATAACACAAATAATTTTCCAGCTAACTCTTTATAATAAATTTATGGGATCTTAATTTTTTTTAACCTAAGAAAAATGTTTCAATTTTACATAGTAAAATCTATTAATATCTTACTATCTTAAAAAAATGTACTTCACATAGGAAGTCTGTCCAGAAAGTCTCCAGCCATTATTAATATGATGGGGACAGTTTGTACAGCATCACTGTAACCTGGTGGCCAAGGAGAGTGGCCTGGACTGTGGATGTGTGAACAATGATGACTTCCCTGTACTAGTCATTGGGGCATAGGACACCATGGAGTGAGCACGTGTACTGCATAACTGTCATGTTCAAAATGACTAAGCGAGTAGAGCAGCAAATCTGCATCAAATTTTGTGTTAAGCTTGAACATTCCTCCATGGGAACTACTCAGATGATTCAGAAGGCTTTGGGGGAAAATGTAATAAGTGCAGCGCAAATAAAAAAGTGTGACGCAAATGCTTCAAAGATGATAGAGAGTATGTTGAAGGGGATCCCGGTTCTGGAAGGCCTGCCACAAGCAGAACACCTGAGAATGTTGAACATGTAGGGTTAGGTTAAGAGGCACTGGGCAGAACTGTGTGAGGCCCCAAGATGCCTGCTTTGAAGGGGATGGAGGCATCATTGTCCAATGTATAATGTCTTCCTCAATAAATGTCACTATTTTTCATATTACACAGTTGAATTCCTTCCAGATATATGGCATCAGATATTTTACAGTGTACAGATATCAGATATTCATGTTAATAATTTTTCTTATTTAACATTAATATTTTATTTATATCTAGTTTAATGTATCTAATGGTATAAGATAGAACTATAACTTTATTTTCTGAAGCCATTTATTTATCTAACTTTTAGGCAACCTGAGTGGGGGAAAAAAGAGAATTTTGAGTGGAATTGTATTAAATGTACTCATAAATGTAAGGATAATTGACACATTTACAATATTAACATGAATGCTCCAAGGTATATTTTAAAATCTCTTTGTTCATGTTATTTTCAAGGATACCCACTGTCACCATTTATATTCAACATAGTGCTGGATGTCCTAGTTAGAGTAATCAGGTAAGGGAATGAAATAAAGGCTATCCAAAGAGAGAAAGAGAAGGTCAAATTATTGCTTTTGCTGATGATATGAATTTTTGTCTAGAAAAATCCAAAGATTCCACCACAAGTCTCCTGGAATTGATAAATTCAGCAAAATATCAGGATATAAAATCAATGTACATAAATTAGTAGCATTTCTATATACTAATAACATTCAAGCTGACAGTCAAATCAAAGACTCAATACCATTTGCAAATAGCTACAAATAAAATCAAATACCTTGGAATATACTTACACAAGGAGTTGAAAGATATCTACAAGCAGAACTACAAAACTCTGAGGAAAGAAATCACAGAGGATGAAACAAATGGAAAAATGTATCATACTCACAGATAGGTAGAATCAACATTGTGAAAACATTGATACTACCCAAAGTAATTTACAAATTCAATGAAATCCTCATTAAGTTACCAAAGTCATACTTCACAGGTCTAGAAAAAATTAATTCTATTCTTTGTTTAGAAACAAAAAAGAGCCCAAATAGCCAAAGCAATTTTAATCAAAAAGAATAAAACTGGATGCATCACATTAACACATTTCAAACTATATTACAAAGCTACAGTAATCAAAATAGCATGGAATCAGTACAGAAACAGACATAGACCAATGGAACATAACAAAACCCAGACATAAAACCATCTACCTACAACTAACTGATCTTTGACAAAGCAGACAACCATGTACGCTGGGGAAAAGGAGCCCTATTTAATAAATGGTGCCGGGAAAATTGGATTGCCACATGCAGAAGAATGAAAAAGGACCCCTACCTCTCACCACTCACAAAAATGAATACAAGATGGATAAAAGACTCAGATGTAAGGCGTGAAAACATAAGAATTATAGAGGACAATGTAAGAAAAAAAACTCTTCTAGAAATTGAACTAGGCAAAGAATATATGAGAAAGACCCCAATGGCAATCATGGCAACAAGAAAAATTAATAAGTGGGATTTTATTAAACTAAATGGCTTCTTTACAGCTAAAGAAATAATCAACAGAGCAAATAGACAACCTACAGAATGAGAGAAAATATTTGCAAGCTACACATCCAATAAAGTGCTAATAATCAGAATTTCTAAAGAACTCAAAGCAAATCATCAAGAAAAAAGCAAACAGCCCTATTAAAAAGTGGGCCAAAGACATGAACAGATGTCTTTCAAAATAAGAAAGACAAATAGCCAAGAAACATATGACAAAATGCTCAACGTCACTAATCATCATGGAAACGCAAATTAAAATCACAAAGAAATATTACCTTACCCCAATTAGAATGGCCTTTATTAGCAAATCTAAATATAGCAGATGCTGGCATGGATGTAAAGAGAAAAGAACACTTATAAACTCTTGGTGAGACTGCATCCTGTAATGAAAACTGCATGGAGATTCTGCAAAGAACTAAAAAATAGACCTACTATTCATTTGATCTAGCAATTCCACTGGTGGGTAAATACACAAAGGAAAAGAAGTCATTTATCAAAAAGACACCTGCATGTGAATGCTTATTGCAGTGCAATTCACAATTGCAAAGGTGTGAAATCAACCCAAATATCCATCAATTCATAAGTGGATTAATGAAATTGGTATATGTACACCATGGAGTACAACTCGGCCAGAAAAAGATAAATTTTTATATTCATCATCAATACTTTTTGCAACAATCTGGATGGAAGTGGAGAGCATTCTTCATAAATGAAGTATTGTAGCAATGGAAAACCAAATACCACATATAGTTACTATTAAATTGGAACTAACTGATGTGCACACAGGTGCACAGAGGGAAGTAAAACTCAGTGGAAAGCAACTGGAGGAGGGGCAAAAGGAAGGGGATAAACTAACCTAATGTGTACTATGAACACTATGTGGGTGACAGGCACACTTACAGCTCAAGAATTATATAAATGATCCATGTGACCTAAAACATTTGTACCCCCTTAATATTTTGAAATTAAAAAAATATTTGTAGTAAATGAGTGCTTAAAACATGTAATTTTCAAATGATTTTTCCCTGTAGTTCATCATAAGTCTTTGGAAATTTGTACTAATTTTAATTTCTACTGTTTTATAATGAAATAACACAGTGGCAGTGCTCAGAATGAATCCAGGCTTTGCAATACCAAATGTCATGCATTTAGCAACATAACTAAATTGTTGCTATATAGAAGACCTTTGTTTCCTTGTGAGAGTTTTAGTGTGTGGGTGTACTTGTGTGCTTATGTGTATTTATCTTTACCAAGCATAATTACTGAATTATGTCATGAAAGCTACAGTTTATAAATTATATTCACTTTCATTTTATAGACAATTTGCAAATATTTCTAGTAATTCCCCTTTGTTTACTTTGTTCTATTTATAATTTTTCCTACATTTGTGTTTCTATTGTTCTTTTGCATATTTTTTATGTTGGATGCTAGGATTATCATAAGTCTTTATTCCTTGCTTAAGTAATTACTTAAGACAACAAATTTCACTCTAATTATTGCCTGACCTTAACCTCACCAGAATTTATACATTATTTTTAGACCTTTCACTGAGGTTAAATTTTCTTAGTGAGCAAAGAGCCTGGTGGTATATATGAATGTCTTTTTTGTGGAAATAGAGTGGGGACTGACATTCAACTGTACAGATTCATGGGCCATGGGTAACTGGTTGACTGAGTGACTGGAGCTCGGAAAGAAAAAGAATGGAAAATTAGTGGCAGAGGTTAGATTTTGATGGAGCTCTCAGAGTGGATCAGAATGAAAAATATTTATATCCCTCTATACCTCCCATTAGAATATGTTACTTTAATGGAGGACACAATAAGTAGTTGGATATAACGCTTCAGATGTCATTCAGAAGCTTTTTCATGCCACCCCTGAGCTTGCCTAGTGGGCTTATATGCAAAGTATTCATAGTGGCAGAAAATGAGGCTAAGCATAAATTCAAAAACATGGAACTTCACTTCACCTAAAAAGATATACACATGAAAAATAAAATTAAAAGTTTGCTCCACATAATATGCCATCAGTAAAATGCAAATTAAAATAACAGATTGATGCTACTACATACTTACTGGTGTTGCCAAAATCCAGAACACTGACAGCACCAAATGCTGGAGAGAATGTGGAGTAACTGGAACTCTCTCTGCTGGTGGGAATGCAAATTGTATTCCCACTTTAAAAGGCAGTTTGGTGGATTCCTTACAAAACTAAAAATGCATTTACTGTATCATTCAGCAATTACACTTCTGGGCATTTACCCAAAGAAGTTGAAATTTTATGTCCACACAAAAACCTTCACATATTTATTAATAGCAGCTTTAGTCATAATAACCCAAACTTGAAAGTAACCAAGACACCCTTCAGTAGGTGAATGGATAAATAAACTGTGTATACGCAGATGATGGATTATCATTTAACAGTAAAAAGAAGATATGAGGTCATGAGAAGACACGGGGAAACACAAATGCTTATTACTAAGTGAAAGAAGCTAATTTGAGAAGGTTATATGCTATGATCCCAACTTTAAACATTTCAGAAAAGACAGAACTAATGAAATAGTTTAAGATTAGTGGTTGTCAGGGGTTAGGTGGGAAGAAAAGAAAGATAAATGAAGCATGAGGATATCTATGGCAGTGAAAAATGTATATGATATGGTGGTTACATGTCATTATATATTTGTTCAAAACCCATAAAATGTACAACACCTAGGGCCAACCCTAATGTAACTATGGGCTACAGGTAACAATGATGTGTCAGTTTAGGTTCATCAGTTGTAACAACTGTATACTCTGGTGCGGCATGTTGATAATGGGGAAGGCTATGCATGTGTAGGGAAGGAGGTATATGGATAAACTTGGTTCTTTCTGCTCAATTTCACTGTGAACTTAAAACTGTTCTAAAAATATAAATTCTTAAAAAATAACAGCAGCAACAAAAATAAATAAATGGGACCTGATCAAACTAAAAAGCTTCTGCACAGCCAAAGAAACAGTCATGAGAGCAAACAGACAACCTACAGAATGCGAGAGAATTTTCGCATCCTGCACATCTGATAAGGGGCTGATAACTGAAATCTATTTAGAACTCACAAAAATCAGCAAGAAAAAAATCAAACAACCTATCAAAAAATGGGCAAAGGACATGAACAGAAACTATTCAAAAGAAGACAGAATAATGGCTAATAAACATATGAAAAAATGCTCAACATCTCTAATCATCAGGGAAATGCAAATCAAAACCACCATGAGATGTTACTTAACTCCAGTGAGAATGGCCTTTATCAAAAAGTCCCCAAACGATAAATGTTGGCGTGGATGCAGAGAGATAGGAACACGCCTACACTGCTGGTGGGACTGAAAGCTAGTTCAACCTCTGTGGAAAGTAATATGGAGATACCTTAAAGCGATACAAGTAGTACTATCATTTGATCCAGCAATCCCACTACTGGGCATCTACACAAAAGAACAAAGGACAATCTACAATAAAGACACCTGCACTCCAATGTTTATAGCAGCACAATTCACAATTGCAAAGATGTGGAAACAACTCAAGTGCCCATCAATAGATGAGTGGATTAATAAAATGTGGTATATGTATACCATGGAGTACTACTCAGCTCTAAGAAACAATGGTGATATAGCACATCTTGTATTTTCCTGGCTAGAGCTGGAACCCATACTACTAAGTGAAATATCCCAAGAATGGAAAAACAAGCACCACATATACTCACCAGCAAATTGGTATTAACTGATCAGCACCTAAGTGAACACATAGGAATTACATTTATCAGGTATTGGGCAGGTGGGAGGGGGGAGAAGGGGATGGGTATATACACTCATAATGAGTGAGATGTACCCCGTCTGGGGGATGGTCATGCTTGAAGCTCTGACATGAGGGAGGAGGGGGACCAAGAGCATTATACATAACCTTAAAATTTGTACCCTCATAATATGCTGAAATAAAAAATAAAATGAAATTTCTCTCACTAAGGCAAATCTAGCTACTTTCACTACTGAGTAAACTATGTACCAATATCAGAAGCCAATCTTGAGACATAGCATGGCATAATGACATGCCAGCAGGTGTATCAAATTCTACACTTTTCATTATGGAAAGACCAACAATTTCTCTATTCAAGGTTAGATTCTGATTCCAGGTATAAGTATGCATTCTCTGACCAACACCATTAGTTAAAAACTTACAGAGTGTCCATTGTATAGCATCTCACACACTGTACAGAGAGAATTCTCATGCATCCTATGTTATAAAATAAATTCCATGAAATCAGTAATATATCATTTGTTTCACATTCTAGAATTAGTTTATTTCATGAAATGGTTGAACGGCTTACTGAAGACTCAATCACAGGGAATATTATTTCAAGAGATTGGGCTGAACTTCTACCATAGGAGATATATACCTGAGACCAGCAGCCAATATATAAGGCTTTCTCCCCATAGCCAGTAATAAAGGGTTCAGGACCTCGCTAAAGTTGTGAGACATCCTTCCCATGATCGTGTGCAATAACCAGAGAAGAGATTTTATGTCCCTTCCCATGACCCTGGGTTCAGATGTTTGGAGGTTATACAGTCCAAGAGATGAATACTTATACCAAGAGACACACTAATAATTTCATAAATATGAAAGCTGAAACTGCCCCTGCTCATTTAGGTCTTTTAATGCTGATGAACCAACAAACAAAGGAAGAAGAAACTATACTGGCTGGTCTGGGTTGTTCTTATTATTAAGAATAAATTTGATATTATTTCTCATTGAGAGCAAGAAAGACTCTGTGTGGACCCGAATGAATTCACTGGGACATTTCTTTGTAGTCATCCACGTGCAATGCTCCTCATCGTGGAAAAAGTTCTTTAATTTACTGAAGACAGGACCACCAAGGACTCATATCTTGAAGTATTAAAGCATTTGTTCACCTTAACAGGAAAACCTCCATCCATTTGAGGTTCTGACAGAAGGTAAAAGGAACATGCAATCAGTTGTAAAATAAGAGATTTATGGTCGATGATCAATGTAGGCTCCATGCTCAGTTACAGAAGTGATAACGATAGCAGCTGTGCTTTGTGATCAATAGTTTGCCAACCCTTCACCAATTAACCAGTAGGGAGTGGGAGAAGTGTGCATCAATATATTAGAGACTGGAGGAGAGTGGAGAATATCAGGTCGAGTTATGTATTTCTCCAGGCCCTTGTTTGACAGGTAGCAAACATCTGACTGCCTCAATTTAGTAAAAGTTACAGTTCCTGTCAGGCTGCCCCGCTCCCTGGACATTTAAGTAAGTTTTCTACTCCTATTCATTCACTCTTAAGTTTGGTAGTGATCCTCATCAGAGGCAAGCCATAGAGTATCACATAACCCTCTGCTGGTTTCTCTTAACCCTTCTGCACACTTCTCCTTTTCCTCCTCTTTGTGCATCATTTGTCATCTGCTGGAAGTCTGACTCACAAAATAATAAACTCTTAATGTTAGGATAATTAACACAATGATGACAGTAAACAACATCCAAAGGTCAATGGATTAATAAAAGTGTAAAGTTTTTCGGCCGTGGCGAAAAGAAAAGACAGACACAGAGAGAGAAAGAGTGGGGGCCAAACCACGTGGCTTTATTACAGACTCGTGGACGAGGTTCTGGGGCCCCAAGAGAGGGGGGCTCCAGAAGTTCTCGGTGTTTGAAGGGGCTGAGGCCTTTTATACCCTTTGGGCCTGGCTAGGGACTTTTGGCGCGGGAAGAGCTGGGGATTTTAGGAGGGGCTGGAGGTATTTGTGGAATCCAAGAGCGGACCTTTCTTATCTGGGTGGACATCTGGGTGTGGATCCTCTCAGTGGGGCCTGGCAGTTTTGTCCTTGGCGGGTCTAGTCTCATGAGCCTTTAAGTTTTTGATCTAGGGAAAGGAGGGGGCCCGCCACCAGCCTTACAAAAAGAAAACTGAAAATCTAAATAAAGCAAATATTAAATAAGCTAGTGTTATGTTATCAAGTACTATATATGTATATGAGATTTTGTTATTCTGTTCTTGGTATTTTTGCATTGCATTAAGATTGTATAGAACTTGTGAATAATGAAACTGTTCCCTTAGCATGTAAATATACTGATTTATCTATGACTCAGCATTAACAAACGAGAAAGAATAAGAGTTGACTCTAAAACTAAAAAAAAAAAATAAAATAAAATGTAGCTTTTATAAACTATAAATATAATGTAAATAAACTAAACTGCTAAGGAGAATAACTCAGGATTCTCTATTGGCAAACTTAATATTGAATTCCTAATTTCCACTACTGTACTATATATTGCCAAAACATATTGTTGGGTTAATGTCATTTAAGTTATACATACAAAAAATTCTTAAAGGCTTCATTGAAAATACTATATTTTCCATGAAATATCCATAAATCCATTTCACAACTACTAAGTACCAGGAACTGTGCTAGATCCAAATTACATTTACAAGCTCATTCCAAGAGTTGATTTACACATCAATGCCCTTGAAAAATGCTTCAGGCTCCACTGGAAGCCTGACAAAGGCTTTACTGGGCAGGCCTGCTGGGGAGAAACTGCCTGCCCCACACCAGACTTGGCGCACAGCCAGGGTGCTGCGGCTGGAAGGGAGTTGCAGTCGTGGAATCCGGCCGCTCTGGCCTGGCCTGCTCTCACATGTTGGCATTCCTGGCCCCTGAGCCTGGGTTCCTAGGTTATTTGTCTGAGGCCTTGGGCAGAGGTGCTTCCCCCGGTCTCCTTGTAGATGGAGATATGCTGACTGGGTGCTCAGAACCCTTTCAGTCTCAGTCCCCCACCCCCCAGCTCCCTCCCGACCCCAGAGTCCATAAAACTGCTGGAGCCTTTCCTCTGGGGGCTCCCTGCACAGCCAGGGGACCCCAGTGTGTGTGCTGATCCACCTGACCCTCACTGGAGCAGAACAAAGTGGCTCAGAGGCAGTCAGCGTTTTCTCAAGTTTTAGTCTCTTACTTAAACCACTGCAGTAAGGGATTACAATCTTAACTCTTTCGGGGTTTTTTTTTTTTTTTGGCTTATTGATTTAATCAGCCACTTTGACACCTGGCAACTCAGCAGCTCAGCACTTGCTCTTGTGCTCCCTTGCTCCTTCTCTCAGCTCAGCTCAGCTGAGGTCCTGACAGTCCTGAGATTATATCCTTTCTAATGTTATTAGTAACTACTTAATTTCTGCTTGGCAAATGTTATAGATTTGAGGGCCCAGTTTTGCCAAAATTTGAATGTTTCAACATGAGCAAAATATCAAAAAACTTACTTGGAATATGCTGATTTAAAGACAATATATAAGCCAGTATGATGTGAGCCAATACAAATGTGGCCCAGATTCAGCAGTGTTTGATCTCTTTATATGGTGAGAAATACATAATCATATTTTCCAAAGAAATCCTCTTATTTGCCTCAGTATTGAAATTATTGACGTATTTGTAGTTGTGCACATTCCTATTTCTTGAACGTAATGTTGCTAAAATAACCAGCTTAGTTTATCCTCATTCAGAAAGATTCATCAGATAATTCAAACTAATTTTAAGGGTACCCATGCTACAAGAATTGCTTTGTGTTATTAACATATTTGCGTGCACTTTTCTGCCATAAAATACAATTTTGTGAATAGATACTAAGGAAAAAATGAGAAAAACTACTTCTAAAATTAAGGATTTATAAATTTTAAAGCTTATCTGTTTGTTTTTTATGTGTGTTTCTGTGAGTATGATTCACAGAGGCATGAGAAACAGTCATGGAGAAGCCTCCTGAAGATTCTTATTGGCTGTAGCTTGTATGAGGGAAGAATACCTGGCAATTGTTTCCTTTACAGATACCAAGTGGCAGCTATAAGTCAGAATGCATCTGTCTCTTCACCTATCCTCTTTTAATTAGATTATTTAAGTACTTCTGGGAAAGTTTAAATCCTCATAGCATAAAAGTATATTATTATTACTGGAATCTCCATTCTGTGTAGCTATGGCACCCTTGGTATTACAAGAACAATATAAAAATGAGAATATTTTAACCATAGATATCACCATTATTTGACACTTAGCATGGGCAAGAGAGCATATTGCTTCTCTAGGGTATAAAATAGTCTTTCAAAATGTTTAACTACCTTTCCCTTAGATGTCTTAAATTCTTTATCTAAACTCATAATCAAATCTACATGCATTAGAGAAATATCCAAAGAGGAATATTATAAGGAATAAAAGAAAAGAAACATTTCTAGCCTATGGAATTAAGGTATGGGTGGAATAATTAGGTCATCAGAAAAGCAGATTTGCATCTCAGTTTGGAAAACCACTGCAAATAGACAGTTACCTTCTTTACATTGATTTGACTGCTTTTACTATAGCTTCAGTCTCCAGAGAACACATCCCGTCTCAACCTGTCTCTGTCCTCACTTTCTTAAATGTTCTTACAGTGTTAGGTGTCAGTAATAATTAAAATTATTTTCATATCATGGGACAGGCACTGTTCCCAAATTTGCTTAAACAAAATAAAACAAAAATTAATTTTTATGATAAATTGGAATTAATAGAGGCATATAAAACATCAGTCAAGATAGATAGCATGTAGGGGTTAAATGATGGAAATTCTGATGTATTTCTCCACACCTATGTGTGTTCTGCTTACCTGTCTGTTGCTTTCCTAAACAGGTAGGCTGCCCTGTGTCACGTTGACTATGGCTACTAGTGGCTCTAAGGGTACAAAATGTTCTCAGCCAATCATCTTAAGGGAACCTGTATTTCTTTCCCAATTTCTACAGGAACATTTCCACGGGGAGGAAATGCTTCACTCAGGTGAGTACCTGACCTCATACGACCTCACATACTCACCATAAACCTCACAATGTGGCTGGGGTATACAGTAGAGTGACCTCCCTAAATCATATGCTCTCCTCTAGAACTTGGACCTGGCACTGGTCACACTGGGACTATAAAAATATCAAATAGAGGAGTAGTTAGCAAAGCATGATAAAGAATGATAATAGGCAGGCCAAAAAAAAAATGCTCAAACATATCCCATCCCTGTGCAAACAACTATGGGCAAAAAAGAGGCATGTAATCATCTGGCCACCATCGCAGTCACGACAGTCCTGGGAGTGGGGTAGTTTACAAAATTATGATTGAAAGATCAGAGCATATGTCTCCTTTACCACACTGTGCCATTAAGTTCTGTCTGAAAGGTTATAGAATAACTTGGACACTTCTCATTGACATTAACCCTGTGGAGCAGAAAGAATTTGGGTGCTAGATATGTGGCTTATAGATTATACCTTATGATACACTTTCATATATAATTATAATGTCAGAATAGCAATATGGCAGGAAGTTAGATACTAGTAATTTCCAAGAAAGCATAGAGTGCCCAGGAATGTATGAGGGCAACTTTTCAGTTAATAAAGTGATTGCCTTCCCCTTTCTCCCACCACTAAGCCTCTTCTGGTGGCTGAAAATATAATATTTTACTTTCATTTGTTCTTCCCTAAGTTTTCATGACTTCAGAAATCTTCATCTTGGACCTAGACATTCTCATGAAGACATGAAAAGTCATTTATCTAAAGAGAAAACTCAGTTCTAGAAATAATCATAAAGAAGAAGAAAAGGAAGATTTATCAGATAATTTGAACCAATTATAAAGACCTTGCATCTAAAAAGGGTATTCATAGTTCATAATTTAGATTTTATATACTTAACATTTTGCTATCAACCTTTTAAGTAATAAAAAAATTTTATGAAAGGATACTAAAGAAAATTGAGAGCAATTGTCTTTGGGAGAAGGTAAAAGTATGTCTAATATAATTCCTATCAACATAATGGCTCAAAGCAAGGGCTCTGGAAGCAGATGAATTGGCTTCAAACTCAACATTTCTTTTCCCAGTTGTGTTATGCAAGCAAATATTATAACTTCACCACTTTGAGCCTCAGTTTCCTCTGCTATAAAATTTGGGTTATAATAAAAACAACCTACTTTATAGGTTGTTAAGAACATTAAATAAGTCAACAAATGCACAACATTTCCAATCATGGGCACCATACAAACATAAATATTAGCTGCTCAGTTGAATAATACATGTGGAGGTTTTATTTATCATGACATCCTTCTATGAAACCCAGTGAGTAAATGCAAAAGAACAGCCTGAGAAGGTCTGCGATTCAGTTTCAGATCTCTGTTAGCGTCATTCAAACCCAACCACACAACATGGAAACCCTTGCGTGTGCTTCAGGAAGTTCATAAATTCACTGAAATTTCAAAAACATATTTTACTTATAATGGCCTACATGCATATTTATGGAAAAAAATCCACATATAAAACAATAGATAAGCAATAACATACTTTTAAAAATTTCACTTAACCATGCAATTGGCTGAAATTAAGTAGTTGTATTAGGAATAATATACAGTAGTAATCACAAGCAAGAGAGGTGGTCTTTTATTAGTACTTTCTTTGAGTAAGTCCCTTAATCTACTAATCACTTATAAAATAAGCGATTATATTTATTTTTATATGTATTTATTATTTATGTTATATTTATTTTTCATATTTGTGAAATTATATTTATTTATTTGTGAATATTTGTGAATTATATTTATTTTTTATATTTGTGAAAATATCTAACTCCATGTTAAAAAAATACATAGTAAACCTAAGACACTAGTAACTTAATTCTTTCCTGAGATAAATTAGACATTGCTGGAGCTTATTATACTATATTCAGGTTAGATATAGCAGTAATTTATTGTCCACAGCTTTAGTGAGTTAATACAATTTCAAAATTGTCAAACTTCTGCTCACCAGGGAATATTTGACTCAATATACATTTTTTACTAATGTGGCTTATTTTTTAAAGTTTTTTTGTGACCTTAATATGTTGATCATACAATGTGGTAGAGACTAAGGAAAGGTGGGCAGTCGTGATTAATGGAAAGTCATGCCTTTGAAATTCTAGTTCCATGTGTAGATTTTTTATTTTGTCTTTCTATATCATTAAATAGTAAGCTGATACAATAAAAATAAATATAATTATTTTACATACAATATCACAAAATGGTTTCACAATTTTAATGTTGGTTAAAAGGAAGAAAAATTCTATTTACTAAGAACTTCAAACCTCAATCACAGAATAATGCAAAGGTTGAACTTTCATGTTAGGAGTGTGCTTTCTCTTTAAAATGTCAGAGTTTACAGTTGTGTGTTTTCATTTGTTTATCTATTTGTTTTTGTTTTTACGCTATAAGCTCTGACATTTTCTGAGCATAATACTTCACAAAACTTCTGGAATACACTATATATGGCATTAAAATAACAAGAGAATAGTCTATGTTAAAGTACATAGAAATTTACATGCACCACTGTGTGTATTCAAGAGATTGCCAAGTATCTTTCAATACTGGCTTTCAACCGAGGGAGTTTTTTATGGTAGAGAATGAGGATTGGGAGTGGTGTGAAGAGAAGAGAGGAAGTTGTTGGAGAAAAGGCCTATTCGTCCTTTTTGTACATTTCCAATTACATAAAGAGAAATTCTAACAAGTAAAGATTGAAATGACGGCCATAAGTAAGTGGCATTCTGTTATTCAGAATGCTCATAAAATAACAATAGGAGGAATATGAGCAATAAGTAGAAAATCAAGTTTTCTAGTAGCAAAGCTGAAACATCAAATAAGGCATGCTCTACTTCTAATAATGATTTCTTCAAGAATTTGCTGAGTAGGAATATAATTTTCTTTCTGACAATGTCCATCACACAAGTATTGTTTTCTTTGATTCCTGCTATCAAGTTTATCAATGCTGTATTTCTCTCAAAATTCAAAGTGATGTTTAATAATCTGTTCTTACCATCACCCATATAAGCTGGATAATATCATACTGTGGTCATACCCTCTTGATGGCTTTCACATGACATCTAGAATGACATCCAGACTCCTCAGCATCCCCTGTAGGCTGTTTAATCTCTTACTAACCTCCCCTCACTCACTTTTGTTGCACTACGATGAATTTTCTGCTGTATTTAAAAAGGTGTGAACTTTCCCAGCAATTTTCCTGTTAAGAATTTTTGCACCTTTTTCTCCTGCTGCCTAGAGCACGTGCCCTTGCATCTTCTACATCTTTATGGATGGCTTATCTACATCTTTGCTTACATGTCATCTTCTCAGAGAATCTTTCCCTTGACATGCTGTCTAAAACACAACCATCACTACCCCAGCCCAATCACAAACTGACAATTAACCTCTTTATTTTCCTCCACAACATATCACCACATAAAACTTAAAGTATTATGTAACTTAAAGTATTATAGAACTTAAAGTATTATGAAATACATATTTATATACTTGTTGTTTCATGTCTTCATCCTCCACTGAAGTATTAATACATGTTCCTGACGACAGAAATGTTATTTACTGAGAAAACGCCAAGGACATCAAGTCCTACCAAGTTTCTCTTTCTCTGTTTCTTTGACCAAAATTTTCATTCCCACATATCTATAGTGATCAATTATTTTCTTATCTTACATTTTATTATTTATAGATAGAAGTAACCTTGGATAGAATAATATTTTGTTAATTAAAACATATTTCCTAGGCTGGGCGTGGTGGCTCATGCCTGTAATCCTAGCACTCTAGAAGGCCAAGGTGGACAGATCGTTTGAGCTCAGAAGTTTGAGACCAGCCTGAGCAAGAGTGAGACCTCGTCTCTACTAAAAAATAGAAATAAATTATTAGTTGGACAACTAAATGTATATATAATTAGCCAGGCATGGTGGTGCATGCCTGTAGTGCCAACTACTCAGGAGGTTTAGGCAGAAGGATTGCTTGAGCCCAGGAGTTTGAGGTCGCTGTGAGCTAGACTGATGCCACAGCACTCTAGCCCAAGCAACAGAGTGAGACTCTGTCTCAAAAAAATAAAACAATACAATACAAAACAAAACAAAACAAAAAAACATATTTCCTAGATCTTCCTTCTGAAATAACAATGTGAGGAACTTCATGGACCTCAGCAACACAGCCATAATTGTTAAAATAATTATTAAAAATATAACTCTTTACTATCTCTGGAAATTGTCTTAATAATATAGAGCAAGTAAAGAAAAAAATATTCAAAATAATTTACTAAATCTCCCTATGATTAGTAAGGGTTTGTGGTACTTAAGCCATAACCCTCTCCTCCAAAAAAGATACTATTTTCTTTCGCCAAAGCTCCTAATCAAGGAATAGGGTATCTCCATTTGAGAGGCAGCCCACCAACCTTTCTCACCCAATACCACATTCTTGTTGCAGAGGCTTAATTTGAGTTGAGTGTATCAAAGTTTCCTTCTTTTACCCAATTGATGGCTATTAAGACAATGTATCTACACTAGTTGTCATAGACTAAGAATACTCAAGTTGCAATTGTCCTCAAACTAGGTTGTTTGAAGGGCAGAATCCATGCTGGGAGAGGCAAGCCCAGGGGTCTGGAAGTAATCATCCCCGTTTAGGGCTTCACTAGCAAACCTAGTGTGTCACTCTGAAGGAAAAACCCACGGTCTCTGCCCACTGCTCCAGTGATTTTGGCCAGTAGAAGGCACAGGCAATAAGTACAGGGAGATATAAATTTTCTCTAAAGAAACTGACTTTATTTGAAATAAATTGTAGGAAAGAGTAAGACCCCACTTTTCAAAACAGTGGAGGTTTTAGTGTAAGCAATTAAGATGAGGCTGGTAGCACCAGGAGAACAGCAAAGTAGATAATAGCCCGCTGATTTAGCAGAGGAAACTAAGGAAATAGACAATTAAGAGGAGCCCTCATGGGGTTAGAACAAATCTCAAAGGCTGATCAAAAATCAAACAAACAAAAAAAATAAACTTCAATAAAAGGGACTGAATGTACATGAATCAGACTGTATGACATTTTATACCCTAGGGAACTGGCAAAAACAATACAACAATCATCTAGCAATTAGTGGTGCATAATATCTTGGTGTGATAACAACAAAGCTAACAGTTTAACAAAGAGATGAGAAAAGGGACAGTGGGCCAAATATAGCCAAGCAAAAATTAATGTCACCCCAGGGTGATTGTACTTATGCCCAAAAATGTGTCCTCTGTGAAGCAATATTAGAGTCCTAATCCCATGTGGGAAGTAGACTTCATTGAAACAGTTCAATCAAATCATTAAACAAAAAACAACAAATACCAACAACATAAAACCTCGGAAAACCAATATCCCAAGTTGCTACAATATGTTACCTAAAATGCAGAGTTTAAAACAAAAAAATAAAACCATTATATGACAACAAAGATGAAGCAAAGCATAACCTACACATGAGGGGAAAAGCAGACAACAGAAACCATGTGTGAGAGGTGAGAGGTGGGGATCCAGGTTCATTCTTCTGCATGTGGTTATCTAGTTTTCCCAGCACCATTTATTGAATAGAGATTCTTTCCCCCTGTTTACATTTTTGTCTACTTGGTCAAAGATTAGATGACAATATGCAGATGGTTTCATATCTGGGTTCTCAGTCCTGTTCCAAAGGTCTATATCTCTGTTCTTGTGCCAGTACCATTCACTAATGATGGATAACAGACTTAAACCTAAGGCATGAAACCTTAAGAATTTCAGAAGAAAACATTGGGAAGATTGTTTTAGACATCAGCCTAGGCAAAGAATTTATGAAGAAGACCCCCAAAGCAATCACAGCAGCAACAAAAATAAATAATTGGGACCTGATCAAATTACAAAGCTTTTGCATAGCAAAGGAAACTAACATGAGAGCAAACAACCTGGGAGAAAATATTTGTTTTCTACACATCTGATAAAGGACTGATAACAAGAATCTATCTAGAACTTAAGAAATCAACAAGAAATAATCAAACCTTCATCAATAAATGGGCAAAGGACATGAACAGAAACTTTTCAAAAAAAGACAGAATAATGGCCAGCAAACCTATAAAAAATGCTTAATGTCTCTAATCATTAGGGAAATACAAATCAAAACACAATGAGATGTCACCTAACTCCAGTGAGAATGGTCTTCATCAAAAAGTCCCTAAACAACAAATGCTGGTGAGGATATGGAGAGACTGGAACACTCTTACACTGCTGGTGGGACTGCAAATTAGTACAACCCTGTGGAATATAATTTGGAGATACTTCAAAGATCTAAAAATAGAAATACCATTTGATGCAGCAATAGCACTACTAAGCAACTACACAAAAGAACAAAAGACATTCTATAATAAAGACATCTGCATTCGAATGTTTATAGCAGCACAATTCACAATTGCTAAGATGTGGAAGCAACCCAAGTGCCCTTCAATCCATGAGTGGATTAATAAAATGTGGTATGTATACTATGGGATACCACTCAATTACAAAAACAATGGTGATCTAGCACCTCATATTATCCTGTATAGAGCTTGAGCCTGTCCTTCGAAGTGAGATATCAGAAGAATGGGAAAATAAACACCACATGTACTTGTCACCGAATTGTACTGACTGATCAACACTAAGGTGCTCACATGGCAATAATATTCCTTTGGTGTTGGTCAGGTGGAGGGGAGGTGGGGGTAGGTAAACTCACAACTAATTGATGTGGTACACACTGTATGGGGAAGGGCATGCCTTTAGCCTTGGCTTGGGTGAGACAAAGTCATTACTTATAACCAAAATATTTGTAACCCCATAATATCCAGAAATAAAAAAGATATTAAAAAATTTAAAAAAGGAAGAAAATGTATGAGTCTGGGTACAGTGCCTCACTCTTGTAATCCTAGCACTTTGGAAGGCTGAGGCAGTAGGATCTCTGGAGGCCAAGAGTTTGAGACCAACCTGGGCATCATAGCAAGACTCTATCTGTACAAAAAATAAATAAAAAATAAAAATTAGCAATTATGGTAGTGTGTGCCTATAGTCTCAGCTACTCAGGAGGCTAAGGCAGGAGGATTGCTTGAGCCCAGACATTTGAGGTTGCAGTGAACTATGATGACACTACTACATTCTAACACAGGCAACAGAGTGAGACATCTCTTAAAAAAAAAAAAAAATAGGGTTGATGTCTACGTTAACATAACTCAGAGAGAGATAGAGAACATGCAGAGAAAGAAACTTTGAGCAAAACTGTTGGGGAATGCTGCAACTTGTAAAGGTAAATAATATATCAAATGAACTTATAACCAAAGCTAAAAAATTGAGAAAACAAAATGTTTGTATTATAAATTGATTGGTATTGGCTGTACTTGATAAAATACCATAAAAAATATGAGCTTAGAAAAGATTTGCCCCGGTTGCCAGGAACAAGCTAAGCCTAAACATACTGGGATTGGGAGATACAACCTTTTTTATTGTCTCTAACACGTAAATAATGAAACTGGAGAATGCCTTTAAAAAATACAAGTCCAGCATGGGTAAAAAAAAAGAAAGAAAGAAACCATGTGTGAGAGGGCCACTATATCAGATTAAACATACAAAGACTTCAAAGGGGACCATTAGAAAATATGCTCAACAAATAGGAAATTATACTTAAAGTAGAAAAGGAAGATCTAATGACAATACCTCATCGAAGAGAAAATATCAATAAGACATGCATATTATTTTAAAAAGCCAAATGAAAATTCTGTACAAATTATTATAAAAAAATGCAATGAACTACAGTGAAAAAAAATCAACAGAGCTGCTCAATAATAGAGTCAAACAGGCAGCAGAAAGAAGCAGCCAGCTTGAAGAAAAATCAGTAGCATTTTATGTAATCAAAACAACAGAGTTAAAAAGATGAAGCAAGATGAGGAGAGTCTCTGAGAAATATGAAACATCTCTATTTGCACCAATATATGTGTAATACAAATACCAGGAGAGGAGGTATAAAATGATAAATAATGGTTGATAATTTCCCCTACCTGAAGAAAAACATTTATCTCAGTGAAACCCAGGAAGGACAAATACAAAAAGACTAACAAACAAATGTATCACAGTGAAAAATGCTAAAAGATAAACACAAACAGAAATTTGAAAGCAAAAGAGAAAAATGACTCATCATGTTCAAAGGAACTCCAATATGATTAAAAGTGGACTTCCAATTAAAATGAAAACAAGGCAGCCATAGTTTAATATATTCAGAGTGCACAAAGAAAAAAATAAACTGTTAATCAAAATTCTTATAACCAGCAAAACTATCACAAATTAAGGCAAAATAGGCCTTCACAGATAAACAACCGAAGGAATTTAATTGCTAGTATACACGCATCACCAGAAATACTAAAGTAATGATTCAGATTAAATGCAAATGTTCATGGACAGTAATTCAAATTCCTGAAAAAACAAAGACCATCAGTGAAGATAATTAGGTAATTATAAAAGACAGTATAAATACATATGTATTCTCCTTTCTTATGTTATCTGAAGAAGAAATTATAAAAACAATATTTATAATTTTATTATTGGGCCTATAGAATACTGATGTATAATATTGGCAATAACAGCACCAAGAAAGTGGGTAGGAGAAAAGCTGTATTGGACTAAGATATAAAAATAGATTAGTGCTTTCCTAGGCCTTATGTGATTTGCAATAAATGAGGAGTGATTTCTAATAGGTTCATATTTTCTTTCTAGATTGATAAAATAATACTAAAATTTATCATTATCCTAAGAATCATATTGCTGTTAAACATCAGAACTTTCTACCAATTACTTTGGTATTTATTATTTTATTATGATATACAGTAAAAATAATAGGTTATAGGAAAAATTAATTTATAAGTTTTACTATTAGTATATTTATAACAATTTTCATTAAATAACAATACAATCACTATTGCTGAAATGCTATACCTAAATCAATAATTTTAAAACAGAAGTTAGATATGATACATTATAAGAAGGGTAGATAAAAAGCCATCATGATATATCATTTCTCTTGGAAAAAAAATCAGAATGATGTTGAAATATAAAGAATTATTAAGTAATAAAAACAGTAAAATCACTGTGGTGATGGTTGCACAATTCTGTATAAGCCACCAAATGGTAAACTTTTAAACAGGTAAATTGTATGGAATATAAATTACATCTCAATACAATTGTTATATATTTTTAAAAAGCACAATTACTAGTGGAAAGATAAAGGAGCATCTGAAATGGAAATTAATAAACTTATTTATATTGCTATGAAACACTTACTGATGGTCTTGAACAGCAGAGCCAAAAGCACTTGCAATCTTAGAGAAACTCTTGTTCTTATGATCATGGAAGGCTGGTTATTTAAAGCCTTGAATTATTATTTCTTATTTATTTTTATGCCTGAAGTTTCCATATAAGAATTTCTAAGCATAGTTTTTACAAAACACAGCATTTTTTCTTAAAACAATATAGATTAACAAATGCACACAAATTAGATTAGTGCAATATGGTTTAAACATATGTTCATTTTTTGCAGCTATGATTTCTGTTTGGATTTTATAAATTTTCAGACTATTTTGAGCTCTCTTTAAATTATTATTTGAATTTTCTAAGGGATTTGTAAGAAGTTAACTAATATCTTTTAATAAGTATGTAGTTCTGCAGAAGCTAATTAAACATCTGTGCACATTACTTAAGCTATGCAAATTATACTAGAAAACTGTATCAACTCTTAGAATTTGCATCACAGTGGAATCAATGGTTAGAACAAAATAAATGAGTAGAAATAGAAATAAACAAAATCAGAATGTATAAACATAATAGCTGCATTATTTTGTTTGAAAATATGGCTCTATATCTAAGCGTGTCAGATTGTCATAACCAATTGAAAGAAGATTTATATGTAATTAGTTTAGGGATGTAAAAACATGCAGAAGTTTAGTCCTAAGGATCATCTTCAGCGTTAATCAATCTGTAAGCAGTCCATATTGCATGGTTGTGTGAGACTGTAAAATGACTGAAAGTTGAAAATATGGAAAATAATCTTCATAATTAGTAGGAAAATTATAATTATTTCATAATCCATAATTTTTTATCAAAATATCAAGATCTCTATTAATATCTGTTAAAAATTTAAAGGGAAATAAAAAATAGAACTAATATCTATTTGGTATACTTGTTTAAAATAGTAAAGTGTTTTAGTTCTTTGTAAACAACTTATTAGGAATAATTTGAACAGTGAATACCTTCTTCTTTTCATATAGCTTTTAATATGGAGTGAATATCTTTTCCAAGTCTTGGCAAATTGTCTTTCTCATTTCTAAATTTGGATAGGCCACCTATATTTAATATTTTTCACTTTCAATGTAGTGAAACATCTTTGAGAGTTCTCTTAATATGAAGTGTTTTGCTGGTCTCAGATTCTCTAGGACGTCTTAATCCTTTTTTTTTTTTTTTTTTGCCACAATCGCTTTCCACATTTACGTTAATAAGTTCACTTTCACTGTGTTCCTCTAGAGGCACCAGGAAGACAGCAATGTCAACATTCCCAGTCTTAAATTTTTTGTATAACTCCATTTACATTTTAATTCCAATTTTTCTTCCAATGTTATTGCTTTTCATTTCTTTGTTGCACTTTCATCTTGGTTTGCCAATTACTACATGAATTATCCATTTTGTAACATGATAAACATGGATTTACATTGTGAGACAAGAAATCAGCAAAACTACACGCTATTCCGTCTAAACATGGACTGAATAACAGCTGCACAGGGAGAATCTTTGACAGACTTTGGAAGTGATACGATTTGTTACTGATTATGTGGTACATCTATTATTTATGTAGTTAGTGGTTCATTGTAGACTGAAGCAGCAAACTTTTTACTTTATCTAATTACTGACAACATAATATACCATGATAAATGAAATATCAACCCTATTATAGGGGACTCGTGTTAGGTAGCTAAGCCATGGTTACTAAAGTTTGTGCATTGTAGAAAGCTGCAAAGTGAGAACTGTTTGTATCTATATAAATCAGTTTCAAGCTTTGGGAAAGCTTAAGAAAACCCATTTATATAAGTATTATAAGCATATTTCTGTATTATTGTTGTTTGGTATTTGATGATGATTTCATTGTCTGACAAAATGGAAACCAAGGATTAAATCCCAGTGTTCTCTGGAGAATTCCAGCATATAGCATTGCAAAGTGAGTCGATTCAATAGAATTGAATTGGCCACTATCATTTTCTCATAAAACAAACACAAAATATAAAATAAAGAAAAATATTATTTTACAAATAAAGTATTACATAATTTAAAGTGTTAACATATTAGCAAGAATTGCTCAATATAATCCATATAATTTATCACATCTTAACACTATGTGGCAATAATTACATTAAGTGCTTTTTGAAAATGATCATATTTAATTTTTAAAACTTCCCTAAAAGGTAGGCATTATCTTCATCATTATATAGTTGAGATGAATATAGTTTCACAAAATGTTGCATCCAAAAATTTGAGATTCAACATATTTTCTGATTCAAAAGCCCATCCTTGTTCTGCACCAAAATCGATACCAATATTGAATTAGAGTGAATTAAGATATAAATGAGCATATATATCCATAATCATATTTGTATCTTTAAATTTGTTTGATTTCCTATGTCTATTGATTTTTCTCTCTGTCTCTCTTTTTCTTTCTCTTTACTGTTGTTTATCTTTGTTATTTAATGAGATCTAGATTCTTGCTACTCAAGTTTGGCTTGAAAACTGAAAGGATGGGCTTCCATTGGTAATTCATTAGAAATGCAGAATATTAGATCCCACTCAGGATCTATTGAATCAAAACAATTTTAACAATAACCAGGTTATTTGTATGCTTAATTATATTGGGAATCAGAGATCTATATTACCAACTACAACTCAATCATTGTTTCTTGTTCAGATCATTTTTAGATATTTTTATCAGAAATTTTTACCTAAAAATAATTTAATAAGTAGAAAATTAGTGAGTGTTGCAAATCTTCAAGAAACCTCTTGATCCCACGGCCCTGTCTCACTTACAAGGTAACCACTACACTAAAATTTTTACTCAGCATTTCATGCTTCACATTACAAATTTAGCAATTATGTATCATTAATCGAAGTATTGTTCAATGTACCATGTTTTCAAAGTTTGTATGAATGGAATCTCATTGTTTATTTTTCATTTACTTGGTTTTCATTCATCATGATGTTTCTGAAATGCATATATATTTATTATATTGCTTTACTTCATTTCTTTTCACTGTAGAATATAATTCAATAACATAAATATTAAAAAATCTATTCATTCATAAGCTAATGCACACAAATTGGTTTCCATTTAGAGCTAGAACAATTCCTGCTGATATGAAACGTTTTTATATATCTTTGAAGTATATGACTAAGAGTTGAAATTTCTGTGCTGTTTAGGTATATATATTATATGGCTATACAATTTTCCATGTGTTTTTTCTCAGTTCATATATTTACCTCATGATGAGCCAGTAACAGTTCACAGACTGGTACATATTTCTAAATCACAATTTAAATAGAACTGAATAATATACTGATTCTGTGGAATTTACTGGAAAGAAAAACAAAATATAGTTAATCATAGATTTATTTATTATGACATTTTGTTATGACTCTTATAGCAAACATATGGAAACATTTTCCAGCTGATACAATGGGGTAATGCATGTTTTGTGTGTGTGTGTGTGTGTGTGTGTGTGTACACATGTGTATGGTACCTTAATGAGATACATGCAGTAAGGGAGCGCTTTTGTGTAACAAAGCATTAAAAAGAATAATATCCATATTTTGGAAAAGTTGTGAAAGAAAAACACTCTCATATGCTGCTTATAAGCACATATCTCTTTCCAGAGAAGATTGAACAAAGTGTGCCAAAATATATAACAAAATTCCTCTATAAGAATTTTATTTAGAAGAATTAAGGAAATCATAGGTGTATTATTATATATAGTTGATTATATATAGTGGATTATTCAATAGAAAATTTTAAATCTCTTCATATTTAACTATACCAAAACTTCAAGTTCATTAGGAATCATTTGTTTAAAAAAATCATGAATATATTGATAAGATTTGCTGTGGAGTTCAAAACTTATGAGAAAGGGAGGAATGCTAAAATCACACGACAGAGCAATTGAGGGAAATTTTCCAGCATGACTGAAACTTGGTAATATGATTGGATTACTAAACCAAAGATTCATTTTAGTGAAAAGACTTCAGAACCTAATATAAGTAATGGATGTACAGAACTGCAAATTTTGATAAAGTAGATTACTAATTAATTAGATAGAAATACCCTTATATTAAACAAATCCAATCATACTTTCAATAGTCTCTATAATTTTAGATAATTTATAAATGAATCCTTACTCTATGTTTTTGTTTAAAATAAATTTTTTTATTATCATATAAAAATATATCTACTCTCAGTTCTACACTGGCATGATTTCTTTTTCTTTTCCAAAGTGTTTCCTAAAAAAAAAAAAAAAGATACACTACATTAATTTATTGACATTAAAGTAGAATACCTTGTTTAGATTTTCCAATTTCTGTTACTCCTACCTGTATTTGGCTTTAATATAGTTATTTAAAATGAAGTTTTTATCTAAAATATTTTTGTTAAACATTTTAAAAATACAGTTGCCCCTTAAACAACATTATTTTGAACTATGCAGGTCCACTTATGTGTGGATTATTTCAAATAAATATATTGGAAAATTTTTGAATATTGTGATAATTAAAAAAAACTCACAAGTACACTATGTAGCCTAGAAAATTAAGAAAAAGTTAAGTATGTCATGAATGCATAAAAATATATGTAGATATGGCTGTTTTGTGTAAATGCAGTCCAGTTTACGATCAGGACCGCCTTATTTATAAAGTTGCTAAGCCTCAAGCCTTAAAGGGAAGAAATAAACACCAGCTGCATGTCTTTTGGTTGGGCAATAGCTTCCTGGACAATGACAATAATTTTCCTGAATTGACTTCATTCGATGATTTGCCCCCCAAGTCAGGAAGTATCGTACTTGTAAGAGACTGTCTTTTAAAGTTCTTTTGATATTGGCCAATGCCCCTAGCCAACCAGAACCCCACAAATTCAGCACCGAAGCCATCAAAGAGCCCCCAAATACAACATCTTTAATTCAGCTTCTAGAGCAGTTCCCCATTAAATGGGGAAAGAACAGACTCCTCAACAAATGATTCTGGGACAACTGAATTTGCGCATGCAAAATAATAATAACAATAAAAATAATAATTAAATAAATTTGCAAACCTTTCTCACTCCATATATAAAAATTAACTCAAAATGAATACAAGACCTAAATATAAGAACTAAAACCATAAAACTCTTATAAGGGTAGAAGCTTAAGAGTAAATCTTCATGATCTAATATTTGGCAATGGATTTTTAATATGATACCCATTACATACATACACACAAAAAATAATAAATAAATTGGAATAATAAATAAATTGGATTTCATGAAATTAAAAAGTGCATCAAATGACATATCAGAAAGTGAAAATGAATCTACAGCATGAAAAAACATTTGCAAACCATACATCTAAGAAGGGTTTAATATCCAGAATATAGAGAGACACATTTTAAAAACTCCTAATATTGAACAACAAAAAAGACAAACAACCCAATTTAAAAATGGGCAAAGAATATAAATATAAATGATATGTAAATGAAAAATAAGCATATGAAAATATTCTCAGCATAATTAATTATTGGGTAATTGCAAATCAAAACTGCAATTATACAGTACCAGTTTACACATACTAGGATGGATGTTGTCCAAAAAATGGAAGAAAGTTCTAGAAAGGATGTGGAAAAACAGAAACTCTTATACATTGCTGATAGGTAAATTGAGGCAGTCTCTGTAGCAAACAGTTTGATAATAGTGCAAGATAAAGTTAAACATAGAATTACTATATTTCCCAGAAATTCTATTCTTAGTTATATACTCAAAAGAATTGAAATCAGGGACTCAAGCAAATACTTGTATGCCAGCATTCATTGCAGCATTATCCACAGTAGTCAAAATGTGAAGAAATAAAACTAAGCACCCATCAACAGACAAACAAAATGTGTAGTATACATAAAATGAAATATTATTTAGCCATAGCAATGAAAGACATTCTGACACATACTATACAAGAATGAACCTTGAACACTTTAACCTAAATAAAACAAGCCAGACCCACTAGGACACATATTGTATGATTCCACCTATTTTTACTATCTGGAATAGACAAAATAATAGGGGCAGAATGTAGACTAGAGATTAGCAGGGACAGAATGGAGGGGAAATGGGGAATTAATACTTAATTTTAATAGTTTCTGTTTGGGGTGATGATAAACTTTTGGAAATAGGTGGCCCAACATTGTGAAAGTAAATTAATGCCACTGAACTGTACACTTAAAAATGGTTAAAGTGGCAAACATCATGTTATATATACAGATAT
Source organism: Microcebus murinus (assembly GCF_040939455.1). Lineage (NCBI taxonomy): Eukaryota > Metazoa > Chordata > Mammalia > Primates > Cheirogaleidae > Microcebus > Microcebus murinus. Next base: position 106,824,409 of record NC_134106.1, read on the forward strand.
AACTACATTACAAATTTTTAGGAAGGCAAAATTACACTTTTCAGATAAAAACATGTTTTGAGATCACACATCATGCAGTCTCTGAAAAACTCCACTGTACACTCAACAAGAGAATAAGAGTTAAAAAGGTAGAAAGCATCTCAATACTGATTCTCAACAAGGATGATTTGGCAAAGTCTGGAGACATTTTTGATTGTCACAACTCAGGCGGGGCTATGGGAAGGATGGCTGCTAGAACCTAATGAGGAGAGGTCAGGGGTGTTGCCAAAAAGTACAAGAGATCCCTCACAACAAAAAGCTATAATATCAAATATCAAAATTTATATATTTAAATATCGGAATTTATATAATATTGAATATCAAAATTTCCCAGCGGAGCCCCTAAGAAGCGCTTTGCCTCCTCCACGGATTTCTCAGCTTCGTTTTGCCAACTACTGCTCAAAGTTAAAGTTCAGTAGGGTTTAGGAGAAGTCTAATGTTTTACGATCCAAAATACCTAAAGTATACCATTCTTTAATAGAAAGTGTAAATCTTCATAGACACGGGATTTTTTTAAAGAAGAGAAAATGAGAAAGCATGTTTACCATTTACCAGTGGACAATATGTATTAACTTTCAAACTTAATATAGCACATCTTATATTTTCCTGGTTAGAGCTGGAACCCATACTACTAAGTGAAGTATCCCAAGAATGGAGAAACAAGCACCAGATATATTCTCCAGCAAACTGGTATTAACTGAGTAGTACCTAAGTGGACACATAGGTACTATAGTAATGGGGTATTGGGCAGGTGGGAGGGGGGAGGGGGGCGGGTATATACATACATAATGAGTGAGATGTGCACCATCTGGGGGATGGTCATGATGGAGACTCAGACTTTTGGGGGGAGGGGGGGAAATGGGCATTTATTGAAACCTTAAAATCTGTACCCCCATAATATGCCAAAATAAAAAAAAAAAGTGTGGAAGTAAAAGGTCTAAAGTTAAATCTTTAAATTGAAGATAATTTCATATATGGCATATGAAGGAGTAAACAGAAAGCTCTATAAATTCACCATATCTGATATGTGATTAACCCCAGGCACTTAATTTTCATTAGCCACCAAAAGAGTAAGGAAGGCCAGAGATGGTCCACTTCATTTCATCTTCAATTCTTTAAAGCAAAAGGCCTACGCAGACTGCGGTACTACCCATGAAGCGTATAGCTAGGTGCCTGCCTTATATCTCCCTGTTTAAAAACTCAGAATAGCATGGTTTAATAGCTTTGTTTAAGACCATGCTGTTTACTTTAGGATCCAAAAAAAAGTACCCTGTGTACTTCCTGCTTCTCACTCAAGGCTCAGCATGATTCCCCTGCAGAGTTTTACTTTTGCGTTGCTAAAGCAAATTCAAAAATGACTTCTACAAAGCAAATAATCACTGAGTCAGGGAACCTCAAAGAAGCTCAGAGAGAATGGCAGCTCCTCAGGAGGGACACACATGCTTATATGTGAGCTGTTCAGATGTGGAGTTGATATTGCCAATCTGAAAGAAACTAGACAAATTAGAGGACATCGCAAAAACTTGCAAGTTACCTTTTGCTCTTGGAAGGGTCTTCTGAATTCCCTGTGACAGCAGAGCCCAACTTTGCAGTCACTTGTTTTCTATCCCTTACACATACTTAGATGATAGCAAGCATCCTGCAGTAATCTTTGAAACCCATGCATAGTTATATTAGTAATATTTACACCAGCATATTCAATGATACCATGACAAGTACTGAAACTTTCTTTTTATCTTCATGCAATGCTATTCACTGATTTTATATCATGATTTTAGTTATAAATGGGACTTTTGATATTTGGATAACTTCATTGGCTTGAATTCATTGTAAAACAGGCATTCTAAATGCTGAATATCTGTAATAATAGCAGTGGTTCCATAGCAAGCAGCGTCTACTGGCTAAGCGCAATGCTCAATATTTTCCAAATAATATTCATGGAATCTTCACAACTTCTCCAAAAGGTAATATTATTAATATTATTGCCATTTTACATAGAAGGAGACAAATGCTTACATTTGGGGAGCATTAGGTCTTAGAAAATGATACCCAAAAGTATGGCATTTTGACGTACTTTCAACTAAAGGAAATTGGAAGCAACCTCAGAACCAAAGTCTCTCTGAACTCCTTCCCCCTGTCTGTCAATCCTCATTTTTTTTCCAAGCAAGTCATAGAAGCCATGTGACCCACTCTTCCCCAAGGTGGGTCACAGAAACTAGAAACTTTTCCCCAAAGCCAGCTATAAAACCTGGAAATATTACTCTAACCTTGCCCTGCCTTTCTGTATAGGAGCTGACCATAAAGAAATTATCTGACCTACCTTGTCTGACAGTAGGTATTAGATTAAGAACCTCATTTCAGAGGGTCCCACCATAGACCTGGGAGGAAGGAATGCTATACAGAGAGGCCAAGAAGAATCTGAACAGATAGGTCTTGCTAGATTTCTCCCTTAGTCTATTGCTATTACCGTGTTTCCCTGAAAATAAGACAAGGTCTTATATTTATTTTTCCTCAAGAAGACACCCTAGGGCTTATTTTCAGGGGATGTGTTATTTTTTTTTTTTTTAAGTACGGTACAACAATCTACATTTATTCAAATATAATTAAGTCGTCTTCTTCTGGAACATCATCATAACTCTCCAAACCCCGAATTCCATCCTGAATTTCTTGTGACTCTATTTCCTTTAGAATCACTGGCCCCAGTCTCTCATGTCGAGCAATAGAGCTCTCATGGGGAAGATGAAAACGGCTGCTCATCTTTACCACTCTGCAACGAAATGCATGGGTTGTGCAGATAGGCTGTGTAGCCACGCCCATCACTAGGTCTTATTTTCAGGGTAGGGCTTATATTACACAAATGCTTAGAAATCCTGCTAGGGCTTATTTCATGGGTAGGTCTCATTTTCGGAGAAACACGATAGCTCATACCTTCTTTTTCTACACTGCTGAATGATGATCATCAAACCTAAGCGTAAAAATGGACAGGTTTACCTGGATCTTTGGGTCTCCATTCCAGAAATCTCTTATGTCACGTAAAACTTTTATTAAATAAATCTGTTATGCTTTTCTCTTATTAACCTGTCTTTTTTTTTATGAGAGTGTCACCTTTTCCACCCGAACCGGAGGAATAAGACTACAAGCCTATGAGTGATAAAGCCTGGATTAGAATCAAATTTGTTAAATTCCTAAGTTCTCTCCCAGTAATCAATAACTGATAATTCCTTCTTATATCAATCCCATTATTTTAATTGTGTCTTTATCTTTAAAGAAATATCTACTTTCTTAGAAGTTTATGTAAAGAGTTTGTCCAGAGCCACTGATATTAGACAGATAGCCATGAACAACATCAATGAATGATATTAATAAATTATATCATTGTAATGATAAAGAGATACAATATGGACAGAAATTAATGACATGATTGGAAAGAACACTCAGGCAATAGTCTAGGGTCTCACAAATCAATACCACTAAGTATAGTATTTCTAGGTGTAGGTATCCCTGATCTTTAGCTATATGTAATCAATAATATATTCTTTTCATTTGGAACAAAAAATATCAGAAATTATAATTTCTATGTAACACTGAAGCCTGAAAGAAAGTTCAGATAATTATATTTCATATTTCTAACTCCAAATTTGTAATTTTAGCACATATAATAGGTGTATAATTGTATAAATGTGCAGAACTTTCAAAATTCTGTCCTTTTTGACCCTAAATGCCAATTCAAATGCCATCCTCTTCTTACTTAGAAAGAATTATCTTCCATTGTGTATTATCTTCCATTCACCAATACATTTTCTTATTGTGGCATTTATCTTATTCCACTTTATGTTATTAATGTATATAAATACTTAGTATTGCTCTTGCCACCACCTTTTGTAAATTACAAGTGATGAATTGACTTTCTGGGTGTTTTCTATCCTCAGCAGCACTGAAGAAAGAAAGAGTATGGTGTACAAGAAAGAAGTATCAGGTAAGTAATTTTAATAAGGTATTAAAAAAAATTAAAGTATAGGCCAGGCGTGGTGGCTCATGCTTGTAATCCTAGCACTCTAGAGGCTGAGGTGGGCGGATCACTTGAGGTCGGGAGTTCAAAACCAGCCTGAGCAAGAGCGAGACCCCGTCTCTACTAAAAATAGAAAGAAATTAATTGGCCAACTAAAATATATAGAAAAAATTAGCCGGGCATGTTGGTGCATGCCTGTAGTCCTAGTTACTTGGGAGGCTGATGCAGCAGGATTGCTTGACCCCAGGAGTTTGAGGTTGCTGTGAGCTAGACTGATGCCACGGCACTCACTCTAGCCTGGGCAACAGAGTGAGACTCTCTGTCAAAAAAAAGAAAATTAAAAGTATAATAGAAAACACTAACTTTTAGCTATGATATATAGTAATAGAAAAATAAATTTTTCCCAACCTTTAATTTGCAAAAATCCATTTTTTAATGTTTTTGACAAGTCAGTACATTTTTTATTAAAATAAAAATTTCAAATTTTCAAGCTGATACTATACTATTACTAATATGTTTTTCTTGTAGAATAAATGCAATTGATTATTAGTAGCAGTAACAAATATTAGAAATGTAACTTTCTGTCCCAAGCGCACTGACACTTATACTTGTATCACAATAGTTTAAGTTTGTTGGGCAGCAAATGTAGATTATTTTTAAGAACATTATTAATAGTGTTCATCTGTCACCACTATTTCAAATTTTTATAAATTTCAAGATGGTGACTCTCATGCTATTCTACTAGGTGTGGAGAATAACAAGAAATCCATCTAATGCACTGAAGATGCAGGAAGAAATAAAAACAATTTTCTGCTAATTTGCAGCCACGGGTGAGGCTGCTATTGTATAGACATAGTGTTCAAATTTATACAACTTTGTAAAAGTATGGATTACAAACTAAGGAATTATTAAAGTGACACCAGATTGACGGCTCTACCTGATCCTCAAGATTCAACAGATAAATTTCAATGGAAAATTATTTTTTAAAGTTAGTGATGAATAAGGAAAAAAAAATACATCATGAATAAATCAATAGATAAATACAAAAATAATAGAGTTCCCAATAAAATCAGTTCTTGGATTTGACAGATTCAGATATAAAATATCTACATATAGTATTCTTAAAATTAAGAATTAAAATAACCAAGGAATAAAAGGCCATCAAAAAAAAAGAAAGCATTTTCAAAAATACCAATCACTTAGAAATGAAAAATACAATCACAATCAGTATATTTAGAAATGAAAAATAAATATTATTCCTAAGGTAATAACTTAATAGATGTGTTTCATAGCATGTTAGACAAAACTGAAGACTTGCTAAAGTGAACACAAGAGTAAAGAAATTATCCAGAATACAGCTCAGAGAGAAAAAAATGAAAATTAAGAAACAGAGGTTAAGAGATATGGAGAATAGAATGAGATATACAATATACAACTTCTGCTTTCTGGAAGCACAGAAGAAAGCTATTGACCTAGATAAACTATATAAGGAGATGAGGGTTTATATAAAAGTGTGGTCATACCTTAAAACAATATCTAGATCCTTCCACAATGCAAAATCAATACAATCAGTACCGAACATTATTCATGTTACTTCAACACAAATCTTTGTGTGTGTTTCTCTGTCTTTCTCTGGCTCTCTAATTTGGTCTGTCTATTTACAAAAAAAGATTGACATGAATTGTTTAATATTGCAAGATATGCTTCTGTTGTGAATACAACACTAATTTTTACATACCAGGGAACCCCATGTGTCTCAAAAAGAATGCTTAGCATTCTGGAAAATGATACTTGTAGAAGAACCTATGCTATTCACACAATTTGACACATTCATTAAATTGTGTTTTTCCTTAATCAATTATTTCTATCATTCAAGTTCTCATTTTCACAAATAAGGTCCGTGTTTATGTAAGTGGTAGCACACGACATTCAGAGCATGCGTTTTTTTTCCCCTCAAAGACTTAAGAGATATAATGAAATGTGTCCTTGGGACCTGAAGAGGGTTGGTCAAGTCTCAAGAGTGGTTGCTTAGTTATATGTCTTACTTCGTGAACACTAAGGACTAGATCCTGAGAGAAAAAGGCATTGATAGTTAAGGTACTGCTTTCATAATTGTGATAACGAAGCTCTCTCTAAGTGTAGTTCTCTGAGCAGGGGCCTCTCCTGACTGGTGTAAGAGTGTTACAAGTGTAATGCGGAGGAATAATGAAGTTCAAAAATAAAGATCAAGTTTATTTCTAGTAGGGAGGGAGTGCGTGCTGCATCTGTATTGCTTCTATTTGTAAACGGTGCGGTTTACTCACAGGTGTTTAACATTATGCTTCATAACTTTCAGAGATAATTAATTGTACAAATATCCCATTCTCCAGTTCCACAATTCCCTAATGATCTCTCTTGTAATTGCTGTTTAAAAATCATATAAAGTATGTTTTTGATACACAGCTTGTATTTGCCATTATGATGAATATTAAATATTAAAATTGGTGAAATTCCATATAATAATAAAATCACATTAGCATAAAATATCTTCAGTGCATGAATCCCTTCATCAATGAACACACTGGCACTCTGATTCTCGATGCTAATATACACAAGTGAAATGTCATTATCACGAGGAGCCGTCTGTTTCTAAGTTGGACAGCATTAGTTGTTAGTTCTGTGGTATGTGTGCCAAAACCTCCTTGTCTGTCACTTTATTCATTCACTTTATCCAAAATGTTGTTCCTATTTTGCTTTTTGAAGTCACATAAAACAAATACATTTTTCAATATAACTGAATTATTACAAATGTCTTTTTTTGTCATCTTATATAAACAATGAAAAGCATAATGTTAACTATCGGAATCCTCACTCATCATTGAAAGTCCCTAAAATTTGCTACTCTAGACTCAACTTAATATTCCAAAGGTGGAGTAAATCATCTAAGAAAAATACTGCTTTTTATTTTGTAACATTCAAGAAATTAGCACATATACATTTTGATACCAGCACATATACATTTATCTTCAACTGGCTAGATAAATAGAGGATAGAGCAGATTGAAGAAAAGCAATTATCAACTATACTATTTCAGAAGTTGAGTAAAATAATCATTACAGAATGTTTGATATATTAAATTTCATATTGAAGGTTGGGTTTAACATTTTTAAACTATTACAATGATCTTAGATATTAAGATTATAACTTAATATTACCTTCCCTCTTGCCTAATTCATGCAAATATTTGGTAAACACACTCTTTGTTCCTATCAGTATCTTTAATTTAAAAAATGCTTTGATTATTGCATAACAAACTAAAGAATCACATTATATCCAACTAGAATCTGCTAGCAAAGCCAATGCTTTAAGTGTTATGCTCAGAGTGGCAAAGCTACAGAAACAAGGTTTTCATCCACCATGCATTTTTATTAATATTTCATCTACCACTGATGAAAATCATTCAGAGACAAATTTTGGCATATTGATATTTGGGACCATAAATGATCAAATGAAGTTTAGAATATGAAGATATAAATTCCTTCATGCACATTTCCATTTCCATTCAGAACGTAACTCTTATGTTTATTACTGTAGTTTTTTGGAGGCTTGGCTTTACAATCACTTTATAGTAAGCTCCACTAGTTTAAGAAGTTAAAATTGTATTTTTAGCCCATGAGTCATATACTTTTTCTTTCTTTCTACTACAATGATTCTTTTATATTTGTTTTTATATAATGTGCTTATATTTGAGTGTTAAAAGAAAACCAAGACTAATGCAGAATTCAGTATGTCATATACAATCGCATAAGAAATGTATTTCATGAATTGTGTGTTGCATAGAAATCAGTGTCTCCTTGGTTCACCTGTTGGGGCAGATGCAGGTTGCAGCACTAACCACAGAAAAAGAGGAGGGGGGCAAAAAAAGAGAAGGCCAATGAGCATTTAGAACCAAACTTGCCACAGTAGGAACTTGAGGTTAAGGGACTTTTCCTTGGACAGCAGCATGCATAGAAACTAGAAGCTCATGTCCAAAGGCAACCTTTTGTCATTAATGTACATTCACATAGGAAAAATCACACCCACCAGAGCCACTACAGTTTACAAATTTCATGGCAACCCCTCAAAGTTGCCCTATAAGGATAAAACTGGGGAGGGCCCTTAGCTCTAAGAACTCTCTATCCTTTTCCCAGGAAAATAATGACTATTCTGCATACCATTTAGCAAATCATAAGGTATACCCATAAAAGTGGATCTGGGGTAAAACCCAGGGTCTTCCCACTCAATGGAAATAGACTCATTTCCCTGAGGAAATGGACTTTCACTTTCCATTCTGTGCTGAAAAGCCTGCAATAAAAGCAGCTTGTGTGGGGTGCTAAGTGTCCATCATCACTCCATGGCACTGGCCCTGCTTGAGATTTTTCCAAGCAAGGAGCCAAAGAAAGAACCAGGACAACGGCCCTCAAAAAAATCAACGCTGACAATCAATAACAAAATAAATATTTAAGTATTTAAATAGACTTGTCCAGATTAATATTGAAGGTTTGCTTGCTTTATGTTTTATAGATTTTTTTTTTTGCCATGACAAATTTTTTTTACATTCTAATCTAAGGGAATGGCTATCATAATTTACATATTTAAACATAAATATGTACTGCATCAATTTTTTAGTGACAAAATGTCTTCCTAATAATAATTACTTTTTACAGAATTCTAACTAATCATCTACATTAAACTTATTGGCTTAGGTTTGGGTAGGTTTCAAGAAAACTTTATAATAAAATTCATTACTATGTAAGGTATGGGCATTCAGAAGAATGGTTTTCAGATATTGATTTAACAGTAACCAGGAAGTAATACCCGGTGGCACCCAAACTGTATACTCAAACTGTATATTCTCAGTGTTCTTTATGGATAATCTAGACTCTAAATCTTTTTAATTTTAATTAAATTTTGTTGTCTATGTACTTAAGAATAAAAACATTTTATTTTACTGTTTATACAAAAGTAATTTAATTTGGAGCATAAATAGGAATGGCAACATTTGAGTCTACTAGATTCTTAAAGTACACAACAAAGAACTCCACAATTTCTATAAATATAACAGTAAATTATAAATTAAACAAATGTAACAGTAAATTAATGAAATCCAAATTTGCAAGTGTTTGCAGTGTTATTATAAATTAAACTACAATTTTGGATTTATGAGAAGATTATTCAAAGACAGTATTCATTAATATAAAGAGTAAAATTCATAATAGTAAAATTAAGTGCATCTATTAACAATTTGGAAATATTTTATGTAATAACTAGAATATTATGTTATCTTTATAAAATCAATTTATAGATGAATCATAACTAATTTCTTCGTTTGCAAATATTTTGAAAATTTATTTTGAGAGCTTTGTACTCTGTTTTAACCCTTCTTCTTACGTTATCTTAATTAATTAGCTTACAAAATATATTTTTGTGGCTTCCCTCATGTCCATTCAAAACTGCTATAGTTAGCATCATATGTGAGCACTTTGTCCCAGATATCATCTCTTGTCTCTGGTATCCAATCCACTAAATTTGGCAACATGCATTTCTTGGGAAAATCAAAGAAAGCTCAACGATCATCTTGTAACAGCTTTGTTACTCCACAGCTGAGTAGCCTCAGACTCTGCTGTTCTGTGTTTCAAGGCCAGTACGAAGAGAGCTTAACTTGATCACATCTTTGAGTTAAGATTTTTATGTTTTTCTTGGCCTAAGGTTTTCTTAGCAGGGCTGCAAGTTGTCATGGAGTAACTATCTTCCTATTATGCTGTCCTTTGAAGCATGACATCATGACTAAAGATGAAAGACATATACTGGATTGCAGACACCTGAGCTGAATTTTGATGGCCTTTCTAAAGAATAATGTCATCTCTGGGGACAGAAAACCATGCTCTGTGGTTTACCAGAGGACCAGTCGCTGCTTTAAAGAGAAAGGAGAATAATTTCCTGGAAGGCCAATGCTAAAAAATATGTCATAAATTGCTTAGGGTTAGTGGATTCAGTCTTAATGAAAATTGCCTAAACACAATATTAGGCAAATTCTTTGGTACAGTACTAAAAGTAAATTTTATCAACCTCCAACTTCCTTTAAACTAGAAAGTCACTTTATATGCAATAATTATATAAGTAAGCATAAATATTTGCATTGTGTCTTATAATTTAAAAGGTTACTTATCTCATGAGGTTTTTTTTTTTCTTTCAAATAACCAAGTGTTTTGAAAATTATACAGGTAAGGATTCTTAATTTTGCCAATCATACAGATAAGAGTGGTTAGGACACGATTTTCTAGGTAAGCAATCATAATTCATATTCTGGTTTTTAATAGTAATATTTTACTATTTAATAGTAATATTTTCATTTCTGTTGTATTTTAGAGAATATATGAATACTTTTTTTTTTTTTTGAGACAGAGTCTTACTTTGTTGCCCAGCCTAGAGTGCCGTGGCATCAACCTAACTCACAGCAACCTCAATCTCCTGGGCTCAAGCTATTCCAGCCTCAGCCTCCCGTGTAGCTAGGACTACAGGCATGCACCACCATGCCTGGCTAATTTTTTCTATATATTTTTAGTTGGTCAATTAATTTCTTTCTATCTTTAGTAGAGACAAGGTCTTACTCTTGCTCAGGCTGGTTTCAAACTCCTGACCTTGAGCGATCCACCTGCCTCGGCCTCACAGAGTGGCAGGATTACAGGCGTGAGCCACTGTACCCAGCCTATAAATACTTTTAATAATTTGCCATTAAATGTTCTCTGAGTATTTTTTTAAATGTTAGCAGAAAATAAAGTTGAATTATAGAATAGTTTTGAAGTATTATATGAGATTATCATGAAAATTTTATTTCTAGCACATTAACCTAATACAATAAGTTCTGTGATTGTAAACTGTCCTGAAATTCCTCGCTCTGAAACAACTTACTCTGATGTTGTTGCTGTAAAATCTTACAATAAACTATTTGATTTGGATACATTTTTATATCTTTTATTGGAATGTTGAGGGAAAGAAATCAATGAATGCATGGGGGAGACCACTCATTCAAACAATACTCATAAAAATAAGTTTGTTTTTGTTTGTTTGTTTGCTTTGAGCATCTCCTATTTGTCAGACACTGTGCTATGTGTTGGGAATAAAATATATAGCAAAAAAAGAGAAACTGAACACCTACTTGCAATTTAGTAGAGGAGGGAGATATTAAACAAATAATTGCATAAATGAATGATTTCAACATTGACAAATGCTGCAAAATGTGTGCTGATATGAATGCTTATAATGGAAGATGTGATTTAATTTAGGAGTTAGAGAACAGTCTCTTAAGGAAGTGAAAACCTGGCTGAGTTCTGAAGGATAAATAGTATTAATAGGAGAAGGGGTTTGGAGAAAAGAAGGAGAAGACTTTGACACAACATATACAAAGTTCAAAAGACATGTGGCATGTTAAATTGCTTTTAAAAAGCATAGTCAGTTTAAACTAGGAAGTGAGAGGATGTATTTTTGAGAGCAAGTTGCCACATTTTATACTTACTTAAAACTAATTATCCATTATTTATATCCCCTTTTACACAAGAGTAACTAAGACCTAAAGGTATTTAAAGTGAATTAACCAAAGTAAATACATAATATACAGCAAAGCATGGAGTTGAACCCCAATTAAGACTGACTTCTGGCCAGGCGCGGTGGCTCACGCCTGTAATCCTAACACTCTGGGAGGCTGAAGTGGGAGGATCGCTCAAGGTCAGGAGTTCAAAACCAGCCTGAGCAAGAGCAAGACCCTTTCTCTACTACAAATAGAAATTAATTGACCAACTAAAAATATATAGAAAAAATTAGCCGGGCATGGTGGCGCATGCCTGTAGTCCCAGCTACTTGGGAGGCTGAGGCAGAAGGATTCCTTGAGCCCAGGAGTTTGAGGTTGCTGTGAGCTAGGCTGACGCCAGGGCACTCACTCTAGCCTCGGCAACAGAGTGAGACTGTCTCAAAAAAAAAAAAAAAAAGACTGTCTATTCTTTCTAAAATTATCCCCAGCCTCCCATATGAAAGAGGCAAAGACTATAGAGAATTGCAATAGAATTAAGTCAAATTCTTAGATAATGGGGAGATACATGACTTTGATAGGTAAATCAGTAGTACTGCTGACCTGAGCCACATTGGTGTGCAGAATATCAATCAGAAAATTAGTGATCCAGACTTTATTTATACTTTGATGTTTTGCTTATGGTGGATTTTTTGCATTAATTTGGATTTTTTAAAAATAATGTTTATCTTGATTATGAGTTTTTTGATACTTTCTTAAATTTTGTGTCCAAGATAAATGTCTCAATCATTTCTTCATTGTCTCAGACATATAGGAGGGAAAAGAGGACAAGGATCTGAGGGTATATGCCAACAATGATAATAATATGAACCACATAATCAAGGTGTCTAGAGAGGAACACGAGCACATACAAGAAATTATAAATAAGGAATGACGGGTAGTGAAAACTATAGATCATGATGAGATTTAAGCGCAGTTTTGGAGTAGGGGTAGTGGAAGAACTGAGAGCTTAGTGGGTGTTGCTAAGAGTTTGGTTTCCTTGAAATCAAGATTTTGGAAGAATGAAAGTATTGGTAATGATTAATATAAAGGAAATGACTTGAAAAAAGACTCCATGATACTAATTACAAAGAAAAATCTTTTTTCCAAAGACTGCTGGAATTATATTTGAGGCTAACTAGTTACTATGATAAGTTTTATTTGCATTTACTTAATCCAAAAAAATTTATTTGTGTGATATAAAAATTATTTTGGTCTGCTTAAGTGCGGATGACGTTGGATCACATTGTTTATTAAGTGGCTTAAATATTTTTTGACTTATTTGATGCCAAAATTTAATAAAGTAGATGAAATAAGAACCAGAAAGTAGAGCTCACAATCAGGTTCCATTTTTATTTTGAACAGGAGCTCATCTTCAAGTAACGAATTTCTGCAAGACTTTTTAAAGTCTTAAAATAAAACTACAAGTGATAAATTCTAATTATGGTGCCTGACTTTTCCCACTGTCTCTAACAGCTTCTCTGATAAATGACTGTATGTGTAATATGGAATGTTAACAACTGAATCGGAACATCCTCACCATATGTCTGTCACTGTAGGTAAAGTCCAGAAGGATGGTGAGAATATGAAGACACAGGGCAAGTTCTGCTTCTAATTACTCAGAAGTAAAATCTGATGGTTGACAGATAATTAATGAGATGTAAAATTATTGCTTCAAATGTTTGGAGATTAATAAATTGGAATATTTATGAAAATGTATGCAAGCCTAGGAGTTAAAGCAAATAGTTTCCACTCAGAGAAATATATACATTTAACCAAAATTGTTCTCAACATTATATCAGCTGCAAAATTCATTAATTCAAACACAAGAGCTTCAAATCATAAATCTTGGTGAGGTTACACCTTTTTAAAACTGCAAATTGAAGTTAACAGATCAAAATCAATTAGGCCTGCTAATCTGTTCACAAAGGTGTAAATTCTTAATCAGAATTTATTACAAAGCTGACAATGTAATTTAAGAGCACTACTTAAATCTTGATCAGACAATTCAACTTTCAAACTCAGGTCTATTTTTTTTCTCTCTTTTATTTTTTTTGGTTTTTTTTTTGAAGGAAATAAAAAGAGTCCATTTTGATGTTAGTACCAAATGACAATTTCATTAACATTAAGTGCATAAATACATATAAAGTATTATACACAAGTATAAGACACAATTTATGTGCTAGAAATTATACTACTCAGCATCAGGATTTTGGAATATTTTGTGAGAGTTGATACTCACTATTTATATAATTGATATATTCATGTAATTTGGAATAGATCACATGGGATTATTTTCCCTAAAATTCCTATTTTTAAAACTATCTCAATGATATTCTGGATTTTCTATAATGAGTACTTCAGAGCAGTGTAGTACCTTTTGAAATAAAGTCAGCTGCACTTTCATCACTGCTACTAGTGAAATGAGGTTCCATCAGCTTCAAATTGTTCAGCAGAATGACTAGTTCCTTGAGATGTTTTACAAATTATGCAGTACTAATTGCCTTCAGAAATGACATGGAATATTTGTACTGCCTAACTTTAGAGATTAATTTTTTTTTTTTTTTACTTTAAACCCAGTGGATGTTTATTGGGAGTCTATTATAGGTGAAAACAAGTTATTCAGATGGGATATTGATGAATACTATGAAGAACTTAAGGTCTCATTTTGTATTGCTAACAAAGCTGTCTTTGGCTTATGTGAGAGTACATATGCCTACATGATGAAAATAAATCTATCAAAAGTTAATTGCATTAAAATTTCTGAAATCTTAATCGCTGAAAGTATCTTAAATTTGGATGTGTGCACTTTTGTATATTATTTGGAATATTTTGTTATACCTCTTGATTTTAAAATTTTAAATTCAAAATTTTATGAAACTAATAAAATACAATTGTATCATTTGTATTTTAATATTTATTCAAAGCCTAGTACATAATGAGAAACGTCTAAGTGTTCATTGATTTAGGAGTAAAAGACATAAAAACAGCATCCTCTTTATAAAATCCACGTAAACGGCCTGAGACATATATTTTATAGTGTTTAGGGATAATATAATCTAAACAATTGATTGATGAAGAAGCTGCACTGCAGACAGGTTGAATAGCTTGTCAAAGATAATTGCTACCACAGTCTCTAACATTCAAATCTTGTTATTGTGTCCAATGTAGCAAATTTTAACCATATCATTATACACTGCGGCAATTCTGCGATTGTTAAGGAAAATGAAAAAAGACTGACATAATAAGATTTCTTTTATAACTTCTTTAGTTTGAGGGGTTTTGGTTTAAAATGCATTTTATATATATACAGAGAGAGGGAGAGAGAGAGACACTACAAACATGAACTAGCAATTTTCAAAGAAAGTCACTACTCATATTAACTCAATGCTAGTTAGAAATTAGAATTTCTAGAATGAAAGACTACTTTGGAAAAAAAATCTACCTACAAGTACTAATTTTTAGTACTTATTTTGTAGAGCTGAGATGATAGAGGGTCACAATGTCAAAGAAGCATTATATAGACATCAGTTTTCTAATAAATGTCTGAGTAGGAAATGTTTTAGTTAATCTGATTCTAAAGCTATTTTGAAATCATCAGTGAATCTTAGAAAGCCTTTTAAAGAGGATTTATTTTCAACAACCCCTCAGGTTAAAATGGTTAACAGCTGAATTAAGTGCTGTACCTTCAGTGACCTGAAAGTGGAAGGGAAAGAGCACAAATGAATAATTTGTAGAAATGTTGTACTTTATTCCCATTAAGCACAGAGGGAAAAAATGAAGAGAAACTTGGTTACTGAACAGAAGAATTTTAGAAATGAAAATGGTTTTAAATAAAATTGGGACACTTTCCATGTGTCAAGCACTTTGCTAAATACTTTATATTCATTATCTAATTGTAATTCTCACAGTGCATGATATGTAGAGTCCTAAAATCTTCATTTGGCTAATGTAGGCATCAGAGTATTCTAATCTTACTTTCTTTTTCAAATTAAGCAGCTGAAATTCAAAAAGGGAAAAGACTTCCTCAAGATATCTTATGAGTGAGGTCAATAGATGAGAACTTCTGACTCTCTTGATTCCTAGCTCCTAATTCAGTATTTAATTGCCTCCATAAAAATTATATATGTGTAGAAATATATATATATATAGAGAGAGATAAATATGTATGTGTGTGTGTATAAATGTAAGACATGTGTAGAGTCTCACTAAAGTTAAGTATATCATATTGTATAAACATCCTTTAAAGATATTCTGTAGTAGAAATATTATCATTTAATTTTTTTATATAGATGAAGTTAGATTCTTTTATTTCAAAAATAAAAGCACATGCATTTGCTTATTGCTTTTTTAAGTACGCCATGTCTCATTTTAGTAAAAGGCTTATAATTAAGTAGTAAACTTGTTTGATTTGACTTTTGTAATTCTTATACTTTTGAAATTTATTTCAGTCAAATATTACAATAAATACTTAATTGTTTTAAAAGATAAGAAAGTGTGTTTTCTATGTCATTCTCCATAATTAATTAATTTCTGCAATAGCAAAGGGATCAAACTTCTATTGGATAATGTATGTAACTGTTAATTTTGCCTTAAAATCCTTCCCATATAAATATTAAAATAAATATGAAAATAAAACTAGATAAGTTAACTCTTAGTGTCTGACCATGATAGTAATTCATCTTCACTTCAGAAAATATGTTAAAATATATATGTATAAGTGGCCTTAAATATGAGTAGTGAATTGAGAACATCTTGAATTCTTAAAAGATTTCTAGTGACTAACTTTTTATTAAAAGGCCATATAGAAAATTTATTACTACTTTGATTGCTATATTCAGGAATATGTCAATGGTAAAGCATTTAAATGTAGCTTGTCAGATTTACCGTAATCCTTCTAATTTCTTTGCAACTTCTTAATTTTGGTAAATTTGTATATATAAAGAATTTGCATGTATGTGTATTTATAAATTTTTCTAAGTATCTTGAATTCTCAGACTGCAAAAGGCCTATTTTAACTATTGATTTTTTAAAAAATTGTCTTTGAATGTATTGGAAGTAGACATGCATTAACTGTGACATGATTGCACCTCAGTTTTTTTCTTTTTTGGACAAACTGATAT
The DNA here is from genome assembly GCF_040939455.1 of Microcebus murinus. Lineage (NCBI taxonomy): Eukaryota > Metazoa > Chordata > Mammalia > Primates > Cheirogaleidae > Microcebus > Microcebus murinus. The sequence goes on from NC_134106.1 coordinate 106,841,162, forward strand.
AATCTACATGACATTTGTTTCTGTTTGTTTTTTGGGGGAAAGAAACTGGAACCCAGTGTTACCTTGAAGTCATGGAATACTTTGTTTAAAAAGACAAAGTTACTAAGTTTGGTTGTATCTTTTTTGTTAATATTCAAATTAACTTGTTTAGATATTTATGTATAAGTAATGCCTCATTCATCCAGAGATAATCTGGCAGTCTCATCAAAATGAAATATAATTAAAAAACTTGGAATAGTTTTTTAAAAAATGCCTCTGAGCAAGCCACATGAGTCACAAAGTATATATGTTAGAACACATGCATTTGTTTTTATGTGAGATTTTAATAAATTCGATTATTTGATTTCTCAGCCCATCACATATTAGCAGTTGAGAAGCGATGGCTTGAAAGGAAGGAAACTGAAAAAACTATGAGGAGCATACACTGTCCAAAAACATTTAGTGTAGGGACAGCCAGCCAGCCTGGAGGACATCACTGCTTTACGTCATCTTCTGAGAATTGTCCTTTATTATGCCTCTGGGTCATCAAGACAGGGTGAATTGCATATGCAAATATGTAATACATGTTTGAAAAGTTTTATCTTAAAATGATTAAAATTTTTTTAAAAACTTTAAAAGAGATAAACAGAAGTTTCCTCAAACATTTTATTCATGTTGAATGCCTTTTGCAATGATGACTATATCAGTTGTTGTAGTATTTTAAAATCTGCATAGTGTTTTAGGCTTGTTAAAACATTGCTGTCCCGTGTACATCCAGCTCAACGTGTGGTTTATTGGAACTATTTTGATAAGCAAGATGACTGGAAAATCTCTACCCCTTTCTGAGCAGTATGCTTCTTGTCTTAGAATTAAATGAATGCCGCACAGGTCCAGATGTATGTTGGTATAGCCTTGAAATGTCTCTACATTTGGGGAGACTTCATCAGCCCCTTTTTCATGGAGGGAAAACTTAGGAAATGTCTTCGAATTTCTGTTTTAGATTGTATTGGATCCCAATTAATTCGTATGTACAAAGTTATGCTATATAATTGTAGGCCATTATCCAAATAACCCACCTGGCTTTCCATCTAAGAAGTAAATTAAATAGTTATAAAAAAAAAATATATATATATATATATGTAAAAGAAGATAAAAAGTCATCCACTGTTCAATAATAATTGCTCATATTTTAATTTTTTCTATAAAAGAATATATAATTATGTATATGTATGTATAATTGTGTATGTATGAATGTGTATATGTATATGTACATGTGAGTGTGTGAGTGAATGTGAATCTGTGTAAACATGAAGGTATACTTATTCTTTTAAGACACCAGTTTCACATACCCATATATAATAAAAATCTTCTGTGTCAATATTTTTGTATAGATAAAACTCAGTATTATAGTTAATAATGACCTCTTCTCATGAAATGAAATTTTAACTGGGCTTATTGCCGATTAAAAAATAACATTAATTGATATTTTCATAAGTATGAAAGGAAAAAATATAAATTAATCTTTGTCATTATGTTTTTATTAATATATTAATAAGATATTTTCCTAATTTCTTTTGTTTCAGTGCTTATTATATGGAAAATTAGCAGTTCATAATATTGAATGTAAAATTTGCTTGGACAAATGCATGATTTTTATTTCCTGCCTTATACATTTTCCCATTTTCCAAATTCTTTGTGGTTAACATGTAGTATATTCATAAATTCAAAAACTAACATTAGAATATTTAATAAGATAAAATTTAGAGAAGTTGAAAGTTTAGATTCTTTAAATTGAAGTATTTTTGGAAAAAATTGATTTAAAAAGTCAGAATAGTTGAATATAGTGGTAAGAGGTAGTTTATGTAAAAGGGTTTTAATAACTACCTTTTGAAATAAAATATAAGCAATAAGAAAGTAGTATTTGAAGTAATTTCTCAGCTTCATATTGAGTGTGACATATCATTAACCACAATCAATAAATTAATATAAACGTTGAGTTCATCTTGTAGAGGGATGTACTCGAAATGCAATTAATATGAAGACATGTAAGAGAGTGTCTTACAAAGTCAAAAAGTAGCAGAGGATCTCTAATTCTGAATGTGTCATGCAGGAGACCAAGACCAGTATTTCTAGAATTTTAATGTGCTTGTGAATCACCTAAGGATCCTTCTAGTATTTAGATTATGATTCAGTAGGTCTTGAGGGAGATCTGCTATTTTGCATTTCTAAGAATTTCCAAGTAATTCTCATGTTGCGGGTCTGTGGGACTACTCTTTGAATTAAAGGAATTTAGGTATTCTACTAATTACTTTTTGTGTATAGGCCATCGGTTTGCAGTACTATGCTAAATTTGTAGATGATACATTTAAAGATTAAAGTGATTAAATAATTTAGGAAAATTCTGACGAGTGCATTATTTTCTTACTGCTACCGTACCAAATTACCACAGACATGGTGGCTTAAAATAACACAAATTCGTTATCTTCAAGTTCTAGAGGTAAGAAGTCTGAAATGGGCTTAAATCAAGGTGTTGTTAGTGCTACATTCCTTCTGGAGATCTTAAAGGGCAGACTATTTCCTTGCCTTTTCCAGCTTCTACATCCTCCCCTACCCCCATTTGTTGGTTCATGCCCTCATTTCTTCTTTTTCTAAGCCAGCAAATTCAGGCTGGTTCCTTCTCACTTTGCTACATCTCAAGTTCTCTACTATAGTCATGACATCTCCTTCTCTGACTCTCACTTCTTTCTGTCTCCCTCTTTCACTTTTAATCCCTTATAATTATATTGGGTCCAATTGGATAATCCAGTATTATCTTCTTATTTTAAGGACAGTTGATTAGAAACCATCATTTCATTTTCAACCTCAGTTCCCCTTTGACATGTGCTATAGGTTGAATTGTGTCCCTCCAAAATATATGTCCTATATTAAAACATATAAAGTCCTAAACCTTTAAACATATAAAGTCCTAACTCCCAAACTGGGAACATGACCATACTTGGAAATATGGTCTTTGCAGTTGCAGTCGCAGTCAAGGTAAGGTGACATCATTATGGTTGGCTTCAATCCAAAATGAAATATGTCTTCATAAGAAAAGGGAAATTTGGACACAGAAACACAAGGAGCTTGGTATGAAATGGAAAAGGCAGGTGTGTGATGAACATGCAAGTTAAGGAACACCGAGTATTGATGGCCACAACAAAAAGCGAGGAAGAAACAAGGCAATGTTCTACTCAGTCTCAGAGGAATCATGGTCCTGCTGAGAGCTTGCATTTAGAGAGTTAGCCTCTGAAACTGTGAGGGAATAAACATCTGTTGTGTTAAGCCATCCAGTATATTCTACTTTGTTATCACAGCCACAGGTAATTAATGCACCATTTAATATTATACATGCACAGGTTCTTGGGATAAGAACCTTGGGATAAGAATTTAATATTATACATGAACAGGTTCTTGGCATCTCTGGAGAGCCATCGATCTGCTTACTACAAGCAGAAAATGATTTTGTAGTTGATTAAAATATGGTAATGTTCTATATAATATTTTGAGAATGATACATTGCCCTCAAGCCACCTTTAGTGGATGCTCAAAACAACAGCATGGGGGATATAGCCTTATGAAGATCAAAATGGAATTGTCCTGAATAGACTGCTAATGTCTTACCAAAAAAGTTGACTATAACCTTGATTCACAGATGATGAATAATTAAAACCAATGATTTAAGATATCCAAAATCTATGAAATATTAACTGGTATGGTTCTTTCTGGTCCTGATTACTCTTTATATTATTAAGGATGGATTTCTAATGGTGCAATTTTTTTCTCACTTTCTCCCTTTGTTATGTGTTAGTAAGACAAATTTGGAGATATGACTTGACATCTATAGCTCTTCTTCTTACTCTATTTCTATTTTGATATAGGCCAGAAAAGCAGAGAATATGGTGTTTTAGTTGTTTTCAACCACACAGTTAGGTTAGCACTAAAGTTGCCAACACCAGAGTACACAGGACTGGGTAATAGGCTAAATGACTGTGTTCCCCAACAATCCATAGGTTGAGGCCCTATTTCCCAATGTGATATTATTTGAAAATGAGGCTTTTGGGAGGTATAGGTTTAAATTAAATCATGTAGAGAGTGTTTCAGGATGGGATTAATGCCCTGTCAATAATAGTAAGAAAGAGAAGTCTCTTTCTCCCTCTCTTTCCATGAGCACATAACAAGGAAAGGTTACAAGAGTGCACAGTGCAAAGGCAGCTGTCTATAAGATAGGGAATGAGTCTTCATCAGACACCATATTCATCATCATTTTAAACTTGGACTTTCCAACCTCCAGAACTGTATTAAAATTCTGTTGTCTAAGCCATTCTGTCTATGATATTTTGTTATAGTAGCCATAGCAGAGTAAGACAGACAATTTCAAGTGTCTGCTTTCCTGCAAAATAGGCCATATTTTTTAATATTGTCCTTATTAGTAATAAATGGGACATATAATTTATATAAAACTTATTTATTTTTCTTATTCTTCAATTGGTTCAAAACTCAGGAAGGGAAAGGAAGTACTAATTAATTAAAAGTTTTGATATCTTACTCTCTTCATTTTCTGCCATTTGCCTGCCTGAATGCAATGCCCAAATGTTAATGTGGTCATCAAAAATGGTTTTTCTTTACAGCCCACTGGACAGAAATGAGTAACTTCCAATGACATTGCTAATAGATCTTATCATCAACTTGCTAAAACCTCACTATTGATGGTAAATTAATAAAAAGGTAACATTCAATTCCTTATTATATATATCATTTATATCCTAGTGCTGAGACAGTCCCAAAACATCAGAGTCTGTTACTTTGACCTGCACAATCACTCATGCTGAATTAAACATTTATAAATAACATGAAGATTTCTGTGCATTTTGTCATTAGAGTCCATTAGCACAGTAGAAACAGGTCTCACTCTTTCTTGACCTCAATTCTACTGAGTTACATTTTCATTTAACTTAAGCCAGACTTTCCTATGGCCACACCTTGAACTTTGTCATCATAAAGGTGTGTTAATCATTCAAACTTGTATTTAAATATCTAATAGAACAAAAGAATGAAGTAGCACTTTGTCATTCCAAAACACAAAATTAACTTAAAATGGATCAGGAATTTAAATGTAAAACCTAACTATAAAACTCTTAGAAAAAAACTAGTGTCTTCTTTCATGTGACACCCACAAAAGCAGAAATTACAAATTTAAAAATACATAAATTGAACTTCATCAAAATGTAAAACTTTTGTGCTGCAAATGATACCATCAAGAAAGTGAAAAGATAATCCGTAGATTGGAGACTATATTTGCAAATCACATATCTGATAAGAAATTATATCCAGAATGTGTAAATAATTCTTACAATTCAATAATAAAAGAGAACAAACTAAGTTAAAAACAGGAAAAGTTTCTGAAGAGATTTTTTTTTTCAAAGAAAATGTACAAACAACCAAGAAGCATACATCAATAACAATAGATGTGCAATATCATTAGCCATTAGGGAAATGGAACCCAAAACCACAATGAGATATGTGTTCACACAAATGGGATAATTATAATAAAAAAGACTGACCATAACAAGTATTGGTGAGGATATTAGTAAATTGGAACCCTCATTGGAACCCTTCTGTTGGGACTATAAAATAGCATAGTGACATATTAAGAAAGCAAGAACTTTTCTGGATTTCTCAAGGAGACATCTACTTCTATATCAAAAGTGAACAGAACATTGTCTCAATCACCTCTAAATGAAAGATTCGGAGAAGAATAGACATTTTAGCTAGAAGCATTGTGGATACCTTAGTTTCTATTGCTGTATAACAGACTACCCATAAATAGTACCTTAAAACAATACCAGATTATCAGACCAATGACTCTTTTTGTTTTACGAGCCACAGAAGTTATTTTATTTAAAAGAGTGGTGACCAGGGCATTGGTCTGATAATCACAGCAGTATTTGGCTTAATAGCTATTGCTTCCTCAGCCGCTGTTACAGTTCAGTGGCTGGGAGACCAAATTCAGGTTTTGACAACTCGATCTTTTCTCTGTTGTGATTGGAATTCTTCCTGTTTTTGTGTCACTCCTATTCCTTTCAATAGTAGTCGACATTGGATGTCATTACAAAAATTGTTAAATGGAGGCCAAAACCTAACTGGTGACCTCCAAGAAATCACCTCTGCTTTTCAAAACAATCTGCCGGATTTTAATAATGATGAGTTCTTTTCTGGCCTGGCCAGTGGATTGTCACAGGCTTATCCTTTGGCTTCATTAAAAACTATGCTTAGTGTATTGGAAGTAATTTGGGTGCTCTCCTCCTTATATTATGTTTTGTGTTCTTAATCTACAGGTGCTAGGAAAAAAGGCAAGCTACTAGGCAGCAGCAAAGACAAAACATCATGGCTGTGTTCCAGCATGTTTGCCTTCAAAATTAAATAAAATAGGGGGAGATGTAGGGGACTGACATATATTTTCCTAGTTTAAGAATTAAAGTTAGTGAGTAATGTATGTGTTCTGCCCAGAGTGTTTGAAAGTAATCTGTTCCGGACAAGGTCCTTGTGATAAGCAAGGTGTTGCCTAGAGGTATAACAAAGGACCTGAGTTGCAAGTAAGCAAGAGCTACCCCGCCCCACAGCATTGGGGGTCTGGAGGCCACATGATAAACATATTGTTCCTGTGATTGCTGCGTACACCCCATAAGATGGCTGGTTAGTCAATGATGGGTAAGACCCCTCAAGGGAGGGGCAACCTAAGCCATGCACAGCCGCCGGGGTTCAGCCAAAAATCTTAGGGCGTCACCCTAAGAGAAGCTGGGGATGAGAAATGCCCCCTGTGGCTCACCTTGCCCTTCCTTGCCAATCTTGGTCCTTTATCTATGCCTAGTGCCTAGAGCAAACACCTTGAAATTCTGAGTCAGGGTATATCTGCTTCCCTAAGGCTACGCTTTCTGGAATTTATGGCTATCACCAAGCCTGGGTGGTTACCTACAAGAAACTAACTTTAATATTTTAGAGTATAAAAAAACTGACCTGGTGTATTACTACTCGAGTCAACCGTTAAAAAAAAAAATACCAGAACTCGAGGCCTTCTGATTTCAAGATTGTTCTTTTCTAAGCACCAAAGGAGAAAAGAAAAGCTTCTTCTTTCTCTGCTGCACCCCTTTTAATAAAAGGATTTGTTGTGTAAAATTTGGATCCAGTCAAAAGGCCACACTTAAGGACCTAGAAGGTCACATGTGGCCTTAAGACCACACGCCCCCAGTCCCCTTCAGGACTGGCCAAACCGGACTCATATCTTATAAGAGTCCAGCCGGAGTGGAGGCTCTGTGGAATAATTCCTCATTCAGGTTATTGGCAAAATCCAGTTTCTTGTGATCATAAGTGTGGGTCCCCATTTCCTCTCTCAGCCCCTAAGGCAACACACATTCCTTCTCACAAGTCCCACTATCTTAAAATTAGCAAGGAATTCACCAGCTGGAGAAAACTCTCTGCTTTTAAAGGGCTCCTGTGATTACAATAGGCCCACCTCAGTGATCTCTCTATCTTAAGGTCAAGTATGCCATAAAACGTAATCACAATCAAGGGAGAGATATCTCATCATATTCACAGGTTCCACACACAGTCAAATGAGAGGGAATTATACAAGTGTGAGGGTGTGAGGTCATTCTTAGAATTTTATCTGCCATAGCTGCCTTGAATAAAAATAGTTTTTTTTTTATAAGACAGAAGGTACAAATGGGTATTACATAAGGAACAACAACAAAATCCACTATAATGCCTAGTTCTATATTTAAGTCACTCTTTTTCCCATCCACTCAATCTCTTGAAAACACTATCTGTATTTATCTATATTTGCTGACTTGATTTCTTCAGTATAATTTGTCAATATCTTCTGGACCCACTCTGAGATTGTTCCACTGAATCAATTAATATACTGTGAAAGGAATCACTATGGATCTTCAGTTTGAAAATCCAGGGAGTAATTGCCAGCTTTTATTTTTTAATCATTTCACCAAAATGTTGACACTAGTAGCCTTTCTTCCTTTGTGAAACTTTAATCCCTTAATTAAATATATGACATTTTTGACTTCTAGTTTTATTCTTGAGCATTTCTCTATACCTCTTCACCTGCTATATAATGCTTATTACATGGTGACTTAAGGGTTATCATAGCAGGAGAAGCTTAGAGTGGTTGGCTTATGCACAGCCTTCATTACTCTCCTGCAACGTGCAGCAGGAATGGGATGGGATGGGGATTTGCTTCCAACTGGGGCAGAGAATATGAGACCTTGGATTAAAGGGCCAAAAATAGCTGGGCTGCTGGCAATGGTCATATATAGACTAAAGTATCCCACTTAGTTACATGTCATGACTCTCCATTCATTAATATATCACAAGCAGCTAGCAGTTACATGGACCCTGCATATATCTCAGATTTGACTGTGCAGACTCAATAAAAAATGAGAGAAACTAAATTACAAAGTGAGCATATAACCAAGAATTACCAGATATTGGAAGAAAGCGAGCATCATAAAATAGTAAAAACAGAAAAGTTGCAGGAAATAGAGTTAATAGATAAGCTGAACAGGATAGCACACAAAATATGACTAATATCAACAGAGCAATTCAAAAGCATATGAATGTGTTATCATAAAAATAAAAAGTGATCATGGAGAAATAATGCAATAGATAGGATGAACATATAATGGGCAGTTAGGGAACACATTAGTGAGCTAAAAGGTAAAGCTGAAGAATATTTTTAAAGCATATTATGAAGGCATATGGAAATGGAATTTATAAAAAAGCAAGCTATCAATCTGAAAGAACTCTCAGGAGTTGCAATAGTTTACTGGAATGAAAAAGAGATGAGAGAAGGATGTAAAGTTAATGCTCAAGACAATGAAATGAGAATGGCTCAGAAATGAAGGAGAAAAACATATTCTTAGACATTAATTTGAAACACTTTGGAAAACAGAAAAATCCTATATAACTTCAAAGGGGCAGGATTACAGTTAATCTACATAAAGACACAGATAAAGTTGATATATGTGTATTTTTAATATGTATGTATCTATTTATCCATATTATTATCAACACTGGAAGAAATCTTAGAAGCAAGGGGAACAATATCTTCAAAATCATGACAAAAAATAAAATAATTTAAAGCATAGGTAACCAAAATATAATTAATGTGTAAAAATGAAATATAGATTAAGATAGGTGAAAAAACTATCTGAAATAATTTTGCAGGGTGTACTCTAGGTAGTAAGGAAAAGTGTTCTTAAGAAAAGAAGGATTTTTAGCAAATAAGAAAACTTTCTTCATAATTCAAAGATGAAAATGATTTTCCTTCATTAGACAGAAATACTGATAGTAAGACATTTTTCTTTAATTTTTTTTTCACATCTCTTTGAATAAAACAGGCACTTCCAATCATATTCCTATTTGACACATGCCAGAATTAAATATATATTTTATGCAATGTTAAAAATCCAAATTCTAAGATATTAAGAATTATTATCATACTGCTTTTACTGTGTATATTAAATATAGTGTTGTTTCCACTTATTTTTAGCATTGGTTAGCATTTAGTTCTAAGCTGATGGTTATATTTTTTTGTGATAATTTTAAAGAGAAATAATTTTCATCATGTAATATTAAAGACCTATAGGACTTTGACTCCAAAGAAAATACAAACTGTATGACTATCATATGCACTGAGCAGGCTTTATGAGGTTAGAAAACAAAGATTAATCATAGTAAAATCAATTTTCAATTATCTGTGTGAGATTTTATATAATTACCAGGATCCATCACTATGTACTCTATGTGAGACTAGATTTCAAGTCATCTATAAACCTTATTTTTTAAATATAGTTGCTTCAAGTTTTTTTTTTTAATTACTAATAGTGTATCACAGCATAATAAAGGACTAATTATGTGGATTTTTTTGATGTAAGTAACCCAACCAAGTCAAAAAGGCATTGTGTTGGGTCACAACTGAAAATTCTCCGAGAAGAGACTCTAGGCTCCTTTAGTCAAACATTGCCAAGAAGCTTTCAACACGACTCTGCTAACATGATTCTCCTCACCTAGTGTTCAGGCTTACATGGCTTACATACTCACAGTTTAAGATTCTCAGTAATAAGAGCAGAACTTTTTCTGTTAGTGCTAATATAATTCCTCATATAAACCACATCATTACACTTTGGATCATACACTCAACCTCAGACCAATCATTGCAGCCAAAAGGATTGGATACTTCCATTGGACAAACTTTAGTTTGTGACAACTTAAGTCAGAATCGCATAAAATATATGGGCTAAGAAGAAAATAAAACAAAACATAAATGTATGCCTACTAAAAATAGCCATAATCTCTACCTCCATATTGCTTTCCTTCCACAATGAACATATGGTACCAAAGTAATACATACAAATTATTCAGAAAATATAGGCTTAATACTGGTGAGGATGTATTAGTACATTGTCTATAAGAGAAACAAATGAAGGAAATTGGTTTTTCTGTGTATTCAATGAAGTTATAGCAAACAAAAATTGTTTATATACCATAGTAAATGTTACATATCATTGAATATAAAGCATTCATAGTAACTTCTCCATCTATATAGAAATCAGTCATAAATGCTATAAGACCAAAAACTGAAAGTATTTTAGTTAATATTAGATCACTGATGAATATTTTAGTTTGAATGAGTGGCATTTATTCTAACATTTAAATGTAATTATCCACATTTAGTTTTCCAAAATTTTTGTCCATGCTATAAGAGATGAAGAGTGCTATCGACTGTTGGTGACTTGCCCCGCCAAATTCATTATTGAAACCTAATCCCCAATGTGATGGTATTTAGAGATGAGGTCTTTAGGATATGATTATGTCATGGGGGCAGAACCCTTATCAATGGGATTTGTGCTCTTATAAAAAAGACACCAAAAAGCTATCTCACCCCTTTGCCATGTGAGGATGCATGAAACAAAATGCAGACACTGAACAGAAATCAAATCTATAGGCACCTTGATCTTGGACTTCCCATCCTCTGTAATAATGACACATAAATTTCTGTTGTTTATAAGCCATCCAGTTTATGGTATTCTGTTATAGCAGCCCAAATGGACCAATATGTGCAGTCAAGGAATTATGTTTTGTTTGATATTCCATGACTTGGATTCTGCCTCCTTCAAAGTATTTGAGTATTGTTAATACCGGCAACAGTTTCCTAGATAAAAACAATCTCTTCCTAACCTCACTATACTAACCTTAAAGCAAATTAAGAGAGATTTCTTATATTTGGTTATTTTCTATTTCAAATGTTATATTTTATACAAGTATGTATGAGAGAGACTGGAGGTGGTATCTCAAAAAATCAAAATCTCAAAATCTAGTAGATAGGCACTGTCACATATGTGATTTTATAGCTGGCTTAAAGTGACTTTATATTTCCCTACCATATAACAGCCGAGATATATTCTACCTATGTGTCTGTCCTGAAAATATGTTGAGAGATGAGAAATCAGTGCAAATTACAAATGGTCATTTCAAGCCTATTTGCTTCAGTTTTCTTGATAATTCTTAGTTTTCTTTGGCTATAAGCTCTTTTTCCAGGTATAAGAAATTTTAGTTTTGGATTTATTTTGTAACTCAGGCCCAGCTGGACTCTTGGATTTGAGAATTGATTTTTTTCTCCCTTTAATTGATACCAGTACTTTTCAATGTTCTCTAAAAATAGTGTTAGGATTCCATCATTGGATTTTACTACTCTTGGCTGATATGAGATACTACCTCACTCACTGGCTCTTCTGATGGCATTGGCAACTGCCTTACCTCTAAGACTGGGTATAGACACCAGGGCATTTGACAGTATGTTAAGGAAAAACTGGGTTTAAATTTAACAATTCATAAAATGTATAAAGGGACTTCAATCATCCTCAATAAATATTTTAAGTAGTTTGATTGTATTTTAGTTAAACATTTATTAAAAATTATGAAAAAATACATTGAAGGCAAGATTTTAAAACCTTATACTGCACCATTTTTGTTAAAAGTCAAACTCAAATAGTATATTAAGTTATTTTTTTTAACATTTGCTCTTAATGGGCATGATTGTATACAATTTAATGCTGTATATTGAAATTGGCATAAATTTAGGGGTTACTCTTAGAACTTACTAACTTCACCTTGTAGAAGATGCTTCTACATGCCACCCAAAGTCCCTTCAGGAATAAGGCTTTCATCTCCCCAGTTCCTGGGAATGTCACCTGCTGGTGGCTCTCTGCTGAGTCCTCCCCAAATGCAGTGTCCTCAATTGAATAGAACTAGCACCAAGAATTATCCTTCTTCAAAATAGTCCACATTCAACGATTGGTCAGTGTAGAAATACAAAGGTCTGGCTCTCTGGCTCTCTTGTCTTAAGATATACTGAAATGGTCATTCCAAACTCAGGATTACTTATAGGGTTGAATGAGTGATGCTGTAAATGCATTCCAGGTCAACTCTTGCTTCTGACAAATCCTGCTTCCCGTAGTCATTGAAGCAGGTTGTTTCTGAAAGCATTCCGCAATAACCTGTTTGAAAGCAAATCCTGATCTCCTTGGCTTGTTTCTTTCCCAGGAATGCATCTAAAAATATGCTGCTTTCATGTATGGATAACAAAGTAAAAGACCCTGGATCTGTTTAATTTCTTTAAATTTACTTTGATTTCAAACTTAGATGACATTAAATAATACCACACTTTATATAGTGTAATGGCTTTTTGCCTTTTTTACGGAAAATATATAATTCAGAATTTTCTTTCTTCTTACATTCATGTCAAAATAAAAATCTTTAAGCTTTTTAGTTATCCTTTTTCTCGTGGACTTAAATGCTGCTAACAAATATACACATTTTATAAAAAATAAGATTTATTTTTCTTTAATTATACTTTTTGAGAACTGCCACAGGCATACCTAATGCAAGCACCCATATAATAAAATCAGTATGCTTCATAGAGCCATCTCTCTTTCTCTTTCTCGACAGATAATATCCTTGTGAACCATGAGTTTATATTTCTTTGTCACTCTATTAACATCAATTTATCATAAATAACAAAATCTTAAATCAATAGAAGGCTTTTTCTTGGAAGGTAACAAGTAATTTTCTAAGTTATGCTTACTTTTTCTGATTAGTTTCAATTTTCTACTTCTGTATGTTTAATTATTTGAGATGTCTATAATTATATACTACATTTGTCATCAAAGAAAAATGCAATGCATATATTATATAATGTGTACTTGTTCAGTGTAGATTTGAAAATAATTTCTAAATTATAAATAAAAATACAAATTCACATGTAAATCTATTGTATAGATAAGATTTATTATATCACAACTTTTGTCTGTGCTTATTTTATTAAGTGTATTTCTTCCTAAAGTTTGAGAGTTCAGGACTATTGGGCTTTATCCTTCACCACTTCTCTGTTTCACTATGGCCTATCAAACAAGCAGTACCGATCAATGAATACTTAAAAATATTTGTTAAATTATTGATTCTGTAAATAAATTAAAGAATGAATATCATTTCTCACAATGCAAAAATATTAATGTAATAATTGTGATTGATAAGTGGGCGGATTGAGAGAGAAGAGGAAATGAAGAATGAATCCCAGGCTTCTGTCTTAAATTAGATAGATGCTGGTTCTATTTACTTAATTGTTTTGAACATAAAAAATATGAGATGCGTATTAAACACTTAGAAATAAATGTGGTTATTTTATTTGTTTGTTTGTTTGGTTTTTGTTGTTGTTTTTTGAGACAGAGTCTCACTTTGTTGCCCAGGCTAGAGTGCCATGGCGTGGTGTCAGTGTAGCTCTTAGCAATCTCAAACTCCTAGGCTCAAGCAATCTTTCTGCCTCAGCCTCCCAAGTATCTAGGACTACAGGCATGCGCTACCATGCCTGGCTAATTTTTCTAGATATTTTTAGCTGTCCAAGTAATTTCTTTCTATTTTTAGTAAAGACGGGGTCTTGCTCTTGCTCAGGCAGGTCTCGAACTCCTGAGCTCAAACTAACCACCTGCCTCGGCCTCCCAGAGTGCTAGGATTACAGGAGTGAGCCACTGTGCCCGGCCCAGAAATAAATGTTAATAGAGATACATAATTCTAAATGAGTGATAAGTTAGCATTGCCAATAGCATCCTTTAGGAATAAGTTAAAATACACGATATTAAAAATTTGGAATCTTTATATAGCCTTCAGCATCTTCATCATTGCCTTGTATATACATAAATAAGAAATTGCATTAGATGAGTGGTTCCTAATGAGCCATTGAGAAATCCAAGTAATCATTAACTCTATAAGGTTTCAAACTAACTAATGACATTAAATACTATTAAATGTTAACATTAGTGTACATGTTAAATGTTAATGTGAAATAATGGCATTAGAAGTTTCCAGAAAATATGAACCAAGAGAGTCACAATTTCTGAAATTCATGTTTTCTTCCATATCAAAATTAATATATCAATTATTTGGTATTCTGTCTTTGGAAATCTCTGCTGCTATCTGTGATTTTTTACCAAGTACTTCACTCTTGTGAGCAAATTCTAGCTAATTGTTAGTAAGTATGTAAAGGAGAAAGGATAGAGGGTACTTTGTTTACCAAAATAAAAGCAAGAATTATTCTTTTGGGGTACAAATAAAGGTATTCTGATATTTAGATTGAAACTCATATTATTGTTCCATTTTTCTCGTGAACACCTTAATTGAAATTTCCTCCCTTCTACTTCCTCTTCTTTATAAAAAAAAAAAAAAGGTAGGGAGAAAATAATATACAGCTCTGTTTTCCTTTAACATTACATTATCTTTCCAGACTGGCCATGTCCCTGTCTTGTTCTTTCTGCCACTAATATGGCTTGTATCATACCTTATCTACTACTAAGTATTAACTTTCTTCACATGAGTCTGTATATATTTTACATATATTGCAATTTCTCCTTTTTTACCCAAAAACCTAGATCCAGCACAAATTTCTTCTCTTTGATGCTTCCCTGGATCCCTCAGGTAGAGGCAGCCCTTACTCATTTTTGTATTCTTTCATCCATTTAACAAACATTTTTTTAAGTTCCTATTTTGACCAGTTATTCAGGTAAATGGTTGAAATATGCCACAGACCCATAGGCAATGTCTTCATAAAGTTTATATTCCAGTATAAGAAACACACATTAAAGAAAAATTATAAATTGAAATTTGTGATATGGATAAAATAAAGATAATAGAAATTAATAGAGCTGATTAATTTACATATAATATGAAAGTCTTTATTTTTTCTTGGCAGTTTTCAATTTATGGCAGTTTTGATGTGTGCCTTTTTCTCATTTACCTGTATTAGTCCAACTGTGTCTTTCTAATTTCACTGCCACTGCCTCAATATAAGTACCAAGATTCATTATTAATATACAGTGTTATTATATTAATAACAGACAGCCTGTTACTAGACAAATAAAACAATTTTTGATTAGTGTTAGAAATTATTTATTTCAAATTATGTCTCTTTCTATTTCAGATTCTTAGAGCTCAACCATATGTTTACAGTCATACACACAGATCTGTGGACTGTGAAAATAATCCACAGCTACCATATGTTAAAAGTAATATTTTTGCTGACACATAAAATGTACTAATTTTCAGTTTCCTTCTGTCTTCTCTCCTAAACACCATAATAAAAATTCTATATTGCTTAAAAAGCTTTTTACCATAATTTAAAATCAAGGAGCATTATTATAATTATTATTATTTTTAATTATTTTATTGTATTTCATCACATTACGGGGGTACAAATGTTTAGATTACATATATTGTCTTTGCCCCACCCAAGTCAGAGATTCAAGTATGTCCATTCCTCAGACGGTGGACACAGTACCCATTAGGTGTGTATATATCCTTCCCACTCCCATCTGCCTGACACCGAACGTTACTACTATAAGTGCATTTAAGTGTTGATCAGTTAATATCGAGTTGATGGTGAGTACACGTGGTGGTTGTTTATCCATTCTTGTGATATTGCACTCAGTAGAATGGGCTCCAAATCTATCCAGGATAATACAAGATGTGCTAGATCACCATTGCTTTTTGCGGCTGAGTAAAACTCCATTAACTCTATTAATACCAGATTTTATTAATCCACTCAATTATTTATGGGCACTTAGGTTGTTTCCACATTTGCAATTGTGAATTGTGCTGCTATAAACATTCTAGTGCAGATGTCTTTTTTTATAGAATGTCTTTTGTTCTTTTGGGTAGATGCTCAGTAATGGGATTGCTAGATCAAATGGTAGTTCTACTTGTAGCTCTTTAAGGTATCTCCATATTGCTTTCCACGGAGGTTGCACTAGTTTTCAGTCCCACCAGCAGTATATGAGTGTTCCTATCTCTTCGCATCCACACCAAAATTATTGTTTTGAGATTTTTTTGCTAATGGCCATTCTCACTGGAGATAAGTAATATCTCATTATGGGTTTGATTTACATTTCCCTGATAATTAGAAATGTTGAGCATTTCTTCATATGTATTTTGGCCATTAGTCTATGTTCTTTTGAAAAGTTTTTGTTCATGTCCTTTGCCCACTTTTTGGTAGGGTTGTTTGATTTTTCTTGCTGATTATCCTGAATTCTATATAGATTCTAGATATCAGCCTTTATCAGATATGTAGGATGCAAATATTTTCTCCTATTCTGTGGGTTGTTTGTTTGCTCTCATGATAGTTTCCTGGACTGTGAACAAGCTCTTTAATTTGATTAGGTCCCATTTATTCATTTTTGGTTTTGCCATGATTGCCTTTAGGGTCAGTTTTATAAATCCTTTGTTTAAGCCAATGTCTGTAAGAGTTTGCTCAACATTTTCTTCTAGAATACTTATAGTTTCATGCTTTATGTTTTAGTCTGTTATCCACCAGAGTTGATTTTTGTGAGAGGTGAAAGGTGTAGATCCTTTCAGTCTTCTGCATGTGGGTATCCAATTTTCCTAGCACCATTTATTAAATAATGATTCCTTTCCCCAGCGTATATTTTGTCAGCTTTGTCAAAGATCATATGGCTAAATGAAAATGTTTTTATATCTGGGTTCTCAGTTCTGTTCTATTGGTATATATCTCTGTTCTTGTGCCAATGCAATGCTATTTTAGTTACTATAGCCTTGTAGTATAGCTTGAAGTCTGGTTAATTGATGCCTCCCAATTTGTTCTTTTTACTTAAGATTGCTTTTAATATATAGGAAATTCTCTGGTTTCATATGAAGCATAGCACTTTTTTTTCAAATCTGCAAAAAAGGATGTTCATGTTTTAATAGGGATTGCATTGAATCTATAGATCATATTGGGTAGTATAGACATTTTAACAATGTTGATTCTGCTGATCCATGAGCATGGTATGGTTTTTCACCTGTTTACATTCTCTGCTATTTTCTTCCACAGTGTTTAGTAGTTCTCCCCATAGAGGTCTTTCACCTCCATAGTTAATATATTCTTAGGTATTTTATTTTCTTTGTTGCTATTGTGAAGTGTATTAAATCTTTGATCTGGTTCTCAGTTTGATTGTTGTTGGCATATAGGAATTCTATTGATTTCTGTGCCCTGATTTTATAACCTGAGACTTTGCTAAATTTGTTTATCAATTCCAGTAGTCTCATGGCAGAATCTTAGGAGTTTTTTAGATATAATATCATACCACCAGCAAAAAAGTGATATTTTGACCTCTTTTGCCCGCATTTGCATGCCCTTGCTTTCTTTCTCTTGTCTTATTGCTATGGCTAGGGTTTCCAGCACTATGTTGAACAGAAGTGTTGATAGAGGGCAACCATGTCTGGTTCCAATTCTAAGCAGGAATGCTTTCAATTTTTCCCCATTCAGTATGATGTTGGTTGTGGATTTATCATATATGGCTTTTATCATTTGCAGGTAGGTCCTATCTATGTCTCTTTTGTTAAGCGTTCTTATCATAAAAGGATGCTAAATTTTGTTGAATGCTTTTTCTGCATCTATTGAGAGAATCTTATGGTCTTTGCTTTAAAAATATATTTCTGTCCTTTTGTCTTGGGCTTCTAATGATGAGGATACACTTAAGTAAAATGGAATGTCACTTTAAAAAGATGTGTAACACTAATAAATATTCTAAAATAAAAATAGATTACAGTTATAATAGTCATATTAAATGAATTGATTTGTACAAGAACCAGATACTTACAGTAGTGCAATGTGTTGGTTAGGATCAAAACATCCATGTAAGAAAAAGGGAGAAATACAGTGAATAATCAGGTCACGATGGTGATTTGATGAATTCTGCTGATAGGGCTGAGGGCAGATGTGATGCAGATCTGATGAAATCTCTTCCAACCCACTCCATTGGAAAAAGTGTCCTTTCCTGAAGGACAATATAAGCAGCGTATGCATTTTGCCCATATATATTTTCTACTGTGTGCATAATAATATATTTTATAAAAATTTCCTTTGAAGTTATACTCAGTACAAAATTTCCAAAAGTTGTTAATTATCGTGGTTAGTAATAATCGCGAATAAAACTACAACACTTCTTAGCACACAAACAGCTAATGGTCAAAAATTTAAAGATCTTTTGGGTAATTTTCTTTCAACAAATCTGTCCTCTTCCTGCAGTAGGTATCACCTTAAAAATGTTTTTACATACTTTCTCCATAATATACATATCAAATAAGAATCCCAGAAAGATAAAAGTAATTAAACCTGTAACTTGCAACCTACTTCAGCAGGACATCAGATACTCAGTGGTATAAACATATTTTAGTGTCATACCTACCAGCTGAAAAATAGTGACATATAATTAACTGCTAGCACAACACAAGAAAAACAAATACAATTTACCATGGGTTAGTTTTATTTCTCAGAATTCTATCAGCACAACTTACTACCCTGCACTTATCTTAAGCATTAGAAATGGAAATCTCTATTGTTTTTATAATCTCAAGAAACTGTACAACAAAGAATTTTTTAAATCTACAAACAAAAGATGAAGAAACAAGTCTGGGTGTGGTGGCTCACGCCTGTAATCCTAGCACTCTGGGAGGCGGGTGAATAGTTTGAGCTCTGGAGTTCGAGACCTGCCTGAGCAAGAGTGAGACCCCTGTCTCTACTAAAAATAGAAATAAATTACTTGGACAACTAAATATATAGAAAAAATTAGCCAGGCATGGTGGCACATGCCTGTTGTAGTCCCAGCTACTTGGGAGGCTGATGCAGAAGAATCTCTTGAGCCCAGGAGTTTGAGGTTGCTGTGATCTATGCTGATGCCACGGCATTCTAGCCCAGGGAACGTAGCCAGACTCTGTCTCGAAAAAAAAAAAAAAAATCAATCACTGAATAAACTCTAAAGCAGAAAACATTCTGGTATCTCAAAATAAATGTGTATTTGATTCACTTACTTTAAAGTCACTCAGACTTTAAAAAGAAAAATTAAATTAACTCAAACTACATTTTGATTTTTTAGATTCTCTTTTCTTCAAGCTATATCATATTAAAGAGCTGCCTTTAAACTTAATATTTACCAAGTCCCATTCTTGCAGAACTATATAATAGGGGGAATTATGTATTTTTGCCCACCTTCAAATAGTCCAGAGAGTCCTTCCATTTACTCAACAAATCTTTATTGAGCATTTCAGATATGCTGGCTATTGTGAAAGGTGACGGACATATAATGCTGAAAAAAAGTAAGCATGGTTCACACCCTTTTGGAGTTTTCTATATAGTGAGTGTAATATGTACTTATTAATATATCATTAATATACACAAAAATGTCAAATAGCAATATGGCAGTGAAACCAAAAGAAAAGTGTACTATGCTATGAGAAATTAAAATATTTATTTAAGCAAGAAACATATTTATTGAGTCACTCTATGTGACACTATACTAATTACTAGGAATCAGTAGTTAACAAAAAGAAATAAATTCAATGCCTTCATGGGATTTTTATACCAGTTGTGGAAAGACAATAAACAAATAAGAAAACATACAAATATACAACATGGATGTTGGTGAGGGTTCCAGAGAGAAATAAAACAGAGTAAGACAGCTAGGGAGTCAGGCTTGTCTGAAAATTTTCTTGAGAAAAGGAGCCATGTGCTGCATGGCATCCCAAATTTTGTTTTAAAGGTTCAGATTCTCAAATCCTTAATAACTGTTCCATCTGCTAATACACTCTTTGGTATACCATGTGAATACTGGACTTTTTTCCAGTCTCTTCTTTCTTTAATATAATTTTGAAAATTCTTTTAATTTCAGCATTTTTGCATATTTTTGGTACAACTTCTATGTATTCTCTGAGACTTAGTATAAATAATTATTTCAAGTGTTTTTACTCTCCAAGCAAGTTTATAGTAACAGGATAATGACAGAGCTGATGAAATAATAAAACCCAGAAATTAAATAGCTGAAAAAGATAGAAGTTTATTTTCTTTTTATGTAACAGTCTCTGGTGAGTATTTGGTGTCTGGTCAGGATAGTGGGTTGTTCTGCCACTTACAAGACGTGGCTGACAAGGTTGATCATCCTCATTTATAGCAGCATGAAAAAAAGGCAAGGTGCAAAAACACAAGATGAGCATCTTTTAAACATTGAAACAAGGGTCATTTCCTCCCATATTATTATATTGATGAGTATTTCCTGACCATTTATCACCCCAAGTAATCCTATATTCCTGTGAAAAAAGGGAGAAAGGATTTGGTTAGGAAAATTAGTCACTATAGTGAAAAATTCAAAATTTAATTTTCCAATGTTCCAATAAAAGACGGAAATGGAATTTAGACGTGCTCAAAGCAAGTATTTGATCTGATCACTCTGTGAGAATAGTGAAAATTGTATAATTATGTAAAGAATTTGGGACCAGAATCAACATAAAATATAGTGACTGTGTATAGAAGGAGTTCAGGAAGACTTCCAACTGTATGAACTAACAGGCTAAAATTATGAGGGCTGGTCTGCAGCTACTAGAATTTTAGTTTGGTGGTTCTCGAACTTTCTGGTTGCAAGACCTCTACACACTCTTAAAAAGCATTGAGGATCTCAAATAGCCTTTGTTTATTTGATTATTATCTATTGGCATTTACCATGTTGGGATGTAAAGCTGAAAATTAAAATATATATATTTATTTGTAAGTAACGATAATAAACTCATTTCTTGTCAGCATACTATCTGGAAAAATACTGCTTTTGCCAAAAACTAAGTGATAAAATGGACATTGTTTTTAATTTTTACAAATCCCTTTGGCCTGACTAAACAGAGAATAGTTGGATTCTCATTCTCATATCTGTCTGCATTTAATTAGAATTTTATATGTTATGCAGCTTCTGGAAAATTCTGCTGCACACTTGTGAGAAAATAAACATGGAAAAGGTGAAACCTATCTCGGTATTATTATGAAAAGGGTTTGATCTAGGACCCACTGCAGTATCTCGTCCTGGTCCCCCACAATTTCCCGGACCACACATTAAAGACTACTGGCTTAGCCCTCAACTACCATTATCCTATGGTTGGATGACTAGGAATACTGAGGAGATGTTTTCCTTTCTTTCACTCTTGCATTCCAATAAGCTATTCTCCATAGCATAGAACCAGATAAATAATTTTTAAATATGCATTAAATAATATCACTTTCCTTTTCAAATCCTTTCAGTGGTTTTCCATTTCTCTTATAATACAGATCAAAGGAGTTACTTGGCTCTGTATCATAAACCAGAAACTATTCAAAAATTTGCCCCCAAGATTTGTGACAGTGTAATAATTTAAAACACCATAAAGAGCATTTGATTTAATAGGCCTTCAATAGCTAATTAAAAGTGATTACAGATATTCTGTTTATATTTTTCAATTTTAATATTGGTACTTTACAAATTTATCCCTTCAACACTCAAGGCATGAAAATATTTGTTTCTATTTTAATATAAAGGACTTGATGTTGAATATCCGGTAAGTGTAAACTGCACAGCTAAAAATGAATAAAAAATTGTTATTAAAACAATTGCAATCTCTCCCTTGCCACAAAAAGCAAGTAATTATGAAACACTATGATTTATACTAATGTTAGCTGTTGGTCACTGTTGCATATTGAATACTATTTGACAACCACAAAATACAAACTACTAATATGCAAGGTGCAAGTAAGTTTAGTAGTATTAATTTAAGGAAATTAAAATTGTCTAAAGATTGGATGGAAAAGAATATTCCCACATAGAAAGATTAAAGTGATAATCATAGCTGGAAGTCAAAGTGTACAAAGAATTCAAGCCAACAAATTACTGCCTATTTGGTGTAATTACCAAGAAAGCCATTAATTTCAGCCTAGCAGAATCGAGCTAGCCAACCCAGAAAGTAGAAGTGTGCAGGTATATCCTCAAGATTCTTTTTGGAGGTTATAGTAGTATAGTGTGCACCAAAATATCCAAATTTGAAGCCAATGTGCCATGTCAAAGAACAAGGAATGAATATGTTGTTTATATAGTTGGTCATAAAAGTTGCTTGGAAGAAAAAAGGAGACATGTCCTAAATAAATGTGATTCCATAGCTAATTGTATTCTCATTCTCATAATAATGATATGATAATGTTTTCACATAAATTTAATGTACATATAATTAATTTTTGTTTTATATTTTTAGCTGAAAATTAACATTGTTCTCTAAAAATTGAAAGCAACATCACAAGAAGTATTTTTCTCCAAACAAGTTAGAAATATTCTTTATAAAAATTAAGAATATAAACAATATTTAAATCTGCTAACTTGAAATCTTCATTCATGAAATGTAAGTTTATTGAACTCCTATATACAATACCAGCAATATGATAAGCTCTGTAGATGCTGAACTAAATGAACTAGTTTTTCCTAGCCTTATGGTCCAATGATATGAGAAATGCATATTTTTTATTGTTTTAATGATCATGATTAATTAGTTTTGCAGTAATGGAAATTTTCATATATTTTATTAATTGAAATATAATATTTACATTTTTATAACATAAAGATCAATAAAAGTGAAGAGTCACTACTTTGTTTTTCATATAAGAACTCTTGCTGAAATAATCCAAGGGACTAGATACAATTATTGAAGAAAGTATCAGTGATTCAACAATCAGATGCTGGGCCTACTTAGATCATAATGTGAAATATTTATAAATACATATAAAATATTTTACTGATACAAATACAATACCATTTTAATGTTTGTAGGATCTTTAGCGATGTCCCTTCTCTCATTCCTGATATGTAAAACTTGTATCTTTTTCTTGGTAAGTCAGGCAAGAATATTATAGATTTTATTGATCTTCTCCAAGTATCAACTTTTGGTTTCACTGATATTTCTATTTTATTATTTTTTTTCTATTTGATTACTTTTTAATGCCTCTTTTCTTCTACTTCAGGCTAATATGCTCTTCTTTTTTGTTATTTCTTAAGATAGAAACTTTAGTCATCATTAAGCCTTTCTGCTTTTCTAACATAAGAGTAGAAGGCTATAAATTTCCCTTGTAGCACTGCTTTGATTGCAGTCCATACGTCTAGATGTCTGATGCTGACTTTTTATTTTAAATTTCTTTAGTAGGCACAGGGATATTCAGTTTACCTATTTTTTATTGAGCGAGCTTTGGTAGTTTGTAGCTATCAAATAAATGGACCATTTTATCTATGTTATCAAATATATTATCATGCCTTAGTTATTATTACTGCATAGGAAATTACTTTTAAACTTAACAATTGGAAAACAAATATAATCTCATAGAATTTCTGAAGATCAGGAAAGCAAGAGCAGTTGTGTGTAGCTGTGGCTCAGGGTCTTTCATGGGATGACAGTCAAACTGTCAGCTGGGGCTGTGATCCTCCCAGGGCTCCAAAAGGGCTGGGGAATTGCTTCAGGATTCATTCACGGGGTCATTAGCAGACTTCAGTTTCTTTTAGCTGTTGTTCAAAAGCCTCTGTTTTTCATTATGTGACCTTTCCAAAGGCTGCCTAACTTTCCTCAAAACCTGGTTGTTGGCCTCTTCTGAAACAGAGAGGGAGAGAGATCTCAAAAGACATAATCTGCAGAGTTTTATAATCCAGTTCAAGAAATGATATACTATCGCTTCTGCCATATTGCTATTAATCACACAGATTAACCTTGGGTTGCAATATGCATCTTTAACTTATTATTTTATGCTTAGCATCAATATTTCTCCATTTTATGTAAATTATTGGAACATTACAACATTTCCTTCATCCTGAAGACCTCATTTTAACATATTTTTTTATCATGCAGACTTGCTGGGGACAAATTCATCTTTGAATCATCAGAAAATATGCTTCTTTTACCTGCTTTTTGAAGAATATTCTTGCTGGATATTGATATCTAGATTGACAGTGATTTTCATTGTATTGTTTGTTTGTTTTCTTTTCAGCACTTTAAAGATCCTGACCCCTATTGTTCCTGAGAAGCCATCTTTTATATCACTGTTACTCTCTACACAATGTGTGTTTTCTTTTCTTCTGGCAACTTTGAAGCTTTCCTCTTTACCCTTGATTTATAAGGGTAACTATGATATGTGGTTTCGTTTGTCTGGATCCTACTTAGATTTTACTAACCATAAAAACGCATTCATGTTTTTAACCAATATAAAAAATTTCCAGCAATCATTTTTTCAAACGTTAGTTTAGGCCATTCTTCATGAACCTTTTTTTCTTCAACTTACATTCTGCTATTAAACCTATCCAATAAATATTACATTTCAGATATCTAGTACTTACACCCTGAATTTATTTTTGTTTCTTATTTGTTTATATGTGCTTTAGTTTTTCTTCTGAGATTCCTTATCTGTTCCCTCATTATACTCATCTTCCCTTAAGAATTTTAAAGTCCTTGAACACTGATTCCAGCACCTAATTTATTGTAAGGTCTGTATCAGTTCAACTTAAAAGATCATTTTTATGTCACATTTTTCTGCTTCTTCACATGACTTGCATTTTTGCTTTATGGTATACATTTGTAAACCACTTTATATATTGAGGTGTGATTAGCATATGAAAAACTACATATTTAGTGTACAACTTGGTGAGTTTGGAGATAGGTATATATATCCAGGAAAGCTATATATTTGCATGATACATTTAATAGATCTGTTGTCACATTTAGTAATATTTTATTCTGGTATGTAGGTCAATTAATAACAGATCATCTTGATCCTTTCAAGTTTAATTTATATGTTAGGGTTGCTATATTTTTTATTTGCTCTTGGTCCTAGAGCATATTGTTTACTATAAGGTGCATTTCTGGCTGCTTATCCTTTCTAGGGTCTCAACTAAGTGACTGGCTGAGTTCCTCAGTGAAATATGCCTACCCTGGTTGAGCCAGATTTCCAACACTTCCCAGTCGCGTTCAACGTGTAGTGCCTCTGCTCTGCGTCAGTGCCACAGCAAGGACATTCTTCCAGTCTCTTTGAATATTCACCTTGCATATGGAGACCACCATGGAACGAGGGCATGCAGACCTCCCAGTCCTCCCTTCTGCTCAGCTTATTTTTCCTCTTCTGCCTCATAAATTAAAGCATCACAAACACCACAGAGTCTTGATTTCTGCCTTCTCTACTGCATAAGACCATCTTGTTTGCACTCTGCTCTCATATGTCACAGTCTAAAGGGTGACCCCAATCAGGAAGCCAGGGAAAATGTGAGGCTCCCATTATGTTTCCCTCCTGTCAAAGCTTGCAGTCCTTCACTGGCTGTTGCTTAATACCCAAAAAGAGTTGTATGCTATGATGCATTCATTAAGTTTTACAATTGTTTATGGTGGAGGGCTGGTATAATATCACTTATTGTACCATAGTCTCAATGTATTACTTGTTGAATGAATAAATTCATAAAATTTAAGATTTGTAAATAGATGTAAAAAAATTTCAGTACATATTTGTTGATTGCTTAAACACATCATTCATAGCTAGATATACTCTATTGCTGAAATAGTTGTACAAAGGTTCTGAAACCATTAATTGAATGGACTTATGGTCCATAACTTGGCTATTTTTCCTATTGAATCTTTCTTTACCTAAAGGTTGACTAGTCAAATGTATCAATAAGTTATTATAATTTGGTAGCTATATAACCACTTCCAATCAAAAATCATAATTTCCAAGATTTAAGTCTATACAAAACTTACTCAGTGATGGATGTTGGTTTTATAAGAAGTATCCTGAAAAGTAGCCATAGCAATTATACTGTCATTTTAAAAGTTTCAAAATTCTATTCTTTAAGTAAAAAGTATAAAAATAGTTTAAGTTTATATTTTATTTTTTAAAAACACAAAGTTTTAGTTTAACATAATAGGTCACAATAATTATAGTTCTACTAATTTTTTAAATAAAATATAATTTGATAATTGCTTAAGAAATGGATTTAATAATATTTGAAATGAATTATTTTTCTATTTATCCAGTTAATTTTATTCTATGCAAGTTAGCTTTATGCATGATGATTATAGAGATCCAGGAAAATGCAAAATGGACATTAAATGTGAGACCTAATTAATAATTAAGGTACACAAGGGGAAACAAGACAATTTATTCTGACAAGCAATATTACTTATCTCCCAGATCACCTTGTCCTGTCAGAAGAACCTTCATCCCAATGACTTTATTTCAAACATATTGCTTTTGAAATAACAGCAGGGATTTCTGGGCTTCTCAGCATCTCTTGTTTACCATTTAGTGTCATGCTTAATGATCAACATTAAAGTTATTGCTTTAAAACCACCTTAATTAGAGTTGCAAAAGCTTTAAAAAGTTCCTCTCAAAAGCTCAGATCATCAAATTAGATTGCCCTCATATATTCTGATTATATAATAAGGTTCTTGTAGTGAAACATCATAATCACATTTCCAGTGAGACATTCTGCAGTTCCATTGTAAGGTAAATTTTCCTACCCACAGTACTTCCCGTTAGTGCATCGTGTCTTCTTCAGCTCTCCAGGTTTTAGTTGGTTGAACAAGACTTAAATAAGTAAAACACAGGTTTGTCTATGTCTACAGGATGGCCTGCTATATAATACTGTGCTCAAACCGAGACAATGTGGTATGATAAGATTTTCCTTGAATTCTTTTTAATTAGGGATTAGAGAAATTTGTTTTGTATAAGTGATCTTACACTTACATATATTTTTAAGCTAAACTTCTTATTGAAGTGCAACATATGTAGAAAAGCACATGAATCATATGTATACACCTTGTTAAAGTTGCACAAAATGAACAAACTTACATTAACACCATCAAAGTCGTGAAACGGAATATTTTCAATGCCCAAGAAGTTCCCTTATGTTATTCTCTGATCACTAACAACCCACCAAGGTAACCACTATTCTGACTTCTAATACCGTAAATTACCACAAATTATCTTTTTGCCCAAAGTTATTTTTAATAAGTGAAATTATGTATTACTTAGCTGTTTGGACCTAACTTCTTTTGCTTAATATGTTACTATAATGCTTGTGAGATTCATCTATGTTGTTGGGTATACTTATGGTGTAGTTTTTCTCTTTGGTTTATAGCATTTCACTTTATGGATATTCCTAAATTAATTCATGATTTCTTGATATACTTAATATATATTTATAGTTTTGATGTTTATATATTACTGCTAGAAAAATTCTAACATGTGCCTTTTGTTAAGTAGTCTAATCAGTATATAAGTGTGAGGCAGAATTTCTAGTTTGTAGGTTGTGCATGCCTATTCAGCTAGAAAAATTATTGGGTATATTAGTTTCTTATTGCTGCTATAAGAAATTAGCACAGACTTAGTGGTTCAAGATAATACAAAGTTGGTCTCTTAGAAATTTGGAGGTCAAAAGTCCAAAATCAAAATATTGATTAGGCTACATTCCTTCTGGAGATTTCAGGGAAGAATCATTTCTTATTTTTGTTATTTTTTCCCTTTAGTTTTTTCAGCTTTTAGAGGGTGCCTGCATTCCCTGGCTCAGGGGCCTTTTCTAGCATTTCAATTTCTTACTTCATCATCACATCATTTCTCCCACTACTAACTCTGAGCCCACTGCCTTCCTCTTAAAAGACTGATTTGCTCTAAAACTCCCTTTTGTGAATAGTTTGTAGCTAAAATAACATACTTCAAATAAATTAATGAAAATACATAGTCTTTGGAAACTCTTGTGGGGAGGGAGAAATTATTTTAAAAGTAATGAAAGTCTCAATTGTTTATTTTTGTTTTCATTGTATTTACTTTTGGAGTCTTAGTCATGAATTCTTTGCCTAGGCCTAGATTCAGAGAGTTTTTCCTAGGTTTTCCTCTAGAATTTTTATAATCTCACATCTAAAGACATTTAAGTCTTTAATCTGTCTTAAGTTTATCAACTTGTGTACATCAAATGATAATTGGTTAAAAAAATGTGATACACACACACACATATGCACACACACACTTACACACCATGGAGTACTACTCAGCCATAAAAAATATGAATGAAATAATGTCCTTTACAGCAACTTGGATATAAGGAGGCCATTATCCCAAGTAAAATAACTCAGGAATGGAAATCAAATATCATGTTCTCACTTATAAGTGGGAACTAAACAATGGGTATACATGCCCATACAGAGTGGAATAATGGACATTGGAGACTCCAAAAGGTGGAAGAGTGGGAGGGACTTGAGGGATGAAAAATTACCTATCAGGTACAATGTACACTATTCAGGTGATGGGTATGCTAAAAGCCCCGACTTCACTACTACACAATATATTCATGTGACAAACTGTACTTGTACTACCTAAATCCATAAAAATAAAAAAAAATAAAAATTAAAGTAACAAAAGTTAGGTTTATTTTTAAAATGAAAATTTAATTTTTGTAATAAATTATTCTTCACCTCATGGATACATTTAGCACACTCAAAAGCCTAATGTAGAGTCATTAGTTTTATATTAATAACACGTCATTGTACTTTGTCTCACAATTTGATTGGTTTTAGAAGTTTTTAGTGAATTGAATTATAAGCTTAAGATATTCAGATGTTAATATATACAGTCAAATGTTACAAATGGAGACCACATTGAAGGTATTTATTATATGAAATCTCATATATTTCATTTTGAGTAACCAGTTAATAACCCTTTTACTATCATAAAATAGATTCTTATTTAATGGTTGACTTAATTTACACAAAAAATTTTATATTTTTGAAAAATAAAAGAAAGTAGTAGTTATCCATTTCATCAGTTATATTTGGTCTTTTGTATCTGAGAATTATTGTGTTGTAAGGAAATCATTCATACTATTTCATTCAGAAAAGAAGGCATGCTTTCTTTGAGTTTCTGACTTACTACCAGAAAGAATTCTTTCCATTATATTAATAATTCTGTAGTAAAAGATGTCAAAATGAGCGTTCCAGCAGTTATATATTAAAGTCATCTCACATTTTAGTACATTAATTGCGACATTAAAATGTGGTATTGATCTAACACTTTATAGTAGATACTTATACTTAGAGAATTCACTTTACAAATTCACACAATATCTGACAGTTTTTAGATAAAACTTACCATATTTAATTGTCTTTGTAGAGTATTAGTCTACTTATGATGTATTTTTGTTCTGTTCACTAAACATTAGTTTAGTAGAAAAAAATATTTCATTAGGAAATTTATTATAAACAGTAACTTCTACCCCAATACTTCTTCTAAGGGGCTTTGGGTAAACTAAGCCAGACTCTGAAAGACAGTGTTACCAATATTGCTTTTCTTCCCTTCTATAAACACAGAAGTCTATCTACACTGGTTTTCACTTGCAGCATGGGTCAATAAGTTTTGACCAGGTCAATACCCTTGCAGAGGATAGTAGCAGAGAGAGAAAGAGAGCCAGAGAAAGGAGAAAACATTCTGTGTATAAATTTTATGCAAATATCTGGCTGACCCCAGTGCCATCTATGCACAGGCAGACTGTAAACAGCCCAACTAAAGGGAAAAAATATGACTGAGCTAAGATATGAGGAGTCCCTGTAGAAAACATAGAATTTTAAGTTTGTGTACAACCAAGTTAACCTCCTATTAAAATAAAAATATTGATGCTCCTGTCAGAAATAAAGTATAATCTTAAGTTTCCACAATATTATGTTCAGGATATAAATAAATATTACTTGATGTATGAATAGCTAGTGAAACATTTCCCATTATAAAAAACTAAAATCAAATCAATAGAAATCAATCTTTATATTTTGGAGTAACCAGAAAAAGAATCCAAAACCTTATGCCCAATGAGATAAAGAGAAATGTGCTTGTAATTAATGAGAAGATAAGAAATAGCAAAAAGAAAAATAGATCTTAAAAAATGAACCATATGAAAATTCTAGAACTGAAAATTATAATACATGAAATATAAACATTACTGGGTAGGCTTAATAGTGGAATAAAGATGTCAGAAAAAAAGAGTCAACAAACCTGAAGGTCATTCAATATAAATCATCCAAGGAAAGAAAACAAAGGATAAACATTGAAAAAATAAATAAATAGAGCCACAGCAATCTGTGGGACAGTATAAAAAATTTCAGTTTATGTGTAACTAGAATTACATAGAGAAGAGAGAAAAAGAGCATGTCAGAAAAGAAATGATTATCCCAATTTTCAAAATGCTGTGAAAGATATAAATCTTTATATTCAAGAAGTTCCGTAGACATTAAGAAGGACAAATGTGAAAAAATCCATGGCAAGGCCTGTTATATTAAAAGTACTAGAACCCAAAGATAATTTAAAAGTTTTCAAATTATCCAAAGGAAAAGGACATTATATACTTACTGGAGAACCAAAATTCTATTGACCACTCATTTCTCATTAATAACAACAGATTGTGAAAAAATATCTTTAATTATTAAAAGTAATAAAACTATAATTTCACAATTTTATATCCACCAGAAAAATATCCTTTAAGAATGGAAATAAGTAAACATATTTTCAGGTTAACAGAAATAAGAGAATCTGTGGACAGCCAAATTGCAATACAAGAAACATGAAACACTGAACTTCAGTTGAAAGAAAATTATACCAATAGGAAACTTTGATATTTATAAATAAATACATAGTATCAGCTCTGAGAAAGATCTGGTAAATTAAAGCACACATTATTCTCTGGGTTTCAGTACAATACGTATGCTAATAAAAATATAACATTTCCATTGATTTTATTACATCATATCTAAAGAATAAAGCATGAGATGGGGTGATGTTGGTAATGGTAATGGCCCTATATGGTTTCAAGTTCATTTATATTAATTCCTAGAGACTGTGATATATATTGTAATCTTCAGACAAAAAATATTATAAAGAGATACAACTAAAAGCCAATAAATAAAATAAAATGTACTTTCAAAAATATTCAAATAATAAAATAAAGAAGGAACGAAACAACAAATAAAAAACACAAAAGAAAACAAGCTGAAAGATCTAAATCAAGCAACTTATTATTATTTTTTAATTTCAAAATATTAAGAGGGTACAAACATTTTTGTTACATTGAAAGATTTTGTAATGCTCAAGTCAGGGCTATTAGTATGCCCATCACCCGAAGAGCGTTTATTGCTCTTCTTAGGAGGAATTCACCTCTTCTTCCCTGCTCCCCACTTCTTGATTTCCGATATCGTTTTCTTCTCCCTGTGTCTATGTGTGCCCATTGATAAGCTCCAGATTATTAAAGAATACATGTTGTGGTTGTTTTTCCATCCTTGATATACTTATTGAGGATAAAGGTCTGTAGTCCCAGCCAAATTGCTGCAAAAGACATTAATTCATTTCTTTTTATAGCTGAGTAGTAATCCATGGTATACATTTACCACACTTTGTTAATCCACTCATGAAATAATGGGCACTTAAGTTGCCTTCACATCTTTGCAATTGTGCTGCAATAAACATACTAGTGCAGGTGTCTTTTTGATAAAATGGCTTCTTTTCCTTTGGGTAAAGACTCAGTAGTGGGATTGCTGGATCAAATGGTAGGTCTACCAATAGTTCTTTGAGGAATCTCCGCACTGTTTTCCACAGAGGTTGTACTAATTTTCAGTCCCACCGAGAGTGTATAAGTGATCCTATCTCTGCATACATGCCAGCATCTATTGTTTTTTTGACTTTTTAATAATAGTCATTCTGACTGGGCTAGGGTGATATCTCCTTGTGGTTACAATTTGCATTTCCCTGATGATTAGTGATGTTGACATTTTAAATATGTTTTTTGGCAATTTGCTATCTTCTTTTACAAAGCTTCTCTTCATGTCTTTTCCAGGCTTTTTAATGGGGTTGTTTGTTTTCTTCTTGATGATTTGAGTTCTTTGTAGATTCTGGATATTAGCCTTTTATCAGATGTATAGCTTGTGACTATTTTCTTGCATTCTGTAGGTTGTTTGTTTGCTCTTTGATTATTGCCTTTGGTGTTCAGAAGCTTCTTAATTAAATCAAGTCCCATTTGTTTATTTTTATTGATGATGCTGTAGTAGCCTTTGAGGTCTTAAGACTTCAAACTATACTATAAGGCTATAGTAACGAGAATAGCATGGGATTGGTATAAAACTAGAGACATAAGCCAATGGAACAGAACAGAAAACTCAGATATATTAATAAAACCATCTAGCTACAACCAACTGATCTTCAACAAAGAAGACAACAACATATACTGGAAGGAAAGAAGCCCTATTCAATAAATGGTGCTAAGAAAATTGGATAGCCACATGTAGACCAATAAAACAGGACCCCTATCTCTCACCACTTACAAAAATTAATTCCAGATGGATAAAAGACTTAAATGTAAGGCATGAAACCATAAAAATTCTAGAAGAAATGTAGGAAAAACTCTTCTAACAATTTCTACAATTACATTAATATTGGACTCAACATTCAAATTAAAAGGCAGAGTTTTTCAGAATAGATGAAAGAACAAAAAGTCTATATTTTCAGACTTCCTTTAAGTTATATAAAATTATAGCAAATTCTGGACAACAAAATATGTGGATAAATAATAAAGATTACTCTGAGCTGAGGCAGTAAAAAGACAGCTTGGACTGCTGAGTGTCTACATTGAGAAATTGACCTAGAGAATTCATGGATCCAGAGTAGAATTTATAGGAGATAAATAAACATTCGTTTTGCTAAATATTAAGATTTTTTTAGCATAGCATATCCTAGATTATTCTAACCAAGAGAAACTCAAGTCACCCTGCTACATAGAAATTAACATTGTTAAAATAAAATATGATTATTTAAATTTGTCAATTAAAATCATTTGTATTATGAGACTACTAGTTTTTGCACATGTACAATTTGGATAAGATTAAAATCTCAAGAATGTATGCCATCTAAATAATATTAAAATAAACTTACTTCAAAGTATTTGAAGATTTGCCATGCTACAAAGAAAATGATACAGTAATAACATGAAAATGTTTAAGTTAGCAGCTATATGTATAAATTAACTTTTTATGTGCATTAATGGATCAATTCTATCTATATAGAAATATTTGGGATTTCAATTCTTACAGTTTTAGATATATATTTGGATATTTCTTCTTGAAAGTTATTTTTAAGAATGATGGATACATAAGGAATGATTAACTACTGTAAAGCAGGTGGATCACCAATCAAGATCAAGTATGAACATATATTCATTGTGTGAAACCATAAATATGAAATTCAGAAATTAAAATACATCAAATAAATATAAAATGAATAAAGATAGATATTCACATAAATTAACTATTGCATTAGAGTTCAAAAAAGCACACACTACATGGTAATATTACAAAAATTGCTTTAAAGTAATAGTGAGAAACATGAAAAGAAGTAAAAGACATAATATAGCATTTTCCATAATGAAATGACAAAGGTGAGTCATAGTAAAATTAAATAATTTAAACCCTAAAGTAATATTTATTTATGCTACAAATTCAAATAATTTCTCTGAATGAAATGAATATAAGGCAATTAAGTGGAACAAAAATATCAGAATTGATAATATAGAAATAGAATAAGAAACTCAATATAATCTGTTTAATTTTTTATAATCCTTTATATTATTGGATTTCTTTTTTATTTGTTTCTTGAACAAAATAATTTAAATAAAATGTAAGTAAAATAAATAGCTACTTAATATAAGTAAGACATTTTAAAATAAATTCCTCAAAATTATTAATCACTAAAGTAGTTAAGGCTGTTCATAATTCTAATTCTAATAATGGAATGATAAGGGATATTTTGTTTATGTGAAAATCACCTATACCTTAAAAGAACTAATAAAACAGGAAACTAAGCACTCCTTTTTCCTAATTATCAGCCCTTTGCAAAGATTCTCTTCTACCATTTCTGACAGAAATGCTGGTCAATAGAAGTTGTTTCTTTTTTTTTTTCTTCAAATCTTATTGTATGTTCCCCTCTTCAATGTATTAGATAGTAGATTATCATTCTTAATAGTCTTGAGGCAGACAGCAGCTTGTAGATTGTAGGAGTGTGCACATTTGAGAAGTCTAACCAGGTAAAAACTTTACTTAACAAAATCAAACATTAACCAGTTTTAAAATTAACTAATGCACAGTGTATTTGTGATTAATTCACCACTCCTACATGTCTGTCTAGGTAAAAGGGTGAAGAATTTGATGTTTGAAATGTGCTAGTCTAGCAATTTGAAATTATTCCTCTTGGTTTTTGATGCTTCATGGTATTCTTGTTCTCACTAATTCAATTTTTCCTGCTTGATAAAATGTTTGAAGTTTCCAATAGTCCATGTCATTACTTTGTTTAGTGTGCACAGTGAATGGTGACCCTGATGACTGCTTTTCTTTGTGTATTTTCAATAAAGGGGCTCATGAGCCTCAAGATACTTTAAAACAGTGATATCTCTTTCTAAAATAGATCTGACATTGTCATTAGTCATTCAGAGAAGCCTGAGCTGTTAACCTACTTTGTCTTTTCACTTGACATCAAATGCTAAAGTTTACAAGGCAAAATTTCTTTTCCTCTCAATCAGATGTCTGCCTACTATTTTAAGGAACATTGAATTTTGCACTGCAATTGCAATTCTGGAATAATTAGCCACAGAGTTACTTTTCTCCTCATTTCCCTACCCTATTTAGTTTCTACAATTTGAAATAAATACCAAATTTCTTAGAATTTTGATTACTTTTCTCTCATGAGAATATGCAGCATTCAAAATGCTCAAAGAGATAAAGGAAATTGAAGAACATTAAATGTAACCAGTTTCTTTTCCCTGAGTGTTGTTCTCATCCAACACTGAAATATGATTTGTTTCCTGTGCTGTCAGTTCATCACATTTCAATGTCAGAAATGTTGTTAAATGAGGTCAGACATACTTTCTGTTTTTGAACTTGATTCTGATAAAGCTGCTGAATGTGTAATAATGTAACACAAAGACCTCAAAACTTATATCCATAAATCACGCCTAGCAGTTTAATAAAGAGTGTTCGGTCAGTGGGTTTGTAGTATCTGACATCTAAAGATGGCTCTTTTGGGCCCAGAGGCAACTTGCTCTGTGGTGTGATGTGGTCTGCTAACATGGACAGACAAAAGCTTTAAGTGCAAGAGGAGTAAATCTAAAGCCCAAAACACAGGTTTGTACTACTATATAGTTTCAGATGTTGCATATACTATACTACATAACTAACTGCTTTGTATTAATATGCTCTATTGAAAAAAACCAGAGCAATGCAAGTGGAATTGAAGTACATCAGTTTTAGAGGTGAGACATGAATCTAAACGTGTGTGTGAGTGCTCTCTCTCTCTTTCTCTCTCCCTCCTTCTCACTCACACACATACACAAAGGTACTATTTTTAATTAATTTTTATAATGGCTACAGTCTGTGTTAAGATTACAGTTCCTAAACAATCTAATTCAGTGAAATATATTGATGAGTTATTTGCCATAATGAAAGTTTATATCAAAGTAATAGCTGACTATTTTAGCTGTGTAATTATTGGTATTGACATTATATAAATATAGCCATTACTAAAAAGTCAAAAAACAATAGAAATTGTCATAGATGCAGTGAAAAGTGACCACTTACACACTGTTGGTGAGAATGTAAATTAATTCAACCTCTGTGGAAAATAGTATGGGGATTTCCCAAAGAACAAAAAGTACACCTACCATTCAATCTAGCAATCCCATTACTGGGTATCTCCCAGGGATAAAATACAATTTATTTCCATTCTCATTTCAGTTGCTAAGAGACCTAGAACCCTAGACCTAGAAGATTGACCCTACAAAAGCTTCCAACACCCAGGATTGTGAAAATCCAAACACATACTAGTATTCAAGCTTGGTAGTGATTTATCTATCAGAGGAATGAAGTTTAAGCTAAGCCTTCAAATGAAAATCAGACTTGCTCTTCTGGACTCCTTGAGTCTTAGTGATGTGGTCGTATCACTGCTTCTTATATTGTACTTTTTCACTTTGTTGATAATATCTTTGTCCTTCTAATTTCCCCACTAAATGTCAAGTCACTTAATAACAGGGTTCCTAAATCAGCTTCCCAGTAAAATAGACTCAGAGGCTGAGATTTGCAAGCAGTAATTTTATTGGGCAGTGCTTACAGGAGAAAAAAGAAAAAACAAAAACAAGTAAATTGAAATAGCTAAGAGAGTGAGGGAAGTAGAATTGGGGAAAAGAAGTTAAAATGCAATAGCACTTGCTACTAAAACATAAACTAATCCCAAGGGGAAACTATGGGGCTGGGATGGTCTTTATGAGAAAGTCCAGATTAAGACAAGAGGTTGGGATTTTGTATTCTAGAAGACAAGTCAATGGATGCAAGCTCTCCCTGAGGAGAAGATTTTATTTGGGACAAGAAATCTATCTTCAGATGAAGAACATTTCTGGGAATGAATTAATTGGGCATCCAGTAGATGATATGCCCAATAGATGAGGGAATGTTTGTCCTTTCTTGATGAGAAATCTAGGCAATGCATTGCAGCTGGCACAGGGTCTACCCTTAGCACCCACGGCTGAATCAACGGCTGAATCAATCTTTTGTATAATAAATTAATCCCATCTTGCGCTATCCAGTTTCATGTGTCTTTTTCTGGGGAAACATAATCATCTATTGAAGAATAGAACAAACTGCCATGCCTACCTTTGCAGCTAGTCTCAGGGCCACGAATGAAATCTTCCTTCTCTGCTAACCATTTCCAGTCATTCTACCTTAGCTGGGCTAAAGGGTTTATCTAATATGGTGACCCAGACACTCAACCCTGAGTGGTTTGAACCACAGCTCATCATATACTCCTCCTGATATATTTGTTGATTAACTATCAAAATTAATCAAAGGAGGATAGAGATGCTGAAGTAAAAACCTGGATACCAAAGCTATCGTCTTCTGCACCACTGTGTAACAGCAGCTCTACCTCATCCTGATGATCAGGATCAATTACCCGTCCCATGCTGGTCTCTTGACAATAAAGAGCACAAAATGCCAAAGTGGCAGCTGATGTCCTTTGATGGAAGCTTACCCTCTCTGGGAATCTGAATCTCTATATCTGTAGAACCTAGAGTTGTGGAGACCAGAAGCAAAGCTTTCATACGTGAGTCACCAGGGTAATGGTAAGCAGTGCCACTCATTAAAAACAAAGTTTTTTTTTTTTTTTTCAATAGTTACCTAATTAAATACCTGTACAACCCCTGCAAGAGGCCTGGGAGGATCACTGCCATATACCCTCGCTGTGACATTGCTGAGTGTTTCATGCTGGGGACCTGGGATTACTTTTTGTCAATTGATAATGATAATGAACATACAGCCTTGATTTGTATTTTACTATATATATGGGCTGATACTATCTTTAATTGGCCTCATTTTTAAGTATCTCCAAGCCTGTGGTAAACTTTCCTAGCTACTACTCCAACTATTCATTCATTACAGCAATTGTATCCACTGTCTTCTGATGGTTAAGAACTGACACCTGATCCATAATATTTTAGGATTCTATTAATCTCATTGTTATTAGGGAGCCAACTATTCTGAATTAGTTACATGATTTGCTCATGTAATCCTTGCAACACTCAGAGAGGTAAAGACTAATCTCCATATGGATGGGGACACTGGGGCACAGACAGAGCTATAGGGGATTTGTATAATAAAGTAAGATATTATTGGTCAAGAATACTCCCCTGAAAAATACTCTAATAAATACTCATCAAAATCATTATGAATAAAAATCAACAAATGTGTACTATCTCAAGTGGAAGATTCATTCTCCTTTAAAAAGATATAATCAATATGAAGCTATATCATTCTTGATACTTGATATTCAAGGTGAAATGTTAAGTATATCCTAAGACTTAAAACTAAAAAAAAATGATTTATTTTTATGAAACAAACAATGTCAGAAGGCATTCGCCTATTTTCTTCCTTAAAAATCTTTGTTTTGCTAAGTAATCCTTTTGCTTTCAAGTGACAACAGAACTTAAAAAGCCTTTAAAGTGGTTGTGAAGAGCAAGAAAGCCACTTTCCCAACTGACTCATAAGACCTTACTCATATGTTTGTAATCACATTTGTGGTTCACCTTGTGGTTTTTTATTGTGCTTTTATAGTCTAAAATCCCGTAAAACAGAACCTCAGAAAATAAATGGCAGCTTTACTTAAGTATAAATGAGAGAATGGTTAGGATATCAACCACATAGGCTTAAAGATATATCTGGAGAGTCAGGTATCAAGCAGGTCAAAGGGGCAGTTAGTTCCTCCCACATAACAAACAAATAACATATGTACAGTTCTAGTTACATACTTAGTATTATATGATATATAATTATAT
Source organism: Microcebus murinus (assembly GCF_040939455.1). NCBI lineage: Eukaryota > Metazoa > Chordata > Mammalia > Primates > Cheirogaleidae > Microcebus > Microcebus murinus. Next base: position 106,879,990 of record NC_134106.1, read on the forward strand.
TTGTTTCACTATTGGAAACAAAAAATGACATTGATTTTAAACACAAACAATGTGAAACAGTTTGTGGCTATCATATCATAGAAACATTATAAATAAGAAAGTGAAAATATCTTACCTATGTATGTGTGAATGATATCGTCAAAGAGCAATAAAGATAAGGCAATTTTATTTTAATGAGATTATAAGGAAAATTAATGTGAAATGTATTACAATATCTATACCTATATTCAGTAAATTTTTTTACTTTTACTTTTATTTCAAAATATTAAGGTGGTACAAGTGTTTTTGTTACATGAATGAATTGTAAAACACTGAAGTCAGGGTGTTCAGTGTATGCACCAAAAGAATAGTGTATGTCATAACTAATAGGTACTTTTTTCCCTGTCCTTCTTACACCCTCCCCCTTCTTAGTTTCCAATGTCCTTCACATTGCTATGTGATCATGTGTACACATTGTTTAGCTCCTAATTATTAGTGAGAAAATGTGGTGTTGGTTTTTCTGTTCCTGAGATACTTCATTTAGGATAAGGTTCTCTAGTCCCATGTAAGTTGCTGCAAAAGACATTATTTCATTCATTTTTATGACTGAATAGTACTCCATGGTATGCACATATACCACATTTTCTTTATCCACTCATCAGTTGATAGGCACTGAGTTTCAGTCCATATCCTTTCCAATTGTGAATTGTGCTGCAGTACACATTCGGGTCCAGGTGTCTTTTTTGATATAGTGACTTTTCCTTTGGCTAGATACCCAGTAGTGGGATTGAAAGATCAAATGGTAGGTCTACTTTAGTTCTTTGAGGAATTTCCATACTATTTGTCATAGAAGTTGTACTAATTTACAGTCCCAGCACTAGTATATAAAGATTCCTTTCTCACTGCACCCATCACGAAATCTATTTTTTTTAAAAAATTTTAATAATGGCCATTCTGATAGGGGTAAGGTGGTATCTCATTGTGATTTTAATTTGAATTTCCCTGATGATTAGTGATGTTGAGCATTTTTTCATATGTTTGTTGGCCAATTGTCTATCTTCATTTTAGAAAACTCTATTCATCTCTTTTGCCCATTGTTTATGGGGTTATTTGCTTTTTTCTTGCTGATTTGTGTTTATTGTAACTTCTGGATGTTAGTCATTTGTTGGATGTATAGTTGGCAAATATTTTATTACATTCTAAATGTTGTCTGTTTACTCTGTTGATTATTTCTCTTGCTTTGCAGAAACTTTTAATTTAATTAAGTCTCATTTATTTATTTTTGTTGTTACTGTATTTGCCAATTGGGTTCTAGTCATAAATAATTTCCCTAGGCTTATGTTTAGTAGAGTTTCTCCTATCTTTTCTTCAAGAATTTTTATGGCTACGGGTCTTACATTTAAGTCTTCAACCACCTTAGGTTAATTTTTATATATGGTGAGAGATACGAATTGTGTTTCATTCTTCTGCATGTGGCTATGCAATTTTCCCAGCACCATTTATTGAATAGGGAATACTTTCTTCAGTGTATGTTTTTGTCTGCTTTGTTGAAAATCAGTTGATCATAAATGTATGGTTTTATGGGTTCTCTATTCTGTTCTGTTAGTCTATGTCTCTACCTGTATAACAGTAACATGTTGTTTTGGTTACTATAGTCTTGTAGTATAATTTGAAGTCACATAATGTGATGCCTCTAGGTTTGTTCTTTTTGCATAAGATTGCTATGGCTATTCTGACTCTTCATTGGTTCCATATGAAGTTTAGAATCAATTTGTATAGATCTGTGAAAATGGTTTGGTATTTTGATGGGAATTGTGATGAATCTGTAAAACAATTTGGGTAGTATGGGCATTTTAAGAATGTTGATTCTTGTAATCCATGAACATTGGATGTTTTTCATTTGTTTGTGACATTTATGATTTCTTTCATCAGTGTTTATGGTTTTTGTTTTAGAGATCTTTCACCTCCTTGGTTAAGTATATTTCTAGATATTTTATTTTCTTTGCAGCTATTGTAAAGATATTGAATTTTTTATTTGACTATCTGCTTAACTGTTATTAGTATATAGAAATGCTACTGATTTGTGTACATTGATTTTATAACCTGAGACTTTACTGAATTTATTTATCAATTCTAGGAATCTTTTGGAGGAGTCTTCATAGTTTTCTAGAAGAAAGATCATATTGTCAACAAACAGATGTAGTTTAGCCTCCTATTCCTGGTATGGATACCCTTTATTTCTTTCTCTTGCTTGATTTCTCTGGCTAGAACTTCCATTACTATTAATATGTTGAATAGAAGTCATAACAGTGGACATCCTTGTCTTCTTCCAATTCTTAGTGAGAATGCTTTCAACTTCTCCTCATTCAGTATTATGTTGTCTCTGTTTGTCATACATGGTTTTTATTATTTTGAGGTATGTTCCTTGTGTGCCTAATTTTTTGAGAGTTTTTATCATAAAGTGATGCTGGATTTTATCAAATGTTTTTTTTCTGCATCTGCTTAGATGTCATATGGTCTTTATTTTTGCTTCTGTTTATGTGGTCAATCAAATTTATAGATGTCATATATTGAATCATCCTTGCAATATTGGGATTAAACTCACTTGATCATGGTGAATTATCTTTTTGATGTGCTGCTAAATTTAATTTACTAGTATCTGTTGAAGATTTTTGCATCTGTGTTCCTAAGGGTTATTAGTCTCTTGTTTCTCTTTTTGTTGTGTTCTTTCCTGGTTTTGGTATCAAGGTGATACTGGTTTCATAGAAAAAGTTAAGGAGGAGTCCCTCCTTTTCGATGTTATGGAAGAGTTTCAGTAGAATGGTTGCCAGTTCTTCTTTGTATATCTTGTAGAATTCAGCTGTGAATCCATCTGATCAAGGGCTTTTTTGTTGTTTCCATTATTATTTCAATTTCCCTACTCATTATTGGTGTTCAGAATTTCTATGTCTTCCTGACTTAGGCTTGGGAAGTTGTGTGTTTTCAAAAATTTGTCCATTTCTTCAAGGTTTTCTAATTTTATGTGTGTAGAGATTTACATAGTAGTCATGCATGATAGTATGTATTTCTCTGATATTAGTTGTAATGTCTACTTTTTCATTTCTGATATAATTTGAGTGCTTTCTCTTCTATTTCTGGATAATTTACATAGTGTTCTATCAATTTTATATATGTTTTCAAAGAACCAACTCTTTGTTTCATTGATCCTTTCTACTATTTATTTGGTTTAATTTCATTTAGTTCTGTTCTGAGCTTTGTTATTTCCTACTAGATTTTAGGTGTGTTTTTTCTCATTTTTCTAGTTCCTTGAAATATGGCATAAAGTTTTTCATTTATAATTGTTTTTTATTTGTATGCTTATTTATTTGTTTTTGATGTAGGCATTTTAGGCTCTGAATTTATCACTGCTTTTTCTGTATGCCACAGATTTTGGAAGCTTGTATTTTCTTTGTCTTTCAGTTTGTCTTTGTTTTTCATTTTAATTTCATCATTGACTCAAGAACTATTCAGCAGCAGGTTGTATAATTTCCATGACTTTATGTAGATGTGATATTTCCTCTTTGGAATTGATTTCTAGCTTTATTTCACTATGTTCTGAGAAGATACATGCTATGATTTTGATTTGTCTGAATTTTCTGAGACTTGTTTATAACATAACATATGATCTATCTTGGAAGGTGCCCAATGAGCTAATGACAAAAAAAATGTATATTCTGTAAATGTCTGTTATTTCCATATGTCCTAGAGTCCCTATTAAGTCTAGTGTTTTTTTTTGTTGTTGTTTGTTATAGATTTTCTGCCTTGATGACCTATCCAGTTCTATCAGTGCAATGTTGAACTTCTTAGCTATAATGATGCTGCTATCTATTTCTTTGCTTAGATGTAGTAGAATTTGTTTTATCCATCTTAGCTCTTCTGGGATAGGTACATATATATTTAAGATTGTTTTATCTTCCTGCTGAATTGTTCCTTTTATCATTATATAATGACTGTCTTTACCTTTTGTAACCACCATAAATTTGAAGTCTATTTTATCTCATATGAGAATGGCTACTCCTGCTCACTTTTAGTTTCCATTTGTGTAGAATATTTTCCATCCCTATGTAGAATGTTTTCCATCCCTATGAGGCTATGAGAATCCTTGTGACTTAGATGGGTTTTTTAGAGACAACATATATTTGGGTTGTGGTTTTTCATCATTTCAGCCAATCTATGTCTTTAAGTGGATCATTAAGACTGTTCACGTTCTGTGTTGGTATTTATTAATATATGTGGGATACTGTTTTGTTCATCATGTTGAATAATACCTTATTTTGTTTTCCCTATAGTGGTATTGTTTCTTAAGAGCTGTGTGCTTTAACTTTCAAGTGTTTTTACACTGGTGGGTATTAGTTTATCTTTTCCATGTATAGGGCACTTTTGAATATTTCCTGTAATACAAGAGTAGTGGTGACAAATTCCCTTGGTGTTTGTTTGTTTAGGAAAGACTTCATTTTTCTTTCATTTATAAAATTTTTGCAGGACACAAAATTCTTGGTCGGTTTATTGTGTGTAAAAAGAGTGAAAATGGGACTTTAATCCCTCTGGTTTGTAAGGTCTCTGCTGAGCAGTCTGCTGTTAGTCTGATATGTTTTCCTTTGTAAGTTAGTTGTTGCTGTCATCTTGCAATTTGTAGGACTTTCCCCATCATTTTGACTTTGGCCAGACTGGTTACTATGTGTCTTGATCATTTTCTATTTGCAATGAATCATACAGGTGTTCAGTGACCATTTTGTATCTGAATATCTAAATGTCTGGTGAGAAGTGAGGTGTCTGGTGAGAAGTTTTCTTCAATTAGTCCCTCAATTAGATTCTCCATGATTTTTGATTTTTCTTCTTTGCCCTCAAGGATTTATATGATTCTTATATTAGCTTATTTTACATGGTCCCATCACTATGTGATTGTTCATTCTTCTTTATTCTTTTTACTACATTTTTGTTGGACAGGGTTAGTTTGAAAGGCTTGTCTTCATTCTCTGATATTCTTTCTTTTATTTGGTTTAGAATGTTAAAGCTTTCTGTTGTATTTTCAAATATTCTAAATGATTCTTTCATTTCTTTAAGTTCTACTATATATTTTCTTATATTATCTATCTCTTTAGAGAATTTTTCATTCATATCCTGATTTATGTTTTTGGATTCTTTGTTTTCAACTTTCTCTTCAATCTCATCCATCTTATTTGTCATCTGTATTCTAAGTTCTGTACCTTACATTTCAACAGTTTCCTTTAGGTTGGAGTCCATTGCTGGAAACCTAGTATAACCATTTGAGAATGTCAAAATGACCTCTTTTTTTTTTTTTTTTTTTTTTATGTTGCCAGAGTTCTTATGCTGCTTCCTTCTCATCTGAAACTTCTTCCCTCATCTGAAGGGAGATAAGTTTGGAGTACATATGTTTTTCTCTGCTGGGAACTTTCCTACTTAGTGAAAAGGAGAGGTCCCTGAATAACACACTTGTGTCCTATTTCAGAAGATTTATCCAGCAGGAGAGGAGTAGATATACCAAAAACCTGTAACAAAGTTATTCTTTTTTTTTTGCATCTTCCTATCCACATGTCATTGTCATAGTCCAAGCCAGTTCTGGGGAATATTTGTCTGGAGTGGTGGGTTAGACTACTATTGGAAGCTCAGGCAAGGGGCTGGGCTAGTCCGTGTCTACAGACATGAGTGTCATGAGAGTTTGCTCTGCCTGGGCCTCCCCATGGCAGTGGCTATGGTGGATGGATGAGGCTATTTAGATAGTGGCCACAGGTGTCAGGGCTGCAGGCATTTGCTCCACCCAGGTCCAGGAGCAGTGGTGGCATGCAGATGAGTGTCATTCCTAGTGAGTCTGAGGTGACATGCAGGGATCACTGCCATGGTGACCAGGTGGCACATGGCATCTGCGGTGTCAGCACATGCATGGCATACAGCACTGGCAGAGCTGTTGTAGTGTGTGATATGCAGGAACTTGGCCAGGGACTGGGTGGGTTACAGGACCCTAGCAACAGTAAAATTTGGAATAAATGTTTCTAGCTATCTTAAAATGTATGATATTTTGTACCTTCATCATTGAATAGCCTCAATTGTTAATAATGTTGCAAAATATAATGTAGTATGCAATCTATAAATAGAAGTGAATTGTTTCATTCAAATTTTTACATTGTGTAAGTTTAAAAGATCTAAAGTTTACTGAATTGATTTGGAATAAAAAATCAAATTCATCTTGTTGGTATGATATATGAACAAACTAAAATTTTCTTTCATAGCTATAAAATTCAGCTTGTGAGTATAGACTTTTCCTTTATAAACTACATTTCATTTTATGCAGAATGAATAAGGAAAGAAAAAAATATCCCAAGAATGGAAAAACAAACTCCACATATACTCACCAGCAAACTGATATTAACTAGCAGCACCTAAGTGGACACATAGGAACTACAGTAATTGGGTATTGAGCAGGTGGGAGAGGGGAGGGGGTGAGTATATAGATACATAATGAGTGAGATGTGCACCATCTGGAGGATGGTGATGCTGGAAACTCAGACTTGTGGGGGGAGGGGGGAAAGGGAATTTTTTGAAACCTTAAAATTTGTACCCCCATAATATGCCAGAAAAAAAATACCTAATTGGATTGTTATTTATCTTGAGATTTCTAGATATATCCTGAACTAACACAAAAATACTGTATAAGAATTACATTTTCTTTGACTATTAGATTCAGAAGGAATTTTAGGAGATATAATATAGACAATAAATAGAAATTTAATTACCACTGAAGAAATGTGTTAGACCATGTAATATATTTGTGATTTACAAGGTGGAAGACATCAAGTGATGAAATTCAGAGATATATAAACTCTAACAGCTACAAAAACAATGTAATGTCTATTATTTATGTTTGTGCTTCTGCATTTAAGGAACTTGTGGCCCAGAGAGTCAAATGACTTTCCTACAGCTGCACAGTAACTTGGTCATAAATTAAAGAAATGACTAGAGAGAAATTCTAATATAAACATTTATTAAATTTTCTTATTATTTAAAAAATATACGAATTTTAAAACAAGTACTTATTTTTCTCCTACTATATAAAAAGTAAATGCTCTGATTCTCCTTGAAATTATATTCTAAAAGAAATAAGCAAAAACAAAATTGTTATTTGAATTAAATAATGCTTGATTTGGTATTAAATGGGAAAATATCATTTATTTAGGAAAACTCAGGTCTTTTTATCAGACAAGGATACTAGTAGAATATATAACAAAATAATACAAAACTTCTGGAAATCAAGTATTTGAAGCCAGCATGGTGCTCTAGCTTTTGTCAGCTTCAGTTTTCTCATTTGTATGATAAAGGTAACAAATTATTACATGGGATTGTTGTAAGTATTAAGTATATGTAAAAATATGGAAATCCTCTGGAATCCAAAGTTTGCTTAATATTTAACGTTCTTGTTCATAAAAGACCAAAAAAATGTAGGTTAATATGAAAGAACATTTCATAATGGCATAACTGTCCTCTTTCTTTTTCACACTGAAACTTGAGAATTTAATAGACATTTTGAAATTCTGTAAAGCTTAACTCTTTCATAGTCATACACTCGTAGTTTCCTTTTATTATTCCATGTTATCTGGGTCTCAGAGCACATCTGTCTCATTCTTTGTTTTAATATCAACTATATATTGGGGATCTACAAAATATAGATAAAATGAAAAGGACAATACAATGTTAGACTTTAAGAACAGTATCAGAAGCATATTCGGACGACGCTATAAAAGTCTGAGGAACACAAGTTTATTCCAAAGTGTGAAAAAGGAGTAAGAATACACCTGGAGAAGGCAATATAGATAGTAGTAGAGTCTTGGAGAAGAAATTCTGTTTCTGCAGCTGAGATGCGTCTTTCCAGGCAATGTGCAGCATCGTCCTGGGAGCAAAGGAAAAAATGAAAATGGCAGAGTTAAGGGACAGAGGCTAGCTTGCTATGACGAAGGTGAAAGATTCATGTGCTAAGAGGTAGGATGTAAATCTGAAGAGCTGCCCAGAAAATAGATCATGAAGGACCTGATAAACTAGAGATACAAAGTTTTATTCTTCCAAAGTGAGTTAGGATTCCCTGGATGAATTTAAACTGGCAGGCAATGTGATCCACTTTGTCGTTTTAAATGATTATTTTTGGGTTGGTATGAAGGAAACTGTTGGGGGGTAAAATCAAGACTGGATGTAGTAAAATGATAATTAGAAGGATGGTTAAATGATGTTGATGGTGATAACAATGATATTGGAAGGAAGAAAAATAATAGTAAATATTATATAGTCCTTATAATAATCCTAGGAAGGCTATTATTAGTATATGCATTTTTAATCTTCAAAACAAATCTGTTGCAGAGTTTCTGATATTTTTCTCATTATTTCCATTTACAGATCATGAAATTTAGAATGAAGCAAGTATTGGAACTCATTTTGGATAGAGTTCAAATTTAACCAAACTATTATAATGCTATGAAGAACCTAAGAAACCCAGAAAGATACAAGAAATTTGGGGAAAAAATAATGTGATGGTATTAATATAATTCAAATAAATTATCTATTTTATTAAATTATCCTCACCATTCTGCTTTTTAGGAGAAACTTATAGCATAATGCATGCCTTTACATACCTTTTCCAGTTCCTTCTGTGCCACCATCTCCTGGATCCTTAATATCTTGTTCTACTCCAACATTTGCTTTGTCTAACTATTAATAATTTCTTGGCCCACAGTTTTGCCTCATTGCACATCATAAAGGAAAACATCCTCCTATTTTGCAGGCATAACATACTCAATTCAAATATTGCCATAACTTGAATTTTTGGCTCCTACTGTCACATGTATAATTTAGTCTTTCACCAACACATTTTCCCAAACATATGAATAGCCATATATGGTTATTTATAGAAAAATGATAGAAAAATAATATTGTTATATTTATGGTTATGGTTTTATAACAGGGCAGTGATGCAGTATGCTTGCTATGATATCAGTAGTCTCTCCTATACATGCTTCCTGACTGTCCAACATGTTATTAGATGATGTAGATTCACTATTGGCATTAAATATTTTTTGTCAAAAGGAGAAAAAAGAAAAAAGAAAGAGAAAGTACTGTTTGTAGAGCTGCTCTTACTCCAAAGAAAAGAGTCTCCTTGCTGGCTTTTCGGGGACTCTGTGCCACTCGTTACATCAAGACAGTTCAGGGAGTGAGTAATATGGGAGACCAAAGGAAAAAGCAATAAGGAAATCTTTGCTTGACACATAGTGTTTGGAGGCTTCCTTAATATTTTCTTAGGGCAGTGCTTAAGGCCAGAGTCAGTTCTTTCATCTCATCTACCTTAGGATAGTCCTCGATCCCTTATCTGCTATATCTTACTAAATCCTTTTCCTTCTGCTCAACATCTGCTTTATGTGCTGTAATTTCAGAGACCATAAAAGCAAAGCAGATGCTTAAGGATCAAATATACGACTTATTTGAATGGCACCCTCATCCTATTCCCTCAGTACAATGTTATGAACAAGCAGTATCTAACTCAACCCATAGGGAAGTTCTAGCTCATTCTTATATAGAGGGTGATCAAAAGAAATAAAATGTGAAACCAGACATAAGCCACATAGGTAATATTCAATTTTGTAGTATCCACATTAACAAAAAGACCTCAACTTTTCCTCAAAAATAACCACTATCCTGACTTCTAACACCATGCACTTGATTTGTCTGCTTATCAACTTTATATACATAGAGTCATATATTAATAATAAATGCTCATTTGTTTCTTCTTTTGTCATTCTCCATTGTTTTAGTTTTCATTGTTTTTTGACTTCCATGAATACCTTTCTAAATTCCCAGGATCTTGATGCTTCTATTTTGAAAAATAGAAGAACATTGTTTGATAGTCCAAGAACTAGCCCACCTCTATCAGCTAGACATATACAGCTGGGCCAAGATATTCTCTTGTTGAACATAAACAATTTCACAGACTACCATTAGACAAGATCCCTCTGATCATAATGAATCAAGATGAAAACAAGTCTATCCATTAATAATTTCTGAATTTAGAAAAATAAAAAAAAAAAAAAAGCAAAGCAAAAGGACATTGACCAAACCACAAAAAAGTTCCTACATCCTTCTATGCTGGCTAATTAGTAAATGCTTCTCACCAATTATAGCTTTAAATTTATTTAATTCTTCCTATCTTCTAGGTAAGATGCCCAGTCATAGAATTATCTTTATATTCTGACAGCGTTCAATTTATAGCAAAGCCCAAATTACCTATAAAAGCCAAATTCTATATGTTTATCACACTGTTACTGAGATACCTCAGCTTTCCATGGTGTTTCCTCCTTTGCTGCAAAAAGTAAAAAATAAAACAAAACAACACAACTTTGTCCAACTACAAATCAGAGGGAGATATTGACAATTTTATAATGATTTTTATAATGTCTAGTGTGTGTGTGTGTGTGTGTGTGTATGTGTGTGTGTATTTATATGTATACACATTATAAAGATTTGGTCATTGTTTTGATTCCACTATATTGTAATAAGTGGAAATACTGCATTTAATTGTTACTAGACATGTTGTATGTTGTGGCCTTATCCTAAAGTTGTTTATAAATATATTATGACTATAACTCATTTTCTTTAAGCTTCTAGAAGATTTAGAAAAATTTTTCATTTTTGTATTTTCCACTTATATTTTTTTCATCCATTCATCAAATACCAACTAAGTTATTTTTATGTTTAGGGGTATCATAAAATAAACATTTGATAAATTAAAAAACTGAAGAAATGAATGCGTAGATTACTAGTGAGAAATTGAGCTTTACATTTATTTTCTTCTGCTTAATTCTTCCTAACACCAATGACAAATATGATAAGCTATGGAATGATGACCAGGAAAGAATACATTTTGTGTGCAAAAACCAGTCATGTGTCATATTTAAACTCTTAAATTTTGACATAATTAAAACGTTTTCCTAACTAATTTTGCCAAAGTGATCTCATTTTAGGGTCTATTTTAAGGAAGATGTCACCAATTTATTTACTTATAGAAGCTGTTTGACCTAAATCTCTCTCTCTCTCCAACAGCAAGATGTGCTGGGTGACTGTCATCTACCGTACGATTACAGCTCCTGTATGATTTTCTAGTCAGTAGCGCGAGGAGATCTGTACCTAGACTTGGCACAAATGGATTGTGTGATGGGAGTCTTGGGGAACATTTATGATGCTTGTGCTACTGCAACTGCTGTTCTGGGTTTTCTTTTTCCTGTTTCAAACACTGGCCATGACAGCGCCAGAGACAACGAATGATTTAAGAGTGAAGGATAGTGCTACTGTTATAGTGTTGGTGTCTGTGATAAATGAAGGCACAGCAAGCAAGAAGGAAGACGTGAATTAGGGAAGGAGGGATGGAAGTGACAGATTTAAAGGTATACCCCCAAAAAACAGCCAGTGTACTCTGTGAGGTAAAAGTACACAATTTTAATTTTCAGAGATTTTATATGGGATGTCATGCTAAATTTGTTTGAATCACAGTTTAAATATAAATCACCATCTACCTAACAATTACATTGGTCTTGGAGGAAATTCTATTTATAGATTTTTCTTGCACTTTTTGAAATTTTGATTTTTAGTAAGATAGTATACAAAATATTTTTCTAATAAAATATGAGTTGAGGTATTAAAAAACACGGTAAATGTTAGCTTTTTGGCATAGTTTAATAATGATTTGCTATTATTATTTGGTATTATCATATTTTGCTATCATTTAGAAAAACTTTATAAAATGCTGATAAGCCAATCATGGATTGTCTAAACTTTTATTATGTAAACAATCCAACATTTGCATAATTCTATATGATCTCTATAGTGGTGGATGCTATAAGAAACAAACAAAAAGAAGCATAAAATATGCTTTTATTTCACTAGAATTTTAAAATATTGTTTTAAATCTAAAATTTGTATACACAAAAAAAATTGTTGAAGAAAAAAGTCAGCATGCAATTAAACCAATAGGGAACATCTTTTGGGGGCTTCACATATGATTAGAAAGTGGAAGTACAATGTTAGGTAGCTTTATCATTAATGCTTTAATAAAATATGTGGCTCAACCCGTGGTCCAAGAGGTTAATTATAAGGATTGCAATTTCTACTCTAAGCTGTGGTTACCCAGAATTCAGTTATACCATATCATGTCTGAAGATTTGGTGCTTTAAATCTCTGACAACTTAATTTGCATGGGACATGAAGAATTCTCTAAGCAGGGATTCATTTCAGGAAAGAGAAGACTAGAAGACAGCTATGGCTCCTTTAAACATAACACCTCAAGCAGGGTGAGGGAGAGGAGAATTTTCAGTATGGCTGACCTCCAGCCTAGACACTATGGATTTGCACTTCTTCATAAGGAGAAGAGATCTGTCTGTAAAAAAGTAAATTCTGTCATCACAAAAATTTTTGTGATACATGGAGAGTGCAAAACAGCACTATTTGGGGTGAAGTAGAACAAACAAGGTGAATGGCCATGGAGGGTATAGGTGATCCTCTCTTGTTCCAATAGAGAACATAGAAAGTACATTAAATAAATCCACACCGAGTTACATATGCAGCATGGAAAATCCTAGAGCAGATTCTGCGTTTTGTGACACTAGTGTCAACAAGAAATCACGACAAAGCTGCTGCTGTGAGTGTATATTAACAATCCTATGGGAGTGGCAACACACAGCTGCAATGAGGTGGTGTACCTACCTGTACAATACTTGCAGGCATTGATGACAGCAGTCGACAATAAAGCAAGGAATCAAGTAAAATAAAGGCTATACAAAATTAATGCTATCAGTGTAGACAGTCAAGTAAGATAATTTCTTGTTTAATCCCTGGTAAATAAGCATTAATTATTTCAATCAATAATCACTTATTATGACTACTGTGGGAAAACCACTCTGGAAGCTGAAGTGGCAGCATGCAAAGATCATTTAAAAGTTTTAAAATTTAGAATAGCTCAGAAGAAAATTGTCATTTGCTAAAATCTGGCCGCTCCGATTTTTTTGCATTGATGCCTTAGACCTCAGTACTTCAGAATGTGACACTATTTGGAGAGAGGGCCAGTAAGAGGTGATGAAGTTAAAAATGAGGCCCATTGGGTAGGCCTTATCAGATGTGATTGATGTCCATCTAAGAGGAGGACATTTGGACACTCAGACATGAGGAGTGTACAAGCACAGGAGAAAAACCATTTAAGGACAACCAAGGAGGCAGCTATCTACAAGCCTGAGAGAGAAGACTCCTAAGAATCCAAACCTGCTGACCCTTTGATCTTGGACTTCAAGCCTCCAGAACTGTGGGAAAATAAATTTCTGTTATTTAAGCCAACCAGTCCATGGTACTTTTTTATGGCAGTCCTTGTAAACTAATACAAAAGTGCACTATTTTCCAAAATGATTTGGGAACTAAAATCAATAAATTTTCTCACCTCTGAGTTCTCATCTGATGTTCTGAAACTTTTGTAGAACATCTCAGAATATGTTGTGTTTTTCAAAGTTAAAAGTGTTTAACCTATCTGCAGTGTTTATCTACCTTTCCAAGCTGAGTATGGACCAAAAAAGGAGGAAAAAGTCTTGTATTATACATGTACATATTTATATGGATCCTAGGTTTACGCCTTACAGAAGATAAATAACTTCCTGATAAATGAATGTTTCATTTTATTCCTAGAGACAAAACTGTGACAGGAGAGATTATATTATGATTTAGATGCATCTGTCCTTCATCAGTCAGATGATAATTAAAGAAAAGAAAACACAGAAAAATAACTGAGTTTGAGTGAATTTATTGAGTGGGACGTATAGTGAGTATGGGTTCCTGGTGTGTGTCTATGTAAAAAAAAAAATACTTAATTCCAGAAATGGGGGATTAGAAGTCAAAAGCAAAGAAGTGGATATGCAAAAATGAGTTACAGAAGTATACAAGAATAGTAAAACCATGTAAGTAAACAACATTTCATAGAAAAAAACAAAAGAAGCATGAGAACAGTACCTTGAGAATCATGCATAGTAAAAGGCTGGATACAAGAGAAAGTTCCTCTCTCTCCGCATCCACGCCAGCATTTGTTATTTGGAGACTTTTTGATAAAGGCCATTCTCACTGGAGTTAAGTGATATCTCATTGTAGTTTTGATTTGCATTTCCCTGATGATTAGGGATGTTGAGCATTTTTTCATATGTTTGTTGGCCATTCTTCTGTCTTCTTTAGAAAAGTTTCTGTTCAAGTCCTTTGCCCACTTTGTAATAGGGTTACCTTAAAGTGATACAAGTGAATCTACCATTTGATCCAGCAATCCCATTGCTGGGCATCTACCCAAATGATCCAATGACACTCTACAAAAAAGACACCTGCACTCGAATGTTCATAGCAGCACAATTCATAATTGCAAGGCTGTGGAAACAGCCCAAGTGCCCATCAATTCAAAAATGGATTAATAAAATGTGGTATATGTATACCATGGAGTACTATTCAGCTCTAAGAAACAATGGTGATATAGCACATCTTATATTTTCCTGGTTAGAGCTGGAACCCATACTACTAAGTGAAGTATCCCAAGAATGGAAAAACAAGCACCAGATATATTCTCCAGCAAACTGGTATTAACTGAGTAGCACCTAAGTGGACACATAGGTACTACAGTAATAGGGTATTGGGGAGGGGGGGTGGGGGGCGGGTATATACATACATAACGAGTGATAGGCGCACCATCTGAGGGATGGTCACGCTGGAGACTCAGACTTGTGGGGGGAGAGGGGGAAGGGCATTTATTGAAACTTTAAAATCTGTACCCCCATAATATGCTGAAATAAAAAAAAAATTTGTTGCAAGTAAAAAAAAAAAAAAGAGAGAGAAAGTACCAATGAATTAGTTGGAAAAGAACATAGAGGAAAGAGCTGGCTAGAAAAATCTAATTCCATAAAGGAAAAAAAATTTATGTAATAAATAATTAAACTTGTAAAATACTGAAGAGATAGTAAAGAAGATGAGGATTAAAATAATAATAAATAATCATGAAGTAAAATAATAATAATAAACTTAGTAGTAAGGCAGATATAAGTCTACAAACAAAAGGGTAAAGAGTACTTGTGTTAGATGCTACTACTGCTCATTGATAGACGATTGTTTTCTTCCAGGCACACGAATGTCTAGCCTTCCCAGCCACTTAGAGATGAGTGAGATCAGATGACTAATTTGGGCTAGTGAAATGTAAGAAAAATAAAACATTACACTTTGACTAAAACATTTAATTATCACTGAAAGCCATTCTATGTCTTCTCTTACTGTTAGGGAGAGTTACATTATTCAAAGATGTACCATGAAGAAATTGTTAACCTAGGCTAATCTTTTACATGTTTTTGGGTGAGTGACTATAAAATGTAAAATGATAGTTCAAGAGATAAAAGTAAGGCAAATATTTTTATTTGAGAGACACAATATTTATGTAGCTAAGGAGAATGAATAAGTGAGCATGTGATTGAAAGCCTAAGAGAGATTTAATGAATGAAAGAAATGTTCAAATAAGATAAAATCCCCAAGTCCCTAGGAAATTGTGTGGATAAACCTCACAAGCGAATTTATTCCAGACTTGTGAATATAGGATAAATGCCAAAGCTTAGGCGAGAGGTAAAGCCATGCAAAGCATGAATACTGGCGTAACTGGACTTTTATCTGCTGCACTCAGTATGGGTAAGTTGAATTTATGTTGACATGGATGATAAAGGGGCCATTATTGAAATGTTGAGAATATCTAAACATAACTAGTCATTCTGACCATTAAGCCTGAACAGTTTAACTTAGGAAGAGGATTGGTTAACATCATCTGAAGACTATCAAGAAAAGATGAAGACAGGAGATAATGTTATTTTAAATATTTTATATAAGTGGGAGTTTCATTGGGAGATCAATTAGGGAAGGGTATTCCAAATAGAAGACACTACATTGAAAGTAATGAATCATCAGATGTTTCAGAAATATGAGCAATATGGAATAATGCAGTGGGAGATAATAGAAAATTAGGTAAGTTCCAAATCTCTGCTCTTTATTTTCATTGTTTAGGACTTGGACTTCATGCTACAAGGAAAATGATCTTGTTAAGTCTGTTAAACTATATAGAGGCATAATACAGTCTCCATTCAAGGAAAATTATATCGCCAAATGACTACTAAAATACAAATTATATAAAAAGTATCAAAGACAGTATATCTTACAGACTTCTATGTTATTCACTTTGTGTATTTGTTCCGTGGGATTATAAGAATAATTTATGAAGTTGTATTTTATTCTCAAAACAAGTGTGCTAACATCCCAATTTCAAAACTACCATTTTTCCAGACCTGCCAAGGGCATATTTAAATTTTATCATATGAACTCTTTGGTCCATTTTTCAAAGTAGACATAAGAAGAACAATTGTTCTCAAATTATTTTATGAAGAAAAACAGGGATCTCAACAGGTTCAAAACAAAGATGCCATTATTTAATGAAACTATAAGAAAAAAATAGTCAACTAATGTGAAAAAATGCATAAAATAACCATTTCAATATGGATCAGTCTTCAAAGTGCTTTGATGTTTTCTACCAATTAAGGGGACCTAGTTCTAAACAATTCTGAGGGGCGAGTAAGACAATCACTTCGAAAAACCCATAAAATGACAAAATACTGCCATTTGCTTAAGAAAATTGCCAAAATAAGCTCAATTACCATTATGAGAGAAACTTTCTCCTTAATCAACTCTGATTATAGTTGCTTGCTTATTTTTTAATTTCACACTATCTTGGCATTAACTTAGCCATCAATCGTCTCCTGTCTGTATTCCTAGAGTGTTTCCTCTTTTCCTTCATTATGGCAATTGTCTCACTGTTGTGATCACTCTATCTCCTCCAAGAAGCCCCTCAAAGAGGAGAATTATGTTTTAAATTTTAATATCTAGTTTTAATATTTTAATACATTTTATTTGACAAAATATTAATCAAGGGCAATCAAAGACAAATTAATTTTCTAAGGTACAAAGCTGCCTAAGTGGAAGTAATGGTAAACAAAAATCTATGCCATCAGTTACATTTAAAATATTTCCGGAAAAAAATTCTACAATTTCTTTCATCAAGATAGGGTATAATCCCCAGAAATGATTTTAGATTGCAGGGAAAATATTAAACATTAGATAGATTAGATAAATCAAAGTATTAATACTGAATTAATGTATATGTTGTATATATAGTCTTTGCCAGTATATGATAATTTTATACACATTTGATTTTTAAAACATCTATATAAAACAGGTAGGACTTGCATTATTATTATCATATTTCAGAGGAAAAAATAAAGGACTAAAGTATGTTATTTTGTCTAAAGACCTAACTACTAAATGGCACTAAAATATTAACACAGTTTCCCTAGCTCCAGGTTTGCATTCTTTCTAGTAAATAATTACATAAATTCAATAGGCAAAAGGATATACAATGAAAAATATCTGTATTGAAGCAGGGAAACTACAGAGAATAAGGTTAGATGTTTTATAATAGGACTATATAAAATCACAGAAATATATTCTCTAAGGAGAATTTAAACAAAAGTGAAATTTTAAATGTGGCAATAAAAAAAACAAGGTTGTAATTTAGAATAACATTCTACATGTATTGGAACTGAAGGAATTTAGAAAGTTAGAAATTAAATTTATGTAAACTACACACAAAAAAGAAATAGCTCAATGTATAGTAATGAAATAAAATGGCATGTTGGTTGGAAATTATGATTGAGGAGGAAAAGGTAAACACTAACATAGTTCACTGTGATCAAATACACACCTAACCCTTCCAAGGTCTTGATCTTCTTTAGAACAAAATGCAATATAGAGGTCAAACACAGAAGGGTCAAAAATAACAGGAAAGATAAACACCATTTATTTTCCTGTGAAGAAAATTTGTAGCTAGACTAGTGATGCAGTACTCACATTATGCTGACATACAGGCTCTTAAGACTTATGTTGAAAGCTGGGTACTGGAAAATAATAATGTGCAATTGCGCATAGTTTTGAAGGATGGTGGTGGCATCAGTGTTGCATTGTCCTTGCTGACTAAATCAGTCTTGTTTATTGCAATCTACTTTAGGGGCAAAATTTTTGCAGAACACGGAAGTTGAACCTAATGGATAAAGATTTAATATTGCCTTTGGGATGCTATTCCACAGAGGCATGATTTGAGGTCTCACATTTGTATCAAATTAGTGTCAAGGTTGTTTCCAAAAGTTTTTGCTGTTCTGAAAAATTCTTAACAAAAGCCAGAAAGCTTCTTCACAATTCAACTCTCTTTTTCTCTTCCACTTTATTTTTTTTTTTAATTATAAGGTGAGAAAACAAAATAAAAGCATATTTTATGTGTAATAACTAGGTCTTAGATTCAGAAAACTAGATTCAAATCCAAATTTTGCTACTTACTAGATAAATGCCCATACACAAGTTCCTTATGCTACTTCAGTTTTCTAAAAGAGGAAAAAATATAATATTAACATTTGCCATCCAGGGTGAATATTAAATGATAGTAAACCAAGAGTACAATGTCATGCCTTCCAAATTCTTGATGCCAATTGTATATTTTGTGGAAGATTCTGCTATCTCATTTTCCAAAAATTATACTCCCCTCCTTTATTACCATCAGAACCCTTGAAACTGCATGAGTTAGCATTGGACCCAATGATCAGCTTCATAATTTCACTTTGCAGGCATGACGACCTACTAAATGAGTTATATACAGAAGTTTAGTTTTTTTCTCCTTATTATAGGTCATTGTTCTTCCACATCATGCCATTTTTATTCAGTCTAGAAAGCAGATGCAGTGACTGATGATGTAGCAGTCATCTTGAGATCCTAAGGACAGAATTTATCCTTACATTATTATGGATGTCCAAGGGAAAATTAGAGAGAGTTTGGTTCCCCAAGATCATCATATTTCTGCCAAAACAGTCCTAAAATGCTTATCTCAGAACATCTTCTACAGAACATGAGAAAAATAAACAACTATTTGGTTAAGACACTGTAATAAACATTCTATACAATGCATATAAACACAAACATCACTGAAGTTAGGTTTGATCCATGTATTAATGCACTTTCTTAGTGTTATTTCTACTATATAAGACCTTATATAATATTATTATCATACTTTAGTTGGATAAATACAGTTCTTGTATACATATCTCAAAACAACATACCTCAAATTATGTACAACTATTATGTATCAATTAAAAACAAAATTATTGAAATGATTGATCCATCAACTTTATCTTAGTGGGAATTCTCCAGTCTTTCATAATTAAAATTATATTAGTTGCAGGATTTTGTAGATGCCTTTTATCACATTATAGATATTCCTTTAACTAATTTTATAAGAGTTTTAATCATGAATGGATGTTGAATTTTGTCAAAGATTTTCCTGCATCTATTTAAATGATACCATATTTTTCTTAATCTGTTGATATGATTAGTTATTGAATACATTGATTAATTTTTCAATAGTGAAACATTCTTGCATTACCTGGATAAAAATAAATGGATTGTAATATATTTTCTTTTTATGTATTACTAAATTTGATTCAGTTATATTTTGTTAAAAACTTTTGTAGCTATGTTCTTGATCTATATTTTTCTGAGATTTTTATTCTTGTAATATTTTTGTGCACATTTAGTATCAGAATAATGCTGGCCTTCTTACTGTTTTAGAAAATGTCTCCTATTTTCTGAAAATTATTCTGAAGAAGTGGTTTTATTTCTTCTTTAAATGTTTTGGAAAATTTACCAGCAAACCCATAGATTCTATAAATTTTTTTCTTGGACACATTATAGCAATGTTTTCAATATCTGTAATAAATATATTTATGCTCAAATTATTTAATTTTCTTGAAATTAGTTTTGTTATCCTGTGTTTGCCAAGGGATTTACCCATTTCATCTAATTTGTGAAATTTATGGGCATAAAATTACTCTTAATTCTTCTTTGTTATCATCTTAATGATTGTAGTGTTAGTTGTGATAAAAACAATTAATTAAAAATAGTAACAATTCCAAGTAACCCAGAGAGTGTTGATGAACATTAATGAAATGGGGAACAGAGAAAATATGAAACACTGGAATAAGCTATTAGAGATATGTAGCAGAACTAGAATAAGTATGCATCCTAGATACTAAAAAACAAAAACAAAATATTCTAATTCCTCCTTAGAGACAGCAATTCAATGGAAGATCTAGAATTACACTGATTATCATTTGTTAGTTGCTATAAAAGGTCTTTTTTAGTTATGCTGAAAGCATCTCCTGCTAGACAATTTGCTGTGTTCAATTTGTTTTCTTTGTGTCCACGAAAGAATTTTCAATGAATCATCAATGTGCTCTTGCCAGCCCCCTAATGGGTTCTCTTGTGGATCTGGGATAATGTTCAGGAGAATCAAGAAATACTAGGATTTTTCTATGAACTGTATTTTACTCTGCGTCTTTTCAAAAGAAAGTGCTAGATTTATTCTATTTCATTCTTGCCTGAGATTGACCAACATAGATTTGATTTGATGGTCCAATTATGTGCTTTCTATATAATTACTTTTTGGAAATATTTTGTTATTCCGTCCCTTCTACAAAACTACTCAAACTAGTCACTGGACAAGAGAGATTTAGAATACAAGCATGAATTATTTAACACAGTTATTTTGTCTCAGCAGTGTTAAAAATACCTATATTTCATTAGAAACTTATGGTTTTATACCAATTCATAGAATCATAGTGCCAGATAAAATTGTATGTAAAATCAGAAAATTGTAAAATCAAGATGTCTCGCTTTCAGGAATTCCAGATATTATTATTCTATTTTTAAATGAGTTTGTTGAAGCACAGAAAGTTAAATTCCTTACCTGCAGCCACACAGCCAGATTTTAGCAGAACTGAACTAGATCCTAAGTCTTTAGTTTTCCCTTTTATTGTTTCCTTTATTATTGCCAATACTCTTCTATAATTACTGCAGTGAGTGTTGTAGACAGGAAATGCTATGTTTTGGATTTATAATGTTGAGGGAGAATGATCAACATAAGTGATGTAAATTGAATAATAATGAAAACTTAGTCTTATGTCCTTGGCAAGAAGCACCAAAGCACACTATAATTAATTGCAGCTGCTTTCACATAGCAGTTGTGCAGTTCCCCTTTCTTCCCAGGAGTTGCTGAATCAGGCTATGCTGCAAAGTTGATGTATACCTTCCGTGGAAATGAGATGTTGTAGATGTACTGTTCTCAGATGCCAGGATGGATGACAGTGTGAGATATAATCCTTTCCTGTTTAATGCAACCCAAACCAATCTACATTCTAGAAGTCATTTGATTTCTTCCCTCTTTAGTGCTATCAGATAGCAACTAGCTCTCTGGGGACTCCGCTCATGCTGAGATTGCACTAGCTAGTGATTACACTGCTGAATCAGTCTGTAATCAATCTTGCATCCTACTGATCGTCTTTGGAATTTTTCTTTTGATCACCAACTAATGGGAAACACAGCATGGTAAAGAATAATATAGTTTCATCTAATTGTAGCTCCATTAACAAGGCCTCTGGGTACTCTTGTATTCACCTTTCAATGAAAGTGCTCATAATGCAGTCAATTTCTAAAGTCAAAACAGATAATTAGTATAGAGTTAGCTTGATTTATCTTGAGTGTAAGTGCATCACTTTCAAAATTTATGAGGTCTCAAAACAAATACAGTTTTCTAAGATCAAAATGCACTTTTTTTCCTTCTATTTTTCTATTTATGGTCAATACAGACACAGTCATAGATGCTAGGAGAATAAGCCAGATAAGCCTCATGATTAGGACGTGCCCTCTCTAACTTGTAGATGAGGTAGGGAAACATATTTCTGACATGATTTAAAGGCAATTTGGAAGTTCTCTCATCATGTACAAAGAGTATATGTATATTTTTGAGACAGGGTCTCACTTTGTTGCCCAGGATAGAGTACAATGGTGTCATCATGCTTCACTGCAACCTCAAACTCTTGGGCTTAAGTGATTCTCCTACCTCAGCCTCCTGAGTAGCTGGGACTACAAGTGCATGCCACCACACCTGGCTAACTTTTTTGTATTTTTTATAGAGATGGGGGCTTGCTATTGCCCAGACTGGCCTCAAACTGCTGGCCTCAAGAGATCCTCCCACATTGGACTCCCAAAGTGCCAGGATTACAGCATGAGCCACTGTGCCTGGCCAGAATATTTTTTAACAGGCAGAGTTTGTGAGGAAAATATGATCAGATATCTCAGTTTTTAGCTACTGCCAACAAGATATATGAAGCAATATTACAGGCCATATCAAAACTGAAAAGAAAATAGGTATTAGAGAAAATGTGGAGGTAAATGGAAGGTAAAGCTATATGTTCTTCCTATGTTGCCAATAAAGTATTCTGAGAAGGTAGCTTGATTGCAACAGATATCCAAATTACTGCTATTTATATCTGCCTTAGTTTATGTTTTACAGAAAAGCAGAACCAGAGAAAACAACTGGAATGCATAAGCTCATTTTAAAGCTTGTTCTAAAAAAGTAGAGAGCAGATGAAAGAATGGAAAAAGTGAAACATGAAATAAAGAAAAGAAAATACAATTGTTTATTAAACTTATTATTGCCGGGGGCAACTAGGTCTCAGCATGCTCTGATAAACCTGTGCCTTAGAATTCTTCTGAAGGAGGAGCACCTAGGCATTTATCCATGATTTCCATGTCTTTCAGGTGAGTTTATTTCAGTACATAAAAGTTCCAGTTCTCACTTGCAGAGGTTGAAAAGATGCCTGAGCTTTGATAAAGTCGCTGGGCACAAAAGCTGAGCAATGAAACAAGGAGGGTGCTTGGGAATGGACTTCCATACATGGGTCCTGTCAACCACAACTGCAAAAGTACAGGTGAGCCAAGAAAATGTGGCATAGAGCATCAAAAAACTGTGACAGATTCTAACTTCCACTTTTTAAATCTGTGAATTTAGTCACATCTACTATAATCTCTGTTCCCAAGATTCCACCTCTCTTACACGGGGACAGTAATAGAGATCATGTAATCCAATTTCAAAAGGCTTTGGGAAGATTCAAAGTGAGGTGATGTATGCAGTCATCTCTGAAGTCTGGAAAGCACTGGTAAAGTGAAAGTACCATCTGTAGAAGAGTGTACAGTGCTTTTCTTAGAATAAACCTGAAAACTGGTAAAATCCATAGAGTTTTGGCATGCACACTGAAATGAACCAGTACTGCAATCCATTAATCCATTTAAATCTATTTCTGCAGCTTAAATTGTTACTTTTATAACAACTTTTTAGACATAACGTAGATATGCCAAAAATGTATCATCTTACAGTGTAAATTCAGTGGTTTTCATTATATTCACAGAGTTGTACAATCATTGCTATTAACCAATTTTAGAATATTTTCATTGCCTGCAAAAGAAACCGCCTACCTATTAGCAATCATTCTCCATTTTCCTTTCTTCCCATTCAATGACGTGATGTTTTCAAGTTTCATCCATGTGGTCAGCACTTCGTTCATTTTGTATCAGCACTTCGTTCATTTTGTGGACAATAATATTCCATTTCACATATATACCAAATTTCGTTTATTGATCAGTTGATGGACATTGATATTGTTCCACTTTGTGCTATTATAACTAACGCCATTGTGAACGGCGTGTACAATTTCTTGCATGGACATACGTTTTAATTTCTCTTGGATATATACCTAGAATTGAAATTACTGTATGAAAGTAAAACAATATGTTTTACCTTTTTAGAAATGACCAAACTCTTTTTCAGAGTAGCTGTATCATTTTACAACCCCACTAGCAATGGCTGATGGTTGTAATTTCTATACATTTTTTCCAACACTTGTTACTATTAATATTACAAGGATCATAGTGGGTGTGAAGTGGTATCTCTTTGTGGGTTTGATTGTATTTACCTACTAGCTACAATGCTGAGCATTTCTAATGTGCTTATTGGCCATTTGTATATAATCTTTGCTAAAATGACTTCATTTTTTAAATGAGTTATTTCTCCTTTATTATTTTGAGAGTTTTAAAAATATATTATGTATACTTGCCCTTTATCCAGATATATGATTTGAAAATATTTTCTTTCATTGTATGGGTTGTTTTTTTCTCTTCTTATGCTATCTTTCAGAATAAAGGTTTTAATTTTGAATAAGTCTGTATCAATTTTTTCCTTGCCACTGTGATTTTGGTGTCATTTCCAAAAAGCCATTGCCCAATCCAAGGTACCAACAATTTATTCCTATGTTTTCTTTCAAGACTTATTATAGGTTTAGCACTTAAATTTACATCTATGATCCACTGTGAGTTAATTATTTATACATTGTGAGGCAAAGTTCTAAAGTCATTCATCTGTGTGGGGATATTGAGTTGTTCCAGCAGCATTTATTGAAAGTACTATTCTTTGGCAATTAGATTGTTTTGGCACATTTGTGGAAAGTGTAAGAGTTTATTTCTGGACTTTAGATTCTCTTCCATTGATCTATGTATAAATACTTAAGGTAAAGTCCACAAAATCTTAATTAATGCAGCTTTGTAGTAAATGTTGAAGTTGAGAAGTATGAGAACTCCAAATTTGTTTTCCTTTTTAGGATTATTTTGATTATTCTTGCATTTCCATATGCATTTTTGCTTGTCAATTTCTGCAAAAGAAAGAAAAAGGTAACTGGGATCCTGGTATAGATCACATTTAATATGTAGATAAATTTGAAGAATACTTGTATCTTAACTAAATTAAATATTTTAATTTATATCCATGGAAAACCTTTCCATTTATTTAGATCTTCTAATTCAATCTCTACTTGATACAGGTCTGTTTAGATTTTGTATATGTTTTTGGTCAGTTTTGATATTTTGTGTCTTTCTAGGAATTTGTCCATTTCATTTAGGTTATCTAATTTGTAGGCGAGTATTCCTTGTAAATACTTTCTGTATTTTTGTAATATCAGTAACGATGTCATTCTTTCATTCTTGACTTTAGTAATGTATTTCCTCTTCTTGTATAGTTAAACGCTTACCAATATTGTTTGTCTATATTTACAAAGAAACCCTTTTTGTTTTTTTATTGTATAGTAGGTATTTTTCCATATATGTGTGCATGTGTGTGTGTGTGTGTGTGTATATATATATATAAGGGGACTTGATTGTGGGTGTGTGTGTGTATATATATATATATAGGGACTTGGTTGTTAGGTGCATATATTTAGCTTGTTCCTCATATTTAGTTTATTTATTTATTTATTTTATGTTTTTATTTCAGGACATTACGAGGGCACAAACATTTTGGTTACATGTTATCACTTTGCCACATCCCAATCATGATTTGAGACATGCCCTTTCCCCTGCTACAACGCTCACTACGTCCATTAGTTGGGAGTTTACCCGCCCCTAACCCCACTACCCCCAGAGAATATTACTACTGTGTGAGCACCTTAGCGTTGATCAGTCAATGCCAGTTTGATGGCAAGTACATGTGGTGCCTATTCTTCCATTCTTGTGATGCCTCACTTCAGAGGATGGGCTTAAGCTCTATCCAGGAAAACATAAGAGGGGCTAGATCACCATCATTTTTTATAATTGAGTAGTATTACATTGTATACATATACCATATTTTATTAATCCACTCATGGATTGATAGGCACTTGAGTTGTTTCCACATCCTTGCTATAGTGAATTGTGCTGCCATAAACACTCTCGTGCAGATGCCTTTATTATAAAATGACTTTTGTTCTTTGGGGTAGATGCCTAATAGTCGTATTGCTGGATCAAATGGTAGTTCTACTTGTAACATACAACCTCCCTATGTTCACCTGGGAGGAAGTGGAATTCCTGAACAAACCAATATCAAGTACAGAAATTGAATCATTAATCAAAAACCTTCCAAAAAGGAAAAATCCCAGACCAGATGGCTATGCTTCCAAGTCCTACCAAACATTCAAAGAAGAATTCATGCCTATACTACAGAAATTATTCCACAACATTGAGGAAGATGGTATCCTCCCTAACTCATTCTATGAAGCCAACCAACATCACCTTGATACCAAAACTAGGAAAGAACACAACAAAAAAAGAAAACTACAGACCAGTATCCCTCATGAATATTGATACAAAAATCCTCAACAAAATTTTAGCAAATTGAATCCAACAGCATATCAAAAAATGATTCACCATGACCAGGTGGTCTTTATACCAGAGATGCAAGGCTGGTTCAACATATGCAAATCTATAAACGCAATTCACCTCATAAATACAAGCAAGAACAAAGATCATATGATTCTCTCAATTGATGCAGAAAAAGCATTCAACAAAGTCCAGCACATCTTTATAAAAACTCAGCAAAATAGGCATAGACGGGACATACCTTAAAATTATTGAAGCCATTTTTAGTTTTCTTATAGTAGAAGATTACAGTATTGATTTAAAACCTTTCTTCATTTTATTATAGGCAATTAGAGCTATCAGTTTCCCTCTAAGCACTTTTGTAGTTGCATCCCATAACTTTTGGTATGTTGTGTTTTTGTTTACTTTTTTCCCAAAGAAGTTGAAATTAAAAAAATTAAGCGGAAATAATTTCCTTTCAGATATCTTCTCTGCCACATTTGATAATTATGTTGATTCATTTCCTTATATTTATATATTTCCTAAATTTCCCTGTTACTGATTTCTAATTTCATTCCATTATTGTCAGAGAATATTCTTTATATGATTTTACATTTATTAAGACTTGTATTATAGCCAAATATGTGTCCTATAATGAAAACTATTTCATGTATACTTGAGAAGAATGTACATTTTTATCGTTATTGGGTACAATATGGAAAACCACAATAATTTATTGTTAGATATATATTAGTTCTAGTTGGTTCATTGTGTTATTTAAGTCTTCTATTTCCTTTTAAAAGCTCTGTCTCCGAGTTGTACCCATTAGGAAAATGGGGTATCTAAGTCTCTATTTATTGTTAAATTATCTATTTCCTCTTTTAGTCAGTTTTACATCATGTATTTTGGGACTGAGTTGTTAGGTGCCATATATATTTATAAATGAATATGTTCTTATATTCACAAATGAAAAATTTATAATTGTCATGTCTCCCTGATGGTTTGGTCCTTTTGCCATTTAAAATGTTTTTTCTTACCTTTAGTAACTATTCTTTTTCAATACAATTTTTTCAGTTTTATATTTATGTAACCACTCTTGGTAATTTACACTTATCATTTGCAGGGAATATCTTTTTTCATTCTTTTATTTTCAAATTATTTGATTCTCTGAATCAAAAGGAACTCTTATCCATTTTCTATGTTAAATAGATATATTCCAGTACACAATTTTATTTTCCTTGCCACTTATATTTTATACAATGTTCATTGTTATTGGTTTCCTCAGGGAATACTATTAATACCTCACTTAAAATAATCTATTAATAGCTTGTATTAATACCAACTTAATTTCAATAGTATACAAAAATTATCTTTTGAAAAATTTATATAGAGTTAGAGGGTACATGGGCAGATTTGATACATGGATATATTGTGTATTGGTAAAGTCTGGGCTTTTTGTGTAACCCTCACCAGATTAATGCATTAATATATAGTACCCATTGCATAATTTTTCATCTTCCTCCCACCCTGCCACAATTCTGAGTCTTCACTATCTTTTATCCCACTCTCTATGCCTTTTGTGTACTCATTATTTATCTCCCACTTACAAGTACAAACATGTGGTATTTGACTTTTTGTTTCTGAGTTATTTCAAAACAATGGCCACCAGTCCCATACATGTTGCTATAAAACACATGATTCCATTCTTTTTTATGGCTATTATTCCATGATACATATATCACATTTCTTTATATAATCATCAATGTAGACACTTAGGTTTATTCTATGTCTTTGCTATTGTGAAGAGTGCTGCTATAAACATAGAAGTACAGGTATCTGTTTGTTAGAATGATATATTTTCCTTTGGATAGATACTCAGTAGTGGGATTGCTTGACTGAATGGTAGTTTGATTTTTAGTTCTTTGAGAAATCTCCATACTGTTTTCCATGAGGTTGTACCAATTTACACTAAAGAAATAGTGTATAAGTATTTCCTTTCTTCCACATTCTCGCCAGCATCTAATATTTTTGACTTAATAATTATCATTCTAACTGGGGTAAGATGGTATCTTATTGTGATTTTAATTTACATTTCTCTGATGATTAATAATGTTGAGCATTTTTCCATATATTTCTTGGCCATTTGTATGCCTTCTTTTGAAAAATATCTGTTCATATCATTTTCCCAATTTTTTTTCTTTTTTATTTAATCATATTATGGAGGTACAAATATTGTTAGGGTTACAAATATTGCCCCTGTCCCCCCCCCGATGTGTCCAATCCCCCGGTGGTGTGCACCACACACGTTATGGAAGCATACACCCCTTTCCTCCTCCCCCCTCCTGCCTGCTTGTTTTTTTCTGAGTTCTTCGAGTTTCTTGCAGATTATGGATATTCATTATTAGTTGGATTTATAATTTGTGAATATTTCTCCCACTTTGTAGGTTTTCTATTTACTCTGTTGATTATTTCTTTTTCTGTGCAGAACTTTTAGTTTAATTAGGTCCTATTTGTGTAGTTTTGCTTTTATTGCATTTGCTTTTCGAGTCTTAGTTACAAAATCTTTTCATAGGGCGGAAATTAAAAAAATATTTTGAAACAAATGAAAATAGAGAACCAACACATCAAAACCTTTGGGATACAGTAAAATCAGTGCTAAGAGGAAATTTTATAGTACTAAATACCTACACAAACAGATAGCATGATCACACATTAACAACCTAACGTGGCATTTCAAGGAAGTAGAAAAATAGGAACCAAACCCAAAACTGGCAGAAGAAAAATAGCAAAGATCAGAAAAGAACTAAATGAAATTGAGACCAGCAAATAATACAAAGGATCAATGAAATAAGTTACCAAAAAGTTGGTACTTTAAAAAAGGTAAACAAAATTGATAGACTTCTGGCTATTAATAGATTAACTGGGAAAAGAAGAAGAGATTCAAACAAACACAATAAGAAATAAAAAAAAAAAAAAGAAATTCCAACTGATACTACAGAAATACAAAAAATCATCAGCGACTACTATGAATATATCTATGACTACAAATTTAAAATTAGCTTTAATAGAACTCCTTTCACTTTTTCCTCATTTTTGCTATTACTATCATACAAATTATAACTTTAAACATTATTTACCTATGGGGTACCATGTACACTACTCAGGTGATTGGAACACCAAAACCCTAGACTCCACTAATATATATATATATATATATATATATATATATATATATATATGTAATGAAATTCAATTTGTGCCCCCTAAATCTATTATAATAAAAAAAGTAAAAAGTAAAAAAGTAAAAGGAAAAAGGAAAAAATTACAGATTAACAGTTTTATACTTATTAATCTATGGCATTTTATTAAATAAGATATGAAAAGAAAAGGGTTACAAACAAAACAAAAATACATTTGACAATCTCATATTTAATGAAAGATTCCTGTTACTATTTAATTATTATTAGACAAGGTGTTAGCATTGAATGAATTCATTTAGTTTCCGATCGTGCCAGAACGGTTGACAAACAAAAACTTTTGTTTTGTTTTGTTTTGCTCTGTTTTTACTTTCAGCATTTTGAATATGTTTTGTACTACCATCTGGCTTCCATGATTTCTAATTAGAAATCAGCTGTTAATATCATATTACTGAAGATCCCTATATAAGATGACTTATTTTTCTCTTGTTACTTTGAAGAGTCTTTTTTCCTTGGTTTTATGGTAGTTTTATTATGATATAAATGGATATGCAGATCTTTTAGTTTACCCTATTTGAAATTTTTTATACCTCTTAGATGTGTAGATGACTGTTTCATCAAATTTGTGAAGTTTTTGGTCATTATTTATTCAAATATTCTTTTACCCCATTATCTCTCTCCTGTATTTATGTGACTTCCATTACACACAGGTGGATATGATTGGTGCCCCATAGGTCTATGGGGCTTTATTTATTTTTCTTCACTCTTTTCTAGTTTCTGCTCATGAAACAGGACAATATCTTCAAGTTCAATGGTTCTTTTTTCTAACTATTTAAATCTGATATTTACATCCTCTAGTATTTTTATTTCAGTCACTTTCCATTTGAACTCCAGAATTTCTTATTAGTTGTGTATAATATGTCACTTTATTGATGGTCTCTATTTGGTGATGCATTGGTCAATACTTCCTGATACTTTAGACATGGTATTCTTTACTTTTATAAATATGTTTATAATAGCTGATGTAAAGTTTGTCTGGTAAGTTCATGTCTAGGCATTCTGAGGAAAGGTTCTATAAACTGCTCTATGTCTTCTTGTTTATGGGCCATTCTTTCCTTTTTCTTTGGGTGTTTCCAATATTTTTGGTTAAAAAAATGAATAAATAACATAATGTTGCAACTCTGGAAATAAAGTCCACAATTGCCCTCAGGATTTATTGTTGTTTATTGCATTTTTTAAAAAAATTGTTGTTGCAGCTGATGATGTTGGCCTATTTGATGACTTCCCTGGACTGATTGTGTAAAGCCTGGATTCTGTGTGAATACTGAAATCTGTCTTATTGGTTAACTTAATGTTCACCTAATGATTAAATATATATTTTCTTAATTGCCTAGAACCAATAGGTCTCCTGATACTTGATGAATGACACAAAATTATATTTTGGGGGAATACCTTTAACACTGGAGACTTTACAACTCTGTATTAGTCTTCACGTTCTGGCTGCACTGAGTAGCACCAGGTTCAGCCAGTGGTGCGAGGTTAGGACTCTTTCAGATCTTTGCTAGGCACATCTCTTTGCTAAACACAGATCTTTGCTAAACATCTCTTCTGTATCCCCAGAGGTATGTTGGAGTTATTCAAAGCCCCCATGAACATCGTATTCCCAAGAGTTTCCTTTGAAATTGTCGGCCAGCCTCTTGTTCGCAACAACTAGCATTGCCACCTCAGCAAACTGTAATGTTAAACAATTGCTGCTGGTGGTCTTGAACAAATAACTTGGGGATAGGTCTTTTCTCACTAAGCTATCTCTAACTCAAATTAAACTAAGACAAGCCCTATGAACAGGACTTTTTCAAGAAAAAAATTCAAATAGATAAAATAGGATCAATGCTCAGGAATAGGCCTATTGGGGAGCTCAAAAAATGATCTTCTTCTCACTACTATGCTGCTGATTTTCCCCAATATAATAGTTCCAAGGAGGCTGATTTTTAAGGTTACCATAGAGCTGAGAATACAAGAATGGGAATGGGGAAAATTAAAACAGCACAAGGCTCATTGTTCTTTCTAAGATTTAGCAATTCACCTTTAGTGAATGCTCATAAGATTATTGTAAGCCTTTGGTTAATATTGGGAATCCTGATACAGTTGGTTTTGAGAATTTCTGCCACTGTTTTTAATGCTTTTGTGGAGGAGCACATTTTTAAGGTCTTTTTTCTGATATTTCAGTTATGACTCTTTATGCTATATCCCCTCTGCAACTTATTATTCATGTGACCTTAGAGTTTTCGCATAGAATCCTGAAACTCAGTTTCTATACAATTAGAATTGCATCCCTTGCCTTATATTTTTTCATATGATTATGAGAATAAAACAAATAATTGACACTTTTCCTGTGCCATGATAAAACAAAAACAATAGCTACCATATATTATGTACCAGGTGTTAGGTACCATGCTGGGTGCTTCAATTTAATATCATTAATCCTCCTAAAAGAGGATTAATTAACCTGAAAGATAGGTAGTTTTTACATTTTAGAAGAGGATATTTAAACAAAACTATGAATTACCTGCCTAAAGCTATATATATAGCAAGAGCAAAAGCAGGATGAATTCATGAGTATTATAGTTACCTGCTTTTCAAGACAACTTACTCAATAAAAGATAATGCTAAAGAATTTGATAATGATCATAATGATCTGCTATCTTTCATTTCCACTATATTATATTAAAATAGTATTTCCTATCAGTAAAGCATAAAGAAAATTCTATACAGTTAATTTCTTATCTAAATTTAAATCTATAAAGATCTGATATCATTTGCAAATGTAAGGTCAGGCACAGTAGCCTTGTAAAATGTTTACTACTAACAAGGTGCTGACAGCTTAACTTGGAGTATTATTATAAATTGCATGATGTACAATGCCCACAACTGTGCCTAACAACCATATGGTTTAGTAGAGATTTTTGGAATAGCTGTATATTTGCTTTTAACAGAAATGCTTTAATTGTTACAAATTTTGTTCCATATTGGTGTTATCTTGCTAAACAGTAGTAAATTCTGAAGGAAATATAGATAGATGATAGATAGATGGGCAGATAGCCCAGCATTCTCTACTGGTGGATGCCAGTACCTTTGCTCAAACACTGTGGTTCTCCTCATAGCTTTCATTGTTGGAATACTCTGACAATTCTAAAGATCTTTGCTTTATTATATTCTACTTATTTTCTATGTTACTTGTGCTTTTTAATCATTACTTAACTAAGTGATCAAATGATTATTAAGTATCTATTGTATGGCAGAGAAATGTTGGAAAAGTACAGAATATTTTTTATCTCATGACAGGACTTAATATTTTAAAGATGGTAAACATAAATCCTCAAACAAGATTTTTCACACTAAAAACTTTCTTATTCTTTCAGCATTTCTTTATATAGAACTGTCTTCAGGAAGTTCATTGTCCTGATTACTTTCTTGTTTCCTTACTCCTATTTATCAGTCTCCTTAAAATGTTATACCTGTCACACATTAATTGTGTAGAAATTTCCACTGTGCAAGAAAAATTAATTCCTCTTGTTTTAGTCTGTTTCCTGTGGCATATAACAAAATATCTATAACTCGGTAGTTTATGAAGAAAATGAATTTATTTCTAATGGTAACAGAGACTGAGAAGTCCAAGGATGAGGGGCTACGTCTGGTGAGGGCCACCCTACTGGTAGGGCCTCTCTGCAGAATCCCAAGGCTACCCAGAGCGTCACATGACAAGGAACTGAGCATGCCAGCTTGTGTCTCTTTCTCTTATAAAACCACCAGTCTCATTCCCATGAAAATTCACTAACCTAGCAATCCATTAATCCATGAAAGGACTCTCAATACTGCCATATCGAAGATCGGTTCAACATGCATTTTGGAGGGAACAAATATTCTAACTCTAGCACTCTTCAGATATCTTTTGTGTTTATTTGTTTTGTTTATGTTTGAGAGGAGGAAATTTTATCAAAGAATTAGATTTTGAAAATGGGACTCTGAAGTTAGTCTACTTAGGTTAAATCTAATGTCTGACACTTTCTAGTTTTGTGACCTTGGAGAGGGTACTTTATTGCATGAGCAATTATGTGAAGAATGGAACTCAGTGAAGAGAAGAAAGAAGCAAATAAACTAGTTATAATATTATGGCAAGAGTCCAAGGAGAAAAGATGGATGCTTTAATGAATGTAATGCTTTACTAAGCAAATAATAATGGTCACATTTTCTGCTAGATGCCAATGACATAAAATTAGATAAGTCATGGTCCTTTCATGCATATAATTCTCAGTATATGGTGGAAGAAAGATACATAAAAACTACCTATAAGCTAAATTGTTAATTGCCATAATATGGGTGCAAGTAAAGTCCTACAGAACACAAAATTGATTTCATTATTCCATGTGTGTCCTGACCAACACAGGCCAATGGGAATATTATTTCCCATTATCTAGGCAATTAACTTCTATTATGCATCTGAAGATTGTATTGCCTTTGTGAACTATACCTCAGTGATGGCTTAAATTAAGCAAGAGGAAAGTAGTTGGTGATATTTGCCCTCTACATTTTTATTTTTTTAACTCTGATGTCATTGGATGATTTTTCATTGTATCATTACTTAAATCTTTTTAGTATTCTTAGTATTCATAATTATACATTACATTTTACAATATATTAAAATTTACATATTTGTAGTAAGCTTTGGTATGGGTAGAAACATGTTTCTTGAAAATGTTTGCTTTCAAAATTACCTACTACTGTCCTTTAATAAAAGTATTACATCGGGTCTTTCCTTATTGATATATTTTAATAGGTGCTCTCATGATTTTCTCTCTGATGTTAGGGTTAATTTAAATCTTTAGATCAAATTTAGGAAAACATTCCTGTTAGTTCATTACTCCTGAAAAGTTCTGAGACTCTTTGGGATTTAATTATCTTGGTAAAATTTCAATATAAGATGAAAGCAAATCAGAATTTAAAGTCAAATGAACATGAATTTGAATCTCAGTTCTGACACTTAAATTATGGTGGGAGAATTACATTTTGGAGGTGTGGGGTTTTTTTAATGCATAAAATTGGATTATAATGCTAACTGCATAAATTTGTCTTAAAGAATAAATTACAATAACAAAAATCTTACAGCAGTTTTCGACTTTTGGTAAGTGATCAATAACTTTATTATTAGTATTATTACTCTTAACATAATTTAATATATAGGGTTATGGTTTTTTATTTGTCAGTTGGTTGTAATATTACAATATTTATATTTGAATAGTTGTTACTGCTAATATTATTAGGTTTTAAAGTGATATGGCTTCCAATATTATAAAACTTGAATTTTTAAAATATAATTTAACATAAGAGACATTTGTCAATGACCACAGAAAATATTTAATGTATAGTTTTCCATGCTGAAAATTACAAAGTGCTTTCTGACTGGCAGAAATAAATGTTGATTAGCAAATTTATTACAAAAATAACAGAGAAACATACAAGAAGTTTAATGACACTTATTTTTTAACTTCTAATTGCCAAATATTAAAAAATGAAGCAATTCTATGGTAAAAATCATATGTTGTTGCTATGGTTAATTTTATATATCAGATCGAATTGCTACAGGGTGCCCAAATTAAGCACTACTTCTGGGTATATGTGTGATGATGTTTCCAGATGAGATTAATATTTGTAAGTGGACTCAGTAAAGTAGATTATTCTCTTCAGTATGGGTGGGCATCATCAAACCCCTGGAGGACCTGGATAGAACAGAAAGTTGAGGAAGAAGGGCTTTAGACCTTTACACCCATACTGAGAGTGTCCAGAAAACACACTTTTCTCCAATACTGTGAGGAATACATTTGTGAGGGGAGCCCAGGCGTCCATTAAGAACTCTGATCACTCTTCTCTCTCCTTCCTCTGTGAGGCCAGACCTCATAGAATTGATTCAGTCACTGAATTGGAAACCACAATGCAATGGGAATAATTGAATCTCAGGGTGACAGGGGCCGAGTGGTGGCACTAAGCTACTAAAGGTAAGGTGGGCACAGTTATCATAATGGACACATAATGGACAAAGCAGTAATCTGAATAGTCTGACTCCTACAGACTTATGGCATTGACTAATTGATCATGGTATTACTAGAAGTTAAATAAATAAGAAGCCTGTTAAAGTTTTACTTCGTCTGTATAAGCAGAAAAGTTCTGGGTCAAGGGAACACAAGTCTACCCTGACTCAAGAAACAGAGTCATGGCCCTTCCATCAATTTCCAAACTTCAATCAGTTTAGAGACCCAGACTACCTTAATGAAGTGGAGGCAGGGTCCTTGTGAGAAAGGACCCTGGTACACTACTAAAAAATAATTGTCTTTCTTTATCCTAGCCCTACTCAAAGGAGCCTACACAGCTTTTTACCAAGATAAGTATACATTGGTAAAAAGGAAATAATCAAGCTTCTTAGAACTTAATGGGTACTAGTTCTAAATTGACAGATTCCACAAATTCCAAAACATCCTTTGGCTTACCAGTCAGAGTAGGGGCTAAGGAAAGTCAGGTAATCAATGGATTTTAGCTTAGGTCTATCTCACAGTGAGTCCTTGAATCCATACTATATTTATTTACCTATTTTCAGAATGAATAATTGGAATAGACATGTTCAGCAGCTGGCGAAATCCAGGACTGTATGGTGGCAAAGCCCAAATGGAAGTCATTAGAACTACCTCTACTTAGAAAAATAATAAACTAGAAACAATGCCACATTCCTGGAGGGATTTCAGAGAGGAGGGCCACCACACAGGCCCTAACTGAAAGATGCAAGGGTGAGGGTGATGACGTCCACGATGTCCTCATTCCACTCTCCTACTTGGCCTGTGCAGAAAATAGATGGATCTTTGAGGAAGACAGTGGATCACCATAAGGTTAACCAAGCACACACTCCAACTGCAACTGCTATACCAGATGTTTTTATTGCACATGCAAATTAACACATCTCCCCTTATGTGGTATGCCACCATTGAGATGGCAAATAACTTTTAACAATATTGCCCCTAAGGCCAATCAGAAGCAGTTTGCATTCATCTAGCAAGGCCAGCAATATGCCTTTACTACCCTGCCTCGGGGGTATATCAACACTCCAGCCCTATATTGTAATTTACTTCTCAGGGATTTTGATCACCTTTCCTTTTCACAATATATCACGCCTATCTATTATATCGATGGTATTATGCTATTGAGGCTAGTAAGTAAGAAGTAGCCTCTACTCTAGACTTACTGGCAAGACATTTTCTTGGTAGACGGTGGGAAATAAACCCAACTAAAATTCAGGGGCCTTACTACATGAGTAAAATTTCTAGCTGTCCAATGGCATGGGTCATGTGTGAGATATCCTTTCTAAGGTGAAGGACAAATAATTTCTTCCAGCCACTCCTACAACCAAGAAACAGGCACAAGATATGGTGGGGCTCTGGATTTTAGTGGCAACATATTTCCTATTTGGTTGGTATACTCCAGCACAGTTGGTGACTTGCAAAGCTGATAGATTTGAGTGAGGCCCACAATTAGAGACCAGGACAAGTCTGCTGTGCCAGTTGCTCTTCCACTTGGTCCATGTGATCCAGCAGATGCAACAGCATTTGAAGTGCCAGTGGCAGATAGGTATGCTTTGGGAGGCTTTGGAAAGCCCTTATAAGTGAATCATAGTCCTTAGGATTTTGCAGCAAGGGCCTGGTATTCTCTACAGATAACTACTGTCCTTTTTGGTAACAGCTCTTGGCCTGCTACTGGCCCTTACAGAGACTGAATATTTAACTCTGGACCACTAAGTTGTCCTGTTGCCTGAGCTGCCTGTTATGAACTGGCTGTTACCTGATCCACGAAGCCATAAAGTTGGGTCTACACAACAATACTCCATCAGTAAAAGGAAGTGGTATATACATATAAAACCCAGACAGATACTGAAGGCTCAACTAAGTTACATGAAGAACTGGATCAAATACCAATGGTTCCCACTCCTGACACACTGCCTTCTCTCCTCTAGCCTACACCTATAGTCTCATGGAGAGTCCCCTACAATCAGTTAACAGATGAAGAGAAGACTGGGACCAGTTTATAGATGGTTCTGAATGACATGCCGGCACCACTCAAAAGTGGAAAATTGCAGCACCACAATCCCTCTTTGGGACATCCCTGATGGGCAATGGTAAAAGGAAACCCTCTCAGTAGTCAGAACTTTGAGCAGTGCACTTGTTCACATTTCTTGGAAGGAAAAATGGCCAGGAGAAATGGCAATTGATTATATAATGATTCTTGGGTTGTGAACAATGGTTTGGCTGGATGGTCAGGACTCAGAAAACACATGATTGGAAAATAGGTGACAAAGAAATTTTTACAAAACAAAGAAACAAAAACAACAACAACAACAAACAGCTATTAAGATATTTGTGTCCCATGTGCATGCTCACCAAAGGGTGACCCAATCTGCCAGCAACAGAGATTATGACTGAGTCTCCCCATATGAACCCCAGGGTGATCAGCTAGCTACCTGGTGGCAAGCTGGTTACATTTCACCACTTCTACCATTAAAAGAGAACTCTTTTCATGTTTCTGGAATAGATGCTTACTCTTGATATAAAGTTGCCTTCCCTGCATGCCAATGTTTCTACCAAAACTACCATCTGTGGATTATAGAATGCCTTATTTAGCATTATGGTATTCAGCATTGCTTCTGATAAATGATCTCATTTCACAGCAAAACAAGTCTGGAAATTGACTGATCCTGATGGAATTACTGGTCTTACTAGGTTCCCCACCATCCTGAAGAAGCTCATTAGATAGAACAGTGGAATGGCCTCTTGAAGACTCAGACAAAGTACCAGCTAGGTGGCAATGTCTTGTATAGCTTGGCCAAGGTTCACCAAAAGGCTGTATATGCTGTGACTCAGTGCCCAGTATATGGTGCTGTTCCTACAACAGCCAGGATATACAGTTCTAAGAGCCAAGAGATGGAAATGGGAGTAGCACCATTTATTCTTACCCCTAGTGACACAATAGCAATTTTGTGCTCTGCTGACCTAGAGGCTTTGGTTAGAGGAAGGAATGTGTCCACCAGGGGGCATAACAGTGATTCCACTGAACTAAGACTGCCATCTGGCCACTTTGGGCTCCTCACGCCTGAGTCAACAGGTCTGAAAGGGAGCTATAGTGTTGATTGGGGTGATTGGTCCTGACTACAAAGGAAAAAATTGAAATACTACTACAGTATAGAGGTAGGGAAGAATATGTCTGGAATACATAAAAGCATTAAGGCATCTGTTAGTATTACCATGCCTTGTGATTAAGATCAATGGAAAACTATAACAAACAAATCAAAGCAGGTCTACTAATTGCCCCGACCACTCAGGAATAAAAGTCTGGGTCACTCAACCAGGTGACAAACCATGAGCAGCTCAGGTGCTTGTAAAGGGAATACAGAATGGGTAGTGGAAGAAGGGAGTTATAAATACCAGCCACAACCACTTAACCAGTTATAGAACTAAGGACTGTAATTTTCATGTATATTTTCTTCTTAGCTTGCTATAAATGTGTGTGTGTGTGTGTGTGTGTGTATAATGCACACATACACCATACACGAACACCCACACCCCCCCATACACACTATTGGTTCCGTGTCTCTAGAGAACCCTGCTAATATAATTGTTTGCCCTTTGGGGTTTCAATTTCTTCATCTGTTAATTAGGTAATACCAGCTTAATTAATGGATCAAATTAAATTTGTTATGTAAAGGTTCTACAGGTTCTACATGTTAGTTATTATGTCTATAATCTTACTATAGGGAAATCTGGAAAAAAAGTAAATTAGTGCTTGATGTCACTTACTCCTTAGTAATCCTTTCATAACTTACTAATGTATATTAAGTGCTCATAAATTATAATACTTTAAGGGCATACTTATGATTTTATTTTTCCTTTAAACACCTTTTGGAAACTGCACTCTTTAGCCTCACTGTCTTCAGACTCTCCACACGTCTGCAATCTGCATGGCTATGATGGCAGCTGCCTTGGTGGGACAATGTGAGCACTGCTCACAGTTGATCATTGCCAGGGTTTCTCATGCAAATTGATCCTATAAAACTATATGCCTGGTAATTATCTTTGTGGATCTAGTATTTGGAAATGGAGCCATTTAATGACAGTATTCCTAAAAGAGAATCCAACAAAACCTACCAATTAATTTGTTATTCTTCTCCTTGTATTTCACAAGATAGTTCAGTATTCTTTTAATAATGTTCTCTACCCTCACATCACCTCCACTTTTTCTTGTTTGTTTGGTTAGGCAAACTAGAGAGAGTCTTGCTATTTAAAAAGAAATAAGAATTAAGTAGATAGATTGGGCAACTGTATGTCTATCTTTCTACTATGTATAACATCGAGAATGTTATTTAGAGCTTGGGTGCACAGCTCTGGGGTCAGACCTCCTGAGTTCATTCCCATCTCCATCACAAAATTGCCATATGACCTTAGACAACTTAGTTAATGTCTTTTCTTTATTTTCCTCCTCTCAGTAATAGACATACTAACAGTATCTAACTCACAGGATTTTTGCGAGAATTAGAATACAGTCTAAGTGTTGTAGACACTTACAGAAATAAAATGTATCCCACCACCCCAAATTTGCTTCAGATGTGAACACTGATGATGCTATGCCTGCATTCAGAGAATATGAAATGTGTGTTACTCACAGGATGATACCTTCTGGAGAGAACAGAATGTGCTCCAAAACAGGTCCAGAAAGGGACTGAGAGGGCAGGAAAAGAAGATAGCTTAGATCTTACTGTGGTGAGCAGATGGGATTGGAGTAAGAGTTTCTGTGTATACATAGGCTGTGTCTTGTATGGTTTGAATTTTCTGCCAGCACCAAAGGAGGAAACACGTGGTTTTCTTATCAGGTTTCCCAGGATGTGGGGCAGAAGCAAAAGGGCAAGTGGTAGACAATTAAGTCAGATATTTTATTAAAATTCACTTCTCATGTTTGACTGAAGACTGAAATTTGCATGTTTCATTTAATTGAATTTTAATTCATTTGTGTAAGCCTTTATAGCACTCTTTGAGGCAAGTAGCTTGAGTCCACTAAAAGAGGTGAAATTCCC
Organism: Microcebus murinus; assembly: GCF_040939455.1. Taxonomy (NCBI): domain Eukaryota; kingdom Metazoa; phylum Chordata; class Mammalia; order Primates; family Cheirogaleidae; genus Microcebus; species Microcebus murinus. The sequence goes on from NC_134106.1 coordinate 106,920,550, forward strand.
TTGAATGCCTAGTTCGAGAGACCAGTTGTGTGTAGTTTTGCAAGTGAAATGCATGTCTTGGTCACTATCAATGATGCCCAGAATTTCAAAGTAGATAAGGAATATCTTGGTGAAGCTTTTTATTGTATCTTTAGTATATGTAGAGATGTGTGTGACCTTGATTTATATTTTGGGTGATTATGAGGTAAGAAATTTCCAAACGTTGTTGTTTATCCCAAAGAGGGAGACGTTGGATAAGTAATTGTTGTTGCCACCATTGGATAGGTCAGACCATTAGCAATGTCCCAAATGTCTAAAAATATGCAGATAGGGCTATTTTTTGGTCATAGCATCCAGTGCTAAAATGACTACTCAAATTAGTGCCAGTTTTGTTTACACTTGAGTCCTGTCTTCAATCAATGATGTTCTTTCTAAGAGATGAAATCAGTAACTCTCTAGAAATCTCCATCACACATGATGATAGCTATATTGTCCATACATTATAAAAGCTTCCTTTGGTGTTAACTTGGTTGATTCAAAGAAGCTCCTCAGGTACTCACAGGGACCATGAGAGAGGTGGAATCCCCCAATATTAGTACATCTGGTGGGGGACTGAGGAGAAGGGAGGAGAGGGAACTCCTCTGGCAGGTGATTTATGTCAGGCGATCCAGGTTTGGCTCTATTTTGTGGGTACCATTTCCATTTTAACAAGGAGGTTTTAGGGTGGGTGAGGGTGCCGCTTCTATGACCTAAGGAATAATGGGAAGTTGTGTATCAAGGGTCATGGATAGCACCTGTGAGAACCTCTAGTTCCCAGAAGAGCATGGATCTTTAGCCCAGCAATCAATACAATGAAATAGAATGTAGTGCTGAGGAGAACAGTATCTTGTACCAAAAGTCCATGGCCTTTTATCACTGCGATGGATGGTTGAGAAACACTGAGGAGAACGACAGGAAGCTGCTAAAGCCTCTACTGTTTAGGGATATCTGGAGGCATTAATTGGAGTGTCTACTCTATTGCGATTTGGACAGATTATAGAGAATTTTGTCATTGGGGGACTCGTTCTGATTTTAGAATAGGCTTAAGTAAAATTTGTAAACAGAGAATGTGTTGCCTGCATTACCCAAAAAGGCCTAAAATGTGTTGGTCTTGCTTTAATGTTGTGGGTACTGAGAGGATCAATAGCTGTTTATTGACAGTGTCAGGGATGCAGTGACCCTTGGTTGAGCAAACAATTTCCAAGGATTTAACTGAAGTAGCAGGGCCTTTTACTATTTGTATTATGTATGTGACATTGGCCCACCCCCTTTATTTGAACTCCTCTGTGAGTATCTGTATGTTCTTAATGAGTGTATCAAATGAATCTCCTTGGAGGAGGATGTAATCAATGTAAAGTCATACCTGTGCTCCAGGATAAATTGAATGTAATTAAGATCTTGGCTGCCACATTATGTGTAATGGCAGGGCTCTTGAGATAAACCATGGGTAGCAGGGTAAAGGTGTATTAGGTATATTAGAAGGTGAAGGCAAACTGCAGCTGAGGGGCTATAGAAATAGGCACTGTGCAGAATATATTATAGTAGCTGATCTCTGACTGCAAAGTATTTACCATTTTCTGACTTGATTGAGTCAGTAATTTCTATAATATTGGGCATGAGGGCCTTGATGTGTAGGGCACAGCATTAGGGTTGTGGTAATGCACCATGGGGCACCATTATTTCATTCCAGGCTTAAGAACTAGCCAAATTTGATTGTTAAATGAAAAAGTGGTGTGCAAAATTACCTCTTCTCTAAACAGATCTTGTATTATAAGTTTCAATCCTTGAAGATGCTGTTTTAACTTACATTGATCTATATTAACCATCTTAATCAGGAGTGAAAATCCATGAGCACCCTTTCTGTCAAGCTAATTATAAGTGCTAAAACTATAATTTGACTGTGTTACTCCTTCCTTGCGTCAGAGTGTCTACATCAATTGTGGGATATTTCAGGTGCATGGGTGCTATGGCTATGGAGAATTTAGGCAAGGAAATAATTCTGATGGTTAAGTGGTAAAGCATACTTGGTTTTGTTCTCTATTTTATGTTTGCTAACCCTTTTAAGAATGTATAGTGTACCCAGTGTAAATTTGCTGAAACACTCAAGTTTAACTCTAATTGGAGACAGTAACAAGTAATTCTGTGAAAGTTGGTTAGGTGGTGACTTCAGCAGATGTTACAGTTAATCTAGAATCTGTAACGTCGATCAGCACTCTTTTATCTTTCTGTCATACATTCTTTTAGAAAATATTTGAATTGTGGCCATTATTTCAAGTTTTGTTTCCTCCCCCTATATCCAGGTGGGGTTGTTAATTTTTTTCTTCTTTTGGTGGTATCTATGTGTACTTCAAGGGGCTCCCTCTACCCTGTTCATATTTATAAATTTCTTCCTCTAGGGCATCTCAAATCAGTACCATCAAGATTTGGAGCCTCCCATATGGCAAGGTTTGTTTTGTAGGGTTTAAGTATTCCAGGCTTAAGTTGGGTTTAAATTAAACCCTTGGTTGTACACTAGGATGCCTTGAGTATTTTTCCCTATAACCCTAAGGACCAGGATCGCTTTTATGACAGAGTTAGAGGGGGAACAACAGCAAAGTCATTTTGTAGGGGCCTACTGAGCCACCTGCTTTTATGTGTATGGACCTTAAAAGGACACATGGTTATTCTTATTCCATGTGAAACCACCCAATTTTTTTATCACGTGGGATATTAGGCTTTCCCCTGAGCACTCTATAAATTGGGAGCCAACACCTTATCTAGACAAAGACCCCACGGTCACAGGGCAAGAGCTGTTCCCCTGAGCCTAGCATATATGCTTGACTTTGCTGGAATTATGACACACAATTTGATCTGAGATACACAGACATGTTCAGGCAGAGACACGTAACCTAAAGCCACTTTAAAGTGGATCCCAAACCGGTACTTTGTCCCTGAACATTACCTATTGAAACTTCTGACTTAGTTAAATCTACAACAGAGACTCAGTAAAATTCCCAGCAAATGTAGCATGAAGCAGCAACTGCAAGATTTCCAGCAGGCAGCAGCTCAAAACTCATATTTGCCAACAGACAGCAACATAGCTGAAAATGCAAGCTGGCCAGCAGGGAGGAAAGTAAATTATTATAGTAAGCTAAAACAACAGAAGAAAGATCCCCCCCAGTGACTATGGTCATCACCTCATATCCTATTTATACTGCCAAGGGTTGAGGTCACCCCACAGAAACTACACGGATACCCCACTCGAATTTTGGACAAGATTTTGATCTCATAACCCCATGCACACACCAAGAGAGTATAAAAAAGTCTTTATGAGGCTTTCTGTGGACAGCAGGCAGTTCCATGCAGGTCTCAAAATGGCTTGGGAGAGTAAGGTCAGAGACGGAATTGTCTTTTCCTGTGGATGGTGGAATACTGGGGCCAGAGTTTCCGGGGTTTGCACAGGCTGTGGCTTGTGTGCTTTGAACTGCCCTTGGGCAGCAAAGTAGGAAGTGCTTGGAATTTGTTACCAGCTTTTTCAGATGTGGGTCGAGGGGAAGAGGTGATCATGGAACTTAAACACAATCAGTAGTCAAACATTAAAGTTAGACTCATGTTCTTTATTATACTAACATATTACTTTTTGCAACAGATGTTAAGTGTTTTTACCATCCTAGAGTGTTAAATTCCATGTCATATTTGTCACTCCATAATCACAAGAGGGCTGCTGAACTTCCAGGTATTACGGAAGCATTCCTAGCAGGAGGAAGAGGAAAATGACCTAAGTTGTCATGTTTGCACCTACTCCTTTTATGAAGTGAGGGAATGCTTTCCCGAGAACTCTCACTGTACATTTTTTTCTCGAATATTATTGACTAAGACCAATGGCATGGCCATCCCTACCACCTAGTATTTCTAACATTGAACACAACTTGGGGTGGGGACCCTCTTAGAAAAGAAGAGGGTAAGAGCTATTGGTGGGCAGTTAGCTGACTGTAACAGTAATGCTTTTCTATATCTTTCTGCAAGAAGTTTTACATTGTGGTTACCAACAGTTGTAGACACAACATTTTTTTTTTTTTATATTGCAGCTCACATCCCTGCTGTGTTGAAAGTTGGCATCCATCACATACAGCAGCTGAGGAATTGGCAATAATTGCTGCTTTGACAACATTGTGTCTTGTCTCACACATGTGCAGGAAGGGGAGGGGTTGGGGAAAGAAGTATTTATTACACTGGGAACTCACTATAATTTCTCCTTACCTTTCTGTTTGAATGGCATAGACTAACACACAATTTTTTAAAACTATTGCATGGCTGCATATGTAGCTTGTCTTCTGAAGGGATGACAATGAAAAACCTTGACCCTGAATAGTAATCATTACCGTATTTCTGACTCTATGTCAGACACAATTTGTCTTTCCCTCTCATTTCCAAAAGTCAAATAATCACTGATAGGAAACTGTGAAAAGTGCATTTCCATCCAGTTGCATAAGCAAATAAGGAGGGAGGAAAGGAGCAGTGTGTGTGTTAAAGAAGGAGAATAAAAGCTGTTCACATTTAGATATCACAATTGTATATCTCAATGCCTTTCCTTTCATACTTAAGAAACATAATACCCCTGAAAATGAAAAGAAGAAATCAAAGCTATTAAACACATGTTCTTTTCTCTGTGCTTCTGCATTGATTGATGCCCTGAGCTCACACAGCTGTAAAGTTATACTGATGTCCTCTTTAGATGGTGCCTCACATGACTTTACTCAGAAGAGGAGAGAAAGGCTTGTCAAGTAAAGGAGTAAATGAGATATCTCATTTACATTGAAATATGGAGAAAATAAATAAAAGGGATGCCTGTTCTTTGCCAAGTGCATTTCTTCACTCATAATATACTAATGATATAATGGAGCTTGACTTGCCACAATAATTTGCATTTGGCCTTGTTTCCCATAGTGTCTTGCTATGCTTCTTATTTCAAAAACAAATTAAAATTGGATTCTTATTCACTCAGGAAACTACAAGACCCCAACACATTTTTTTTCTTTCCTTCTTTTTATTTTTTATTATTTTTTTTTGTATGCTGAGCCTAAGATCTTGCTTCCTGCCTTGCATTATTTTATCCTGTTAGAGTGTCCACATGATTTAAAACAACCTTGTAAATAAAATACATGAAATTTACTATATTGTAAAAATGTTTTATCACCCATTCTCCTAACAGGGAGTACAGAGGTAGTCAAATACATTAAGTCAGACATTCTTTACCACTTGGCTTCAAGCATTATGCACCATAAGCTAGTGGATATTTGAACAATTGATTAAAATTTGTCTTGCTTTCTGACCATGTGAAATAATCTGACTCTTATAAATTGTTCACATAAACCACACTAATTATGAAAACATTGCAGTGATATTAATAGATATGTTTTGCCTCCTTTCTCATCACATTCTAAATCAAAACATACTTTCACCATATATTTCCCTGCTCAAGATTTATTAATATCATATGATGTTATTTTACTTATTGACACTAAATACATGAAATTAACAATTTCTTCAGTTGGCTAGACTTCTTAACAATAGCAATGAAAGTTCTAGGAGAGTAACATCAGCAAAATGCCTGAAGAGGAGTTTCCAGTGCTCATTCCCTCAAAGAAGCATCAATTTAAACAACCTTCTACACACGCAAAAATAATAATAATAATAATATTTTGAAAAGAGCTAAGGAATCCAGATTACATAATATAGAAGTTGGAAGGAGAACAGAAAAAAGAAAAGATATATTAAAGATACATTAAAGAAAAGATACATAAAAGATACATTAATGTAGAGAAAACAGTTCCACATTACCTGTGTCATCTTTCTCGGAAGTCTATGCATGCAATGCAGATGCAATGCAGAAGGAAATACACTGTGCATGAGATAAGGAGAACAAAGGGAGCACATGATTACTGTACAGACCCCAGCACAAGATCTTGTACAGTGAAGTCCAGTATCAAGCTGTCCCCATGGCCACAAGCTCCAGTCTCAGCTCTATAATCCAGGCTTGAGGTCAAGTCAGCACCAGGGTAGCCCCCGTAGCCCTAGGGTCCAGTCCTACTCCCATGTAGCCACTTGCCAGGCCCACTCCGATGGCCCTTGGCACCAGTCTGGTCATGTAGACCCAAGATCCTGGCCCACCCCTGTGCATCCAGTTTATAAGCCTACCTTTGCATACCTAGGCTCAAGGTTAGATTCTTTGGACTCGGGAGCTAGCCCCAACCAATCGCTGATCCAAGCACAAGGCTAGCCCACCCAAGAACTCAAGCAGCAAGCAACATGAGTCAAAGGATACCTAACTGGACGCAGAACACTAGCCTGACTTACTGTCTCCATTAATGAGCTGGTTGGTGTCAATGCCCGTGATGAAACCCTGTAGCCAATGCTCTCCTTGTCTCAAAACAACTCTTTGTATTTGCCTCTGGACCCATACCTGGCATGTCTCAGATTTTCAAATCCCTTGCACACTCCTGAATAAACTCAACATCTTTGGAACATCTCTCTCTGTTATTTAGTTTGACAACATTTTACAACTTCTTACTACTTGTTAAAAGTTCTGAGTAGTTCATCTACCTATTTTATAACGATTTCAACATTTTACTTTGCCTAATTCATTCATGTACAAATTTCTGATTTTTAAAGAAATCACTGCTTCTTTGCACAAGCAAACTTCATGAAAAAAAAAACAGTCTACACTCTCACTACTTCCACTTTTTAAACTTATTCATTCCTCACTGCATAACTATATCTCTTTTAGTCTCACTAGCTGCATCTCTAAAATATGTGTTTTAAATATAAAAATGGCAGAACTATTATGCAGGTAAAAATTTCAAAAAAATAATTTAAGAAAGGACTTTTAAATTTAGAGGATTAATAAATGGCATTCTTATTTTTACTCACTATCTCAAGTCTGGAAACAATATGAGATAAATTGGTATTTTTTTTTTTTTTTAAATAAGCTTAACTGTTGATAATCTATTTAGTGAACCTAGCTTTAACTATTTGGCCAAAACAACTATTGTCTTAGTCTGGTTTGTGGTTCTGTAACAGAATATCACAGACTGGGTAATTTATAAAGAAAAGAAATTTCTTGCAGTTCTGGAGGCTGGGAAGTTCAAGGCCAAGAGGCTTTCATCTGATGAGGGCCTTCTTGCTGCGTCATCACAAAGTGGAAGGCAGAGGGCAAATGAAGGCAAGAGAGTGAGAGAACAAGAAGGGAACAGAATTCACGTTTATTTATAACAAGCCCACTCTCATAACTAACCTATTTCTACAATAATAACATTAATCCATTTATGAGTGCAGAGCCCATACCTCTTATTAAGCTCCACCTTCCAACACTTTTGATTTGGGGATTAAGTTTCTAACACATGAACACATTTAAGCCATAGCATCAAGTTAATATCCCAACACTGAGTGAAAGTGGTGGATATATCCTAGGCAGACGCCTCTGCTTTATGGAGCAGGTAGATCATGCTTTGCTGAGAATACAATATATAACAATAATGAGCAAAACATGAATCATCCTTTCTGTAAGCAAAAAGAGGCAGAGAAAGAGGGTAAGATTCATTTTTCCCCAAACTTGCTGTATAAGTTTCCTATTGCCACTCTAATATTAACCACATATATTACCACAAATGTAGTGACTTAAAACAACAAAATTTATTATAAATTTATTACCTTTCACATCAGTATGTCAGGCATCTGCTGCAGGTCTCAATGAGCTAAAACATCAAGGTGTTGGCAGGGCTACATTCCATTCTGAAAGCTCTAGGGAAAATCAATTTCCTTGCCTTTTCCAGATTCTAGAGAAAGGCTACCTACATTCAGTGGCTCTTGGGCCCCTTCCTCCATCTTGAAAGCCACAATGGCAGGTTCTCACAACAAAATATCTTCCACTTTTACCTTTAAGGATCCCTGGGATTATATTGTGCCTGCCCAGAAAATCCAGGATAATTTCTCTATTTTCAGATTGGCTGATTAGCAAATTTATTTTCATTTGCTGCCTTGATTATCCCTTGTTCTATAGGATGCATACTCACAGTTTCCTGGGATTAGGACATGGGTGTCTTTGTGGAGCCATTATTCTTCCCACCATAATCGAACTTGATAACCACTCCTTTCACCTGAGTGAGAGGTTAGCATAGAGTTAAAGGATTAATTCCAGCTGACATCTCTCTATAGAATGCTTAAAGAGTGGTGAGAAAGTATTTTTCCCACTGCTAGATTAATTGCAAAAAAAAAGGTCCAGTTCTTCTTTCTCTGAATCCATACCCATTAAATTGTGCTTTTGCAACTCCCTTTATCAAGAGGCAGAGAGAGTCTATTTCTTGCCCTTTGATTCTTGGAAGTCCTAGTCACTAGCTTTGAGCAGTAGAATGAAGCAAACGTGATGGTGATCGTAAGTTTCAATAAGCCTTAGGTTCCTCCCCTCCACCCCCCTCCTTCATTGTCTCCCTTCCTTTTCCCCTCTCTCTTTCTCTCTCATTGCTTCCCTGGCCATGAGAACATATCTAGGTTAACCTGCTGCATGATGAGAGGCATGTGGCATGTGGTCCAGTTATACTTACTCCCTTCAATCTACCCGATTGCAAGAACCCCGCCAGTAAGCAAGTGAGCACAATCCAGGCCAGACATCCACCTAGCCAAGTCCACTCTAATTTTCTACACCCAAAACCAAAGTAAAGAAATTAGTTATAGTTTTAATACATTAAATATCATGGTGGCTGGTTATGCAAGATTTTGCGGCATAAAATTACTGGCGTGTGTGTGTGTGTGTGTGTGTATACATATCAATAACATTGCCTTTCTGACATAAGGTTGCAGAAAAATTTCAAATACCAGATGTGTTATCTAGTAATCTTAGAAGATTACTAGATTATTTACATTTTACTTGCAGTTTCAAATGAGCAAACTGACTTCACTAGCCGAACATCACCTCTTGATTCTTCCTATCTTGGTTGTATCAAAGGTTGAAATGAATCTCAGCCCATTACTAAGGGGTCCACAAATGTCACGCAACACTGGTCAAGACTGTATGCTTCTAAGTTCTCGATAGCAAGATCTAAATTAAATACATTGACTTTGTTTTATTATAATTAGTTATTATATATTTGCTCCAATTCCAGAATCATTGTTAAAATGAATTGCTTACTGAGTCCTTTTAACGTTTGAAATTCAAGTAATGCATAATATCACGTGAATCCACATACATATTTCTGAAAATATTTGAATGACAGAAACCAGAGTAGTGTATCATACATAAGTGATATGAATTATCTGAGTATAAATTATTCTCTTCACTATACATTTAATTTGAGGAGCATAATGTTTTGCATATTCTATCATTGTTAAGAATATTTAGGGAATGGGGAAAGGCAGAACTAGTTATTAGTTAGGCCTCTACTAGTTAAGAACTGAGAGATACTGGGTTAGGTAGTGTGCTAGTCTGTTTTGTGTTGCTGTAGCAAATACAAGACTGGGTAATTTATAAAGAAAAGAAATGTATTTCTTACAGGTCTGTAGGTTGGGACATCCAAGGTCTAGGAATGTGCATCTGGCAAAGGTTTTCTTGTTGCACGTCTCACAGTAGAAGGCAGAAGGGGAAGAGAGCACACCCAGGGAGCACAGCACTACCCTAGGGAAAGAGGGAGGAGGCCAAGGTGATCCTTTTATAAGTTTTGTTAGGGGCCCACTCCCATATTAACAGCACTAATCCACTTGTGAGGTCTCACGCTTCATGAACTAATCACTTCTTGAAGGTCTCACCTCTCAACACTGTTGCACCAGGGATCAAGTTTCCAACACATAAGTCACATTCAGACCATATCCGGCAGCTCACTTTCAGACATAGATAGCTCAAACTTCATAAAATTGTGACAAAGTAAATTAAATGATGAAGAGGAAATGTTTATTATAGTGCCAATTATATAGCAAATATTTAATAAACATTCACTAAAATAAGTGATGTTAATAAACATTAATAAGAAAAATACCATAACTGTTTGAATTTTTTTATAAAACTCATGACCATTTATTTCTTTTTTTTTTTCTCAGATAGGATCTCACTCTGTCACCCAGGCTGGAGGGTAGTGGCCAGATCATAGCTCACTATAATCTCAAACTCCTGGGCTCAAGCCATCCTCCCATCTCAGCCAACTAGCTACGATGCCTGGCTGATTTTTTTCATTTTTAGTAGAGAAGGAATCTGCCTGTGTTGTCCAGGATAGTCTCAAACTCCTGGACTCAAAAGATTCTCCCACCTCAGCCTCCTGGAGTGCTAAGATTAAGGTGTGAAACTCTGCACCCAGGCCCTATATGTTTCATGTTTCTTTGCTTTAATATTTGACTTTTTGTTACAATCTTTTCTTAAACTTAAAAATAACCAATACTTTTTTTTACATGCTTAAGGTATACAACATGATGTTTCTATATACAAGTATATCATAAAATGATTACTACAGTCAAAGAAATTAACCTAGCTCTCATCTTTCGTAGTTATCTCTTTTGTGGTAAGAGCATCTAAAATTTACTCTCTTAGCAAGTTTTCAGTATAAAATATGATATTATTAACTCTAGTACTTATGCTCTACATTCAATCTCTAGACTAATTCATCTTATATAACTGCAAGTACAATTTTAAGTTGAAAATTCACTAAATTTTTTGATATTTATTCATTTCCAAAATTGTTCTACTTTGGTGATGATTACTTGGGGAAATTGTATTGTAACTAACTTTATGCTCAAAACTAGACAAAATTATTAGTATATAGAAAAATTAGAGAAAGTTCACTAAGAAAAGATAAGGCCACTGGAATAGTGAATAATATCACATCTTCTAGAGACAAACTGGCTTGGGTTTGAAATGTGGCTCTACCACTCACTAGTTGTGAGACCCTTGGTTTTCTTATTTGTGAAATAAAGTTAATAGCATATATTTCATGGAATTATTATGAATATTAAGTGACTTAATATTTAATTGCCTAAAACAATAGGCATACAATAATTTCTGTGGAATCATTACATAGTTTCTTTCTCTCAAAGTGTCCAAAATTGGAGTGAAAAATTCAAACAATACCAAAAGTAAAGTGACCATTTCCTCTGTTTTTGATAATTAAAAAAGAAAAAAGACACAAAGGAATAAACACATATAGGGGAATGTATACAGTTAATAAAATGAGGAAATTGAAGTCTAATAATGGAGAGCAAATCAAATTCCACTCTTGTTGTCCACATGTTCCTGCAACTGTGCATGTTCCTTTTTTGTTGTTGTTTTTAACACCATGCTACTATGGATAGAGATCAATTCTTCTTTGATTTGCTTTCATCCCTAAGTACCCGCTGTAACAAAGATATGAATGGACAAAAATGCCTTCTCTGATTTAAACATCTCTTGACACACAGTAAACAACTTTAAAAAATACTTTCATGTTTCTTCTCCAAATTGTTTGATTTTTTTACTGTATTAGTTTTCTCAACTAACCAACTGCCATAAGTTGTTCTCAGCCTGCTTTCATCTTTTCTTTCTCTCACCATTCTCCTTCCTCATCTCAGAAGTAAAATTTCTGTACTTTATAGCATCCATCCTTCACCCAAAAAGGCAGACCAAATTGTTTCATTGAACAAAACAATATACATATAAATAGAAATTCTGGTGAATAATATATTTTCTATATCATTGTATCTAAGAATTAAGAAGTTATATTAATATATTACCTCACTTCAAATATTTAAAGGAAAATCATGAGAAACTTAAAAGTTATTAACTCATAGCTTAAAGTTATTAACTCGTAGCTTAACAAGACAGAGAACAGCAGAAAATAAGACCAAAGGCAAAAACAATGAAAAATCATTTTAAAGTCAGGCTCATAAGAGAGAGATAAGTAACTTAGGAAAGATTTTCTTTCTAAACAGGAAAGATTTTTATTCTGTAACCCCTTTATTTTATCATTAGGAGACTGAATTACTAGGAATTAAAGTTCCACTCCCAAAAGACACAGCTAGGAAACAATGGTCAAAGTGAAGGCAGGTAAATGGGTAATATCACACTCGACTGAATTAATTAATGTCCAGGCCAGGTGTTACTGCTTTCTGTATTTTAAGCCCAGGCTAGGGGCTGAATCACAGTGAAGTTGGAGGGCAGGGATAAGTTAGAGAGGTAGACAGAGTGATCAACACACAGACAAATATCTATTGATCTCAACACGTTTCCAAATAGAAGGAAGTAGGCCTAAAGAAATTGTCACAGAAATCAGTTTAAATGCCAAGAGAACTGACGTCAGTGATGTAGCACCCATTGATATTCTATAGAACTGAAATAGCACCAACACTCATGCTAAACTAATAACATAAATTAGCAGTGAGAGTATTGACTTTAATAGGTCAAAAAAAAAAAAAGAAGGAAATACAAACATCAATAGGTCTAGCAAACATTTGCTCATTAAAGGAAGTTCCCTCAGCAATGCTATTCTTTAATCAAAAGGGTGTGGGTATAATAAAACCTTGTTAGAACTAGTCATCTGGAAAACATAATACAATTTAAGCTACCATCAGGCATTTCAGACTTGGTTGTCATTCAATATGCAATGTTCCTTCTCCCTGCCTGGTGCTTTTTCTGAGGTGGTTACAGATTTTTGAGGTTTCCCAAGAAGCTCATAGTTTCTCCTTTTGTGCCCCATATAGTATGAGGCTTCATAAATAGTTTTCCAAGTGTCTTTGGAAAACTATTTTTCAGGTGCTCCATTTCAGCCCCAAAAGCAAGTCAATCTAATATTAAATTACTGATTATAAATGAAAATACCAAAGACTTATGTGAAACTCGGAAGTGTTTAATGGAAGTCTTTTGAAAATGACAATTCATTTAATTGACCATAAGTATTTGTCAAAAGCCAACTATCAGTCAAAATTGGAGTTAAATGCTGTGAACATGAATGTAAGAAAGATAAAGTTACTTCCCTCAGGGATGTTATCACGAAAAAATTCGTGTAAATAGGCAAATGTGGCTTGTACATGTGGAAGAATTAATTGAATAGTGTTTATCTCAACTGAGAAGTCTAGGATATAGAACATTTCAAAGATTGTATTAATACTTCTCAAGGAAAATATACAGACCACTACATGCGCTACTTGTATACTCTATCAATTTTGATATTTGCATAATATCTGTCTTAGTGTATTTGTCTGCTACAACTAAATATCATAGACTTGGTGGCTTATAAAAATCAGAATTTAATTTCTCATAGTTCTGGAGGCTGCTGATAAATCCAAGATTAAGGCACTAGCAGATTCAGTGTATGGTGAGAACCTGTTTCCTGGTTCATAGGTGGTATCTTCTCACCATTTCCTCTCATGGAAGAAAAGGTCAGAGGTCTCTCCTGGACCTCTTATAAAAGCTCTAAACCTATTCATAAAGTCTCCACCCTCATAACCTAATTACTTTCTAAAGTCCTCACCTCCTTATAATATCACATTCAGGGTTAGGATTTTATCATATGAATTTGGGAATGATCCAAACACTCATACCATAGCAACATTTTTCAGTTTTCAAATCTTTTGAACATATATAATCACATTATATACAATATGTGTGTGTTTAATCAGGATGAGTCTGTAGATAGTGGAGAATAAGTGCTTGCTAACATCCATAACGTAAAAATTTTGCCTATGAAAAAGAAACTTATTATAATCTTAAAAGACTTCAGAGTCCATCCTAAATGGTCTTTGAAATATTACTGAATTTACAGTTTTAGAAAGTGAGAAAATAATAATCAGAAAGGTTTCTGAGGATGACTAGCTATTAGAGAGGAATTGTCAGGCATTGCTTCACTGATTCCAGTTTGATTTCCTTTCAAGATGAAAAATTATAATGAATCACCACCAATCAGAAAACGTGATTACGAATGTCAACTGTAGACTCCATAAAAAGCACCTGCTTCCTGGCAAGTGCTAGACAGCTGTCCTGTGCCAGCAACAAAGATTCTGGCAATCTCTCATCCCTAAAACCTTTTCCTCAATAACCTATTTCTTTAAATGGCACCGTCATTATGACCCACACAATTGAAACCCATAACTCATAAAATATAAAAAATGTAAAGGATGGGTATATACATATCGAATGGGTGCGGTGTGCACTGTCTGGGGGATGGACACTCTCGAAGTTCTGACTCAGGTGGGGCAAAGGCAATATATGTAACCTAAACATTCGTACCCCTGTAACATTCTGAAATTTTTAAAAAATTTAAAAAAAGATAAAATAAAATCTAGAAATAAACAAATTTAATGCCAATGTGTGGGTCTGTGTATTTGGGGTAAGTTTCAAATTTTATTTTACCACTTAGTTTCATTTTCATTTCAAATTACCTCTAGGGTATTTATAATATATTTTTTTCAGATTTAAGATTACTAAAGTTCTTAATTCAGAACAAATATTGTACTTCTCAAAGCATAATTGATTCTCCTCTACTGGGCAGATTCTTATACCAAGTCACCTTAGATGCAGTTGAGGTGTCTAGGGTCGCCTTATATAGATTCTTCTTAGAAAAATAAAAAACTAAACACAATTGTCTTTAGCTTTTCTTATGAAATCTGTGTAGGTAGGAAAAGTTGTCTCACTAAACATAAGAGAAATGGGGCAAAATACCTTTACCAAGGGACAGGCAATTTTAGCTATATTTCTTGGGAAGAGATGGTATAGGAGCAGAAACTTCAAGACAAGCTTCAGGTTAATATATTTAAGTAAAACTACTACATGAAAAGTTAAATTGAATTGGATGGATAGCTGGATATCCTCTAAAAATCTCTAAATTCTAATATTCTGTTTATAAATATGCTAGAGAGGATGGAGTACAAAACTTCTTTTAAAAGTTTTTACTTGCTTAATAAAGGCTTCATGGTACAAGGCATACTGTAATTTATTTTTGTTTTCTCAATAAAGCATGTCCTCTTAATTCGAGGATGCTAGTATTGACCATTTCAGCATCAATGAGTGAACGTGACCTCAAAGATCAACATGGGGCCAACAGATCTTTTCACATTGTGCATACATAAAGATTTTACAACAAAAATTAAAACAAAGCCACAAGTTTCAGTGAGGATGCATAAACTTTCTGTACATCCAAATAAAGCATTGTATTTTTTTGTCATAGGCAAGACCTTCAAGCAAAAACCCACTTCTAAACCATTTCAATGTTTAAATACATTATTTGTCTTTTCCTTCTGAATGACCTTCTTTTATGTTTTGTCCTCTGGAAAACTGGCTATAATAATGGACTTCAACACGAGGAGAGCGTAAACCAAAAGTGATAATATGTGCATATATTGCCCATGATAATTTTATGTGTTATTTAAAAGTGATGTAGATATATAGGTTTAAGATAAATGGAAGGTGATGTAGCATTACAGAAATAAGAAGTAAAATTTGACAGTAATACTAAAATGACTGGGTAAACTAAAAAAGGGATGGATATTGGTAATCTGCTATGATTATTGGCACTGTCAACTAAAATTATCATTTTATTGTCCTCTCCATTCACTTTAATATTTTTCTTAGAAAAACTAAACAAGATTACCTACATTTAGAAAATATGATTGTAAGACCATTAATAATCTAACTGAAATCTAAGAGCCATTAAATAATATTCAAAAATATTTTAACTGAAGTATAGTTAAAATATGTGTATATACTATAGAATTTGAAATGTTACTATAAACATCTTAATCTTTAAATAAGAATAATTTGAATTGCCTCTACTTTGTAACTACAAGGTGCCAGATAAGTATAAACTATACTTTTCTTTACATATAAGTAATGTCTTTGCTACCTTATGCTAAAGCAAACTTGCAAGAGGGGTAGGAAAGCCTAATTAAGTATATTTTAATGTATAATATAACACTATTAACTTGTTAAATACAAGTTGAATCAACACTGTTAACTTGTTAAATACAAGATTTTGCTGTACTTTTTAGCATTAATTGTATTATTTCTCTCTCTCTTTTAATAATTTTCTAGAGTTTCTGGTATATTAAATAACGACAACAATAGTAGATATTCTTGCCTACCTGCTGGTTTAAGGGTCTGTGATGCACAGAAAGCCCTTTGTACAATCCATAGCAATTATTGAGCACCTCCACATTTGGTAACCATTATTACTATTTTATATAAATTAACATATTAAAATATTTTATTACATTTCAAGAATTTCTTTTGTCTCTTTTCAGGAGCATTTCCCTCTGATAAAGTTTGTTTCCTTATCCCATATGCTTCTTGCAGATCTGTCAGGTACAATGCCTCTCCCAACATCCTCACAGACATAGGATGAGGTCACTCAGATCTCAATAAATAAATATCCATATATACAGTAATTGATCAAAATGTTGGGAAATAATATAAACTAATTCACCAAAAGGTTTTCCATTTGATTGTCATGTAGATATTTGGGAAACTTAATTCCCTCTGCAAACTTAGTTCCCCCAACTGACCCCTGACATGTAACAATATTAACATATTAACAGGCTCCAATGTATTAAGATCTGCACATCTTTGGAAATGCTTTTATTCTGCCTAGCAAAGATACTCTCCAATATTCATCATATAAAGTCAATTCTAGTTGTTTCTCATCCATTAACTAGTAGTGTGGCCAAATACAAATAATATTTATGAATATATTTTTTCCTCATTTAGAAATTGATTGTTCTATTTACAAACTTTACCTTGTTAGTGACTGTGACTTTTTAAAGTCATTAACTTAAGCATTAGATATAATTTTGTATTTGAAAAATATGTCCTCATTAATATTCTCCCTCTCAAAAATTAAAATGCAATAGTGAGGAATATAATCAGTTTGTTTCAAAGACTTTACTTGTATTTAATAGATAGGATAGAAAAGCAGCAATTCTTTAGGAACAAAACCAGAATCTGCTTTATTCTAATAAGCTACCTTTTCAAGCTAAGGAAATAATTAGAATGTTCACAAAAATGCTCATCTTAGAAAATAATATAGCTCTTAATCATATTTTGAAGATCAGCAAACATAATTCAATAATATAAAGTTTTCTGAAAAAAGATATAAACATTTTGTTTAATATTATTATTATTGTTTAATTTCTTTAAAATGCTTTAAAATGGCATAAAAAGAGTCAAATACAACTGATTAATAAGCACAATTTTCTCTTTGGGATATCTTAAATAACTCTTATTTATATTTTTCATTTTTGACTTTGTATTTTTCCTATTCCTACAAGATCATAATTAATACATATATAAAAATAACCCTTAAAATTAAAAAGTTTGGGGTAAATAATAAAGAAATGGGTGAAAAGTTTAATCGTTAACATATCACAATGAATAATTAACAACATCTAATCCAGAAATAACTATATACTTTTGTTAATACAACATTCTAGTCCATCTCTGTCATTATCCTGAAACTGTGAAACCTCTTAAAACATGAATTCAGATACCACAGTTTTGGACAACATCTCCATAATTTGATTATTTCATTGCCCCAAACACAAATCTTGACCTCACAGTGTATCTAGTTCAATGATCCTTAAAGTTCTTATTCACGATCCACTTTTTGTCTTCATTTCATTCTCTTCCGAGTTTAGGTTATGTGGTCACCGTTTCTATCAATTTCCTGCCAATATACTAAATGTCCTTGTCCCATTAAATTAAATTTCCGTTGTGCTCCTCTGGCTAAGACTCAATCCTGATTGAGTCAAATTCTAAACTTCCACCACTCCATCAAGCCTGCTGAAGACTGAAAGGAAAACAATTACATATCTAACTATATTAGTGCCACTGTATTTTTAGGGACATTGGCCTCAATTCTAGCTTGCAAATCTGTACAACAATGGAACAATGTTTTCCTACAAGATGACTTCTTTCATTTTTCATAGAAATAATTCGAAATGTATCTAGTTTCTTAAAATTTCTGAACAAGATCCTACCAACCATCTCACACTGAGTAAATTACTTACTTTTTACTTCCTGCATAAAATCAACACCAGCAGTCTAGATTGAGGTTTTCTTCATCCATAGCTAGATATCAATATACACCTGCACAAATGTACACATGCACATTCTATGTGTCTGAATTTTGTTGAAATACATTTTCCATGGATAGTCTCTTTGTAGTTATCTCCTATAAGTTAATATTTCTTTTATTTCTTTAGTAAAATTAATTTGGAATTATGTAGTTAGAAAATAAGTACAGCCATGCACTGCTTAATGACAGGGATATCATCTGAGAAATGCCTCATTAGGCTATTTTGTCATTGTATCATTATCGTAGAATGTACTTACACAAGCCTAGATTGGATGGCCTACTACACACCTAGGATTTAGGGAATAGCCTATTACTTCTAGGGTAAAAGCCTGTACAACATGTTGCTGTACTAAATATTGTAGGCGATTGTAACATAGTTTAAGAGGAAATACCTAAGTCTTCACTGAGGTACACAGGTCCTTATGTGATGTGACCTCTGGCTACCTATCTGAAGATGTTATCTTTTATCTTCCTGAATCACTTGCCATTCTACTGACGTTACTGCTCTTCCTTTTACACATCTTCTTCTTTCTATCCTCAAAGCTTTTTGAAATTGTTATTAATGCTAACTGGAATGTTCTTCCCCCAAACTGCGGTATGGCTTACTTCACATTGCTGTATGAATTCTCTGAGAAAACCAGTTCTGAGGCAGACGCTAGGATGCAGGGTCTGCACTTGTAGAATGGAAGAGAAGGAAACAGGATGGGATTGGGCAGGGAGAGAGATGTTGAGACTGGCCCCGCTCACTTCAGTCAAGGCACATTTGAAGAGACTGGCATCTGAGAGCACTCCCAAAATCTGGGAGTGCGGAAGTCCTGCAGAGAAGAGACGTGCCCACATCCACGACACTGCATCGTCTCAGAGTCTCTGTGCAAACGTTGCCTTTCAGAATTGTATGCCCCCACTGCAATGAGTTTATCATTTTGTTTTGCCTTATTTGTTTTTAATCATAGCACTTATCACCACTAGACTTTATAACAAGTTGTTATTTGTTTATTTATGCACCATATGTTTCTGCGTTAGAATATAAGCCTCACGGGGCTGCAACTTTGTCTATAATATTTAATATTTTATCCCCATTGACTGGAATGATGAAAATACAACTTATCACTCACCAGTTACTTGGTTGGTTGGTTGGTTAGTTGTTAGTCTTCTTTTAAAAGAGTGGTTTCTTTCTTTGCATCATTCTTGCCAACAGTAACTTCCCTTAACTTATTTAATAAATTATTTCAGACAAAATGAACACTCTGATTATTTTTATTTTATTTTATTTTATTTTATATTTTTAAGACAGGGTCTCACTCTGTTGCTCAGGCTGAAGTACAGTGGCACAATCAGGAGTTCCAGTGCCTCAGAGGGACTGGGACTACAGGTGTATGCCACCAAACCTGGCTAGTTTTCCTGTTATTTTATGTAGAAATGGGCTCTCACTATGTTGCCCAGGTGACCCTCTGATTATTTTTCTAACACAATATTTTCATAAGATTTTTTTTCAAATATCATATCGATTAACTATTAGGATTCCAACATGTAGTAAAAAAGAACTTTTAACACATATATCCAAAAGAATGAGTTTGATAATTTTTCATGTCCTTTAAAAAAAGCATTGTGTGTATTTGCAAAAATTATTGTAGAAGTTTATGAGATGAGATGTATGGAAGGAAGACAAATTAATTGAGATAAATTTGACCTATAAAAAATCAAACTTTCTTACTTCACCCCAATCCCAAGGAGGAAGCTTCTATAGCAGGAAAAGACAAAGCCACTATATTCATAAAAGAACATTTTATTTTTCTACCATCACCATAAATTCACTTAGTTATAAAGAATAAAATTGGGCTATAAATCATGATTTCTTAAAATGATAATCAAATAAAATATTATATTTTGAAGCAGAATTTATGGAAATGCTAGTCATATATAATTAATATATGATATGGACCATTATTTTTCTACTAATGAATAGAAAAACAAATAGAACTGATGAATAAATGCAAGTCTCAAATTAGTTATTTTTTTTCTAAGAGTCTCATTCTAGCAAATAGTGGGACAAGAAATAATTTTAAAATATTATATCAAAGAAACATATAGTATCTTTATTAAATAACCAAGTTATATCTAAACATTTTTCTTTAAATGCTGAATTATGCTTCTAACATTTTGTGAACCTAATATAAAAGAAAACATCTGTGTTTTATAACTAGTTTCTTTCATTATTTAGAAATGCTAGAAATATAATCCAGTATTTGTCACCTTCAATAAATCAGCCAGGGAAAAGATAAAGGAAGAGCAGAAGTTTTATTGGCTGTATACAATGATTAGAAACAATTTTACTGATTTTAAATTTATCAAAAATAATCATACTAATTTGATTGATAGAAAAATAATAGCATAATTAAGAAGTTAATTGGGAAAAAAGATTTTTGTCAGCACTTGTCAGTTTACAAATGGGGTATCATTGTGTGCATGTGAAAAGTATAAATAAGATGTGTAAAAATGGGGGAAGATATGAAATTTATTATTTACTTTTAGAATTTGGAGCTCAATTTTAGAAAGTTTAAATTGGTATCTAAATTGGAAGCACTTATTACTTACTCTTGTATGTTTTCATTCAACAAGCAACTTTTTCACTACAGTTACAAATTAATAAACATTGAAAGTTGACTAAATTTTAAAATGTCAGTTTTCTGAGTATTTGTTAGTACTGTCCTCCTTTTCACAACTTCAAAATATAGTGCAAGAAAATAATAAGCATTAAAATGAAGCCTCTGTATTTCACTTATACTATTCAAGCTATTTTGATAATTGACAGAATATATACTTGTAAGAAAAGCCTATATGACTCGCATAATAGACACATTAAGTTCTAAGAACTAGTATTTTAGAAAGTCAATTGCAAAATAATTTTCAATAAAGGTTTACTTTATAAAGAGCAAACAAATCATTAATTAACTGGCGTTTTTATTATAAGCCAGTGATTGTGTTATTATAGAGCATGGTTAGCAAACTTTTTTGTAAAGGGTCAGATTGTAAAAATTTTGGGCTTTCAGGGCCATAAAGTGTCTGTGTAACAATTCGGGATGGAAGCAACCATAGCCATTACATAAAAAAAGATGTAATCTTGTTCCAATAACCTTTACTTACAAAAGACAGGCAGAGGGAAACCTTGCTTTCTAATACCATTCTCTAGTAAAAAAAAAAAAAAAACAAAAAAACAAAAAAAAACGAACCAGGGTTTGTTTGAGAAATGATTGATTTTAGGAAAGGGCAGGAAATATACAAGATGATCCTAGGACATTTTGTTATGTAGGAAATTAAAGAAGTGCCACACACACACGTACACACACAAACACACACAAAATAAGGGGAATATGCCTAAGGGTCTCAGGAGCCAAGTAAAACACACCCAACAATCAAAGCTGGAATAATTTGAGCAACAAAATAAAGTGGCATTGTGTTATAACTTAAAGTATAAAATAAATATCCACGAGGCTATTCTAATGTACAACATGATCAAATAAATAAATAAATGGTGAAGGAAAAATAAGCCCCCATGCATAATTTTAAACATTATGTAGACAATGTAAACTCAAGGAGGTGGAGCATATCTCCCCACCCCTTAGTGTGAATTACACAAAGTAACCTCGCTTCATTTTTTTTCCTTGAACAGGAACAGAAAATCAAGGGATAGGAAAAGAGAATTATCACTAATTTCTGTATTCTTAATGACCACTTTTTTTCTAAGAATATATATATTGTCTCACTCATTTGCTTTTTCAAAAAAAAATCATTTAAAAAATGAGAAATTGACTGTAAATGCTATGTTTTTTTATATCTGTCAATCAAAATTAATTGCTATTATTAAATCTCTGTATTATGTTTTACTTTGATGGTGCTGTTTAAATTCATGTACTTTTTGGTACTCTTCAGTGTTACTGGTAAGAAAAATGACAAAATAATAATATTGATAGATAAGAAAATACCAAAAAATAATAATATTGATAGACCATTTTCTTATATCATCTTATATTATCATTTAATTGAAATAATACATTTTATTATAACATTTCTTAAGCATGATCTATTTGCATATTGTGAAAAGATGTTGATATTCCTCATTATCAACTTTCCCTCACAGTACTTTATATTGTGTTAGAACTGCCCTGAACTTCAATAACAGTTTCCAGTTTTTATTTCAATTTATCATTTGAAACATATTTTGGATTAATAATGACTTCTTTATGAGGCAGTCATAATTCCAGTTATTTTAATATAACTTTGTGATATATATTTGGATTTATGTAATGACCTTTTGAATGTTACACTGTCTTTGTTGAAGCATTTTAGTTTTAATTTTATAATCTGGGATTATCTCTTCCAATTTAAGGCTATTACATAATAAGCATAATTGAAAGATTCATTTGTTAATTGAAATGACCTCACATTGTCAAATCTAATTTTTGTCTTAATATTTTAATTATTATTTTAGTATTGTTCTTAATATCTATTGTTTAAATTGCAAATAAATTTCTTTCCAGAAATGCTTTCACAATTGCTAAGTAGGAATGGAGACAAAGTTAATTTTAAATAATGTCTTTACGATCATTAAAACATATCAAATTATACTTTAAAAGATTCTTAACATATACAAAAACAGTGCTCTCTACATATGCAAATATATTTGTTTTATAGGTTATTTTTTCTCCTAAATGCTTATATTCTCCAGTTAGCAGTATTGCTTTGAATATCCTTCTGAATATATGTCTTTCCATGAGATTATGACCTTGATCAAGAATTTTAAACTAGTAGACTACAGGAAATATATTAATTTGAGTTCATATATAATGTAAAGGATGATCATGGTCAAACAATGCCACGGAAGCTGTCAAGTCCAATAATCAGAATGGAAGTCTATTGGAAAATTCAAAGCTAAATGCTACAGGAAATTAACAAAAGGCAATACAAATGAACTAATCTGTTCACTTACTTGGTTCAGATAAACAATTATAAACAGTATTTAAAAAATCTGTTTTAAGTGTTTGGGACCTTACAAGGTTCAGGTTACAATTCTGCTGATTTTATACTTATGTCTGTTATCTATTAGTTTATACTTTAACATTATAAGTAGCTGCCATTTTATTTATTAAGCCATTAGATATACTGAAATGTAAATTAAAGTATCTGGCATTAATGTTCTTTTTCTGTATATAGTTATCATTCAATCTAGTGCACTATTCTAAAAAAAAGATGTAGTAAACAATGTGGGAAAATCTAATGTATCTTTCATGAAGTCATTTAACAACGGATTCTATTGAAATAAAAGTGGAAGTGGTACTCCTTAAATTTTATATATCTAATTATATATATAACCTTTCCAATATTACCCATAAACGTGATGGTAGAATCCAAGGAATCAGCATTTTAATCAAGCTAAATCAATTTAAATAATATCCTTCATGAGACAATAACATTGGAAAGAAATATTCAAGGATAATAGATAATACAATATATTTTTAGGAGACTAAGTAGAATTGGTTTTGAAGGACATTTAGCAGAAGGGAAAGACAAGAGTAACAATTGACTATCTATCTTTGGGTTCCTAAACAGCAAACTTATCTTCTTACACCATGTAAAATTAGCTTGGTTCATAAATATTTTCTAAATAGGGCTGTAGACAATTGAGTGTCAAAATCACAAATGAAAACAAACAAGTTAAAAATACTTTTTTGAGATAGTTGGTAAATCTGATTTTAGAATTGTATTAAGTTATACTAAAGATTTATCAGTAAATAAACCTTAACAGTAATAAGATTACTTGTTAATGGTAATAATTGTTATAATTAGCAGTAATAACAGTAATAATGCCCTGTGGTTATATAAACAAAAAACAAAAAGTGAGGATAATATTGTAATACACCTACAGAAAATGTTTGAAATAATATGATATTATGGATTTTTAAAAAATAATATAGCACAGGAGAGAAGAAAAAAAAAGAAAACTCAAGAGAGATTTTTTGAAGTTTATATTCCCAAGAGCCAGTTTCTGAGATAGAGATTAATATTTGTAATGTTTATTGAGAGTACTCTTGAGATCAACAAATGCCCAGAAAATAAAACCCTCCTCTACTTTGGGATCAAGGAAAATTTTCACATTGCCAATTGCACATTGCCATTTTCCTCTTTTTCCAGGATATCAAAATGAATTTGTCTCTTTGTCATTTTTAAGTATCTGATATTGAGTGCTTAATGCTTTTGAAACATGGAAAAGAATTCAGGAAAACTCACATGGCTGTCTGTAAATTATTTAAACAGTTCCAAATCTACTTTTTTTTTTTTTTTTTTTTTGCTAAAAGTTCCTAGTGTAAACATTTCTATTTCATTATTTGTAATTTGAAAGTGATTAGATTCCAGAGTAAATTTATTAGGTTTAATGATTTCTTACTTGGATCTATTATTTTCACCTATAAACTAAACCCAATCCTGGACAATGCTGTTTGACAAATGGCCAATAATCATAACTTTATTACCAGTACTTCACAGTGAGCTAAAAATGCAGGATAAACTTGAAACCATGACATAAATTTACAAATTTACATGAGGAAATTGTATACTTTGAAAGAGAAGAATGAGGAATAGAAGTAGAAATAGGAAAGGGAGAAATAAGAGAAAGGGGAGATAAAGATGAGGAGAAGCAATAGAGAGAGGACATAAAGTGGGAGATATTTTTTTTTTTTTTTCAGAAATAAAATCTGACTTTGTTGCCTAGGCTGAAGTTAGGCTGAAGTGCAATGGCCTGATGATCATAATTCACTGTAACCTTGAACTCCTGGGCTCAAGCAGTCCTCTTGCCTTGTTCTCCCAAAGTGCTGGAATTACAGGCGTGAGCCACTAAACCCAGATGTCATTTTGAGTCACGATGTAATTGCAATGTTGTTTTTGTTTGAAGCTTCTGGCTGAACCTCAACCGAAACTCAGATATATATATAAATATTTATGATTTGATTTAAATAGAAAAAGAGATAGAGACTGGGAGGGACTGCATGCGGTGCTTGTCACCAGCTCACTAGGGGACATCTGCAGAAGTACTGACATACTGAAGTAATAAAGGTGGATGGAGGCAGATATGGAAAAAGTTGGGTATAAAAATTATGAGATCTCATTTTCACCTTTTAGCTCTGTAAGGAAAGAATAATAATTTTTCCTTTGCCCTTCTCAGTTCTTAGTTGTGACTCCTCTAAGACAAGACAGATTAACAAGAGAAAAAACAAACTGAAGTTTATGAATATGTATATACCTCATGTATCGCTCATCTACACATGGCAGATACCAGGAAAAAATGAATAACTCAGAAAGGTAGCTTAGTCCTACTGCTTATATAGCATCCTCAAAAAAGAATAATAACTTTTTGAAGAAATAACAAGATAAAGGAAAAGGGCCTTGAGTTTCTAGGGGTGACAAATTCTGAGAGGGTAAGTATATTATGTGACAGATAAGAGCTAGTTTGTCAGGTTTGTTGTGCATATTCCTCCGTTGCCTTCTCTAGGCTGGTAATGGTCTGAGGTCATCTCTGGTGATTAGCCTTTGTCCATCCTGATAGAATCAGGAGAAGGGGCACCTTTGTAAATTTAAGTTCTGTTTTTAGGAAAATGGCAGAACAGAGAGATTTTCTTGTGTCTGCATCTTCTCAGTTGCCTTCAGCTCAATATAATCTTTATAGGTGGTGTATTTGGGATGGCATATCCTGCTACTCTTCATCTACATGATGTTAAGGCCAAAAGAAAATGATTTTCCTTTTATTTGTGAGATATGGTTGCAAGTTGAACCATTTTACTATGTTTAATAAAACCTTGGGATATAAGTAACTTGCCTTATAGCTGAACTCCTGGTATGTTTATATTTTGCATCTAAAGATATTTCCAAATGAGAGAATTGCTGATATCATTAAAAAAATCTTTATTTTTCCTTTCTCTACCTCATTCCTTTCTTCTTGTATTTCATAGTTGGTTTCTATGATATTTATATAGATTTCTAGTCACTTTATTTCTCACTTTGGGTCAATAGTAATTTTATCATTTTGTTCTTTTGGCCAAATTTTATTTTTCCATTACAATTTTCAAAGTAAGAAACTATATTTTGCTGGGACCTTCATTCTCTTTATGTATCTTTAGGTTTTCTTTGGTATGTTAACCCTTAGCCTTTTTGTCTGACAGTTAACAACAACAGAAAAAACCCTCTGACAGGTACAGAAGCCGTCATTTTAAAAATAATGATCATCGTGACAGTCCTGAGCTGTCTATTTTGCCACATCAATCGCTTCTGTGACTAAGTTGCACAGTGCTCTGCCCAGACCAGTTCCCCATTTTATATCTATCTATATATTTATCTATATCTGCACATCTGTGTCTATATTGATATACACATACAGATGCATGCACACATATGTGTATATATGTAAATATGCTTAGACATAAATACACAGGTATATGTATGTATAGATATTTATATCTGTATCTTTATCTTTTTCATTCACTCTTCTTTGGAATTTAGCTTTTCCCATATTGTGGAAAAATTTTTATTGTATTTTTCTTTTATTCTATCAAGTTCTCTCTACTTTGACTTACTCATTAGCTGTTCTTTTATTTTGCGTTGATTTTTCTTCCTTGTAGGCCAATCAGTCTAGCCTCTGAATGACTGATGCATAATTGTTATAGCAACTTCATTCGCTTAATGGTATTTGAATCTTTTTCACTGTCTATTTCTCTTAACCAGTTTGCTTAAAAGAACAGCCCCAGGTACAAAATTTTGATGACCAATATATGATAATGTTTGTTTAAACTTTGTCTATTTTAAGCACTAATTTGTTCCAGAGGAAAAGAAATCAGCATTTAAACCTAAGATAACTGTCATTTGGGCACAAATTATATGATTTACATACAGATCAAAAGAACTAAAAAACAAATTATTGATTATATATTTAAGAATGACTAACTATATTTATGCTTGTTTTCAAAATAAAAGCTTTTGTCTATAGTCATCTTTAGAATAGTACATAGAAATATATTTTACTCTTGTTAAGCATTTATGTACTTGGGGATGAGATTTACAAATATTTTCTTATTAAATTCTCACAAGTATCTAGAATGTTGACAAATTTATCTCCAATTTTCAAAGGAGGAAATTAAGCTTCAGAGAAAATGGATATTTGACAAAATTATTAAGTGAGTCAGTGTGAGTACTGGAACTTTGCCTAGCTATGTGAATGCTGAAAGCTTATAAGCATCACATATATCCATGTAAAATATAGTCTTGAGAGTTATTTAATATAAAATACCAAAAATTTATTTCAAATATTCCATTATAGTTTTAAGATAAATGAATGTTACTGACAATCTCTCTCTCTCTTTTTTTTTTTTATTTCAGGGTATTACGAGGGTACAAACATTTTGGTTACATTTTATGTCTTTGCCTCTCCCCAGCGAGGGTTAGAAGCATGCCCTTCACCTCTACAATGCCCACCGTGTCCTTTATTTGTGGATAAATAAAATTATTTATTTTATTATTGTGGATAAATAAAATTTGTGAGTTTACCCCCTCAACCCCCTAATTCCTGGGGAATATTACTGCCATGTGAGCACCATGTCACTGGCAATCTTAAAATATCATTATTTTTTTGCACAAAGCTAGGGTAGTTTTTCCTTGATATGTATGTTCATCCAATGTGCAAAAATCAACAATGTAATTATAAATGGTTTGTGTTTAATATTTATTGTTTTCCTTGTCCAAATTTAATTGACTTTTTATTATATTTGAGGTTCTTATTTTTCCTTTCTTCTATTATTGGTTTCAGGTAAATAGAACATGTTCTCTGTTAATGTAAGAAATTTATATTCAATATTCTTAAAGTACTGTAAACATTTTATTTGGGTAACTATCGAGGGATATATTTTTCTCTCAACAAACAGATTATGAATTTCTTTTTTAAATTCACATTTGTTTTATGAGAAATAGAAATAATTTTAAAAGAATTTTAAATGATTTAATGTGTACTTATTTTTTGACTTATGAAAATATACAGTGATAGAAACAATAAGCAAATTACATTGAAAATAATATAGATAGAAAGATTTGGAATGTGTATATTTTATATACTAAAATAAGTTTTTATAAAGTTTAATCCCAGGTAGTTTAACTACTGAATTTCCAACTGCATTATTTCATTCAATTAATTGCTACTTATTTCTCTGTCACTTTTGTAAAACTCTGCGTAAATAATACCTCCTTTCATAAATTTTTTCACACAAAAGATTTCAAATCTGCTATGAACTGTAATTCAAAGAGTAAATCAATTAACCTGATAATTTAATAACAAGACCAAAATAGAAAATCTTGAATAATGAAAAATTTAATAATGGAAAATAAAACAGAATTTCGAGAACTAGGGAGTCATAGTGATCAGGTTTAAACCCACTTTGGTCAAACTACTCACTAGACATGAGATGTTCAATAACTTTCTTATCCTAACAGTACCCTAATTTACTTATCTGTGAGGTAGGATAATAATAATATTTTACTCAGACCATAGTGGTAGTGTTAAATAACATAAAAGAGAGCTCTTAGAAAAATGATTCAAACTGTGTATTAATAAAATATGTGATTTTCTAACAATTTATTACAGTTGATATTATTTGACAAATATGGAGACCAAAAATATATAGAGAGGATCTTAAATTCAAAATCATTATTAACTATGCCACGTAGCCATTTGTTATTTTTTTATGTAATAAATCAATCAGTCTCTATTATTGAGAAACATCTTTATGCTGGGCTGAGGGTAAGTTGTTGAAATATAAGGGCAGGAAGAAGCACACAACCTAGGCTAGGCATGGTGGCTCACACCTGTAATCCTAGCACTCTGGGAGGCCGAGGTGGGAGGATCGCTTAAGCTAAGTAGTTGGAGATCAGCCTGAGCAAGAGCGAGATACCATCTCTACTAAAAATAGAAAAATAAATTGCCTGGCAACTAAAAGTGAAACAAAAAATTAGCTGGGTAGGGCAGTGAGTGCCTGTAGTCCCAGATACTGGAGAGGCTGATGCAGGAGGATCTCTCGAGCCCAGGAGTTTGAGGTTGCTGTTAGCTAGGCTGATGCTGATGCCATGCCACTCTAGCATGGGCAACAGAGCGAGACTCTGTCCCAAAAAAAAGAACCATACAACCTTGATATTCCTACAACTTGTTATAGTTAACTTTCCTAGACCAGTTTTTGTTTTTCCATAAAACAAGAGTTTTCATAAGCCTCAGTGTTCATCAGTCCAAAGACCCATACAGTCCAAGCAATAACAGTAATGAGGAAAGTTTAACACATGCAGACTGAGGCAAACTGCAGGGCCCAGATTCCAACAGAACAGTTACTATGCAGCACAATATTTGATGGATCAGACAATCAGTTTGAAATGTGGCTGTAACCTCCACTACTTGTATACTCTTGGGAAAGTTATTTCTCTTTAATCTCCAGGTAATAATAGTTATCCTACTTGACAGGATTGCTGTAAAGATGAAAAGAAACAATGTTTGCAGTGGGCTTGGCACCATGAATGAAAAACAGAAAGCATTCTGTAAGTGATAGCTATGATGATGATGATGATCACTACAATGATAGTGACAGTGATGATTTTTGAGAGACATGGATCTAGTGTTTCCGTAGTTTTATATTTTTAAGGGCAATTTATTAGGATGATGACTTTTATATGAAATCTCCTCACTCTTAACATTGACCACAAATACTAAAAGTGGGAAAGAAAAAAAAATCCTGTTCTGGCCAATGGTCTACCAGTTTGTGACTTGTTCCTTCTCCTGATAACCCTTCAGCTCAAATACTCAGTCTTCATATGGTACTCACTTGAAATGAAAAAATGTACATTTATCATTATGTCATCATGGAAACTAGTCAAGTAATTTGGGAAATCCAATTAAAAGGACTTCAGATCCTTGGAAAGAATGACAAAATCACACTCACACTTTCTTCAAATGACCTAGAAATGTATTCAAATATATTTGTCTAATTCCAACAACATGGACTGAGAATAGAAAACAGACAGTATATGTATATATACCTGTCATTGATAGGTGGCCTAGGTCATTTGAGTACTGCCCTCACATTTTGATGATTCAGTGATGTTTTCTGACAAGTTTAGCCAAGACACAGTGACACTAGTTGAACAAATCACTCAGTAAGGTTTTAATATTGCTTAATAAATATATCCATTTTCTAAAATTAAGGGCCTGACTCAATGTTTTTAATTGTCCTGCAAACTACTTTATCTTTTCTAAATAATTAGATATTATTTCTTCTTTTTGGTAATGTTTCTGTGCTTAAATATTCTTTAAGTACATTTGGCATTATTACTCTATAGGGCAAATTTGTTAATAACTAGTCCAGCCTATAGTATAATTATAAATAAGGCATATTGTATGGAAAATCATATTTAAATATCTTCCTTCATTAAAACAATTTCAACTAGGATAACAATAATCCTAAACTGAGATAGACTGAAATTTAAATCCATTCAGAGCCAGTGTTTTCTCTTGTGTTTCCTTTAATTGGACTCATGGCAGATAATCATTAGTTTGGAGGATGAATTTCCACTTTCTTAGGATGAAATTGTTAAAACTAAAGCATTATAGAATAGCACTTAATGTTATAATAGTGTTAGTGAACTGTAGGAAAAATACTAAGGTAAAATCACGCCATTCAACACAAGACTTTGAAAGAAATCAATTTTGGATGGAAAAATGACAGTGCATTTGACAATAACACAAACAGGTTGAAAATGTAGACAGATTTTTCATTATAAACCGTATTGGCTTAGTATCTGTGTGTGTCTGTGTATGTGTATGTGTGTAATAATATAATTTTTGCTAGGTTATTTCACAGTGCTTCCAAGTTTTCAAAGCCAATTCACATGTAGCATAGACTTGTTATAGCAAATGCACACATGGACGTTCATTTCATTTTACAGATGATTAATCTAAAGCTCAGAAAACACTGGCTGATGTTTGTGCATATATTTAATTGTGTTTCTGCTATCATCCTTTCAGTTCATTCCTGTTAGTGTCACACAACATTTTCACTACATTTATTTCTACAGCAATTGGCATATAGAGCATATAGGAATATATGTGCATGTATAAATAAATACACATATGGTATATAAATATATAGGATATTTATATTATACACACTTGTATGTGTATCTATTTACTTATCTATGGAGAGAGAAATTCATAGTTGAAGATGAGGCAGAGTATAAATATTTATCTTCTCATATTGAGCTAGTCATTATCTGCCACAAAATAGGTTCTCAATAAATAAATAGAACTCTACATATCTACATAAATAAACAATTTAAAATTAATATCTATATCCATGAAATAGGAGTTTTGATAAGAATTTATTTATTTTATGTTAATTTACTCAATATTTTTGCCTTAACACTAATCAATCAATACATATGCATGTTACGTGAGAGAGGCATCATTGGTCAAGATTTTTTTTAAATAGCATAGCACTGAGTATTTATAATAGTAACTTTTAGTGAAATGTAGAAAAAATGCTAAAGTAAAACCACTCCCTTCAGCACAGCAAAACATTGAGAGAAATGGATTTTGGATAGAAAAACTGGAGTGCATTTGGCAATAACAAAGGAAGGTTTATACTTAACATTTGGAGGTATAGTTTGTAGAGAAATAAATGATAATATATTTAAGGAAGGGCAATGTTTGCATGAAGGCAAACAAGTAGAAAAAATTAAGATTTATTTGAAGGAAAGTTAACAAAAGTCAGTATGGAAGCAGTGAGTGATTTGGGCCAGCTAAAGCATAGTTTTGAAGGGTCATTAATCCAAGTTAAAAAGCCTAGACTTTATTGCACCCACAATGAAGAATCATTAGGGAGGACATGGGGACTTGAAGGCAGCCTTTAAGCAGACTGCGCTGTGCAGGGTGCATTAAACTGGTAGAAATTCCCACTTGTGACTCTAGCAAGCAAGCTATTACAGAAGTGATTGGTGGAAAACAGCAGCCAGCCAGGAGAACTTGAAATATGTGTGAGCACGCTCGTCCCCTTATGTGCATGTATGTTCATTACTAATTTAGTAATTTTCCAAAGTCACACTATTTCCTAAACGCTAAGCCAACCAATCAATAGTCAGCGTGTTATTATATCCTTTTTTGCCAATTTCATGAGTTTGTGGCTTGTGTTTGGCAAAAAGTTCAACTCTAAATATATTATAGATACAGCTGATGAAACTTAGCAACAGGGAGTGACTTATGCATGAGGGTATAATTTTTTCTAAGTTCTAATGACATAATTTTTAATTAAGAAAAAATGATTTGACTTTACACCTAGGAGGTCAGACCTAGCTATGGATGAATAAGCAAGTAATGTCTTTACGTCTACATGTAAAAAGACATAAGTTTTATACTCAAAGAAATTTGAGTTTGAGTCCAACCTTGGAGCAAGTTACTTAACCTTGCTAAGAAATGGTTTCTTCATCATCACTCTGTATGAAAAAATTGTTATAATGACAGTACATGTGTAAGCTCTTCAGAATGTGTGGAATATGGTAAATATGCAGTTAGAAAGAAGCAATATTGTTAGGTTTCTA
Organism: Microcebus murinus; assembly: GCF_040939455.1. Lineage (NCBI taxonomy): Eukaryota > Metazoa > Chordata > Mammalia > Primates > Cheirogaleidae > Microcebus > Microcebus murinus. The sequence goes on from NC_134106.1 coordinate 106,953,285, forward strand.
TATCCTATTTAAGATATTACCATCAGGCCGGGCGCAGTGGTTCACGCTTGTAATCCTAGCACTCTGGGAGGCCAAGGCAGGTGGATTGCTTGAGGTCAGGAGTTTGAAATCAGCCTGAGCAAGAGCAAGACCCCGTCTCTACTATAAATAGAAAGATATTAATTGGCCAACTAATATATATAGAAAAAATTAGCCGGGCTTGGTGGCGCATGCCTATAGTCGCAGCTATTTGGGAGGCTGAGGCAGCAAAATCGCTTGAGCCCAGGAGTTTGAGGTTGCTGTGGCTAGGCTCATGCCACGGCACTCACTCTAGCCTGGGCAACAAAGTGAGACTCTGTCTCAAAAAAAAAAAAAAAAAAGATATTATCATCAATAACCCAAATGATACGTCTATAAATTCTTAAGTTCTAGTTATTAATAAAAGTGGCTCCAAGCTCAAATAAAGCCAGAGATAGCTAGCCAGGTATTTCTGCAAGTTCCTGAGAGATATTCATAACCTTGTGGACATATTGTTGGAAAAGTTCCTCCAAGGAAAGAACATAATATATATGAAACATGAATACTGTCAAAATCTGTGACATATAGCAAAGAGGAGTAGTTTAGTAAAGCGAGCGCTTAGCTAAGGAAACGTGATAAATACCTGGTGAGCAAATCACAGTGACTCTGATATGCCACATAAGGAATTTGTATTTTATGCTGTGTATACTGAGGAACAATTGAGTATAGGGAAGGGAAAACAAAAGAAACAATGACAGCTGAAAACTTTGGAAGATGATGTGAAAAATAAAAAAAATATTCAAAGAAGGAGAAGCAATAATAAGTGGATGTGTAAATATATCAGAGAGGGAATATAGAGGCCCATGATTATCCTCATGATTCTATATTGAGCTTTAACAACAGTAATTATGATGTTTTGAAAAGTAATTTTATTCAATGACCTGAACCATATGTCTTAAAGTAATTATATCTTTAACAGTTAAGTAGAACCAATATCAACTTAAGCTTCATCTTCCCTTGAATGCCTCAAAGACATCCCAAATCCAAAATGTTAATACCTAACTGTAGTTTCCTCCCTTCAACACTACTGGGCCACCAATAGCTTATACAATGCTTTTTCATAAATTAATAAGAGGTGGACTTTCTGACAGGGGCAGTCTACAAGAACTGCCTCAGGGAGCAGATCAGGAGCTGGATTTGAGTGCCCACTCAAATACTTGTTCCAGCACTTCTGTGCAGTACACAAATTTCACAATCATACCTGGTAGCCTGTGACTTCTTCATCTGAGGAAATGGTACCAAAAAACTACCTCATTGGTCAAGGCAGAAATCTAAGATTCAATTTGATCTTTCTGCCTTTTTTCTACTCCTCATCCTATAAGTCATAGAAGTCAATGGATTTTTTTCCTTTCAAAATATTTCTGAATGTTCACTTTTCCACCTTCATCACCATGTTCCTAGTTCAAACCACTGTTGTTTACTTGCAGCTGGTCTCTTCCGCCTGGTCTCTCTGCTTCTTTTTGCATTGCCCCACATCCCAGTCAAGAATAACAATGCTAATTTGAAATAAATACAGAATGAGAAATAGATATGCACAAATCTATATCATATTTATGATAAGGAACAACTGAAATATAAACAAGAAGATTGATGTCTCATTAGATGAAGTCTAACATAATTTGATTCAGAAAGGATACAAATTATAAACAAGGTATATAAAATAGTTATTCTTATTAGTATGTTAATTTAAAAAATAAATTTTAAAAGTGCTCCAGGAATTCCTAAAAGCTTTTTAAAAAAATAAAGAAATAAAATGAACTGTTAAATTGTGGAGATTATTTGAGGGAATAGAATGTAAAGGCTGAAGTACTGTAATAAAATGTCTACACTCTGATTTGTTCTGAATTGTTTCACAAATTGTTATCCACATTTTAGAAATCCTTGCAAAATTATATTAGTAGTGATTTGAGATTTATATGACTCAGTAAAACTCTTTTAGATGATTTAACCTATAAAATATGTAAAAAGAAGAGAAACATGGATAAATAGATGCAATACAACATCATCTATTTTTTTAAAAATGTTAAAATGAATATCCACCAATGGTGTATGGTTATACATGCTTTGTTATATCAACATCTTATTTATATAAGAAGTATACAAAGAAATTTAAATTAATATCTACAATGTAATGTTAAATGAAATATGGTAACTGGAAAACACAGAAAAATATATAAATAATTACTTAATTTTTAAGATACAGAGTTTTGAAAGACAGCACAAATAAATTTGAAATATGGTGATACAATTTTGGTAATTTTATTAAAAATTATTCTTATGTTTATTTTTATATTAATTGGATTTCTTGAAAAAATGTTATATTAAAAGATAAATATTTGTTCCATTGTATTGTTTATTAGTAAAGTTTTAAAATATGCGGAACAGTTTATAATTTCATCAATCTGAACACAAAGCTGGCATTTTTTAAGTTTGGGAAAAATTGTTTTCTTTTCTATGTCATATGTGATCTCTGCCATCAAAAATTGGCCTCAAATACTCACAAATCATTTCAGACTAAGTTTGCTTTCTTCATTTAACAGAAATTCATTTTTCAGAGTTTCAATTTTAAGCTTACATTGTAAGATAAATTTATTCTGTGAAATTGAACTTTTCTTACTTACAGAATATGATGCTTTGTATTCTCATTCTATCTTCCTTCCTGTAACTTCCATGATTAGTTACATGGATATACATACATACACACACTCCCATACACATCCATGTGTGTGTGTATATATTCATCAAAGTGTCTTTTATAGAGCAAACTAAAATATTTAAGAATGCCTCACATATCCATAGTTTATTTATTTTATCATAATTATACCCAATTTCTTAAAATAAAATAGAAGTCAATGATTCAGCTGAATACAGGCTAGCTATATAAAAAGATTTATGTCAATAAGTAAATTGAAAATGTACTTTAAAGAAGGAAAGGAGAGAATTAACTCAGAAAGGCAGAAAACAATGCCCCATAAATAAACGAAAAAAGACTTCAATTCTCTATCGATTGTAATAATATGCACATGAAATGTCATTTTGAGCTTTTTGTATTGTCAAACGTGTAAAACATTCTTAATTTACCATAGCTAAATGGAAGCGGATGCTGTTGCTATGACTTCTATTTGAAATTTTTGTAGTTCAGATTGGCTGTATCTTTTAAAATGCATTCCATGGCTGTTTCTCAGCCATAAATTCTATTTGTTGAATTTATTCCTTAGAAATATTTACATATTACACTAATGAATGGATATGTGTAAGTTTTCTTTTTACACTATTGTTGAAACAGAATTGGCAACATTGAAATGTCTATGGTTTGGGGACTTAAGAAATAAATGTAATAGTATATATTTTTAAAATGTATATATAATATTTCCAACAAACATAAAGCAAGACTAAACTACAGCAACAAAAAATTTTACAAAGTAGAAAACTTTTCTATGTCCATCTCATTCTCAAATTACCATTCTATCTCTATGCTATGATCACAACCAAGCCTCTTAACTGAGTCATCTGCATACATGGTCCCCTCTTTCTCCTCTTCAATTCAATCTTTTCCCCATTCTTTTTATAAAAATTATTTTACTGTAGTTGTGCTATATTTGGCACATACAAGTTTACATGCAGCAGATTCACATTTTAGGCATAGTAATAAAACAAATAGCTGTTATTTCTCACCGAACCTATAAATTACACTATCAATAACATATATAAGTGTATATCTAAGTGTATATAAGTGTATATATACAAGCTCAATTATACAAAATCAAGAATTAACCTGTCAATTTAATCATTCATATATCATTTGATTAGAACAAAAGTTTATTATGATTATACCTTTCAAAGGAAAATTTAATGTGTTCATAATTATGTGTTCATAATGTGTTCATATTATTGTGTTTGTCAATATATTTTGTATACTTTTCTACATTGTGTATTCTTTTGTTTTGAAATGTTTGTTTTTCTTTATCTTGACTTTTTGTTTTTCTATTTTTTGGTAATTAATTTGTTTAATTATGTTTGGTTTTCTTTTGTCTCATTCATATTTCTCTTTTGATCCTATATTAGAACTTACGTCATTGCCTTTATTGGCCTTAACATTTCCCTATGAAAAAGAAAGAATTCTGGAACTGAGACTACTGTAACTCTCTTTCTTACTTAAATGGTTTATATTTCCTTATTTCTCTGCTGATTTTTACTTGGTTATCTTTGAATGAGTTCCCAGTGAGTTACCTGAATATTGTGAAGTTCTTTTAGCTGAAATATTGGAAGCTGAATTCCATGAAGAGTTTGGTTCTCTTTCTGCTTCTTCCAGTAGCCAGCCAACACCAGCATCCTACCACAAACAAGCCCTTCATCCTCCAGAGCTCTGCTCAGTTTAAGGATTTTGGATTCAGCCTCATCATCTCTGTCCCATTGCTATCTGCATCATGCTCAGGACAAGCTTACCTACCCCAGCTTCCTGCTTCTCTGGTCCCAGGCCGTAAGTTTTATCTGGAAGAAGCACTGTTAGAAATCTCCCTTACTTATGAAGTAAGTGATACTTCAAAGAATGTGCTTTATGCAGGATATATTTTTCTGTATTGAGCAAGTCCCTCCACACCTAATCAACCTTTATGTGGAAGTAGAGTTCCTCTTCTACTCTTTAAAAGGTTCTAATTGGCAGGGTGCTGTGGCTCACGCCTGTAATCCTAGCACTCTGGAGGGCTGAGGCGGGAGGATCGCTCAAGGTCAGGAATTTGAAACCAGCCGGAGCAAGAGCCAGACCCCATCTCTACTAAAAATAGAAAGAAATTAATTGGCCAACTAAAAGTATATAGAAAAAATTAACCGGGCATGGTGGCACATGCCTGTAGTTCCAGCTACTAGGGAGGCTGAGGCAGCAGGATTGCTTGAGCCTAGGAATTTGTGGTTGCTTTGAGCTAGACTGATGCCATGGCACTCTAACTGAGGCAACAGATTGAGACTCTGTCTCAAAAATAAATAAATAAATAAATAAATAAATGAATAAATAAATAAAGGATCTAATTGTGTTTCTACCATAATGGATGTAAGAATTCTTAGTGAATAAAATGTGGCCAAATCCAGTGAACACATAGTAGTCCTTATTTTCCTTGACCTCTCAGCAACATTCAGTACTGTTATCAAGCCCTCTTTTTTTGAACAAACATTTCTAGAATTATAAGATACTGCACTCTTCTAAATTTTCTTCTTTATAGCTTGTTTCTTTTTAATCTTCTTTCCTATCCCTATCATTTTGAATTTAAATAATGAAAGGCTTTACGGTGTGGTTTCAAACCACTTTTTGTCTCAATATGTTTCTCCTTCAACACAAAATAATTTATTACCATTTCTTTAAAAATACAACTATTTATCAGTGTCTTCCAGATATTTAATTATGCTTCATCTTTCTTCTCACATCAAACTTGAACATATAATGATTTAAAATAACTCATCTGCATTGCTGACTACTCAAACATATTATCCAATCTAAATTTTTAACCTTCTTACCAAAATATGTTCCTTGTCCAGGTTTCCTTATCTTACTACATTTTATTGTCATTTATCCTATAACTTAAATCAGATTTTTAGGAATCATCTATAATACTTTCTACTCTTCTATTCACACGGTGCAGCTCTTACATCAGATCATGTGATTTGTTACCTCTAATTTTTTTTCCTGACTGCTCCAATTTCTTTTAACCCCAGTTCTTTTAATTCCAGAATTTCTCATTTCCACTCTTATTCTCTCCTATCCAACATTTTCCTGATTAAGAAGTACTATATCCGTAAATCATTCAATAGATTCTTAGAACATCCAAAATGAAGTTAAGTCCCTTTTCATACTTTACAAGACTCTGAATGGCATTTCCTTTAACTAGTTTTCCAACCATATCTAATGCTCCTATCACTTCTTTCATCATGTCTCACCCCTCACCCATACTGGCCTTAAGTTTAAGTTAGCTTTCACACGGTGATTCTGCATATCGGACAACCTCCAAATATCTCTAGTTTAAAACAATAGTTGTTTTTCATGCCCAAGGTTCAGTGTAAAGAATAACAGCACTGCTACAGACTGTGAGTTGTCTTATAATTAATTCTATCACCCTTGCTACCAGTTCTTTCTGGTATATGATGTTTTCATGACATGCCATTTCACACTCATCAGCTTTTAAAAAATAGAAAAATATGACAATGCCAAGCATTAGTAAAGGTGTAAGCCCAAGATAACTTTTATACACTATTGGTGGATGTATTAATAAACTGATTCAACCAATGACATCTAAGTTCCATGAAATCGAGGGCATTTTGCCCTTTTTTACAGCTAAATGTCTAGAACCACGAGAAGTGCTTATCTCATAGTAAGTACTCAATAAATATTTATCAAATAATAAATAAGCATAAGCAATCTGGAAATATCTAGTAAAAGCAAGATTACACACTTATTACCCAGCAATTCAAATCCTAGGTGAATTCCTAAGGGAGACCCATGCTTATACCCAAAGAGACAAAAACAGTCATGTGAATTTCAATATTGCTATAATGGCAAAAATAAATAAAAATGAAATCTGAATTTAAAAACATAGAAAGAAGTAATAAATACATCATTCTGAATGGTGGCTATTTCTGGAAAGAGAGAAAAGACACTGGGAGCTAGGAAGGGGAGGGATACAAAAACATTTTGAATTTCATCTATAATGTTTTAATCCTCTAAGAACGATCCATGGGAACCATGACAACCATATTAAGATGTGACTTAGCCTGGTGGTGGGTATATGTGTTTGCATTGCAACATTTCTTATACTTTCTTCTATACCTGTATCATAATTTTAAAGATGAGAAGGCATACTGGATCAAGAACCCTCAGCCCTTATATTATAGTCCCTGTCCTGCATTACAATAAAATTTCTGGATGATTTCCAAGCCAAGTTATATATAATACAACATTGGTGTTACAAAACACATTATTAACATAGTATCATTTTTTTCAGCAAGAAATATTTGAATGGTTTTAATTCTTATTCATAATTCCCCATACATTTGAGGGAAAACATAATTTTTTTCAGTTTCTGCTTTCCTTAATTTTTAAGCTTCATCTGTATTGTTCTTACTTTTACATATTATGTATTCTTGCCTTTGTTCTTCCATCTTTCCTTTACCTTTTTCTTAATTACACCTTATTTAACATGATAGCAACTAAACCTGTGAATGTTGTCAAATGATTTTTTTATCTTCCTAAAAATAATAAATGATGAGTAGAATACAAGAAAAATTAAGCATAAATTTTATTGTCTCAAGTGTACACTCAGTAAAAGTACATAATAAGTCACATAGTACTGGCCAAGATCTCTCAGTACAGCTGTTCATCAATTTGATGAGTAGCACCCACTCAATAAACACTGTTGAATTTATGAGAGATGAAGAATAGGAAGAAACTATTCTCTATAGCTAAATAGTACAAGTTTATTATGTAATAATAATGTAAACCAGGATTTGAATTTATTTCTAGTTTTCCCATAAGGATAACCAAGAGTAACCTCCACCTAAAAGTACTGAGTTATTTTTTATCACCACTAAATGCTTGGTTAGAAATTTCTTCATAGCAAAAGTGACAATAATATAGTATCTGAAATATGTAAGTAAACTAAACCAGTCTGAGCCCATTTAAAATGTTAGTTTGCCTCCAGAAAGACACGATGACCTAAAATGTCATCCTTAATGAAGTAGACATTATCAGAGACTCTGCCATTTATCCACTCCTAAAATTTTACCAAGTCAATTTACCTCTTAATGCTCATATATGTTGAAGATTTGCAGAAAGGAATAATAGCTTCTCATCTCTTATGTCTCGCCTCCTGTCTAATCAAAGCATTTTCTAATTCAAATTGCATTAAGCGGTGCACATCAGATGAGTTCATCTAGTCACTGAATGAGAAAAGCATCCCACTGAGGGCTGAGCTGAGGAATCACTTAAAGCTTTTAACCATCAAGCTGTTTTCAACCTATTTATTTTCCATGACATCAATTATCATTTTCACAAGATTGGTTTCTCAATAGTTTCTTTTCCTGGTGAGGTGGCATAAAAAGGGGGAAAAAAGTGAATAAATTTCAATACCAAACCCCTGTCACATTCCCAAACAATCATTCTACCTAAATTCACTCAAAGATAATAATACAACACAGAGCATTCTATTCTGCTAAGAAGAATGTTCAAGTTTTTCTTGCTTTATAAATAAAATGATGGAGCTTTTATAGCTACATACATACAAAGACATTTGCCATTTTAGTGTAATAATTCACTGTCTCCTTTGACCACTATTGTTCACTTGACAATTAGAGAACAAAACTCTTAGGCTCTTTCTGCTTAATTCCTTGAAATTGGGCTATTTCTTAGTATACATGTTTTCCAGTTGATTGGGGTGGCATAAAATATAGTCAAAGACAATTGGCTATTTCTTGGGATTTATTAAAAATTGGAAAATTAAAGAAAACCCCAATCCAATTTAAAATTATAATCTGAAGCTCACAAAAATTGTGCCTCACATATCTGTCAGGTCTTAGCCTGAAACTGTTGGTTCTTGGCAAGCACATGGCCAAAAAATAACCAGACATGCCAAAGTTAGGCAAGCATGAAAATGAGGTTTATTGAGGAGAGAAAGATAGGATTATAGGGCAAGAGCAAGGTATAGGTTTACAGAGAATGGTACATATGCCACAGATGACGACTAGACCCATTGTCTCAGCAAAGGGAGAGCAAAAGGAAGGTCAAAGAGAGAGAGACAGGCTTATTTTATAGTGCCTGCATAGGGACCTATGGACCCTTGTGGTTCAGAGGACACTATGGAATCACTTTGATTGGACAGTTGGAAGTCACATAACCTGACCCTAACTATGCAGGTGTGTTCTAGGTCACTTTCTGGACTTTATGGTACCCATGTGCCTTGGTCCATGGGCTAGAGAGTCCTCTTCATTCTTTTGCAGCTGGTGTGCCAAGTTCTGACTGGCAGATGCATAGGGTATCCCTTCCTCCCTCAGGTATGGAGAATTAGTGTTGGGCAGGACCAAGATGGGGGCAACAGCACCCACTTTTGTCCCTAGGAGACCCAGAATCCCTCACTATCTACCTAACATTCTCTACTTTCTATTCCAGAGGCCCAAATCATTCGGTAGGGGTGTCGACTCTCACTGTCTACCTAACATATCCACAATTCAATCCCATTGTGAACTGAAATAAAATCCTAAGCCCCTGCTGACTGAACACACCTTGTCTTGGCCAAGGGAACCCCAGAGAAACCTTAAAACCTCTGACAGGAGGTCAGAAAAGCCTCCTTTTACCCCTTCCCTATTTACCACTTTCTTCCCTAAGGGCTAAACAGAACCAACCCTTTGGAAAGACTTGCTTCGCCACTAATTTCACCAACCTCCTAATGCTGCTCCTCCCTTTTTGTGGTCTAAGCACAACATCTGACTAGCATTCTTTCCAAGTGGCCACATGCTATGCAGTGGCTCCAACCAGAGTATGGAGTATGAACAGTAAGGGATTTTATGTCCTCTGCCTCACCTTTTGATGTCAGAGGGCCAAAAATTCCACCCTCAGATCATGCTAACACAGCCATTTTTTTGTACCTGTGATCTATGAAGGAGCATGAAGCTTAATTCTACATGCACATGTTTCTCCTTTTATAAATATCCATAACTCCTCCTTTAGCTTGTTAAATACGCATATTGGCCACCCTACCCAGCATAAAGTCCTATTCCCATCGTCCATCCCTGGAAGCATGTGTTTAATCTGTATATTTTAATCAGTATGATGTGATCATATTCAATATGATCCCATCTAGGGATCTAGTAATTATTAACCAACTTCAATTTCTGATAATTAAAAAAATACCTGAAAAGTTTGTATATTCCCCATTGTCTTAGCACCTTTGTTGAAAATCATTTAACCATATATATGGGGATTTATTTATGGGCTTTCTCTTTAATTCCTCTGTTCTGTATGTTTGTCTTTCATGCCAGTACCATGCTATTTTCAATATGTTTTGAAATAAGGAAGTATGAACTCTCCAGCTTTGTTCTGCTTTTTTCAAGATTGTTTTGCTATTAAGATCCCTTGAGATTACATATCAATTTTAGGATCAGTATTTTCTATTTCAGCAAAAGCAAACGGTGCTGGGAAAACTAGAAATCCACATGCAAAATAGTAACATTGGGCCTTAACCTAATACCATATGCAAAACTTAACTTAAAATGAATCTATGACCTAGATATTATATAAGACCTAAAAGTATAAAACTCTTAGAAGAAAACATATGGCTAAAGCTACAAAGCATTGGCTTTGGCAATGATTTCTTATATATAATTCCAAATGTATAGGCAAAAAAATCAAAAAACATAAAATGAACATCAAAATTATAATTTTTGTCTATCAAAAGATACTATCAAGAGAGAAAAGACAACTCCCAGGATGGGAAAAAATAAAAATATTTGCAAACTTTGCATCTGATAAGGTATTAATAACCAGATTAAATCTTTAAAAATTTCTACAACTCACCAAGAAGAAAAGAGTTACAAGTAGAACTACCATTTGATCCAGCAATACTATTAGACATCTACCCAAAGGAACAAAAGTCATTCTATAATAAAGACATCTACACTTGAATCTTTACAGCAGCACAATTCACTATAGCAAGGATGTAGAAACAATCCAAGTGCCCATGAATCCATGAGTGGATTAATAAAATATGGTCTATGTATACTATGGAATACTACTCAATTACAAAAAAATGATAGTGATCTAGCACCTCTTATATTTTCCTGGATAGAGCTTAGGCCCATCCTCTGAAGTGAGGTATCACAAGAATGGAAGAATAGGCACCACATATACTCGCCATCAACCTGGCACTGACTGATCAATGGTAAGGTGCTCACACAGTAGTAATATTCTTTGAGGGTAGGGGAGTTGGGGGTAGCTAAACTCACAACTAATGGAGGCAGTGAGAGTTGCAGGGTGGGAAAGGGCACATCTCAAATCATGGTTGGGATGTGGCAAAGTCATAACATTTAACCAAAATGTTTGTACCTCCATAATTTCCTGAAATAAAAAAAAAAAACAAAAACATTTAAAAAGCCTGATTTTTTTTAATGGGCAAAAGACTGGAATAGACATTTCTCCAAAGATGATATACAAATGCCAATAAACACATAAAGACATGTTCAATATCACTAATCATTATGGAAATGCAAACCAAAACCACAATGAGATAACACTTCACATCCATTAGGATGACTATTATTAAACAAAAATAAAAACAAAAAAAATAACAATTGTTTGTAAGGATGTAGAGAAAGTAGAACTCTTGAGCATTATTGATGGGAATGTAAAATGATGAGTCACCATGGAAAACAGTATGGAAGTTCCTCAAAAACTAAACATAGACTTACCATAAAACCCAGCAATTTCACTTTTGTATATTTATGCCAAAAGATTCAAAGCAGAGACACGAACAGATATTTATACACCAGTCTTCATAGTGGCATTATTCCCATAACCAAAATGTGCAAATAACGTAAATGTCTATCACTGAATGAAAATCAAAATGTGGCATGTATGCAATAGAATATTATTCAATTTTAAAAGGAATTGAATTCTGATACATGCTACAATACAGATGAAACTTGAAGTAATATGCTAAGTCAAATAAACCAGACACAAAAGTACAAATGCATGATTCCATTTATATGAGGTACCTAAAATAGTAAAATACATAGAGACAGAAAGTAAAAAGGATTGGTAGAAGGGGAATGGGGAGTTACTATTTAATGAATATGGAGTTTTAGTTTTGAATGATGAAAAAATTCTGGAGATAGATAAGAGTGATGGTTGATAAAATGATTATAAAACAATATGAATACACTTAATGCCATTAAACTAAAAAGTTAAAAATGATAAAAGATGACTTTCACAGTCATCTTCCTTAAAGGGGACAGTCCATATTTGTTAAACACACAGGAATCATCTTATAAATACTAAGCTCCACTTGTTAATACACATGTAAGTGATTTTAAAAAGAAAGCTAAAGCAGCGTGAGGAAGTAGTTGCTATTCTTTCAGATATGTATTAAATTTTGTTATCTCTCCCTAGAAAAGTAAAGATTATCTTTAAAAGCTGCTCTCATTACATCACTATAGGAAAAAAAAACCCAAACAATTCTTTTCAAATGCATAGATATCCAGAAAATTAAAGAGAAACAAATTTTCAGAACTTTGTGGATTTTTTTAAGTAGCAAACATGAAGAATATTATTTAAAACTACTTATAATTGATAGGGATTTATAATTAAAAGACTGTTCCTTGCACAAATACAGAGAAAAAAATTTCTTTACAGAGTGTTACTATTATTCAAAATATGCCCGAATATAAAGAAATATGCCATTATTTCATGATTTTGCTGAGTGAATACATAATAGTATTCAAAGCAAAATATATATATATTGGAATTACACAGTCTGATAAAATAATGCCCTAATGTAGACTTAAATAAATTATAACAAAAGGTGTTGAGGGGAGCTTAATTTTATATTATAGAAATATATGAAAGTATAAGTATAAATAAATAGCAAACATTAAAAAGTATAACTCATAATGATGGGCAATAAACAAAATTTATAGCAAAATTAACTATTAGGTGATTACATAGAAATCAATATGTTAACTAGCATGTGGATTAAGAAATGTCTAAAGATTACATAATTTTGATTGTAGAATAGCATGATTCATGTGCCATTCACCAATCTTTTCTAATTCTACGGGATGCTTTTGTTCGGTAGATAGTGAGGGATTCTGGGTATCCTAGGGATGAAAGTGGGTGCTGTTGCTTTGGGGAAATTGCCCCACCTGGGAAGAAGGACAACAGTGGGCCCCAGGCCTCCATCTTGGTCCTGCTATACCCTAATTCTCTCCCAAGTGACTGCCATGCCTGGGGGAGGAGGGAATACTCTACAGATTGGCCAATTATAACTTCACAGGACAGCTGCAAAAGGATCAGAGTGCTCTCTAGCTTATGGGCCAAGCAGCGTAGGTGCCATAAAGTTTGGAAATTGACCTAGAACGAGCTGCATGTGTAGTAATGCAACTCCCAACCGTCCAATCAAAGTGGTTCCATGGTGACAGCTGAGCCACAAGGAAGGTCCCAATCTGGACACTATAAAACAAGATGCTGACATAAACAAGTCCCTTTTTGTGCCCTTCCTTTTGTTCTCCCTTTGCTGCAACAGTGGGTCAGGCCACCATCTGTGGTATATGTACTACGCTCTGTAAACCTATATTTTGCTCTTACTCTATAATCCTATCTTTCTCTCCTCAATAAATCTCATTTTCATGCTTGCCTTACTTTGGTTCATCTGGTCATTCTTTGGCCATGAGTGTGTCAAGAACTGAAATTTCAGATTGAAGCCTGACACTTTCACTTTAACCCCATTGGATTTCTTTCAGTACATTTAACACATTTCTCTACTGTGAGTCATAGTGGTGAATTAAGAATTTTAATGTATTGTTTTTTATCAGAGAAAAAACAATAATAAAATATTTTTTGTAAATAATTTCTGAAATCTGAAATGTATTAATTATAATTTCAGGAAATTAAAGTTATGGGCTGTTAGTATTACATTGATCACTTAATGTCAACTAAATATTCAGTTAGGAGAATTGTTTGTTCTGGATTGTGTATTTTCAAGTGATATGACTATTATTGTTTCATAGTTTTTGTCCTTATGGCTAATGTTTTTTCCATGAAAATTTCAATGCTTATCCCTGGAGGAAAGGTTGATTAAAACATAAAATTAATCAAAATGTTGAACCCTGATTTTATTGTAGAATGTTGAATCTGTATAAACAAAGAAGAAATATTCTGCAGGTATGATGGTTTGCAAAGTAGTGAAAATGAAGTAACTTGATGCATATCTGACAATTGAATGAGTGATCTAATGACTCATACTTTGTTCTCCATTATGAAGTATCATTAAATAATATTATTTAATCACCTTTTATTAAAAAGGGAGCGCAGTATCCACTATGAAAATTAGTAAGGATGTTCCCAAACAAGCACTGTGTAAAATTCATAAACTGTCCATAAAGACAAAAAGCTCAAACCACAAAGATATAATTAAAAGTTGTGATGTGGGTGGGGAAAAAAAGGATGCATTACCTTCTTACTGGCAGTCATGTTAATGCAGTTACAATGTTGATTACAAACATGCCCACAAAGAAAGCAGAAGCAACAATAGAAAATGTATCTAATTAAACAAAATATATATTAATTACTTTTAATGTTGAAGGACAATAACATAAGTTTTGTGCATGAGTATAGATACCCTTTTTATAATAGGGTAGAAATATTGATGAATTTGTGTACAAATCAACACTTAGCCTGCCTTTCTTATGGATTCAAGGCAGATTGCTTTTGCTAAGTTAAAATTCTTTGTGAGCTTCAGTGACTAGAGAAGATTAGCAATACTTCCATGCCAACCTAGCCAGCATTCACTGAAAGAGAACAGCTGAGATTAAAAATAGCCATGTAGTTTTGAAGTAAGTTTTAGAAACTTTCATATGAACAAACTTCTTTGTGTAATTAATTATACAGCAACCAATGAACAGAAATAGGCAGGAACTACAAGATTATTTACTTCCATTCTAAATTTCAGCTGATGTCAAGACAAAGATGAAAGAAAAAGACTATGATTTTGTGTTTAAATTTTTTTCATTTTAATTAGGCATATGTAAAAATATTATTTTATAATACTAATAATCTCAGAAAAGACCACTTCTATGATTATAAGAGCCTTAACAAATAAATGAAGGCCACAGAAAATTTCCAATGTTTTCAATAGTTTTGAATTAGCACATATTCAATTCAATCATCACATTTTATATACAGGATGATATTTTTAAAATAAATATATATTTAGAATAACATAATAGAATCTTAAAAGTAATAATTGCATTTGTATTGTGAAATATTTAATTCTTCCAGAAAAAATAGGAAAACATATATGGCACTTTTTAAGAATGAAAACACCACTCTCCTACCCAGTACCAAAATTATAAAATAGATTAAATGACTGTGAAGACTCCTCCATAATTTCAAGTTTCCTTCAGGGTCTAAGGATTCCACTATACTATCTTCTAGTTCATTAATTCTTGCTTAAGACATGTATAAACTTGCTTAATTTTGTATAATTTGCAGTAAAAGCCATCTGTTATACTTTTAGTCTGTTTTTTTAATTTTCTTTTTAATATTTTTATGGTTTATGAATCCCTGCACATAATTTTAAGCTTTAAATATACAATTAAGTTTATTTTATTACCTTCATCGAATTTTGCAATATGAACTATTTGCCTAAATTTTTGTTGTGCAGGGTCCCACATGTTACCTTCTTGCTTTGTGTGAATAGATACTTTAACTAGAACTTTTTTGTTTTCCCTGGAAATTTATTTTAGGAATTTATTACAATCTTTAGTAGAATTGGGTTCCTCTGAGTTAACATCTGTCAAGTACTCCTATGTACCTTGCAAAATTTCCAATTCCTAATTTTTGGCTTTTTGATTTCACACAAGTAGTAAGTTTTGGCAACAGAACTGCATGAGTAGAAACATGTGAATATAAATTCTCAGTAGTATTTTTTTTACATGTCTTTGTTTATTACTATTCTTTGTATTTCATCTTCCAATTGGCCAATTGGCAGCAAGTTACAAAGGAATTATTTAATACTTTTCCATGTGGTGCCCCAATAATATATTTCATATTCCCACTTACGTTAGTGGTTCTGGATTAGGTTTCGAGGAGCTCCTCTGATATGCCAGAGTGTGTGGTGGTCTGTGCTTTGGCTATATTTCCTCGCTGTGATGCCTTAAATAATTTATTCCAATTTCACAGGGTTTGGGAGACCTTAGGGGAAACCTGGCTGAAAGAAAATGCTTACATACCCTGACTCCCCTGTCTACTCAGGTCTCTGTTGTGAAAATATCTGACATGATGTTAAGGAAATATATTATGTATTTCATCCAGAATTATTGCTTGTTTCAGTATAGGGGCCAATCCAGGTACTAACCTGTCATAATAGCAAAAGTGGCTGTCCAGATATTTGTCTGTTTGTCTGCTTTAAGATTGACAATGTTTTAAATGATTTAACAAAAATTATTCTCTACCAGCTAATTAATTTTAATATTATAATAGAATTAAAGACTAGTGTTAATATTATTCATGAGCAAAATTACACCCACATTCAAATACTGAAATAAAAGCTGAAAAAAATATTCTCCTCAAAGGAATCCAGAATTATATTAGGAATTTACTGAACTTCCCCCTGCCATGCCAAAACATGACTATATCCGGCCTTGGAACGTGCTAGGCCTCTGGTCTTAGTGTGTGACTTAACCTTAATCCTTAGGAAGGACTAAATCCATAATTCCTTCATGTCAATTTCATCACCCAGGCCGAATTCTTTTATAATATTTTTTAATTTACTAGAGGTAACAAATAAGAAAAATTGATTTAAAACCCAAGTCATTTACCATGAAGCAAGCCATAGACACTTAGATAAAAGGCTAGAAATCTTATCATATCTCACAGTGTTATAAAATAACAGTGTAGGCCTGGCGCGGTGGCTCACGCCTGTAATCCTAGCACTCTGGGAGGCTGAGGCGGGCGGATTGCTTGAGGTCAGGAGTTCGAGACCAGCCTGAGCAAGAGCGAGACCCCGCCTCTACTATAAATAGAAAGAAATTAATTGGCCAACTAATATATATAGAAAAAAAAAATAACAGTGTATTTGAAAAATGATATATTAGGTTTTATTTTCATTATTAATATTTTGAGTATTTAATGACATAATTAACATTTGGTGGGCCAATGTGTAGCAATATTGATGCTAATTTGAAAGCTCTCCTCTAAGAAAATATGCACATTCCCCTTCAGGTGACAGTGAGAGGTGATGTGAGCAGACACTTGTGTGCTCAAGTGTTCAGTCTTATATTTCTTATACAACTTCTTTGAAACGGCAACATTTGATTTGTTGACTTAATTTTCAGATTAAATCCAACTCTCCCCATACATATATCTTAAATGTGTGATACATTTTATTTATATATGATGGGAATTGTGTATCTTAGATATTTTAAAATCAAGATTAACTAAATGTATCAGGAGCCTCCATAGCTTATTACAGACAACCGCACTTTACCAACAGCAATTTTGTAGAAGCCTTTGACTTCTGGGAAGTTGACTAGCTCAGGGTTTTATTCCCCTGCTAGTAATGTCGGAACAATTTGTAATATCCGCTTAGAAATAGAGGCTGAAGATGCTTGCTTGGGATTTGAGCATTATGACTTTTTCTAATGCACTGACACACTTTCTACCCACATACTTTCTCTGTATTATTTTGGAGATGAAATTAGAGCTATAGTGAATAGTTTATAAATGAAGTGCCATTGTTATTTAGTGTTTGTATTATACCCAAAACAATGATCAAAGATTAACTAAAGGTCAAGGCACAATGTGCTAGAAAATGAGCAAACACACACACACACTCACATGTGAAACTGGCAATTAAGGTTACCAGCACATAATAAGTGGCAAAATTCCCTTTTTTGTAATGGAGTATCTATTACAACTGACTAGGAAAATCAAAGATGATAGTGACAGGAATTAATTTTGTTTATATCACGAGCATTCATAGCAGACACAGCGCCAGGCAAGTTCATATAGTAGCAAAGATCGAAAACACTAAAGACTTATTCAGGCCATCAAGTTCATCTCATGCTCAGTGAAAGCTTATTTAGAGTAAGAATGATGAATGGTGCTTATTCTTAGTCTTCTCTACTTAGAAATATTTTGAAAAACAAGGTGTTTGCTGTTTCTCATTTCAATACGGCCCCAAACTAACACATCACTTAAATTACAAACATGCCTTGTCTGTACACTGAGATCCACAAAAGAAAATATTCTTCCTCAAAGATACCCAATTTTGTCTTTTTTGTTCCTTCGCATAGTTTTTTCACTGTCAAAATGACCTGCCTGTATTTTCTGCAGAATTTCCTCCATTTTTCTAGATCATCACCAAGTCCATCTTTTCATGAAACATTTCCTTAATTTTTCAATTTTTATTTGTTTATTATTTAAAAAAAGTAAACTTTTTATTTTTAAATAATTTTAGACTTACAGAAAAGTTGCAAAGATAGTGAAGAAACCTCTTTTATACTCTTTTTCCATTTTCTCCAATGTCAATAACTCAACCATAGTATGCTTATCAAAAATAGAAAATTAATATTTGAACAATGCTCTTATAAAAATCCAACAGTTTATTTAAATGTGGTCATGTTTCCCAGTATTGTCCTTGTGTTGAATATCTGTGGCCAATTTTCTGAGACTTGATTTCATGGAAGAAATTGTGGCTAGAAATATTTATTTGGGAGTCAACCAACATATACGATATTTAAAGCCATGGTTTTGAAGGGGATGACCTAGAAAGTGAGTACAAATAGAAAATAAGTCATCAAAATACTGATCAATAAAGGCATCCATCATTTAGAAATTGTAAAGATGAGAATCCACCAAAGAGCCTGAAAAGGAGTATCCAGTGAATGCTGAAATAAACCAAATACTTAGGCTGTCATTGTGGACAAATGAATAAAAAGAGGTGTGTGTATGTGTGTGTGCATGTGTGTGTGTGTATGTCAATTATAGATAAAAATATTAATAATGCAGGAAAAAATTGATTGCTAATTGTGAGAAAGAAGTCCTTGCGTAGGAAATATGGGATATGATCCTGTGTTTACAAAGCAAAATTAGAATGCTTGATGGTTTTAACAGAAGAAAAAGCTGTGTTGATAGGCACAGATCCAGGTACGATGGTGGGTGATAGAGGATTGTGTAGAAATTTCTTCTGTTAGTTTTTATTTTTTTACAGTAAAATAAAAAAAGCAAGATTTCCAGATGAGAGTGAGATCTTGGGAAAAGTTTCTGAAAATAGGGGTACTTAATTCAAGCATTTTTAGGGACAAAACCTGAAATCTCAGAGGCTTAAACCAGTGTAAGGCAATTTTTTTACACAGAAATTGTCTGAATAGTCTTTTGTAAGTTCATCTATTGGGCAGATTTCTTTCAAATAGTTCTTGGATCCACCCCATTTGATATGTAGCTCCATAAACGTCAACACAGGGCTTCATTCAGACTTCAGAAAAGGTCAACAGGGAGAGCGTGCACAAGGAACACAAGTTCTTCACCCACAAGTGACTCAAAATCTACACTCACGTTTCATCATTGCGAACAAGTTGCTTGTCTCCACCTAGCAATGACAAGGCCAAGGAATATAGTTGAGCTCTTAGCCAGGAGTAGGAAATGGCTTTCGTGAGACTCTAAGTCAGTTCTGCTAGAGTGGGGTTGAAGATTTGAGTAGACAAAAGGGAAAACATGTTTATTTAAGTCTTTAGGAAAACAAAAATTACTAGATATAGGAAAACTGCTAGATAACACTAAAGTCTACCCTAAGGTTTGTAGTTTTAAAGTGATAGCGTTTAATAGAGAAAGTGGCAGTGATTTGAGGGCTGAACTTTTCCAGTTTTGAAGGCGAGTGGACTGGGGGACTGCAGACGGCCATTGGCCTTTCAAGAGAGCTGGGTACTCAAGTAGAGTTGAGGGAGTCAGTGTGGTGATGACTATGGTGGTGTTCTGCCTGTTGGGAGTAGGAAGCAAGT
Source organism: Microcebus murinus (assembly GCF_040939455.1). Classification (NCBI taxonomy): domain Eukaryota; kingdom Metazoa; phylum Chordata; class Mammalia; order Primates; family Cheirogaleidae; genus Microcebus; species Microcebus murinus. The sequence goes on from NC_134106.1 coordinate 106,973,091, forward strand.
TGATTTACCCCTATTGGAATTTTGCCTAGAAGGTTCACGTGAAGGGGAGAAGAGAATTGAGGGACTAAGCAAAGAGGTGATTGTAAAATGGATAATAGAATCCAAGCTCAATAGGGAAGAATGCAAGGATATAAAAACTCTGTGAGTGACTATGAAAAAACTGTAGAGTCAATAGATTGATGTGGGTTTTTTTCTTATCTTTTTTCTTTTACTTTTTATTTCATCATATTATGGGGGTACAAATATTGTTAAGGTTACATATATTGTCCTTGCCTTCCCCCGTTCCCTTCTCTTCTAGCCTGTCCATCTTCCAGGTGGTGCATATAGTACTCATTGTGTAAGTATCCACCCCTCCCCCACTCCCCCCCCACCTGCCTGCCTCCCTATAAAGGTTTTTTTGGTTTGTTTGTTTTGTTATATTTTGGGGTTTTTTTTTGACATTTCGGTTGCATTTTATATCTTTGCTTCTCTCTTAGAGAGGTTCACAGTTCTCACTACATCCCTAAGATGTGGGTCTCTCCCCATCCCCCAATCTCTGGTGAATACTACCACCATTTGAGCACCATAGTTTTAATCAGTCAGTACCAATTTGATGGCGAGAACATGTTGAGCCCATTTTCCTGATCTTGTGTTGTCTCACTTTGGATAATGGGCTTAAGCTTAATCCAAGATAGCATAAACGGTGCTAGTTCGCTGTCATTTCTTAGAATTGAGTAATATTCCATTGTGAGCAAATACCAAATTTTGATCATCCACTCATGAATTGATGGGCACTTGGGTTGTTTCCATGTCTTTGCTATAGTGAACTGTGCTGCCATAAACATTCAGGTGAAGATGTCTTTATAATAGAATGTCTTATGCTCTTTTGGGTAGATACCTAATAATGCTATTGCTGGGTCGAATGGTATTTCTATTTCTAGCTGTTTGAGGTATCTCCAAATTCTTTTACACAAAGGTTGCACTAGTTTGCAGTCCCACCAGCAGTGTAAGAGTGTTCCTGTCTCTCCACATCCTCGCCAGCATTTGTTATTTTGGGCTTTCCTGCTATAGGCCATTCTCACTGGGGTTAGGTAATATCTTACTGTGGTTTTGATTTGCATTTCTCTGATGATTAGAGATGTTGAGCATTTTTTTAATATGTTTGCATACCATTATTCTGTCTTCTTTGGAGAAGTTTCTGTTCATTTCCATTGCCCATTTCTTGATGGAGTTGTTTGCTTTTTTCTTGTTAATCCTTTTGAGTTCTAGGTAAATTCTTGATATTAGCCCTTTATCAGAGTTGTAGAATGCAAATATGTTCTCCCATTCTGTGGGTTGTCTATTTGCTCTAATGATAGTTTCCTTGGCTGTGCAGAAACTTTTTAATTTGATCAGGTCCCATTTATTTATTTTTGATGCTTTGTTGATTGCCTTGGGGGTCTTCCTCAAAAATTCTTTGCCTAGACCAATGTCTGGTAGGGTTTTCCCAACATCTTCTTCCAGGATTCTTAAGGTTTCATGCCTTAAGTTTAAATCTGTTACCCATCTTGAGTGAATTTTGAGATTAAAAGCAAAGACAAAAATTATATGAGTCAGGGACTAGAGGGAGTGAGATAAAAACACAGGGTTGTATTCAGGTAGTGAAATGCTTATAATTTGGTGTAACAGTGAGAAGTGAGTTAAAGGAGTGGAGCGTTGGAGTGGAAGATATTGAAAGTGTCCACTGCATGAACATTTAAGTAATTATGAATCATGACAGGAAAAATAGAGAGAGAGACAGTGAGTAGGGGGCTGAAATCTTCTAGTTTTGAAGGGGAGTAGACTGGGAGACTACCGATGGCTATTTGATTTTCAAAGGAGCTGGGTGTTCTTTAAAGTAGGGAAGATTGTCTGAAAGTGACATAGAATGGTGAGGAAGATGCCTCATTCTGCTTCCATGAAAATGATATGTTTTATAAAAGGAAAAATAACTATCTCTAGAGGATTGCAAGGGAAGGAAAGGAAAGTCTTGGGCACAGTAACAATTTTGTTTGTAATAAGATAGTGAAGACACACTGCAAATAAAGAATTTTGCTGATGAAAGAGCATGGATTCCAGTGGATTTCACAAAGATTCATTATTGTGCAGAGGGGTGAGATTGGGTTGGATGAGGAGATTTATAGTTACTCCAGGATAAGAGTCTTGTTGATGAGGGATAACACTTAGGAAAGTAATTAATGTTGGCATTTTTGAGCAGTTAGCTGTTATCTTTTCCCAGCTACCCCTTAAGCAAAATCCCTTTGGGTACATAGAGGATTTGATCTCACAAAGATACACACATACACAAACAAAGAAAAGAGACATGGCCTGGTATGTAAACCATATGCACCATGTTTGAGAGGCCTGTGAAGAAAAGTGATTTTACTTTGCTTATGAAGAAAAAGACACAGTTGTCCCTCTTCTCTTCTGAAAGAATGTATTTCTTCCTCTGGCTCTTTGGTAAATAAATAAAATCTGTCTAGGAACCAGATAGTCCCTTGTTTCTCTGCTTTTCGTGCTGATAGATGTTTCTAACTTCCTTGCCTTCATTGCTCCTTGAAATGCAAATAACAAGAAAGATAACCACTCCAGTCTTCAGCACTTTAGTGAGTTAAAGTAGGCAGAGCCTCTGGGCCAAACCATTGTTCTACTCCTAGAAATAAGAGAAGTGTTAGTGTTCTTTTGTATAAGAGCAATTAACTACACAAATGGCTAAAGATAGAATTCTCCTGCTATGTGAAGAGTCTTAGGAGGCTGAGGCTTTTTACAGAAACACCAGGAAATCTAAGAAAGTTTTATAACTATTGTTGCATCAAAGAAGATATATCCTTTTCTGTGACCAGTTAAAAAATCACCACAATCAACTCTAGGGCCCAGATTAAATTTTTTACACGCTTTTGACAAAGTTGATAGATTATATTCTGAGATGGGATTTGATAATTTTGTGTTCCAGATAAAAGCAAACACAATTATTATTTGTTTTTATTTTTCAAAATATAACTCTGGATTCTAATTAATATTAGTAGTAGCTAACACTGTTCAAACACTAACTTTGGACTAGGTGCTATTAATATTTTATGTGCTGTTTTATATAAACCCATTTATTCCCCACAATCTGATAAAATAGGTACCATTAACAGCTCCATTTAACATACAAGAAAACTGAGGTTCAGAGAAGCCAATAAATGTGTCCACACATTTAGCAAGACATATAGTTATGATCTGGTCCCAAGTCCAAATCTAAAGTTCTATCATCTTACTTATGCTCTATTACTGTCAATATACTATGGCCTATCCCCCCCCCCCCCGCACATCCACCCAAGAGATTTTATTAAATGGATATAGAGATTAATCGATTAGTTGAATTAACAATTGAAAGTGACAAAAGCACCCAAATATGAGGCTTGAAAATTGAAATATAATATTTTCAATAATAAACCCAATGAGTGGGTCAAGGTGAAAATGTATCCAGCTAAACCATAAAAAAAAAAAAAAAGAATGATCATAAAATTGTTATACTTTTAATGTATATGTCTCTCCAAAATTCATATGTTGAAATTCAAACCTCAAGGTGATGGTATTAAGAGGTGGAGGCCATTTAAGAGGTGATTAAGTCATAAGGGATCTACTCTCATGAATAGATTAGTGATCCTAGAAAGAGGTTAAATTGACTATGCTCCAGTGCCTTTTCCTCTTCTGCTCTCATCTTGCAGTGTGAGAATAGAGAGATTGCTTCTTTTGTCCTGTAAAAATGCAGCAAGAGGCACCATCTTGGAAGCAGAGGATAGCTCTTGCCAGACACTAAATCTGCCAGCACCTTGATCTTGGACTTCACAGCCTCCAGATCTGTGAGAAATAAATGTCTATTGTCTACAAATTACCGTCTATGGTATTATGTTATAGGAGCTTAAATGGAGTTAGACAAAATGTAAATGTAAGGCAAGGAGATATAGAGGAGAGAAATAAATGTATTTGCTCAAATATAAAACAACTTCCAGAAAAATAAAAATAAAATATGTTTAAAATATATGTTAAATATATATGTTAAGAAATAATGACAAGGAATTGTCAGAAAAGAGAATGGTATATGACTTCATATTGAAAATATTAATAGCATGCCAAACAGTATAAAGAAAAATTCATAGCTAAAACCAAAAGTTTAAGTCAAATTAAAAAATATTAAAGACAAGTATGAAATTCTAAAACTTTTGAATAGTAAAAATTATAGATAAGAATTACATAGAAAGTGATCTCAGCAAAAACATTCAACATAAAAGAATGATAGAGTTATTATATTTCCAAAAGGTCAAAGGAAAATAAATTTAAATCTAGAATTGTACATCCAATAAAATAATTTAAATATGATGGTGAAATGGATATATTAAGGGTCATATTAACCTTGGATATTTAGCCAAAGAATATTTTTGAAAATACACTTGCAGAAAAATATCCTAATAAAATCATAATAAATATCCTATTAAAAAGAGGTGGGGGAATTCAGGAGGACATAATAAGATACTGTGAGGGTGATTAATTTGAGATTCTTATATGAATAAGCAGGCACAAACACAGTAATATAAGCATAAAAATGCTGAAAGTAGGTACTATGTGATAAAAACAATTGGTTGGGCATTTTTCTTAGGTCAGATTGCTATAACAAAATGCCATAGCCTGGGTGGCTTAAACAATAAACACTTATTTCTCTCAGTTCTGAAGACTGGGAGGTTCAAGATCAAGGTGCTAGCTGATTGAGTGTCGTCTGTTGAGGGACCTCTGATTGTTTGCACGTGGCCACCTTCTTGCTGCATCCTCACATGGCAAAGAGAGAGAGCAAGGGGTCTAGTCTTTCCTCTTCTTTGTTTTTAAATACGTTTCATAGAAATCAATTTTCCAGATCATATCTGATATACCCCAAGTTCTTCATCTCTGCCTTTTTAAAAATGAGTTTAAAATATCTACCTTTATTATATTTAATATTTTGTCATATATATTAGCCATCTTATGTTTTCTATTTTTATTATTAAAGTATTGTCATAATTTCTTTTCTTGTTCTTACTTCCATTCATTAATCGTGTAATGGGAGCTGTCTTCTCACAGCCTCATCTAAATTGAATTATCTACCTCACAAAGGCTCCATCTCCAAATATTCTCACATAGGGGATCAGAGCTTTAAAAATCCATAACAGAATTGGAGAAAGTGCAGGAAAGTAAAGATAGCAGAATGTGTGTATGAAACAAATATAAAATAAACATGACAAGAAATTGAGAAGAAAATTAAAATTAACTATGTATATAAATGCAAATATATAATGTCAATTTAAGTGTCACGTCTAAAGAATTAAAATTTGAATGTATAGATCTGAAACAAGCAATGAAAAAAACTAAGAAAGACACAAAAATAAATTATAACACTATTTTAAATAATAATAATAGAAAACATAACATCACATGGCTGAAATATTTGACAAAAATACTCATTTAATAAAAGTAAATTGTTTTAAACTATTTTTTAAAGGGGCTGAGATGAAGAGCTTGGGATCTATCATATAACATCCAGAAATATGATTTCTATGAGACATATTTAGAAACAAAGTGTCTGTAAGTATTTTAACCAAAAATATAATGGGATCATCAGGTAAAGATGATGCAATAGAATGTTGTGATAGAAATTTTAAATCAAAATATCTAGATCATAAAAAAAGAAACTCTCATAATGGGCAAAGAGAGACACTATCATTAATAGAAAAAATAAGAAGATATAGTCACTGTGAAAATATATATATCTAATAAAATACTTTCAAAGTGTATCAAGCACAACTGAGTCATCATAGAGAGAGGTAGACAACACAAATTACAAATAGTAACACTCTCACTAGTGGATGTTTGAAGCAGATATAAACAAGCAGTTTTGAAGATTTGAATAATAGCAATAATAACTTTGACTTCAAACTTTCAAAAATCTGTATCTAAGCTATCTCTGTATGTGTGTATTCTTTCCCAATAAGAAATAATCATTACTTAGATTTCTCAACAAGTAAAACTACTGCAAAGCAAATTTCATCTAAAGTGCTGTCTTATAGCTAGGGAACCCATAAAGATTTATTACATGTGAAGTCCTAAGAAACAGTGGTAATAATTGTACTTTCAAATTAATCAGATTAATCCAAATGCAGAAAGCCGAGTAAGGGCTTTGGACTGAGATCCATCCATAAAATAATTTCCAAAGGTAGGCAATGTATTATGTACTTAGGACAACCAAAATAACATGAAAGAATGTCAAAAGACTTGAGAAAGATATGCAGCTCCTGCTGATCTAAGAATTAATTATTTAATATGTTTGGTTCTAAGCCTAAGTATTCAATGATACATTTTTTCTTCAAAAGTGTTAATTTTGCTAGAATATTTCAATGTTCTCAAATAAAAAGATGGGTAGGAATTACAGCAACTGGCATTATGAATTTTTAATTTTTAATCGCAAAGATTTTGTGTATATTTCATCCCTCTATAAAAATAAATAAATATTTTATTATAAAATGTTGCTGGATTTCTGTAGTTTTAAAAACTGGTATTATTTATATGCATGTCAATAGATAGGACCCATGTTTATTATTTTTGACTTCTTTTTGACTTGGCTCCAGTTAACCTTTGCAACTTGTTCAATGAGAAACTCCAGTGAACTGTATCACCATACACAATTAATGGTTGAGTGGTCTATAATAAATGAAAATGCCACCACTGCTTAGCAATTAGCTTATGGATCATCTCCAACCACTTAGAAACTCTTCTGTCTGCAGCATTTAAACATGCTGGGTTATTTAAATTATACTTAAAGCAAGCAGCAATATTTAATTACTAGTGGGCTCATTGTGTGGAATTGTCATCATTATGATGAACAGCCCTTATGAAAAACAATTAATTTGGTATCTTGTTGCTAGGTCAACTGTAAAAGCTAATTCCCTTGAGGAAAGAATTGTGTTTATCAGTACATAACCTTTTATAATATTTTGATCTAAAACATTAAAGTGATCCCTTTAAGAAAATGTTGCAGAACTTAAGTGTGACAAATATATCGCCAATATTAAACTGGGGTGGGGGAAATTTGTCACTTTCATTTTTACTAAAATAACATAATGACAGGCAAAAGAGAAATAAAAGCTTCAATTTCCACAGAAATCAAGTATACTTTCATATTTCAAATCTATCTTTGGGAACTTAATTATTCACATAGAAGGAAGGAATTGCTGCTAGACAAAGGTATTTGACTTCTCATAATAAAAGAGTTCAAGCACCCAGGAGATATGTTTCATTTCAGACCCAGTAGATGAAAACACAAATAACTATCTCATCTGACTAAACCACTGAGCTAAAAAGAAAATAAGAAACAAAGCAATACAACCTTTTTTCAGTAACTGTTTTCAATAGGGATATAAAAGAACACTTGACTTACTCATAATCCCCTGGGTGAAATGAGGGAAAAACCTACTTTGTTCTTTTGAAAATCATCTTGTGCTCATATTTACATTTTTCCCTGAAAGATGTAAGATTTAATATCAGTATGCTCTATGAAGCCCTTAGAATCAAGAGGTCAATGATTTGGATGGTGATGGTTTCACAGTGTTTGTATTTGTTTTAACTATGCGATTATACCTCCTTGAAATCCCAAAGGGACTACTCGGACAATATGTTAACCTATTTTGTAGTTTTCATTTCTTTTACCAGGATTATTGTCTGATCTTATTACCTAATCATTTATATAATAATAACTTACATTATGACCAATATTTCTTCTTTCATAAATCAAACTCTTTACTTGGGTCCATTCAAAAGTTTCTTACATCATGGATTGTTATTACTCCAGTTTTCTCATGTGTCTTGACAAGAAAGAAAGAAATTTTAAAAATTTATAAAACTATGGAGCTATGAAAGGGAACTTGAAAGACATTCAATTTAGCTATTATTTATTTATTATATTAATGACTAATATGATTGAAAAATTTTGTGATTGTAGTTTTAAATGTCAATTCATTGTCTATCTTAATCTTATTGAATAATCTATTGATGAGAATATGTAAGAGTTTTCTGCAACCAACATCACTTTACATATTTTTTTTATTTTGCCTTTTTCATAAAACACAGTAATAATACCCATGAATGATTCTCTATTTCATTATGATACCTTAATAATAATGGCCCTTTAAGTGAAGTATCACAAGAATAGAAAAACAAAAACCACTTGTACTCATCATTAAATTGGTACTAACCGATGAACACTACGGTGTACACATGGCAAGTAACATTCGTAGGGTGTTGGGCAGGTGGGAGGGCACTGGAGGGCATCGGTAAATTCACGCCCAACAGATGCAGTGCACACTGTCTGGGGATGGGCATGCTTGTAGCTCTGACTCTGGCGGTGCAAAGGCGATTTATGTAACCAACTAAAACTTACACCACTGACAATCTTGTTTTTTATACTTGGACAAAAGCTATATCATTGGCTATCCTGGTCTCCAGCTTGCCAACTGCACATCTTAGGAATTCTCAGCCTCCAAAAAAACTACATGAGCCATACTCTGGAGAGCCCAAATTAATGCAGCCTTTAACATTGGAAAATTTACCAACAACTCTGTCTCATTTTAAAATGAAAATAACACCATTCTTTCTTTTATCCACCCTCTCAACAAATATTTATTGGATGAACAAGACAAAGCCTTCACTTCAATGGAAGGTACTAGCAGGGGAGACAGGCAGTTTAATGGAATGCAATAAAATAAACCATATACGATCATCTAGTAATTCGTGCTAGGAAACAATTAAATGAAAATAAAGAAAGACTGAGAGGTTATTGAAATTTATTTACATATGGGAGCTGGAGAAGCCATCACTGACTAGGTAATGTTTAAGCCAGGAAGTAAAAGACAATAAAGCATTAATCACTGAAAGAGCTGGGCAATAATATTTGAGGTATATGAGACAACTTTTTTCAGACTGTGAAGATGAATCACACACATGTGTATTAATTACCACTTATTGAGTATCAAATATTCAGTCTTCACTTAGAAGTTTACATTTTATATGCAATATTATCTCATAGATTTCTTAAGGCAACCATAAGAGAGGTATGTTTGTCATCTTCATGTGACAGTTTGAAAGATGACAAAACTAAAGTTTAGAGAATATAAGTAATTTAGCTGACATTATGCAACAAGTTAATGGGTAAGCTTACCATTGATCCCAGGTCCACAGTCTGAATATCAGGGGTTCTCTCTCTCTTACCAAACAAGTTCCCTATGCATTGTATAAACTGTAAGTGTTATGGAATATTGGAAGAAAGAGAGTTTAGTCCACCTCATCAAATTTTTTTGAAATTAAACTACTTAAAAATAATTCTTTTTTAGCATTAAGAAATATAAATAGGAAAACATCATCAAAATTAAATAAGAATTTGGCAATATTTTGTTACTTGTTATATGCTAATCTCCATTATATTTATTAAATCCTATGGAAATATTCTAATCATTTCATTCAATTTTAAATATTTTTTATTGAAGAAAAAGAATTTAAATGGAAAAATAGTAAGAACAAGATACTATGTATTATTCATACTATAATTATACATAGCTTTACAACTGAGAAGGTTACTAATTAACATATCAGCAATCATCAGTGAAAACCATATGATTAACTCAATTACAATGACATACAGAAATAGCATGCTATCCATTGCAGAACAAACATACATGAAGAACCAATTGTGGTTAGGTGAATGGCAATAAAGTAAAAATATAATGTCCACAAAAATATGATTGAGAGTTACAAATTTATTATAGATTAATTAATAAGATTGATACAGCCAAACATTCAATTCATATCAGCAATAAATGAAAAGAATATAGCATTCTAAAGTACTCTAAACAGATGGAGTACACAAAAGAAAGTCAGATCTGTAGTTATGTTTAGATCCTATGTAGCAATACTCTTCATTAAAAAAAAAATGCCTGCATGACCATTGATTTTTATCAATTTACAATAGCAAGATATTCAAATAAATGTCATAGAAATATTGATTAGCTGTTAAACTATATTTTTTTGCTTGGAAGAGTCCATTTTCTCTACTCTAGGAAGACTGAATAAAATATGTATCTGCAGTTAAAAATATTATGGATCAAAGAAGTCCCTAAATGAATATTAGAAAAGAGTTTGATTTTAAGGAAGAAATAATTTGGTCATAGGAATAAAATTATTTAATATCATGAATAAAATGTTAAAATTATATGTATATGTTTACTTTTAAGAGTCAATATTTTGTGTCATATTTCTAAATAGTGATTTCATAATTTCCTTTTACATATCGCACTATAACATAGGAAGCACTAAGAAAGTGTCATTAAGCTCAGAGAGCTGATCATTATATCTTAAAGAAAAAATGTAATAAAACAAAACATAATTTTAACAAAAGTAAACAAGGACCCATGAAATGCCCCTATTTACTTTGGGAACATGAAGAAAATGAGGAAACTATAGTTTGGAAGAGGATCCAGTAAAACTGGTAATGGTGAAATTATACTAGGCTGACTCTCTACAGAGATGATTTGGACAGATAAACATATACCTCATGTATAATTTATACAGTTATGCAATCTCTATTTTCTTTAAGGAAATATGGTGAAGAATTTTTGGAATTCTGGATTTGACTGTGAGGAGTTAGGACCTAGGTAGAGGATTCTTAGTATTTTTAGAAAACTAAAGTTATTATCAGAATAATGCTTGTTTCTTTCTGTAGTAAAATCATATCCAACTTTTTAAAACTATAGCTAAATTATACTCAATATCATTTTGGATGTGTTATTTTCCACAAGGGACTCCTGGTATTTTATTGTGACTTAAGGCAGCAATATAGCACACTTTATTGACTTTTACTGCATACAGAAAATACATTTACACTCTATTCATTAACCTTACAAAAATATTTGACTTAATGAAAACACTTGGAAATGTTTGGTGCTGCATTTGTTATAAACATACGAATAAAAGCTATCATCAGTGACAGTATTCACAACTGATTGCTTGAAATGAGGCAAAACATAAGTGGTAATATTTTATTTCAACAACATAAATTTTGTTTCATTTGGAAACAAAATGTGCATACACCCTATAATATATCAACCATGTCCTTTATTTTCTTAATTTTGATGCTTTGACATCTGCAGTTTTGTTGATCTTGAAAGGACAGCCCCTCCTGGGGTTAGCCCATTCCTAGCAATAGTGAACAACTTGCCCATAAGTAATTTTTCGACTGCAAATCAAACAATCCAGTGCCTGTATATCCCCAACCACCTCCTTTATTAAGCTCTCACACTCTGGCCCACTGTCTACCTTCTCTAATCACACTGGGCCCCTGTCCAGGAAAACTAGGAAGAGTCCCACAGTCCCAGATCTTGCTGAAATTATTCAAACTAGCCAATCCTAAAATTGCTTACCTTGCCTCACTCACTCTTTCCCACAGAAATCATCATAAAGCTTCTTCCCACATTACCTGTCTTCCCCTGCCTCCTGACTGACCATGGTGCTTCCCTGTGTGACCGTCCCCCACCGTGGTGCGAGGTACCCCCATTTAGGACCTGTGAGCACAGCTATCTGCCTTTTCAATGATAGTCATCCCCTGATCTGTTGGCCTTACCACAATTAAATAATGATGAAATCTGATTAAATTTTTCAAACTAGACAAAAGTATAATACTATTCTTTTAAAAATAGAAATTTTTAGGCAAGTTGTAGGGTCACAGAAAAACTGAATGGAAGGCACAGAGATTCTCCTTATAACTACTGCCTGCATATACACACAGCCTTCCCCATTATCAACATTCTCTGCCAGCAGTACATTTTGTATAATTGATGAAAGTAGACTGACTCATCATCTACAGTTTAGAGTGTACATTAGGGCATATATGTAGTATTGTACATTCTAAGAGTCTGGACAAATGTATAATGACATGCAGCTACTGTTATAGTATCTACAGAATAGTCTTACCACACTCAGAATCGTATGTGCTCCACCTATTCATCTCTTCCTTCCCCTAACCCCCAGCTTTTACCCTCTATGGTATTGCCTTTTCCAGAATATCATATAGTTGGAATCATATGGTACATACCTTTGCAGATTGGCTTCTTTCTCTTAGTAATCTGCATTTAAGTTCCCTTCATGTTTTCATGGCTTGATAGCTCCTTTGTGCTGAATAATATTCCAGTACCTGGATGTACCACAGTTTATTTATCTGTTTACCTACTGAGGGACAAATTTGTTGCTTTCAAGTTTTGACAATTATGTATAAAGTTGATATAGATATCCGTGAGTAGGTTTTTGTATAGACATAAGTTTTCAACTCTTTTGGCTAAATATCAAGGCATGAAGTTGCTAGAGTGTATGATCAGAGCATGTTTAGTTTTATAAGAAATTGTAGAAATATCCTTTTAAGTGGCTCTACTATTTCACATTCCCACCAGGAAGGATATTGCTCCATATCCTTGCCAACATTTGATGTTATCAGTGTTCTGGATTTTGACCATTCTAATAGGTGTATAGTGCTACCTCAGTTTTTCAAATATGCATTTACCTGATGACATATGATGTATAATAATTTTTCATATGCTTATTTGTCATCTGTATATCCTCTTTTGTGAGTGAGTTATCTAAGGGATTTGGAACTTTTTTTTTTGCTTCAGTTGTTTGGTGTCTTACTGTTGAGTTTTAAGAGTTCCTCGCATATTGTGATTAACAGTCCTATATCAAATACATCTTTGCAAATATGTTCCCCTATTCTTTAGCTTGTCTTTTCATTCTCCTTTCATTCTCTTGACAGTGTCTTTTGTGGAGCAGAAATGTTTAATTTTTTTGCCTCTTTTCATAAAAATTATTTTATTCTTATTTTATATTATACAAATTTAAGGTGGACAACATGATTTTTTTTAATTAAATAGATTTAGGGGATACAAGTGGTTTTATGTTACATGGCTGAATTGTGTAGTACAGACATCTAGGCTTTTAATATACCGATTGCCTAAATAGTGTACATTGTACACAACAGGTAATTTTTCATCCTGCACCCCATCCCCCTCTGCGTCTCCAATGTCCATTACGTCACTCTGTATGCCCAGATGTGCGTGCATAGCCATTGCTTAGCTCCCACTTATAAGTGAGAATATACAGTATTTGTTTTTTTGTTCTGTATTATTTCAAATAGAATAATGGCTTCCAGTTCCATCTAAGTTGCTGCAAAAGACATTATGTTATTCTTTTTGATGGATGAATAGTATTTCATGGTGTGTGTGTATGTGTATGTCTGTTTGTGTGTGTGTTGTGTGTGTGTGTGCACCACATAGAAATGTTTCATTTTAATGAAGTCCAGCTTATTATTTCTTTCTTACATTGATCCCACCTTTTGGTTATATTAAATCATTGCCAATCTTAAGCTCATCTAGATTTTCTTCTGTGTTATCTTGTAGTAGTTTTCTAATTTTCAATTTTACGCTTAGGCCTATGATCCATTTCAAGCTAATTTTTGTGTAGGACATAAGATCTGTATCTAGAGTCATTTGAGTGTAAGTGTGGATGTCCAGTTGTTCCAGCATCATTTGTTAAAAAGTCTATCTTTTCTCCATTGTATTGCCTCTGTTCTTTTGTCAAAGATTAGTTGACTATATTTATGTGGGCCTATTCCTGGGCTCTCTGTTCTGCTCTATTTGTCTGTTTATCTAATCTTTAACCAATATCACATTGTCTTAATTGCTATAGCTTTATGGTAAATCTTACAGTTGGGTAGTTTCTGTCCTCCAACTTTGTTCTTATTCTTCAATATCATGTTGGCTACTCTGGGTCTTTTGCCTGTGCATGTAAACTTTAGAATTAGTTCACAAATATCAACAACAGAACTTGCTGGGATTTTGATAGCATCTGCATCGTATCTGTATATCAAGTTGGGAAGGATTGGCGTTTTGGCAATGTTGAATCATCCTATTTATGAACATGGAATATCTCTCCTATTATTTAGTCAATTTCTTTCCTCAGAGTATTGTAGTTTCCTCAAATAGATCTTGTATATATTTTGTTAAATTTATATCTTAAGTATTTCATTTTGGGAAGTACTGATATAAATGGTATTGTGTTTTTAATTTGAAGTTTCACTTGTTCATTATTTTTGTATATTAACCTTATCTGGCAACCTTGCTATAATTGCTCATTAGTTCCAAGAGATTTATCAATTCCTTTAGGTTTTATAAATATGTAATGATGTTATTTATGAACAAAGTTTGATTTCTTTCTTCCCAACCCATATACTTTTTCTTTCCTCTTCCTTCCTTATTGCACTAGCTAGGATTTACAGTACCAATTTGAAAGGAATGGTGAGAAGGCACTCCTTGCTTTATTCCTGATCTTAGTGGGAAAGCTTCTAATTTCTCACTGTTAAGTAAGAGAATTTAAGTTTTAAGATTTTTGTAGATATTCTGTATCCCTCTAACTACTTTACTGACTGCTTTTATCATGGATGAGTGTTGGATTTTGTCAAATGCTTTTCTGAATCTATGGATATGAATATGTGATTTTTTTCTTCTGTAGTCTGTTGATGTGATGGATTACATTAATTTATTTTTGAAAGTTAAATCAGCTCTGCATACATGGAAAAAAATCCCACCTGGCTGTTCTGTATAATTCTTTTTATATATTGTTGGATTAAATTTGCTATTTTGAAGATTTTTGTATATGTATACATGAGATATTTTAGGCTATAGTTTTCCTATAGGGTAGGAATATTGATATTAGGATAATACTGGCTTCATAGAATAAGTTAGGAACTATTATCTCTGCTCTTATATTCTAAAAGACAATGTAGAAAGCTGGCATAATTTTTTCTTTAAATGTTTGGTAGAATTCACCAGTAAACCCAACTGGGCTGGGTGATTTCTCTTTTAGAAGTTTATTAAATACTGATTCAATTTATTTATTAAATGCAGTGGTTTGAATGTGTCCTTCAAAGTTCATGAGTTGAAAACTTAATCCCAAATGTGTTGAGAGGTGGGGCCTTTAGGAGATTATTACATTATAAGGGCTCTTCCTTCATGAATTGATTAATGCCATTATTGTAGCAGTGAGTTATCACAGGAATGGGTTTCTGATAAAATAATGGGCTCATTCCCTTTCCCTTCTCTCTCTCTTTCTCTCCTATCCTCTGAATTCTGCCATGGGATAGCAGAGCAAGAAGGCCCTCACTAGATGTGGCTCCTTGATTTTGGATTTCCCAGCCTCTAGAACCTTGAAACAGATAAAATTCTGTTCTTTATAAATTGCCCAGTCTCAGGTATTTTGTTTTAGCAGCAGAAAATGGACTAAAATAGATACAGATCTATTCAGTCATTTATTTCTCCTTATGTGAGTCTTGGCAGATTTTGTTTTTCAAGAAATTGATCCACTTCATTAGGTTATCAAATCTGTGAGCCTAGAGTTTTTCATAGTACTTCTTGGTTCTCCTTTTAATGTCCATGGATCTGTAGCAATGTCCTCTCTTTCATTTCTGATATTTGTAGCAATTATTGTCATCTTCCCTTTTTTCTTAATTGGTCTGGCTAACAGATTTTTGATTTTACTGATTTTCTCAAAGAACCAGTATTTGGAATTGTTAATTTTTTCTATTGATTTTCTATTTTCAATCTCTTAATTTCATCTCTAATTTTGATTATTTCTTCTCTTTTGCTTAGTTTGGATTTAGATTGGTCATCTTTTTCTAGTGTCCCTAGATAAAAGCTTACATACTTGATTTTAGATCTTTCTTCTTTCTAATATAGGTATTTAATTTTATATGTCCCTCTAACCACTGCTTTCATAGACTCCCCCAATTTTTGGTAAAAGATTTAAAATATTTCTGTCCCCTTTTTCTTACTTTCATGGTTTCTTAGAAGGTAGATGTAATTCTTATCTTTGATCCACTATGTAGGTAAGGATTCTTTTCCCTCTGGCTTCTTTAAGGAAGTTTTCTTTATATTTGATGTTCTATAATTTGAACATAATACTTTTAGGTGTAGGTTTTTGATATTTATCCCGTTTAGTGTTCCCTGAGATTCTTGCATTTGTAGTTTCATTTCCAATATTATTTAATAATTTGGAGAAAATTCTCAGTCATTAATGATTCAAATATTTCTTTGTTCCTTTCTTTCTTTTCTTTTTCTACTCATTATGTTGTATGTTATACCTTTTGCAGTAACCTGTCATCATTCTTAAATATTCTCTTCTTTTTTTTAGTCAGTCTTTTTTTTTCTTTCTTCTCAGTCCTAAAAGTCTCTATCAAGACAGCCTCAAGCTCAGAGATTCTTTTCTCATCCATGTCCAGCCCACTGATAAAACCGTTGAAGGCATTTTTCATTTTTGTTCAGTGCTTTTCATCTTAGTTATTTCTTTTGGTTTCTTTCTTAGACTTTCTATCTCTCTGCTTACATTGTCCATCTGTTCTTGTATGCTATTTACTTTACCCATTCTAGCCCATAGCATATTAATAATAGTTCTAAATTCTCTAAATTCTTGGTCTGATAATTCTAATATCTTGCTTTATCTGAGTTTGGTTATGATTAATTGCCAAAGTGTAGTTTTCTTTGTTTTGTTTTGTTTTTTACTTTTTATTACATCTTCTATTTTTTTCCTTGATAGCCAGATATAATATACTGTGCAAAAGGAATGGCTGCAAATAAGGCCTTGGTAATATGGGAAGGTATGTGGGTAGGAGAAGCATTGTATAGCCCTATGATTAGGACTCAGTCTTTTAGTGAGCCTGTGCACCTGGACTGTGAACTCCACACATGGTTTTCAGTCCCCTGACCTGTTGCATAAGTGGAGCAGTGTGGCTTGAGTTGGGTATTTCCCTTCTCCCAAATGGAAAGCTCTGATAAAACTCCAGCATATTAGGTTCTGTTTAAATAGTTTCTCCTGAGGACAGGGCAATTAAGAAGAACAGAAACTGCTCCTCTATATGCTCTGGTGTATTTCAAAATGGGTCTTTTTCCTTTTCCTTGGCTAAAAGAACGAAGAGATTTTTCTCCACTATTCACTGTGAGAGCCAGGTTGAGCTCCTAGATGTAAAACTCACAAAATGTGGGCACCCCCCATGACTGGATGTCCCTTGAATTTTTTAACTTTCAGAGTCATCCATACTGAGCTTCTAATAACTGTTTAATCAATGTTTAGGTTTCCTATCCTAGCACTGATTCCTGAGTATGTTTCAACTCAGGAGTTTATGTTCTGATAATTTGTGATTTTCTGTATTTGTCTGTCAGTATCTAGAATTTTAGAGGCAGTGATTTGAGCTGTGACTTAACTTCTTTGAAGAGTCTAAGAAGAGTTGTTATTTTTTCCCATGTATCTTTTTACTTGTTGTTAGGATGGAGTGGTAACTTCTGAGCTTCTTACATATCTGAACTGGAAACTGAAACTAGTATTATATTTTTAAGCTTAAATAAGTAATGAATTACTGATGTGTCAGTATTTTAATAGAAACATTGCTGTATTTTAATAGAAATTGAATATTTTTTGTTTTCTTTCTGGAATAAATAAAGATACATGTTAAATTTTTTTGCATTTTTTTTATTTCATCATATTATGGAGGTACAAATATTGTTAGGGTTACAAATATTGCTCCTGCCCCTCCCTCCCCCCGAAATGTCCAATCCCCTGGTGGTGTGCATCGCACACGTTATGTAAACATACAACCCTTTCCTCCTCCCCACTGGCATAGTGTTTACAACATGATGTCTGAATATTGTTTTGATTTTTGTAAGAGGACTATGCAAATATGTGGAGAATTTTGTATACTTAAAGATCTAAGCTCATCTTTTAGATAATTATATAATTTTAAGCAAGTTTTAGGATAAGTTGACCTTCTGTTATACATTTACAATTACATTAATCACTAAGTGGCCAGCATTGCAGTAGATGCTGTAGATATAAAGCCGAAGAAAATAAGGTCTCTATTCTTGTGGGACTCCTTTCTGTGTGCATGGCAAACTTTTATGTTTTTTGATGTATAATATTATAAAAACAATGAGAACATGGACAAGGGAAAGATATTGATTTGATGTCTGTCGAGTGAATCAACATAATAGCAATTTATCTGATGTGCACAGATGCATTTGGATTACCACTAAATTAGAGAAAAGGGTAAATCAGCTGCTCTGTTCACACTCAGTAATGTGAGAGCAAGACATGTCAGAATTATTCTAATCTTCCAAAACATATAATAGATCATAAAATAAGCTTAAGTACAACTTTCAATAACATGATTAATTGAGGAGATACATATGTCTGCCATTCCAACCAAAAATAGCAATGATGAAAAAATAGAAAATTGTTTTAGATGCATGTCCTTTACTAAAGTAAGACATGGAAGTCCACATTTGTTAGGTATGAGAAGTGAACTCAAATGCAAAGCAATAAACTGAATTATATGACTCAGTGTTTCAGGCAAGGTAGAGAAATATATAATAAAATAATCAGGTAGATAGTGGAGAAGAACACATTAATAAAGTTTTACAGTAGCAGTCATGATCTCTGTCCAAGTGTTCTGGGATCCTGAATTTAGTACTTTCATGAAACCTGTAACTTGAGGATAATTCCTGAACTTTGAACCAAAATAATAACAACAACAAAACACCAAACTGTAAACACTGTGGTCACCAATGTGGCAAACATAAAAGCCATTCCTCTTCCTACAGACTTAGAAATAAGAGTAAATATAATTGATAATAATAAATTCCTAGAAAAGTAAGGCAAAACATTTGATTTGTTAAGAAATTTAATTCATATATCTATATGCATTCCAAATTACCAAAACTGCATAGCACATAATCTTAAACAAGAAATTAAAATAAAAATCATTTCAGGATTGTTGGAAAGTCTGGTACTAAAGCAGAAACAAATATAAAATGGCTATGTTGAAGCACTTTCATAGTGCAGGAGACATGACTTCAATTTTAAAAACTGAAATTCAAAAAACAATGAGCTCAAAACTAAAAATTACAGCCTATACAAAGAAATGATTGACTATGAGTGGAATTATCAATTACAGACATAGAAAGAGAGGGAGGAATGAAAAGAAATTAGCTCCTCAATTAAATGAGTTACTTGAACAATATAAAATTAATGTGTTCACATTCCTAAGAGACAAAAGAATGGAAACTATAATGAGAAAAAATGTCAGCATATCACACCTACATATTAAAAAATAACTTGTGAAAATATTAATAATTAAAGTAAAAATCAATAGATCAAGTTTTTAAAAAATGGCATAAAACACAGATGAACTGAACAGAGCTAAAAGAGAAGATGTTGCTCAGAAGAGAAAAAGGATAAAAAATATGAATGAATGCTTAAGAGGCATAAAGAAATATAGAGGAGAGAATGAGAATGTTCACTCTATCAATTATTGGTGTATAAGAAGAAAAAAATAGGCAGGATAATATTCAAAGAATGATACCTGTGATTTTTTTCAGAATTAAAAATAGAAATGACTTCCCATTTTAAAGACACAAATCTCATGCAGAAATAAATGAAAACAAATCTGTAACTATTATGGTAATATATATCAAAGACATCCAGAAAATAAGAAGGATTAATTAAAAAGATAAAAAAGAAACTTAAAATTATCATAATAGCAATCAAACTGACAGAATCTTTCATTGCTAACCATAGGGCCTAAAACTCAGTGAAACAAATAACCTTCAGAATGCTACAGTTTGGGAGTGAGATTTGCCATGTTTGCAGGAAAAGCTAAAGGAAAGAAACAGCAGCCTGGTATTTTCTATCTGCAATAGCACCATGAAAGATGGAGAAAAAAAATAAATATGTGAATGTGAAATAAATTAAAGACTGAGAGCTTACTTTATTAGAGTTTTCCAGAGAAATGAAACCAATAGGAAATAGAGAGACATAGATAGATGATAGAGATATGAGATAGATAATAGATCAATCTGTTGAGAGGGACAGAGAGACAGACACATACAGAGAGAGAGAGAGGAGGTGGTACTTTTAGGGACTGGTTTATGCAATGCAATCGTGAGAGCAATTGTGCAAGGGCAGCGTTGGCAGGGCGTGCCGGTAGGCTTGAGACGCAGGGCAGAATCTATGTTGTAGCTCCCGTCCAAAGGCAGCCTGGAAGCAGATTTCCCTCTTTCTTAGTGAACCTCACTCCTTTTCCTTAGGGCCTTCAAGTGATTGGATGAAGCCTACCCATAATATGGAGGATGATCTGCTTTACTCAAAATATTAAATGTCAATCAAATTGAAAAATATCCTCACATCAACATCTGGACCTATGTTTAAAGTAATCAAGACAATACTATAAAGAGGTCCTATGCCTCTCTTTGCCTTAATAAATATATACTCTTGACTGCATACAAAAATATAACATTTGTGTAAATATGTATTATAATGATTCATGTTTGATAACACAACGACTACCTATTATTTTGAAACAGAGGGAAGTTGGTGGGGAGTCTAAATATTCATAGTCAGAAGTATGTAATAATTTGGCCAAATATTTTTTTTCTATTTATAGTTCTTACTATTTTTCTCAATGTGCCTTTCTTCATACACTGTGGATCCTGTTCTTTTACACTTGGTATCAGAATTTTGCTTTCTCTGTCTTATCTGTAACTTTAATTTTTATTTAAAAACGTTCCTAAGGGTTTTTATTTTATCATTCCATTACTTACTGCATGGTGGAAATTCAAGAGAATGAGGGCATCATTTGATCTAAAATCAAATGCACACCAGAGAGAAACTAAATAGAAAAATTAAATATTTTGAGAAACATATATGAAGAGAATGTTAAAAGTTCTAAATTTCTCATATATTATTCTCAACCTAATTTCTACAAAGCATGGGAAAAAAAGAAAGAAGAAAAGGAAGAGTAAAGATACATCATTCATTAGTTTTTTACTTTGTGTTTAAAAATAATTTAAGAAACTTAATTCATGATCCATTTATTTACAAATTAATATTCATTTTCCTGTATAATATAAAACAAACTTACTTTTCAAAATTTAATAATTTACCTTTGAGGATAAGCCTTAATATATTTTGGAATACTAATTAGATGCTTTAAAATTAGGAATGCAATACTTATTACACATTTGGGTCTATTTGTTATGGGAGCACCATAGTTTTAAAACACTTTTCATAAGGCTGTTGGTTTTTATTCATTAAGAAAATAAACATTTCTTGACTTTTGTTTTTCTTATAAGAAAATGAAATCTTTGACTACTGAGAATTACATTAACAGCATTATCTTTAATAAGCATATATTTACAAGAAATTAAAGAGAGCTTGCATTTTTTGGTATTGGACATGGAGGTTAAATGTCATAATGTTTGCATAACATTTTAATAGTTAACAAATCAGAAGATTAATATAAGAGTAAGTGCTGTGGTATATTTTACAGAACCACATATGTATTACTTTGGCTTATAGCTTATACTAAGAAAGACAACACTTAACTGAAATAATATACTGGCTAGTTACAGTTAGTAGGCCTTAGAATATTTAATTTTTCATAGAAAATCATTTACTAAAATGGTAAATTATAGATATCATTAATTCTTAACCCTTAAGGCAGATTTGTGGGATTGAATTTTAAGAAAAGATAACTGCAAGTATTATTGGTAGTTTATAACTTCTGGTATTCATGAAGATATTTTTCTTTCTCTGGAATTACATAGATGCCTCTCTGCTTTGGAATAAAATGGTCCTAAGCATGGCAAAGCATTAATATTTATTATAACCATATATTTTTAAAATAAAAAAACCTATAGTTTTTATTATGGCTGTTCTGGGGGATCCATTGGGTTTTCATTATAAATTACAACATTTTCTCTTATAAAATAGAATATTCCTTTTCCTTTTTTCTGTAAGTCAGTATATGACTCAAAGGTCATGTAAAACTCAAAGATCCCAAAGCAAAGGATGTCTCTAGAATCAGAAAATTACCTCTTGCTCAAAAGTGGCCCCAAGTAAGCAATTGATACACATGGAATGTTTCCAAAATCATTGTTTATTATCATGCTCACTTAATTTTTTTTTTAGACATTTTGATTACAGTGTGTATCTTTGCCTCTCCCTAAAAAGGAATAGAGGTAATCCATTCCTCCCTACAATGCTCATCACATCCTTAAGATGTGGGTCTCCCCCACAAAATCCCTGTTGAACACTACCACTTTTTGAGCACCATAGTTTTAGTCTGTCAGTACCAGTTTGATGGCAAGTAGATGTGTAGCCCATTTTCAAGGTCTTGTGTTGTCTCGCTTTGTATTACAGGCTTAAACTTAATCCAGGATAGCATAAACGGTGCTAGCTCACTGTCGTTTCTTAGGATTGAGTAATATTCCATTGTGAGTATATACCACATTTTAGTTATCCACTCATGAATTGATGGGCACTTGGGTAGTTTCCATGACTGTGCAATAGTGAATTGTGCTGCCATAAACATCTGGGTGCAGATGTCTTTATAATAGAGTGACTTGTGTTCTTTTGGGTAGATGCCCAAATGCTCACTTAAATTTAACTCAGATCACTCTGGATGCAGATGGCACCCTCACAATAACAATAAGAATGGCAAGATATACTAAAATCTCTTGATCACATGTGATATCTTTTATTGAATATATATACTCAAAGATTTTTCTTAAATAAATATTTTTTGGGTAAGTTCTTTTAAAAATCACCTTTGGGTTCCTGGTTACCTTCCAACATGTAAATTGCTTTACAAGTCGTTATTTTCACCATGACAAGGGAACAAAAAGCCAAACAAACTGAAAAACAACTTTTCTTAAATCCATCATAGAATTGAGGTTACTGAACAAAATGAATTCAGGAAATGCAGATCAGCTCACCTGAAGCAGAAGCCGCCAAAGCTTTTGAACAGCAACTTTAATAAATTGCCAGAAGCTCAGTGTGGATGAGCCTAAGATGGCTGGAGCCTAAGACTCCTGGATGCCCAGCCTAGGGAAGGACCACATACTTGGCGGATTTTACCTCTAGAGACCCCAACAAGGTCTCTTAACGAAGATCATAGAAAAAGCCCCTTTTGTTTGGCCAAGGGAGGGGGAAAGTAAATATATCAAAATGAAATATATCAAATATATCAAATAAATATATCAAATATATCAAAATGAAAAATACCCATTGTTTTATTTAATTTTTGTTTTAACTTCAGCATAATACAGGGGTACAAAAGTTTAGGTTAGATATATTGCCTTTGACCGGCCTAAGTCGGAGCTTCAAGCGTGTCTGTCCCCCAGACAGTGCACACCGCACCCAAGGGTGTGAATATACCCATCCCCTCCACCCTCCCACCTGCCTGACACCCAATGAATGTTAGCACTATGTGTGCACGTGAGTGTTGATCCGTTAATACCAATTTGATTGTGAGTACATGTGGTGCTTGTTTTCCCATTCTTGTGATACTTCACTTGGTAGAATGGGCTCTAGCTCTAACCAGGATAATACAAGAGGTGCTAGATCACCATTGTTTTTTGTGGCTGAGTAGAACTCCATGGTATACATATAGCACATTTTACAATCCACTCATGTATTGATGGGCACTTGGGTTGTTTTCAAATCTTTGCAATTGTGAATTATGCTGCCATAAATATTCAAGTGCAGGTGATTTTATTATAAAATGCCTTTTTGTTCCTTTGGGTATATGCCCAGTAATGGGATTGCTGGATGAAATGGTAGATCTACTTGTAGCTCTTTGAGGTATCTCCATATTGCTTTCCACAGAGGTTGTACTGGTTTGCAGTCCCACCAGCAGTGTAGGAGTGTTCCTGTCTCTCTGCATCTACACCGACATTTCTTGTTTTGGGATTTTTGATAATGGCCATTCTCACTGGAGTTAAGTGATATCTCATTGTGGTTTTGATTTTTATGATTAGAGCATTTATATTTTTAAATTTAAGTTTATTGAAAACAAAGGTCTCAATTTATTAAGTAAGATGAAAACACAAACTAGTCAGGCTGATAAGTATAGACAAATAGCATTAATATATTGAAAAATGTCAATTTTCTTCATTGAACAGAAACACTAAATAATGGGCACTTTAATTTTCATGCTCAGCTTATATGGATGCTGGCAAATAATTAATAGATTGAGACTTTACTGACACATTTGATTTGCCTTGTGTTTAATTAGAGACTACCACTAAATTAGAGCGTAAGGGAAAATGACTGTTTTTGTAGTTGTTTGATCTGTTCTATTGTGCTTTTCTGGGAAGGTCAGAAAAATATCTTCTTTGCAAAGTACATTTTACAGAAAATAATGAAAGTTAAAAACAATTCTACTAAGAATTTATTGAACAATTTTTGTTGTCCATTATGGTTAATTGAAGACTCAGATTTTTTTTTTCATTCCCCATTCTGATTTATTAAGCTCATTTCCTCTATATGGACAATACTGCCAAAGATTATAATTTCAACAATTTGCATACAACTTGTAGATTTTTTCCAGGCTTTAGTATAGTAGTTGTTATAACATTTATATGTGAAGATACATAAGGACTTTTACGGGCCTTTGGGATGTCCAAAAATTCTCTACCTTCATGAAGGTATCTATAACTTTCAATTTACTTATATACTTGATACAAAATTAAGTGAGCACTCCATAAGGCTTCATTGTATGTGAGTCTTGTGTGGCTAGGTTTTAGCTATGTATGTCCAAATGGTATATATTTGTAATTTGAGGGCACAAACGCACTCTTAGATAATGAGATCAAGTATGCAGTGGTTAAAAGCTCAGTTCTAGAGTCAAATAGATCTAAGTAAGATCCAGAATCTCCCATTGGAGTGATTCTGAAAATATTTTAGTCTCAGTTATTCTGGGATTTTTATATTTGCAAAATATGGATAAGAGAATACCTGATACACATAAATATAAAAAGCAGGGCTGGGGAAAATTTTTCTGTAAAGGGCCACATAGTAAATATTTCAGGCTTTTCAGACCATAATGCTTCTATTACAACTACTTAAGTCTGCCATTGTAGCACAATAATACATAGCCAAAAGGAGTGGTTGTGTGCCAAGAAAAATTTATTTATAAAAACAGGGAGTGAACCGGATAGTGGCCCCATGGGGCATTTCTTACCAATCTCTGTCTATAGGGGGGAATAGTTTGTCAGTATTATACCTGCCCCAATGCACACACACACACACACCTTGTGAAACAAAATCCAACCCAAAAGAAAAGTTGAAATAGTTGACCAAATAATGGAGATTTGGGAAGGAACCACTACAAGCTGAGAGAAATACCAAGAGCAATATCTAAGGCGAGAAATAGTTTGAAAACTATACATAAAAATAAGTACATTGTAGATAAAGTACTTGTTGCTCTAGTAAAACCTGTCTACAAAGCGAATAAGCAAAAATCTACTACTATAAATTAGAAAATTATAAAAATATACATTTCAAGGAAAATGAAAAACCAACGGCCCTTAAACATGAAAAGTGCTAAATACAATAATGATTAATCAATTAAATCTGTGTATAACTAGGATAAAAAGTGGAATAATGGGAAAGAAGGAGGTTTTTGTTTTTCTGGTTTTTTGTTTGTTTTGGGAGCAGGATCTCCCTCTTTTGCCCAGGCCGGAGTGCAGTGGCATCATCATAGCTCACTGCAACCTGGGTTCAAGAGATCCTCCTGCCTCGGCATCCCAAGTACCTGAGACAACAGGTGCATGCCACTGTGCCTGGCTAATTTTTCTATTTTTTGTAGAGACAGGGTCTCAGTCTTGCTCAGACTGGTCTTGAATGCCTAACCTTAAAAAATCCTGTTTTGGCTTCCCAAAGTGCTAGGATTACAGGCATAAGCCATCACTCCCAGCTGTAAAGAAAATTTATAAATATACCTGATGCATTTGTAACTTAGGGTATGTTTGAGGTATTATCTCAATTCATGGAGCATAAATGGGTTTGGCCATGTGTGAAAAATTAAATCAAATCTATAACTTATAGAGCATAAGTCCAAAATTAATTTAATATTTAAATAAAAAACATGACCCATAAGAGACTCTAAGAAAATGTAGAAGAATTCAGTTATACTCTTGAAATAGGGACAATCCCAAAACCATAAAGAAAATATTGAAAAATTCAGCTATATTAAATAGATACAGATATATAGATAGATATATGAATATAAACATAGAAAATATTACTACACTTACCAAATACAAAGGGCTAATGTCACTAATATATAAGGATGCTTGTATGAACATAAATTGTAAACCAGTGAAGGAAATTTGATATTTTTCAAAATATTTATATTAAATAGTATTTTTTAAAAGTTTTTGTGTGTATGTAGTTAAATGTATGTGTGAGTGTGAGAGAGAGAGAAAGAGAATCTACCTTGTAACTCAATAATTCCATTTCAAGAATTTATTCTACAGACACGAGATCCATATCACACATTCAGGAAGAATAGAAATGTATAGAATTGAAATGACAAATACACAGGTTTATTCTTTGCAATATTGCTCACAATAACTAAAGCCTGGAAACAATTTAAAAGTACACTAGCAAGTACCGGTTAAATAAATTATATTTAAGACCAAATAATTTTTAAAATATTGCATCCACACAGATGCACAAAGATTGAGGAAGTTCTTTGTGCATGGATAGGTAAAGACCAACAAAATATACTGTTAAATGAAAAAAAGCAAGGTGATAAACAAATAGTATGTTCTGTGATGTTTTACATACAAAAAGAGAAAGCATGGATATATACTTTTGTTATTTAAAAAATACTCTGGAAATTTAAATAAGAAACTAAGACAAATGGTTAGCTCTGACAGTAGGATACCCAAGTGGAAGGTGAGAAACCACATGGTCCGAGAACAGGTATGGAAACAAAATTCTTTATACCTTCCACCCGTTTGCTCTTTGGATCATGAGGTTGCATGATCTACTTAAAGTATAATTTAGAGAAAACAAGACAGAACCACATGGGTAATTCTGTGGCTGTGAGTCATTAATTGCGGAAGAACCCTGGGGCTTTGGTGCTTCCCCAGGACCGTTATATTTTTGCAGGTTTGGTTGAATAACAACGCTGGCCAGGGGGGGCTTTTGCCTTTTTCTCTCTCTTGACCATTTTTCCCTTGAGCATTTTTTCAGCTAATGTACAAGAATGTAAACGTTTTCAGGCACTGTCACTATAGATAGATACAGAATTGTTAGCCAATTTTTTTTTCTGAGCAGCATCTTAAGGTTAATTTGTATCCCCGTAGCACCAAGTCCATAGGACAGTGACTCTCTGAAAACGCCGAGCATCCTAAGTTAGGAAAGAGAAACAGTGTTCACAAATGCCAGCTAGCTTAATGTTTAAGCAACTCATATACTGAATTATTACTCCAAAAATAGAGGTAAGAATAGAGGCTTAGTCTGCTCAGGGTACTATAACATAATACCATAAACTGGGTAGTTTGTAAATAACAGAAATTTATTTCTCACATTCCAGAGGCTAGGAAGTTCAAGATGAAGGTGAGGAAGATTTGGTACCTGGTGAGGGCCTGTTTCCTGGTTCACAGATGGGGCCTCCTCTCTGTGCCCTCAGGTAATGACAGGGAAACGCAGCTCTCTAAGTCCTCTTGTATAAGAATAATCCCATCATGAGACTTAATCACTCTCCAAAGGCTCAACCAACCCCTTCCTGCCATCGCATTGGTGATTAGATTTTAACATATAAATTTGGGGGGAACACGGACATTCAGACCACAGCAGACAGCCAAACACGTTAAATTGTCTATGGTAACAAAACAAGGGATACAAGCTGAGTGCTAAACTACATTATCGACTTCTAATATCCTTTTTCCAGTAAACCGTGCTGTTAGCACAGAAATCTTTCCACAGGAAGTAACTCTTTCCTTAAAGGATTAAGCTGGTATTATGACTCCCTTAAAGTCCTACAAGCCTCTTTTCTGCTATGGAAATGAATGAAGAGCGTGTAGGTTAGAATAGGCAAAGGCCATTTTATTTGAAGCTTGCTAGGGGAATCGGCCATCATCGTTTGCGATTGACAGAGGCTCCAGACAGGCAGAGGAGTGGGAAAGCTTCACAGTGAAAAAAAAAAAAAAGGAAGATTTTAAGTCTCTGCAGATTGCAGGTTGTGGGCATCTGGAAGGTAGAGGTGGCTTAAGAAGAGAAGCAGGTGTCTGATGTGATTGGTTAGAGGAACGCATTGGGCTTTCTCTGGTTAGTTCTACAATGGAAGTGGGAGCCATTAGGACAGCTGGGATTTATTGAATACGTTCTGACCTGGTTTCTGCAGAGGTTGTGGGTTAGAGTTCTATTTTATAGATGGCCTGCCCTCTGTCCCTTGGTACATTCTATTTCTCACTGCACCCAAGGAGCTCACTCACTCCTGGGAAAATATCTGACCAACGTGGCCTTAACAGTCCCTCAGTGTGACTAGATTTTAGATAGGCTTCTTCCTGAATCCAGGTCCTGACTTGACTTTAGCATTTACTTTAGAAAACTTTTAACTATAAATTCTTTCTCTGCCCCCTTAGATATAAGTTCTTTTAAAGGCCTCTTACCAGTTTTACAATCCAGGACTGCCTTTCTCGAAGCCCTAGAGTCCTTCCTTGACATGTAATCACCAAGGAAGATGGCATCCCGATCTCCCAGTATCTGTGGGAAGATAGAAGCCTAACTCTGATGCGCCCCTTGCTCCAAGCTGTGAAATTACTTTCTGTCAAGAAAAGAAAGTTTGCATTTCCTTCGGGCAAAGCCAGTTAGCAAACATAGATGGCCTGTGACTTCCCATCCCCCCACACCCCCTTAGAAACTCTCCCATCCTTTGTGTCAGTGAAGCTAAGTCCAGATTCTCTCTTCCCCTTTGTGCAAAGCCTTGAGTGTAGTGTTCCTCACCTGTTTAACTTCTTCTGCCACAAATTTGGCTTTGATGTACACATCCGAAATTTAGTGTCATGGTTCTTTCCTAGTCTATATTTTAAACATTGTAAAGAGTTATATGAGGAAGGTAGAAATGCTAGAATAAAAATGTACTGTAGTACATGTTAAAATGTTAACAGTGTAAGAACACATAGTGAATATTGGCTAAAACCCTTAATTAGCAAAATAAGTTTATTTATATAACTATTTATTAAAAATTGAAAAATAAAATTTGCTTAAAAGTTTAAAAAATCTATCATTAAAATGATAAATTAATGTAGGAGTACAAAAACCTCAGATTAATGAGTGTAAGTTGAGCCAGATCAGGTGCTTTCAGATAAGCAGCATCACCTTTTGGGGGACATCTTTTCTAAAAGATATCTGGTCATTGTGAGGGTTTCCCGACTGGTATTAGCCCATGGCATATTTTATATATATAATTTTGTTTAAGACTAGAGGAGCTTCTTGAACTTTGGTCACTCTCCATAACTCTTTTACCCTAATCATTAATAGGGTATGTAGGGTCAACAGTTAGCTTATACAGAGAGGGATGAGTTCTGAAAACAAACAAAAACAGACATCGGGTCCAAAACTGAACACCAGAATATTGCTCATATGTTCTTAGTTATATTTCATCCATTAGGTTTAGATACCTATTTTGTATAACCTCTGGAAAAATCTTTAACTAGAGATTTCATGTAGTCATTTAAATAGTGAAAGGTTACTGAAATCACACATCTTTTAAAAAAACAAAATCTTATAAACCTACATGAGGAGAAAAAGTTTTACTAACATCGACTAGTTCCCAAGTATATCTTTATCAATAGGGGAACGATTAGCCTGATCTGCTTTGATTCATTTTCTTTGTTCACCTTCCGGGTGTAGGGCTGTCTCCATTGGCTCATTCATTACTGCCCAGCCCTCTTATAACTTACAAAGCCCTACTTCAGAATGGATGCATCCTTCTTTTCAGAATTTAACATAATGGCAGAGACATTTTTGTCTTTTTTGTTTATAACATATTAAAAATCATAATCTCAGTAGCGAGTCTTCATCAAGTTTTTCAGTATCTATAGTTGCCTATCTTCTTTTTCCTTTTATTATTATTATTATTTTTTTTTTTTTTTTTTTTTTTTTGAGACAGAGTCTCGCTTTGTTGCCCAGGCTAGAGTGAGTGCCGTGGCGTCAGCCTAGCTCACAGCAACCTCAAACTCCTGGGCTCGAGTGATCCTTCTGCCTCAGCCTCCCGGGTAGCTGGGACTACAGGCATGCGCCACCATGCCCGGCTAATTTTTTATATATATATCAGTTGGCCAATTAATTTCTTTCTATTTATAGTAGAGACAGGGTCTTGCTCTTGCTCAGGCTGGTTTCGAACTCCTGACCTTGAGCAATCCGCCCGCCTCGGCCTCCCAAGAGCTAGGATTACAGGCGTGAGCCACAGCGCCCGGCCTTATTATTATTTTTAACTGACATATGACAATTGTACATAATTATGGGGTATAGTGTGATATTTTGATATATGTATAAAATATGCAATGATCAAGTCAGAGTATTTAGTGTAACCATCATCTAAATATTTAGTATTTCTTTGTGCTGGAACATTCAAAATTCTCTCTTATAGGTATTTGAAAATATACAATAATTTATTGTTAACTATAGTTACCCTACAGTGCTGTAGAACACTGGAATCACTCCTCCTGTGGAGCTTTAACTTTGCATCCATTAACCAACCTCTCCCTGTCTCCTTTTCTCCTCCATCCTACCCAGCCTCTACTAACCACTACTCTTTCTACTTATAAGAGATCAACATTTTTAGCTTCCACATATGAGTAATAATATAATATGTGGTATTTGTCTTTTTGTACCTGACTTATTCCACTTGACATAATGTCCCTCAAGCTCTTCCATGCTGTTGTGAATGACAGGATTTCTTTCTTTTTAAGACTGAATAGCTTTCCATTGTGTACATATACCACATTTTCTTTATCCATTCATCTCTTGATGGACATTTCAGTTGATTCCTTTTATTGACTATTGTGAACAGCACTGCAATAAACACGGGAATTCAGATATCTCTTCAACATACTGATTTCCTTCCCTTTGTCTATATATCCAGCAATGGGATTTCTGGATCATATGATAGTTCTATTTTTAGTTTACTGAGGAACCTCCATGCAGTTTTCTATAATATCTATGCTAATTTACATTCTCAACAGCAGTGCAGGAGTTCTCCTTTTTCTGCATCCTCTCCAACATATATTTTTTGTCTTACTAATAATAGCCATTTTAACTGGGGTGAGGTAATATCTCATTGTGGTTTTGATTTGCATTTATCCAATGATTAGAGATGTTGAACATTTTGTCTTATACTTTTTGGCCATTTGTATATCTTCTTTTTAGAAATGTGTATTTAGATCATTTCCCCATCTTTAAATTGAATTATATTTTTGGTGTTGAATTGTTTGACATCTTTTTATATGCTATCTATTAATCCGTTGTAGGGTGAATAGTTTACAAACATTTTTATACATTCTGCATGGTATCTCTTCACTCTATTGATTATTTCCTTTCTTGTGCAGAAGCTTTTTAGTTTAATGTAATCTCATTTCTCTATTTTTGTTTTTGTTGCCCATGCTTTGCCCAGATCAAAGTTCTAAAGCATTTTCCCTGTTTTCTTCTAGTAGTTTTAAAGTTTTAGGTCTTATAAGTAAGTCTTATAAGTCTTACATTTAAATATTTAATTCATTTTAGTTGATTTTTATATATGGTGATAGACAGGAATTTAGTTTCATTCCTCTGCTGATGGATATCCAGTTTTCCTGGCACTAGTTATGAATACTTCAATTCAATAACTATTTATTTAATTCTTTCTCCAATGTGATGCTCTTGCCTACTTTGTTGAAAATCAGTTGGATATAAATATGTGGGTTCATTTCTGTGTTCTCTATGCTGTTTCATTGGCCTTTGCCTCTGTTTTTATGGCATTACTATGCTGTTTGGGTTACTATGGCTTTGTAATATATTTTGATGTCAGGGAGTGTTATGCCTCTACCTTTGTTCTATTTGCTCAGGATTGCTTTGGCTTTTTAGGGTCTTTTGTCTTTTCATACAAATTGCAGGATTACTTTTTCTGTTTTTTTTTTTTTTTCTCATTTCTTGAGTGATGTCATGGGTATTTTGATACTGATTTATTAAATCTGTAGATTGTTTTGGATAACATGGTCATTTTAGCAATATTATTTCTTCCAATGCATGAACATGGGATATCTTTTCATTTCTTTTTCATCCTTGTCAATTTCTTTCAGCAGTGTTTTATAGTTTTCACCATAGAGATCTTTCACATCCTTTGTTAAATTTATACCAAGGTATTTTTTTGGTAGCTATTATAAATGGGATTACTTTCTTGATTTCTTTTGCGTCTATTTCTTATTTGTACTGAGCTAGCAGAGGTCTAATTCTCTTTAATACACTTTGCCAAATGTTTGGCACTGCTATCTATTTCCCATAGTATGGTTTATCTGCATTTAGTCTGTGTCCTTAAAAACTTTTCTAGTGGGAAGTATTTAGGTTTCTCAGTTTTTGAGAGAAAGGGAAAAATTTCAGAACACTTATAATCTAGAAAAACTCTGTCAATAAAAACAACCACAGTTTATAAAATGCTATGTATCAAGAAATTTGCACACGCTTTAAAATATGCAATTTTAATTTTTTTTATAATTCTATTACACAGATATTATATGACATAAATATTATTTTTCTTCAGGTAATAAACATAAGTAAATGACAGAACCCATACTGATTATAAAATAGTGACACCCTATTCCACTGATGTCCCATGACGCAACCAGTCTCCTTAGAAGCTGCAACCAGAGTGGAATGTGGTCTTTGTTGTGATAGCCATGACCTATAGAACATGTTTAACTATATGGAGTCTACATTTATGCTTTCAACCCTAACAAAATTATTTAAAACACAAGATCAATATTATAATAATGATACTGCATTAGATTTTGTAAGAGAATAGAGTGAGATTCCTTTCAGCAGAGAATAAGTATAACAAATTAAAATTTAATTAAAATATTTATTTTGTCATTTACTTTAAATTACTATGAACCCCTAATAGTTCTAAGTGAAAATACACATGTTGGACTATGTTATTTTTTATTATTTTCAGTGGCTTTTCATTTCTGAGTATTTCCTGAGCATTTTATCTCTTCATAAAAACCATCATGATTGATTTCTCCACAAAGGCCAAGATTATCTCAAAGAATATTCAGATTTCTTTAAAAAAATATTTAAATATATTGAACAAATAAAATATATTTTCTGTTCTTATTATTTGAAGTCTCTGTAAATGATATGTGCAGCTGACACACATTTTACCTTCCATCATCCCCAAACTTTTGTTAAGAAGACGTGAGAGTGGACTTAGTATTTTCCAATTTACACAAGTATCTAAAGCTCCTTGAACCCAATGGCTGCTAAAATTACATCTTGTCCTAGGGGGGAAAAAGGTCATTATTGTTCTTAGTCTCATGACCTCGTTCTGTATAGAAGACTTAGAGATTGATCATCAGACCCTTAAAAAAATACAGTATTTATTATACCTCCTGTCCAGAGTATAGGACTGAGAATCACACAAAAGAAGGCTCAGTTTATAACCAACGAAGTAATGCTGATTCAAGCAAAGCTAAATAGTAATTGACAAGTGACATCAAACTTACATAGACAGGGACAAGATAAGTGAAAAAACCAAGAGAGAGAATTACATCTTGTTGGGCTTAATTGTGGATGTGTAGATGTCAGAAAAGTGATAGACTTTGAGAAATTCATGTAAGTAAAAATAAAATTGTTACAGCTGTGTAAAAATCTGGAAATACAGAATGGATTGACACATTCAGTGTGTGCCTTCAAGGGCCAGCTGTTCTTTTTAATATTGCTCGCTAGGATGGCTCTAGTTCCAGTTCTTGGACTGATAATACATTATAGTGTTCTGCAGACTATGCCTCTTAGTTAAAAACATTACTTTGGAAATGAAAATGATATAAAAAGTTTAATGCTTAATATTATCCTATCTCTTTTTATAAATATTTTCATTGGAAATAGTCTCATTATGTTTGCCATATTTTCCTAATGCTCTGAGATAAATATGCATGACTTTTTAATCAGGAAAAATACATGCTATTGAAAAGTAGCTAATATATCGTTATGTTTTAACCTGCTAGATGAGGCAAATACTGAAAATTACAGCATTAAAATAACTTTCTTATTTGGCTAATTTAAAAAATGCCTAGCCCAAAGTAAAGTTAACTTAGTGACTGTCTATATTTTATATCCCATTTTTTTTCTATGTACTTGAATATATGGAGTGGGAACCATTATTATTGTAGAAAAAGTTTATGTCTGTATTCAGTAAAATATTGCAGGACTAATTACAAAGTTTTAAGACACTATGAAAAAGATGACTAAATAACAGAAAAACTGACTGAATTTAAATGAATTAATAATGTATTCCTGTTGTGAACATATGACTTGAAAATAAATTATGTCATATATGGGTAGTGCAGAAGGAAATGTTCCAAATAATTGAATGCATTTTGGGGACCCTTGTGATTAATCTCAATTATTCTAAAATGGGACGTACCCTCCCACCCAACTTCCTACAGAATCCATCACCATAAAATCATCACGCTTCACTTATGTCTCAAAGTTCAGAAAAATGCTGCATCTTCTGGCATGCTGCACAGCTCTTAGTGCACTTTATGGTTTATAGACAGAATTGATAAAGTCATTAAATGAGACTCATAAATCCACAGAATTTTAGAGGCCAAAAGTGTTTTTAGAGATCCTTTAGTCAAACCCCCCTCATCTATTGGATCAGAGAGCAGAGGCATAAATGCTAAGACTATTTTCCCAGTTCACTCAGTCAGTTAGCGCTGATGCTAAGGTTAGGATTCAGGACTATCCCTGTTCACCTCTCGGCTGCTACACCATACTGAGACTGTCTTCCCTAAGGACACACAGACACAGAGTGGAAGGATGAAAATATATAAACTGTGTTTCCATATTTAATAAAAAATTTAATCAGTATACTCTTTAACCAAATTGAAAAATAAATAAGCCAGAAAATAATTTTTAAAAATGATACCTGTGGAATTACTAAATTTGTTGGGTATATGTTAAAATATATATTACCTTGTAATTAATCCACTCTCACTTTCATTTTGTAGTTTTGTAACTGTGACCCATAACTAAAGTTGAGATACATTCATCAAATAAAATGTAATGAAAGGGAAATATCTAACAAAGGTTTATAATATTGAGAATTATAGAATTCTCAACATATGAGGAGCACATCCTAATCTCTTAGTACTAAAAGACTTCACCAAAGTTGAGAGTGGCTTCTGGAAGCTTATGGCCAAGTCCCTAGGGTGACTTCAGTCCACCCTAAAATGCCTGCTGGGAAAATGCACTGTTTATCCCAGCCAAAATCTGGTGATAGGCACATAGGCCCCAGAACCCCCCATTAGAGCAATTACTTTAGAAATCTTGCAATTATCAATCCTTCCTCTATCTTTTGAGAAGTAAATCTACCACCCAAAACTGTTTCCTCAAAGACTTGAGAATCATCTCTTTGAAATACTGACATTTAGAAAGCTAGCTCTTTCAGTCTAGTTCCCAGTCTCTATGAAAGGATAAGGAACTATCATCTGGGTACCATATTTAATTTTGTTATAAAGACAGGAGAAGTTTT
Source organism: Microcebus murinus (assembly GCF_040939455.1). Taxonomy (NCBI): domain Eukaryota; kingdom Metazoa; phylum Chordata; class Mammalia; order Primates; family Cheirogaleidae; genus Microcebus; species Microcebus murinus. The sequence continues at coordinate 107,008,813 of NC_134106.1, forward strand.
ATTTCTGATGAACAAATCCAGGTGGCCTGGTCACATGGACCTACCCCTCTTCACAGCAAGCAGTGCTTTACCTTTACACACCCAGGCTGTAAAAAGTCTCCTGACTTTGGGTCAAGGACATCAGTTCAGTTCATACCGGACTTTTTTCCCTATTGTGACAGTACTGCTCAACTACATCTCTTCCTAATGTTTTAATGAGTGTGCAGCATCGCTTATCTTTGACAATATGTTGCTGGATGGGAAATTGAGTGAGCCCATCTCATTTAACTAACCAGGGAGAGTAGCAAGACCTACAGTGCAATATGATAACACTTACATGAACTCCTTGTCTCATCTCCAAAGTCCCTATTCCATACTATATTTTGAGATTAAATATTTTAAACATGAATATTTGGTTGCTGAATGGCTTCAGTATAGGCAGAGAACTCTACTGTGGATGCTGAAGATAGAAAGATTCACTTCCTGAGCCTGTCCACACAGTGTCACTGAGTCAGTGACCAACTTCAAGGAAAGCCGTATACACTCTAAGTTTTCAAAGCCCAGGTGGATCAAATGTGTGAATTTTGTTACAAGAGACAGGAATTCCAGGAAACTATAGCTAACTTGAGTGTACAAATCTTCCAATAACATTCAAATTTAGAACAAAAAGAAATCTTGAATACTATACAAGCTAATTTTGAGCCTTAGATAACTATGTTTTTACCCATGGTTTAAAATAATAATTTAATTGTATGCATGAAAAAATATTAACTATTTGAAGCTATTATATTGCTTATGAAGCTATTAAATGCCAAAATATATCTTTTCGATGTCTATAAAACTGTTCCTCTTTTAATTAAGGATTCAATTGCTTTATGCAAAAGAAAACCATATTTTTGTATCTAGTATATTTATAAATGCAGCTTCTAATATATTCTATATTTGAATAAATAATTTGTTACTTTTTAAAATTACAATGTAAACAAATTTTAGCTGTTAAAAATTATTTTACTGGGTTTTCAGAGATACATGGAAGCTGTGAACATTATCAGAAATTAAAAAATATGAGAGCCTGGTACAATTTAAGAGTTTTAAATTTGTGAAATATATACCCAACAGCAAGAAATCTTTTTACTGAAACTGTAACTAATGGATATAACTAATATCAAAATGAAAACATGGTTGAGACAATAATTCAGCTTTCAGTTTCCCTAACTTTGATATGAATTAATTCACACAGATATAATTTTCTACTAGAAAGAACAAGGAATTATGAGAGGACAAGGAACAAGGAATTATGAGATTTGTCTACATTTATTTTTATTTTTGTTTGCAAGGAATGAGTGTTGAGCTCCAAGTTTTCATCAGAAAACAAAATGTTAGGAAAAAGTGACAAGAGTAGAGAGACCATGTAAACCAAACACAGAAAGGAGCTGAAGACAAACTTACCCAACTTGATAATTTCCCAGTGAAAAGGCTCAGATACAAACTTGGCCTTGTTATCTATGTTAAACACTATCAACAGAATGACTAAGGATACTTGCACTCATGGTAATTTCACACAATTAGTGTGAAGTATTTATTGAATACCTACGGTATTCAAGGTGTTATGCCTTGTACAGAGTTTAAAAAGGTGCTATTAAAGGAGTTAAAATATTTTCACAAGCAAGCAGGATGAAAGATTATATATGAGTAATTTTTTAATTATTATTTGTAGGTTTATCTGTTTCCTTTCTCCCACAAAGAACATTCAGAAATGTTAAAAATATATATATCAGAAAAGTGTGAGAGATTTGGTGAAACAGATGAGCAGTCACCTATTCTTAGCATGAGCTGTGGAAGTGGTATATTTTAAAGGTAATGTTTGGACATAAAGGTTTTTAAGAACTTGATGAAAAAAAAAAATCAAGAACATAGTATGAAAGCAATATCATGCAGCAAACACAGAGGTCAACAGAAGATGGCGTGGTTTTTTTTGTTGTTGTTGTTTTTTTTTTTTTTCATTTGCATCTTCAGGCCGGGGAACTTGCTACTGGATCTTACTTTCAGCCTTCATCCTTCTGAATGATGTCTTGGTTAGTATTTGCACATTACTTTTCAATACTGAGTATCTGTAAAATAATATTATTTATGTGCTCTAAACCCTTCAGATGTTTAAAAAAGGAAAAAGGAAAACTAAAGAGAGGAGGGCTTTATCTGAGAAAATCACAGGCTGATACTATGTTGCACATGTCTTCTTAAATCAGTGTCTGTCCATCCCGCTCCACCCGCTGTGGCACAGAGACAAGTTCTTCTTCCCTGGAAGCAGCGATTGCTGATGAAGAGAGGGGCTGCCGGTGAGCAGCTGTGGGAGTGGGTATAAGCTGCTAGCACGACTCATGTTTAGTTTACCCCAAAAATATTGAAGTGATACAGAGGCTTTAGTAAATAATTCTATCCAAACTGAAACATCTAGCATGTCTCTATAGATACCTATCTTTAGAAAAGTGGAGCTTAAAGAGGAAGACAGTAATTTTGTAGATTTAAGAAGAAAAGACTTAGAAAATATTCAAATAATGAAAGTAGAAGTTAACCTTACGAAGCTGTTTCATGAATAAGTTGCCTCAAGTAAAGGATCTGGGGAGCTGGAAAGAAGGATACGGAGAATTAATTAAGTAAGTAATTATCATATGCAATTTGAGTAACATAGTGTGAATGAAGGTGGCTTTCACCATTTACATGACTCTCTAAGACTAAAACATGGAGGCAAAAGCGGAATGACCATTTATTCAATTGACAACCAAATTAAAATATCTTGAACCAATACATCATAAAATAATAACATTGAAGTAAGATTTAATAATTTGAAACTTATTAAAATTCATTAAAAACTTATTAAAAATCATTAAAATCATTTTGTTTCATGAACCCTCTAATTCCTTGCTCCTTACTTGGCTAAACCTTAATCCCTATAAAAGGTAACTCTGCCTGTTGTAGCTGAACATGGCTGGAGAAACACAACCACTGTTAAGGGCTCATTTTAAAATCAAGATCATTTATCTGAAGTAAATTCTTGACACGTGTTAGAAATGAGATTATACTTCCCTTTTCCATTTACTCTCCCACTTCTTCTCTTCCTCCATTTATCCAACACGGACTTCCTCATCTCAATTCCCAGTTAGTGATCTTATTTATCATTGCAGTGGAGACAGCAAGACTTCCCTGAAGCCTCACTACTACAATCCTTTAGCTTGCAAGCAGTGTTACCAAGAGCTTTTGTGACACGTACCCAGGGGACAGGAACCATCAATCGTCAACACAAAGTATCTCCAGGTATTAGTAAGGAAGTATACAAATAGCAAATGCTAAAAATGTTTTAAAGGAAATAAATAAATAACAGAACAAATATCAATGGGATTTTTCCCCTCATTCCACCAAATAACTTTCCCTTGTAGTAATTTGCAAAATAACACATTATCAAATTCTACCTGATTTTGTTTTTCAGAATTGCTTTTTCCTTCAAGACTCCTTCAGGTATTTATTTTTATTCACAAATGGAGAAAAAAACGTTGTCACTAATAGAAAGTAATCAATAACAAAGTAATTTTTTAGAAAATATTATATGAAGTTTTATTTACTATTTATATCATTTTAAACTTAAAAATGCTTCACATAAGTATTTTACTTAGTTTATTAAACTGACTACCTTCTTGAAATGACCTCAATTTTATAAATTTTAAAATTTATGTTTTACACTATTTCTCCTTTGGGGAATCCCTCTTTTGAAAGAACTATTTTTTTTACATATCTTTAAACTTGTTTTCTTTTCCTAAAAAAAAACTTTCTTTTTTTAAAATCTTCTTTATTGACATATAATTTTCATAATGCCTCCGGTATTGTGTTAATTATGACTTACTTCTTCCTGCATGGCGCATAATGAACTTTATAAATTAAAAAATCAAAGTCCTTGAGTCACTCAATGTAAGAATTTTAAGAGACATTAGAAATTAATTTGCTAACTTCTCTGATTCCCATTTGTTATAACAAATTCAAGGAAGTATTACAGGTTTTTCTATTGCAGGATTGCCACTAATTATTTAAACCATGGTTTAAGAGCACATGATTTTAGATAGGAAGTATAGCTTTAATATCATTTTGTTCACTATGTCATATAACCTAAGTAGAAACTGCTACCCAATGGGTCCCAAAGTTTTGCCTATTAATTGCACAATTAATGCTGGGCATTATATTCTAACAACTCAATCCAGTGTTTTCTTAACTGATAATTTCTTGTACCAAAAATTGTTATTCTTAAAATTTTTTGTAAATTACTTTAATAGCTATCTTTTAGATCATATATGTCCAAGAAACAAAAGAAGCTAGCTTATTGTTTAATTCAATATAGTTAAACCAATTATTGAGAGGTTCCTTGAGAATGAAGTACATTACCTTGGACACCCTGGTTCCTGCTCTCAAGTTTCCTATAACTGGGTTCAGCCTAGAAGAAAGACATATTGACAATTAGCCTGTGACTCCAAAAATTCAAATATGCTGGCTATATTTGATAAAATGTAAATGATTTGCCTTAAAATGCTTTATTCAATAATTGCCTTAAGACTACTTATGCATTCATCTTTTAATAGTGACTCTTAAATTCAGTGTGATGCAGTAGAAAGAAAAAAAGAACTTTTGAATTAGGAAAGCCTAAGTTTAAATTGGTTTCTGCAACTTAATGATGTCTGGCTCTGGGCAAGATTTTAACCTTTTTCCAGTCTTGGTCTCTTTATTTCCCAAGTGTAAATAAATGTCATTCTTTCAGGGAAGCTGTAAGAGTGAGATCTAACATTTACAAGTAGTTACACAGTGCTTGAAAGACATTTGGTGTTCGAACTAAGGTAGATATTTTTCTGGTGTAATGTCCAAGTAGTAACAGACTCAAGTTACTAAGATTCTCAGATGTGTTGGAAGAACTTAAAATAAGAAAAAATAGTAAAAAAAAAGAAGAGAAACATATTTATTCCCAAACCTAATCAAATTCTATTAATACCACCTCATTATTCAACTTTTGAGTGTTTGAGAGAATTAGGATAAAAACAACAAGAACAAAAAGTAGTTTGAAGAGAGAAAAAAATGCTTTACTCAAGAAAGTCTCAATTTAAAAGTCTACTATTTAAATAATCAAATACAAATGCATCACAGATTTTAAAAATTGAAATGATTTCAGAAATTACATTATACCAACCTCTGTTTCATAGCTGAGGAAGCCAAGGTCAAGAGCACTTGGATTCATTACTACAGTCAACACGGGGAATAGGTTGAAAACTGCAAGTTTCCTTGCTCTCTGACAGGACTTGTTATAAGACAAAGAGCCATATCTACTTGGAAAAACACACACTCTAGCATACAGATTTACAACATACACTAGAAAAGAAAAAAAGCAGGAATGCTAAAAAGAAAAAAAACAAGCCAAAATAAGCTTAGAAACTTTATATTGTCCTCGGTATCTTTACCACTCTCTTCAATTGAAATTTGCATAATATTCATCCTAATTATATGATTAAGACCATTCTATTTTTAAGAAGTTATTACTATCTATTTGCTCATTTATTAATGTGATATTTTTCAGACCATTTATTTGGTAACTGCAAGTACTTATGCTTACCATATAATTAAAGAACCATTATTCACTACTGAAAAATTCTCCAAATTGCCAGTGATAATCACCCTCTTTGTGGCAGTCTTGAGGGGCTGATTTGCCATGTATGTACTGTATTTATAATTAAGGCACACATAGAAATCTAGGACACCTTTGTTAATGAGGTATTTTATTCAAAATTTATAAATGTGATATAAAATATCTATTATATTATCACCTATGATAACAAGTGAATTTCGTCTTCATGAAGTTTTTTTTATTTTTTATTTTTTTGAGATGAATATACAGCATGGTGAATATATATAATAATTGAGCATTGTACATTTAAATTTTGCTAAAAAATTAAAATGTTCTAATCAAAAAATTGTTAAATATTTGAAGCGAGGAATATGTTTATTAGCTTTATCTAACCATTCCATGTGGCAATAAAACTATAATACTATTTTGTACTCTATAAACATATACATCTATAATTTGTTAATATAAAATATAACATCTAAGTTTAAAATTTTTAAAAATCCCCTTTTATCTATCACATTTATTTAGAACTAATGTGACAATAGGATATAATACACTGTCTCAGTCCATTTGGGTTTCCATAACAAAATGCCATAGACTGGGTACCCAGGCTTATAAACAACAGAAAGGTTTTTTTCACAGTCTGAAAACTGAGAAGTCCAAGATCAACTCTCTAGCAAATGCAGTGTCTGGTGAGGGCCCATTGTCTGGTTCAAAGATGGCGGCCTTTTCACAGGCTGTGTCCTCACATGGCAAAGGGGGCAAAGGAGCACTCTGGGGCTTTTTTTAGAAGGGCACTAGTCTCATTCATGAGTGTTCCAGCCTTATGACCTATTCATGTCCCAAAGGCCCCCGATTCCCTACAAATACCATGACATTAGCGATTAGGTTTCAACACATGAATTTTGGAGGAGAAACACATTCAGTCTGTAGCATACACCAATACAATTCTATTTGTTAGAAAAAGTTTTTAAAAAGAATGTGTGTAAGTCAGTGCATTGGATATGTAAACTCTTAAATGTAGTAACTTGAGTTTATTAAAAGAACCAAACCAGAATGTTACAGAAGAGATGAAATGCTTTTTTTCTTTTCCTCCATCCTATCAAAACTCAAAGACATTACAGGAAATGAGATAGCTGCTCTTCAGAAATGATGAACTTTTGGGGGGTGGCAAAAATGACTTGGTTTAGTGCCAATCTTATATTAACATCCAAATTGCCTGGCATTAAAATTGTATATCATTCTGACTTTTAGAGATAAATTATTTAGTGGTCTCATGGATTAAATAATGTTCAGTAAAAACTAGCCTAAAGATAATATTTTTTCTAGGACCCATTGAAATTCATAAACATACTACACCCCCACCTACACACACACATAAATTTTTAACCTCCCGATATTACACAAAAATCTGTTCTACTTGAAATTAATGGGCTCCTTAATTTTCAAGATAAGATATTAAGTTACCTTAATTGATCTTTTATATATGAAGATCTCCCCCAATGCATTTTCACTATGAGTCATTACACAGTGTAAGTGTACTCTAGCCCCTTTCAAGGGAATATAACCTCAAACTGCGCTAATCATGATATGAGGTCATGTTCATCAATGATTGACTGAGGAATACATAATGCACACATCCCATAATTGCCTGATTTTAATTACGGCATCTAGGTGGTCTATCACAAGTTTACACTATTGATTAGGTCATTTTATTCATCTTGTCCAAATATGGATTATTTTAAACAAATTTTCTTTTAGCACTAGTCATCCTCTTTCTGACTCAGAGCCACTAGAATAAAAGTGAAAATATGTATGTTTTAGTGTTGTTAGTTAAGATATTGCCTGGTACATATATTTTTGGGGGGAGGGAGGACTGGCTAGAAGACTTAAAGAGGAATTTTTCTAAAAAGTCTGAACTAGAATAATCATTCTTTTCCTGAAAAACTGGTGAGTATTAACTGGTTAATATTGTCAACATACATTATTTTTTGTATTTTGCTCCAGTAGTCCATAAGCTCCTATTCAGGTTATTTTTCATCCCAAAACATAAATATTGTGCAGTACTAGATAACATGTGCTTCTATTGAATCTCTTTTGATTCCTATAATTTACAAATCAATTAATGGTTTCAGTTTACTCTCATATTTTTCATCTCCAAAATAATTATCTTTAAGTGTTTACAATTTTATAAGCCATCTTGATTTTTGCTTGGCTCAAGGAAAGAAGAATTTAATAAATGCAATTTTAAAATCAAATGGTTTGATCAAAACATGCTTACTCAGTGCTCCTAGTAAATATTTTATCTATTCTGTACATATCCACTGATGATTTGGGCAAAATTATTTAAAATTGAAAAATGTTTGAATGTTAATCAAATGTTTCTTTTTAAGAAAAAATGGCGCTGGTATATTGGTCTTTAAATTTATTTCATGCCTCTACACTAGAGATTTACATTGATTTACTCATATACATAGTGAGCTTATTGAACTTAGAAGCTGCCCTATTCTTTGTTATACTTTCTGTGCCATACAAGATGGTTTTGACATGTAAGGGTTTCGACTTATTTGTTGAATAGATGTGAAAAGTGACATGCTACATTATTTATTTTTAGCTTACTTTAGGACGAGATTGAGAAGTATAATCTGTGATATTCGAATACATTATAAAAATAACAAAACAAACTTCAATGGCATATTTGTTATAAAATTTTTATTACATAGACGTTTATCCCACAGAGCTATCATCATATGCTTAGTTACATAGTATTTTCAAAAATAAATTTTCTTAATGCTTCATATATTGTACTGTAGTGACTTTCACTGAATTGATATGTAATATATTTGATGTTCCATATTATCTGAGCTTTCTTGGTTTTGTATCAAGATAATTAACATGGCTCAAATTAAAAATATGGGAACTATGTTTATTAAAATAGTCAAAATAAAAAATGTAATAGAGATTATATCCTAAAATGTCTTATAAAAGTATGTCAATTCCTTTATGCTTAGCCCTGTTCACTTACCTCCCCCCTTTCTTTAATTTGTACACTGTAAAATTTGAGTTTTAATGCCAAGTTATAGATCATATGATGTATTTATAAAGTCATTAATACTTAATCCTCCACTAAAAGAAATCAATGGAGTTTCAAACATTATAAAACAATAATAAAATTTTCAACAAACATAAAATGACCATAAGCAAAATTGCTGAAATAGCAGTCATCTTAGCAGATAAACATACCCAGAAAAAGTCAAAGGGCATAAGGATAATAACATGTAAGTGAAAAAAACAATAAGACATAATAACCACTAGTATAATAATCAAGAAAATTTTGCGCTCACTATAATATCTCTATTTCTTAAGGTAATATATTTTTGATTAAAATATGTGTTACACAGAACTATTAGTCTCATGTCTCTCAGAATTTAGAAAATAAATTTGTTTCTACCTATAGTTTGCTCTGAAATGCCAGATTCTAAATTCTCAATAGACTTGTAAAGAGACAAGAAACTTGAGGGGTGAGAACCAGGAGCAAATAGCACATTAAATTTTTATTCTGGAAGAGCTAAAGTAAATTTAATCAGAAACCTGGAAGACACTTCACAGAGGACATCTGCGAAGGTTAAAATGCAGCCTCTTGATGAATAGAGTCATGGAGTTTTTTTCTTAGATAGTAATATTCATTGCAGATATCAAACTCAAAATATCTTGAGTCATAATCTTGGATTTACAAAACTGATTATTAATCAAAATATTATTGCTGAATTGATATCATGTGAAATTTTTTTATCCATCATATTGCAAATTCTGTTTATTATTAAGATTAGCAGATATTTAGAAAGGTGAAGTACAAATAGGCCTATTATACAGACAGTAAGTGTGAAGAAGAGATATGTCATAAAAGAGGTAGGATGTTAACACATACGCATGGAATTTTAATTTACGGTAGAGAGAATAAAAGTAAGTCTAGCAGGGGAAAAGATTTAGATATACTTCAAAATCAAAATATTTAAATTGTGTTCATAGAGATTGTTTGAAAGGTTTTGAAAGATTTATTTTAACTAGTCTTTTAAGGTAAGTATTCTCAAAGTACTTTTGAAGTAGCAAATTGCTTATTATAAAGATATTATTTGGCGTGTGTAAAGTGGTGGTGAGGGTATATTTGTTAAAGCAAGTCTGGGCCAGATTATGAAAAACCTTAATGCTTGTGGAATCTCAATTTTTAAACTATGGTCACTAAGTTCTTATTAAAGGACATTGATCATGTTTATGGCATAATATAAGTAAAATTATAAGAAGACTAATTTGTTAGAGGCAAGCATGTTAAATGACAATGTTTAGCAAGTTGGAAAAATAAAAATGAAAACAAAAACACTTAGTTAGAATCTGAAGACCTATGATTAGAGCCTGTTTGTCAATGTGCTACCTGGACAAATTATTTAAATTATCCATTGTGATGAGATTATCTTCCTAAGTATTTCACAAAGATAACATTGAATGGGCCAATATATCTGGGCACACTCTGTAAATTTTATGCTCTTATACAAATACCATATGTAGTTTTATGGTGGTAGAGACTATATAGATGGAATTTAAAAGATTGTTTGTAGTTTGTTACAGGGACTATATCAATAGGACTGATGACTGACTAGATAAAATGGAAAGGAAAAAAGAAAGATGAGAAGAATATTAGCACATATATTCCCAGATGGAAAATAAGGTTCTGCAGTTAGTAGAGTTGCTTAGTCATTGCTGACTACTAAATTTAATGTAATTCCAGTTCAAGATCGTATAGCAAAGTAAATTAGACTGTCATTTCCATCAACATGGTGAAGAAATTGCTAGGGTCTAGATAGCCTAGCCATAATTGAAGATTTTTCAGAAAGTAGATTCTCAGAAGGAAAAATAAAAAAAATAAAAAGGAATTTGGACTACTCCATATAGAAATCCCATAAAGGTTTCAGTGGATTCTATAGCTCATTTGACTTGTTTATTCATTCTCAATTCAAATTGGCATCTCCGTGCAATTTTTGTTAATTCACCTTTATTTTTCTCCAGTAATGTTGGTTTCATTAAAAAAAACATAGCTGGTTATTATTTTTTTAAGAGCATTATGAAGACCTTTCTTGTGCCTTAAGGACAAATTTGAATGGCTAAGCAGGTGCCTAACTAGGAAAAGTGCCACTGTATGACAAAAAGAAGATGACATGCTAAAAGACTAATCAAAGGAAAAAGTCTCATGAGTTTTGCTTGGTAGCTGTGGGTACTTTTGGTTCCAAAATCATGAAATACCATGGTAGCGAAGAAGGAGGCTTTGGGAAGAGGGGAAGGAGAGGGCGGAGCGTAGGAGGAATGCTCAGGGAAGCAGGGCTTCCACTGAATGCCCCTTCAGGGCCCACTGCTGCTTTCTCAACACTATCTGAATGGATTGAAACGGTAAATAAAAAGAGGATTATGAAATTTTATGAAAGATCATTATAAAATCACAGAAACATGGCTGAAAAATGTAAAACACATGAAAATAATTGCATTATTCCTTAATATCAAAAATTTAATATAATCTGTGAAAGTAGAATTTCCTATTTAATAAACCTATCATAAAAATAAAACACATCTTGAAGATTATGTATGTGCGTATATGTGCTCATACATGCATACGAAAGAATAAGTTATAATCTTAAAGTGCTGAACTAAAAAAAAATTTCAGAGAAATTAAATTACCAATTATAAATATCTGTGTATATCAATTTAGTACTTTAAGATTTCAATTTGCTCTGGCAAAATAGTACAATTTACTTTAACTATCTTTTAAATCTAACAATTTAACTTTAATATTTACCTGAGTACAATTTGTAAGTATAGGGAAACCATATTTCCTTTCATAAATAGTAATGGAAATAAAAAATATAAAATTGTTAAAGAGAGTAAAAAGTCCATGAAAAATATGAAAGAAGAAATTTTAGGACAAACATCTAACAGACAAAAGCAGCAATCTCACTGGATAATTGCAAATAACTTATTATTTAACTGAATATCTAAAATTTATTTTATAGGAATTATGTATGTTACTTCCATTGGCAGTGTCTCTATCATTCAGGCTGGAGTGCAGTGGTGTGATAATCACTGCAGCCTCCTGAGTGGCTAGGACTACAGGCCCATGCCATTACATCTGGCTCATTTCTAAATTTTTTTGTCCAGTTGAGATCTTGCTATGTTACCCAGGTTGGTCTCAAACTCCTGGCCACAAGTAATCCTCCTGCCTGAGCCTCCCCAAGCTCTGGGATTATAAGAGTGAGCCACCTTGCCAGGTCACTTTCCTATTTTGAATGAAAGAACAAACTGTGTAATTTCTTGGTGGTTTGTTTCACTTTGCTTAAACAGGCAAACTATATATAAATACGAAGCTGCTACATAAAACAGCAAAGAAAATTACATCACTGGTTAAATATTTTCATATGTATTTAGTAGCAAAGTATTATTATTATTATTAGCATTAACTCAGGGACAAAAGACATTTTTATGGCATAAGAAATAAAAGGTTAATAATCTTAAATACTGAGAATTTTCTAATTTTGCTATCCTGGACAATTCTCCATTGGGGAAAAAAGACTGTGTATTTGGTGCAATCATTTAAATATAATAACTAGATATCAGGGATAAATGGTATATTTTCCCAATTACATCAGAATTTAAGCAGCAGGCATAAAATATTTTGGCAGTGATAACAACTTATTACACCAGAAGTGGACAGTTATTTTTATTGCTTTCTTGAAGTCTTAGTTAAGACAATAGAAACACATGGTTCTAAACTGCCTCTGGTGACCAGAAAAATATAGACACGGCTTCGTGAACCAACAAGCAGTAGAGTTCTTCAGTCTATTCTACCTTCTCAAGATTGTTTACCTAAACCATCATTTCTTAACATAGTTCTTTACAACACTCCACAGAATAAAAAGTTTACATTCAAGGTAATTTGAGAGGTATTACATCCTCTTTTTTTGAAATATATAAGCACATTCACATACACAAATGCACACGTGAATATAATTGTTTATAGTTACAGTTATAATTATATATGTAAATGTATATAGTAATAGTGTAGTTATAGTTATGAATATATGACCTAGGTTAAAAACCACCTTCATTCTTTTTATTAAATATTTTCAAACTTCTTGTGCAGATACATTCTCTTTCTGCTACCCCAAAATGTACAGAGAGCTTTGGTAAATGCTGTTGTAAATATTAGTGACAGCTGGTGAATCCTTTGACATTGATGTATACAACCTTTTACTTTAGGTGAAAATCAACCAAAAGTGTCCTATATAAGGAAAGATCATGTGTGCCAGGAACACATTAGGAAGTTCAGGACAATTTAGCAGGTTGGAAGCTCATATCCTGCTCCTGGAGTCCTAATACTCTATACATAGTGGTTGTTCATTAAATTTTATTAATTTAAAGTAATTTAATTTAAAGAAAAAAATTAATTAATCTTTTGCATTTAAAGGATTATGTTCAGTGTAGGACTCATGCTAAAGAATATATCTTTTGCCAAAGAAGTTACTAAGCTTGAAATCTGGTAAATTGATGCCTCCTAATTTGTTCTTTTTGCTCAAGATTGCTTTTGCTATACAGGGTTTTCTCTGATTCCATACACAGCATAGAATTATTTTTTCTAGATCTGCAAAAAATGATGTTGCTATTTTAATAAGAATTACATTGAATCTGTGGATCACTTTAGGTATTATAGACATTTTAGCAATGTTGATTCTGCCCACCTGGTTTTCCACCTGTTTACGTCCTCTGCTATTTCCTTCCTCAATGTTTCATAGTTCTCCCTGTGGAGGTCTTTTACTTCCTTAGTTAAATATATTCCTAGATATTTTATTTTCTCTGTTGCTATTGTGAAGGGAATTGAGTCTTTGATTTGGTTCTCAGTTTGACTACTCGAACGCATTCTCCTAAGTGAAGTATCACAAGAATGGAAAAACAAGCACCACATGTACTCACCATCAAATTGGTATTAACTGATCAACACTTAAGTGCACATATAGTAATAACATTAATCAGGTGTGGGACAGAGGGGAGAGGGGAAAAGGAGATGGGCATATTCATACCTGATGGGTGTGGTGCGCACCATCTGGGGGATGGACACCCTTGAAGCTCTGACTTGGGTGGGGCAAAGGCAATATACATAACCTAAACATTTGTATCCCCACAATATGCCGAAATAAAAAAAATTAAAAAATGAAAATAAAAAAGTTACTAAGCACGAGCAAGTGTCCCACAAGATGTTGGATTAAGATCACAGGCTTGTAAAATTTTTCAGTAGATAGATTTATTTCAATATAAAATAATACCTATATCTAAAATGTTACATATCTCGTACTACAAAGTATGAAAATTATTTACATAAAGAGTCCATTCTCTAAAAGAATAACTTATTTATAAACTAATTTTATCATTCTACATGAAGCTGAAAATTTCTGGCATTAGGAGTGAAAGAGAGAAGGTGTCCACTATTGTCTCCCCAAGTTAGTTATGCAAATGACATCTCTGATAACACTATTCACCTTTGTCTACAGTTCTGCTCCCTTATGTAATTTTGAAAAAATAATCCCATTTTACAACTCTTCATATGAATAATTCCCTCAACAATTGCAGAATGTCAAGACTGGACCATGTAAGAGTCCATAAATGTAAATCCTAAATAATTGTTTGCATATGCATTCTAGGAGACAATAATTCTTTTCCCTGGTTATAAATGTTCCCTTTAAAAGTAGAAGGTATTTTAAATTTAAGGTTCTATTTTATAAAAATATGTTATATATGTCATTCTTATTTACAAGTGATTTCCCTTACAGTTCAGCCTGTACTATTCTTCTGGCTAAACTGAATAGATGTTGATGAATAAAGAATCCAAAGATGTTGGGTTCAGGGCAACTGAGATCAATCTCATTACACAATATTGTTAAGAAAGCTGCTAGTTTTACACAGGGCAACTATTATACGTGACATATGGTAGGCAAAAGATTAAATACATATTGTAAATTCTAAAAATAAAATTGTTTCAAATTAAAATAGATTCATGAGAGAATATATACCTTTATGAATAAAAAAGAAAGGAAAGAAAATTTTACAAGTAATCTGTGCTTCAGTTTAATTCATTTTACCATACTGAACTTAAAAGATAGAATAAATGGTATTTTTAGCTAATTTAAGGTAAAACATTAACTCTACCACAGAATTCTTTCTGGAGTTAACTTTCATTGCTTCCATTTTATGTATAATTCTGAGACATGAAATTAACATGGTCCTTATCATTACATGATTTCAATAGAATATGATTTTCTTAGAAAACAGAAGCAATTATAAACAGCTTAAAAACATTTCTTAAGCTGTGAAATATGGAATTACCTATGTGAATCATTTCTTCAAGATCAATAAAATATTCTTACCAGAATTACCCAGATTGGCTACTTATGTTGATCAAATTTATCTTGACCAAATTAAGCAAAAATCAGTTGTCTTCCAGTTTGATTTTGACTTTAATTGTATTCACAGAATTTGAATATGTAACTATGTTTCTATAAAAATATAATGTATTCTGAACACAAAATACAATGTATTATATAATATTGCATTGAAATACAATATATTAGTATGTAATATGGTGGGTTATATAAGTATATTGGATTATGATACAAAATATATTACTTAGGAACACATAATATATTAAGGATGCCTTAATTTTGGAATTGATGTTTTTAGATGAAATGAAGGCATTTGGAGATTTTAGAAAATTTTTTGGGGGGATGGACATTTTACATATATTTATCTCTTAGGTTTCATTTAAACTACTGCATCACACCTGTTTTTAGCACCTGGCATCAGTTTCTTTATAAAATATAACTACCTATCACTTCTAAACAGGCAAAAAGAAATGATTTATTAAGCATTATGAAATTGTGTTCTGTATCTAGATTCATCATAAAATTACAGGTATGTCAATACAAATTTGAAGTTGTGAGCTGAAAAGTTTACATGCCATAAGCTGTTTTCTTGATGTTAAGAAAGAATAACTATCCAACTATCCAGGTGTAGTGATATTTTCAGTTAATGCTTCTGGCGAGATAATTAAAGGCTTATCAAATTATGCCAAAGATTTAATCATATCTTAGGGAACAAAGAACTAATCTGAGTCTGTCCTCAAGGAAGTCTGTTAAAGTCAGTTGAATGTGAACTCGTGCTCCAAACTGAAGTTTGCCATCTGGGCCATATTCCATCACCATTTTCCTTAAGTCCATCAAACTCCTTTCTATTTTTGCTGGCATTTGATAGATGTGCATTTTGTATGTTAATGCAATGTGCAAGTTTATTTGGCCAGCCAGTGAGCTACTTTTTTCATCTGACAAAAGTTCATTTCCAGTCTCATATGTACCACTTTTGTCCATTTTGAATGGCATAGTAAAAATGTACAGTTCTGTTTTGGATTGATACTTCCTACATACATCCTTATAGAGAGGAAAAACATTACTGGAAAAACATTACAGAGGATTAGATTCATTTGTAATACATTTAATATTAATACATGCATTTAGATCACACTTTTAAAATGTAGTTTTTTGTTTTATTTTGTTTTGTTTATTTCAGAATGTTATAGAGAGTTACACAAATGGTTTTCGTACCTTTTGAGTCAAAGTTATAAGTGTGCTTATCACCCAGATAGTGTGCATTGTACCTGTTAGGTATATCCCCTCATCCCTGCTACTACCTATTTCATGTCCAATGAATGTTATTTCCATATGTGCACATAAATGTAGTTCAGTGAGTTCCAATTTAATTTTGAGTACATTTGGAGTCTGTTTTTCTATTCTTGTAGTATTTCACTTTCATGAATGGTCTCCAGTTCCACCCAGGTTAATAGAAGATGTATTAGTTCACCATTTTTTTATGGCTGAGCACCTGGGTTATTTCTACAACTTTGCCATTATAAATGGTACTGCTAAAAACATTGTAGTGCCAGTTTTTGTTTGTTTGTTTGTTTTTTTATACATAGACTGTGTGTGTGTTTTCCCCTTTAGGTAAATATCCAGTAGGGAGATAGCTAGATGAAATGGTAGGTCTAGTTTTAGTTTTTTTGAAGTATCACCATACTACTTTCCATAAGAGATTGTACTAGTTTGCAGTCCCACCAACAGTGTTTGAGTGTTCCTATCTCTCTACATCCATGCCAACATTTGTTGTTTGGGGATTTTTTTTAAATCCATTCTCACTGGGGTTAAGTGATATCTCATTGTGGTTTTGATTTACATTTTGTTGATGATTACAGATGTTGAGTACTTTTTTTATATATTTATTGGCCATTAGTCTATCTTCTTTTGAAAAGTTCCTGTTCATGTCTTTTGTCCAATTTTTAATGGGGTTGTTTGATTTTTCTTTTAAATTGCTTGAGTTCTTTATAGATTCTAGTTATCAGCCCTTTACTGGAAGTATAGCATGCCAATATTTTGCCAATAGGTTGTCTATGCACTCTAATTCTTTCCTTTTCTGTGCAGAAGCTTCTTAATTTGATTGGGTCCCATTTTTGTTGTTGTTGTTGTTATGATTGCTTTGATGGTCTTCTTCATAAATTCTTTGCCTAGGCCAATGTCTATAAAAATTTTCAAATATTTTCTTCTAGAAATCTTATAGTTTCATGCCTTAGGTTTAGATTTGTTATCCATTGTGAGTTGATGTTTTTCAGTGGTGAGAGGTGGATCTTGTTTCAGTCTTCTACATTTTGGCTATCCAATTTTCCCAGCACCATTTACTGAATGAGGATTCATTTCCTGAAAGTATTTGTCTGCCTTGTCAAAGATTAGAGGGCAATATGAGGGTGGTTTTATATCTTGGTTCTGTTCTGGTAGATTGGTCTGTCTCTGTTCTTGTGCTAGTACCATGCTGTTTTGCTTAATATAGCCTTGTATATCTTGAAGTCTGTTAAATTGATGCCTCCCAATTTGTTCTTTTTGCTGAATGTTGCTTTGGTTATACAGGATCTTCTCTGGTTCTATACACAGTGTAGAATTATTTTTTCTGGGTCTATGAAATATGATGTTGGTATTTTAATAGGGATTGCATTGAATCTATAGACTACTTTGGGTAGTATAGACATTTTAACAATGTTGATTCTGCCAATCTTTGACCATAGTATGTTTTCCCATCTGTTTATGACTTTTCCTATTTGCTTCCTCAGTGTTTTGTAGTTCTTCCTGTTGAGGTCTTTCACCTTCTTAGTTAAATATATACCTAGGTATTTGACATTCTTTATTGTTGTTGTAAAAGGTATTCAGTCTTTGGGTTCTCAGCTTGACTGTTGCTGGCTTATAGGAATGCTACTGATTTGTATACATTGATTTTGTGAGCTAAGACTTTGTTGAATTTATTTATCAATTCCAAGAGTCTGTTGCCAAAATCTTTAGGGTTTTCTAGGGTATAAGATACTGTCCTCAGCAAAGAGAAATAGTTTGACCTCTGTTGCCCCCATTTGGATGCCCTTGATTTTCTTCCTTTGTCTGATTTCTCTGGCTAGGACTTCCAGCACTATTTTAAATGGAAATGGTGATTCCAGTTCTAAGCAGGAATGCTTTCAATTTTTCCCTGTTTAGTATGATGTTGGCTGTGGGTTTGTCATATATGGCTTTTATCATTTTGGCGTAAGACTCATCTATGCCTATTTTGTTTAGTGTTCCTTTTATAAAAGGGTGCTGAATTTTGTCAAATACTTTTTCTTTATCTATTGAGAGGATCATATGGCCTTTGTTTTTACTTCTATTTATATGGTGAATTATATGTATACATTTGTTTATCTTGAACCATCCTTGCATTTCTGGAATAAAGCCCAGTTGGTCATGATGAATTATTATTTTGATAAATTTGGTTTGCTAGGATTTTATTGAGAATTTTTTCATCTATATTCATAAGGGATATTGGTCTGTAGTTTCCAATTTTGTTGATTTCTTTCCCCAGGCAACACAATGGTGATCTGGGAGTATAGTATCTGGCCAATGGACTTTTCCCAGGCTCTGGAGATCTATCCCTGACCATGCCAGGGAGGAGCATTCTGGTCCTGAATCACTCAAAGGGTCTGGTTCAATGTTCTTTTGCCTCAGAGTAAGCCCAGCTCTGATGGTACCACTGGGCAAGCAGCACCAGGGAGAACCAGTGAGTAGGGAGCTTATAGTCCAAGCACCCCTCAGTCTGCTGCTAGACCCCAAAAGGAAAGATATGAACCCCACTTTCTGTGGCAGCCTCCATGTGGTGGCTTAATTGTCTCTCTCAGCAACCATGGCGGGGGAGCAGGAAAGGGGAGAAAAATAGTCTGGGTAGAGGAAAGTCCACACTCTGGTCATTTCTGACCCTCTCTTTGGGGAGACAGTCTGCCCATAGTCTTTGGGGAGACAGTCTGCCCATAGTGATGGGGCTCTAGAGTCATGCAGATTACCCAGGACCCACTGGACTCCTATGGCTCTTACAGTCCAGTATCGATTTGGGAAACCTTTATGTGTGGATGATTAAGACAAAGCCTGAGGAGTTGAAGCCCTCTGGGGAGGACAAAGGCAGATGGCAGGTAGGGGAGTAATAGGGCACCTTTCATCTGGGCTTGAGTCTGTGGGGCAGGAGGCATCTGGGGTGTGTTGGGAGCCTAGTTCCCATGCACACAGGTAGCTCCCAGCTCACTGTTAGCAGCAGAGGTCTCGGGGCTTGTGTGGGCAGAAGGTCTCTTCAGCAGCCTGGGAGCCCACCTACTTTCCAAGATGCAACAGAGGGAGAAACTAACTACTCTACCTACCCTTCTCACTGGTCTCCAAGCTTCTCAGGGGTTGATCTCCACCTATACCTTTCTCCTTCTGGTTCTGCTCTGCAACCCCTTCCCATGGAGTCTCCTGAAAGTTCTGGCACCCTTCCTTCAGACCCTCATCCAATTTATGTTTGTCTGTCTGTTTGTTTCCTCCTTTATCTAAAATTTCTCCTTCTTACTGAAATGCTGTGGCTGGTGGTGTCTCTGGTTGGCCATCTTGGAGCTCTCCTAAAATGTTGGTTTTACGTCAGACTGCCCAGAAATAGCAGATGGGTCAATTGGATACAATTCTGTGAAAACTCTCTGAGGACAATAATGAAGTATAATAGGATCTGTCACATAGAAGGCAGAAGGTATTCAAATATTAATAATTTGTGCTGAATAAAGGAACTAAGGCAACTGACATTTACTACAAATTTAAGATGTCTATGTTATGACAGAGACCCTGGTTACTTAGAGTAATATTGCAAAGCTCAATTTATCCAAATTCCTGTTACTTGGTATTAAAATATATGTTTTTGAAAATAGTTGTGTTATTTTACAGGATTTTCCAGTTTCTTTCTAAATGTTTAACATCATGTGGTTCAACCAATATAACAGCATAATTAGATACTTCAGTTTTACACAACATGAGGCTCTGGAATTAAAAAGAGGAGATAAAAAAATCAATGAGCATTGCTGTTTGGGGGATTTAGTAATGATTGGATATTTTAGTTATATCTTTCACTCTAGAGAGCATTACTGAAGCTGTAAGAATTCCTGGAAGGCAAAGTATTATGAGAAGGATGCTCAAGTTGGATCTTAATTTTATTCAGAGATCTACTATCAACAATATATGAGGCAGTGGATAAGTGACTGCACCTTTTTCTATGCTTTTTTTCTATATTTTTTACCCAGAGAAAATTATGTTGCATGAATTCTCAAATATGATGAACATAAATATTTCCAAAAATTTTATCACATTAATGTAAGTCCTGAGAGATGCTCTATATAAAATGTTTGTCCTCAATGCATTTAGGAAACATTGTATGTTATTCCACATGAAGATTTAAAATGCACATTAGCATATTAAACATTCATTGAAGTGACTCAGTAAATTTTTAAAATACACTTCAGAAGTGTTGATGCAGATATATACACAAAGGATGAAATATTTTTTCAATATTAAGTTATGATATTTTAAAAGGAACTATTGGTAGTCTAATCTTTATAAAGTAGCTATCTCAGAAATAGCTACTAATTTATAATTGTTCAGATAGCAAAGTACCAACTTGAGGCTATCTCATAAATAAAACCTCTAATGGGGAGTAACATGTGACTTATCTGAATTACACCTGAACAGCTTGGAGACCTCCCAGAGATAAGCAACTCTAACAGCTTGCAGACCTCCTGCATAAAATAAAATAAAATATCCAGAGTGCTATAAAAAAGCGAGATGCTGGAAGTCTGTGACTGTCTTCTTATTTTTGTTTTATTTATACTGTTTATAAAAGTAAATTACTTGTTTGAAGTACTACTCTTGAAGCTGCCTGGATCTCTATGGGGAAGTACTCCTGTGAATACTCTTTTATTGGAAGTGGTTGATCTTTAGCTCCGGGGATGAAATCTGCAAGGTTGAAAAGCTTTGCTTTCTGAGAGGAGAGTCAATCTGATTTGAGAATAGAGAGAGACCTTCTACTAAGAACCAAACCTGGTGGAAATTATCTCCTTTAAACTGACTCCAAATAGTGTACCCAGGGCAGGTGAATTTCTGCAAATAGCAGGGTAATATTTTCCTTTATGTTTCACCTCCAAAGAAGAATTCCAAAGGCAATATCTGAAAAGAGTTTAGAACTACTTTGCCATCAGAGAGAAACTTCACTTCTTTCCTTTTCTTTTTCTTTCTTTCCTTCTTTATCTTCAGATTTGGTTAACAAACAAAAATGCTGTTCATTTGGATAAGTTATTTTAACTCAGGAAAATAATTCATTTTAAATTTATGAAT
Source organism: Microcebus murinus (assembly GCF_040939455.1). Taxonomy (NCBI): domain Eukaryota; kingdom Metazoa; phylum Chordata; class Mammalia; order Primates; family Cheirogaleidae; genus Microcebus; species Microcebus murinus. Next base: position 107,030,272 of record NC_134106.1, read on the forward strand.
AACTTTCCTGAATCTATTTCTCTTATAATACAACAATACATACCATATTTTCTAATCACCACTTTATTTGGGTCATCTGAAATGAAATGACATATTTTTCTCCCAGCTAATGTGACTCATTTTTATGCCTTTAATAACAGTAAAGTAGTGATTTTAGCCTTGTTGGAAAACCCTTTGAGGATATTATAAAAACTATGAATATTCTTTCCAAAGGGAAAAAAAATAAACTTGAAACCCACTTTAATGAGTTTTCAAAACGTCAGATCAAGAAATGAGAAGGGGTTAGGGGAAATAGTGGTCACTAATTCTCTACATTCAATTCTTTTTTTTGCTTTCTCTCTCTGATAGATAGGGAATAGACAGACAAACAGACTGATAGATAATCAATGACCATACATATACATACTGTATGCACTCAAAAATTGACTAATTAAGATTTATAATGCTAATTATAAATAAGCAACAGAATATATCCCAGGACACATGAATTGTTTCAGGTTAAAATGACAGAGTTCAACATTTCAAGCCAGTCATCAATGCGAGTAAATTCTCTTCAATGTGACCAGATATCTTAGTGTTTTTATATATTCCTTTATGGTGAACACTGTTTCATCATATATGATTCAAGGCACAATGTATAAGATTAAAAAAAAGAAGAAAGAAGATATCTTAAAAGATTTCATTAAAATGCATAAAATCTAAGACATCCTGATAAAAATATTAATTAAATTTTTGCTTATTTAGACTGTGTATAAAAGTAAATTACTTGTTTAAAATACTACTCTTGAAGCTGCCTGTTTCCCTATGAGGAGGCATTCCTGTGAATCCTCTTTTATTGGAAGTGGTTGATCTTTACCTGGAGGGGTATTGTTTAGAGATGGCCTTGTATTATAGAAAGAGACAAGGGTAGGCCTAACCTTTTTTAAGTAAGAAGCAAAGAGGAAGGGATAATGTTTTAGATTTTTATCAGCCAAATACTTCGCATAGCTAAGCACCACCCTCAGACATTGTCTGTGAACAGTACACACACACATATGTGCAGTATGATACCTTACACTATTCCTGCTTTTGTGCTTATGCTTTTTCTATTTTTCCTTATCTGCCTCCTCTCATGCCTACTGCTAATTTCCTCCTAATAAAATTTCAGTCTCTGTTGAACTCAGTTCAATTTGGCACGCTCTGTGATGCCTTTCTCTACCAATTCAAAGACTCTGGTCATAGTGATTACCTTCTTTTCTGTATTTCTATATAACAATTTTTAAATCTCAATCTTTATGCCTAAGTACATATATTAACATATTTTAGAACAATTTTCCTGAGTGTAAACTTGTCTATTCAATGACACTCATAATGTCTAATAGAGAGTATGAGCAAAATTTGTTCATACTATGGAAATAAAATAATGGGTTAAAGTCTAATTCTGGCACTCAGCCCATGCTATCAACTATGAAAAACTATGAACTCAAATCCTCATTATCTGTATTGAGGAGCCAAATGGGAAAAAAATGAATGTAGAAATTTTTCTCCAAAGCAGTAAATTTAAATTTTCATATTTAATATAAATTAAAGTACCTGGCAGAGTTATTTCCCAATGCAAAGTCTTGGTTGGAATATAATCTATGCTATATGGGTATATCAAATTGTTAGGGATTATTTTATTTTCTTCTCTTTACTATTGTGGAAATGTATGTCAATATATCTAAGTTCTTTTATAAAAAATATAGACAGCTCTGAGAAATGTGAATTGTGAATTCAATGCATTATACAGTCAAAAAAAAAAAAAAAACAAAGAAAAAAAAAAAAAAAGAAGAAATTAGACGTAGCTATCTCCCTGAATCTGGACTTCGGCTTTGCACTATGTGACCTGGATTTATTACTGTGTTTCCATCTGAGAAATGGGGATTACAGCATCTACCTCATAGTTGCAAGGATAAAATAAGACAAAACATACCAAGTATCTGGTACACAGAGGCATTCAATAAACATCAGTCACTGTAATGTAAATTAGAGGTAAAATATCATCTGATCATCTAGGGGTTGCTGGATGAGGAGCCACATCTAGATCTGGTTATCATAAAGGCGATCATAAACACCATAAGACCCTGTAACCTATAGCTACAAATGTCCAAAGGAGGCAAATGGCTTAGGGTTTTCTCTGATTTTCAGTTAAATGTGGGGCAGCATTATTATTTAGGGCAATCCTGGGAATATCTATTGGTTTAGTCTTCCCAGCTTCCTCCTCTTCTTATTTTCAAAACAAAACCAATTTTTGTTTTGTTTTGTTTTTTAATGGAGAATTCACTGCATGTAGTGGACAAAGATTCATGCCTAATCAACGTCAGCTGAATTTCCAAACTGAGCCCACGGGGGCCCTTCCTTAGTCATTTCTGCCCAAGGATACTGAGACATACTACCTTCGTCACTGCAGTTGTGGCTAAGCTGGTGGCACTGAGTATGGTGTTTTTCAGAAGCCACGGAGCACACGATGTGGTGAAAGTTTACTGGTATCATCAAGTCAAGCCTGGAGAGGCAAACCAGAGGAGAGAGAGACAGAGACAGAGTCCTGATGACATTGTCTTCACAATCTTGTTACCATCACCACCACCACCCTCCAACAGAACGTGTATAATTGATCTAGTTCATGTACCTTGCAGCCACACTGGATTACTGTTGCCCAGAATGGTGTGCAGAGCAGGAGATGCTTAGAGGGGAATAGTCGGAAGTCTCCCAGTTCTCAGGCTCCTTTCTGGACCTGATCCTGGTCCTGCCCATGCTTTTAAAATCTACTCTTTACTCCTTTGGATTAAGACTGAGAATTGAGATTTTGAAATGGTGAAATATGATGGTTGAATCTCATCTGGGTATGTTTTCTAGCTGCAGAAGAAAGAGCTCTCTCTTTCTTTCTTTCTTTCTTTTCTTTCTTTCTTTCTTTCTTTCTTTCTTTCTTTCTTTCTTTCTTTCTTTCTTTCTTTCTTTCTTTCTTTCTTTCTTTCCTTGCTTGCAAACCCACCTGTTTTTCCCTTTCTCCTTCCACAAGGGCCTAGCTGGAAGTATGGCCTTTTTTACACAACACTTGCTGAATCCTCCAGAAATAGCCAACAGCATGTCAAATTATAATTTTCCAAAAATTAAAAACATGAGCACACAAATAGAGTAAATAAGTTAAAGATTATGTTCAACCCATTTGTGAGAGAGCCTGTAAAATGGCAAAACTGTCCCAAAGAAGAATTAGAGGAATAGGATTTCTGTCTTTCTCCGGGAAAGGCATTTTGAATTGTTTGCTGAGTTAGACACAAATCCTGACTTTAGGGCTATCTTTTTGACTGGACAGAAAATATTTACATCTCTAACAGAGTTAAACATGTAACTTCTTACAGCCTAGGCCTTTAAGAGTAAAGACAGAAGCCAAATCCCTAGATCAGCGGTTCCTAAAGTGTGACATGGGGGCTCCGGGGGAATCCTGAGACCCTTTCTGCAGTTCTGCAAAACCAAAACTGTTTGCATAACATTAACATGTTAGTTGCCTTTTCACTCATTCTCTCCCAAGTGTACAGTGGGATCTTCCAGAGGTTAGATGGCATGTGATGACATCTTTGCTCCAATGGCTAATGAAACCTGTGGGACAATGTGAGAATCTATCTGTCCTCTACTAACTAAACATTGAAGAAACTTGAAAAAATGCATAATAATGCCTATCTTCTTAAAACTGAGTTTTGAAAACTCAATTTTGTATTTAAATGTATTAGATTTGTTATTTTTAACAACAAACATTTTTAAAATTTCTCAAAAAAAAGAAATTAAATGTAGCTGTCACTATTAAAATGATAATTCTTTTTTTTTTTTTTTTTTTTTTTTTTTTAGACAGAGTCTTGCTTTCTTGCCTAGGCTAGAGTGAGTGCCGTGGCGTCAGCCTAGCTCACAGCAACCTCAAACTCCTAGGCTCAAGCAATCCTACTGCCTCAGCCTCCCGAGTTGCTGGGACTACAGGCACGAGCCACCATGCCCGGCTAATTTTATATATATATATATATATATATATATATATATATATATATATATATATTAGTTGGCCAATTAATTTCTTTCTATTTTTATGGTAGAGACAGGGTCTCGCTCAGGCTGATTTTGAACTCCTGACCTTGAGCAATCCGCCCGCCTCAGCCTCCCAGAGTGCTAGGATTACAAGCGTGAGCCACCGCACCCGGCCAAAATGATCATTCTTTAGAGAAAATCTAACAAGAATTTTTTGAAGAGAAAAATAATAGATAATGAGGTATTAAGATGAAGGTGTTGAATTCAGCTTTACAAGATCTATTCAAATAACTTTAATGAGACATTTATCCCTAAATAATGATTTAGAGAAATTTTCTTGATAAATGACTCATCTAGCCTTCTGTATATCATTGATATAAAGAAAGGTTAATATTGTTTACAAACTAAATGTCTCCAATATTTATAAAATCTATGAAATTTATCAGAACCTCAAAAAGTGGTAAAAATATTTTCTTACAGAAAGTGCAAATACACATTTCTTACTAAGGTGAGGAGTAGTAAAAGATGTTAGATCTTCCAGAGGTGTCAGAATGATATCTTGCTATTAAATAGGCTCCTACAAGATTTTAAGTTATCTCTTTTCAGTCAACCGATATAGTGCCAAAAAGGTTCACAATTATGCCTTAAAACAAATCCCATCATACTTACCTGCTTCTTATAGCTTCCTGTTGACTATCTACATATGTGTTGAGTGTGTTCCTATCCCAGTTGCCACCTTCTTCCTGTCAGCGGGGGTGGGGGGGGTTAGGGGGATGGGGGGTGGGGGGTGGGGGGGTGGAGTTCTATTTACCTACCTGCACTCTCAATGCCATTCCCTCTCCCCTCCTTCCAAGCCTCCTCCCTCAAACATGCCCTTTCTTTTATCTATCTCATAGTCTAACCATTCCCTATTCCTTGATTCAATTCCTTTTATTATGTAAACACACTTGTTTCACAATTGTTTTACCTATTTAATAAAAAGACCACTCTTGATTCTTTAGCATGTAGCTACTATGTCTTTTTCTGTTTCTCTTCAAAGCCAGACTTTTTGAAACAGCAGTATTTATATTGTGTAGGATTCTTTTTTCTTTAACTTCCCATTCATGCATTATGCCTCTGCGATGTGGCTTTATCTCATCTTTGTAGTTTGCATTAAAATATTGCCAATCACCTCTTAATTGCCAGATTTAATACATGCTCTGCAGTCAACATCTTAGATGATCTCTCTTATACACTTGACCAAATTGGCCATCCTCTCAGTCTTAAAACTCTTTTAACTTGAACATCACTGCTCTTCCATTTTCCTTCAGTTTCTCAGCTACTTTGCAATCTCTATATAATATTACCATTCCCTACATTCTTATGCTAATGATAACTATTGTCTTATCTCTAAGTGGTTTTTCACTCTTAACAGCCATTGTATTAGTTTAAACATGAATTTTATCTCTCTAGTCCTATTATTTTCACACTCTAGCTATTTTGGCACTCTCACCAGTTCTTCTTCCTAAAATGTATTTAAATATTCTAGTTGCCTATAAAAACCTTTGTCTAGAACTTATTAGAGATTAGTTTGTTTAATAATAGATTAGAATGATGAATATATCATTAGATTGGTGTTTCTCTTTATTGTTCTTCTTCCCAGTGACTATAGAAAAGATTCCTTTTCAAAGTTAATTGAAAATATAATCTCTTCATGGAGAACTTCTTGATTTTATACGGTTAAAGATTCAGATTTTCTTTTTTTGCTTCAGCATTTAATATAGATTGTTATTGTTGCAAAAGCCTCGTAAAATGAGGTAACTCAGTGGTTGAGTGTTGTACATTATATTCATTTAAACCACAAGAGCCTATTTGTTGATGATGATTACAGAGAAGTTGATGATAATCATGACAAGTCATTGATTAACTCATAGGCTTGGCATTCTAAATTAATATCTATTATCTATTCCAGATTAATAAATTAAAAATGAAGTAAACCATCCGGAATTTAATAAATGCCCTTTCATAGTATTTACATATTCTTCATAATTTTCAGAGAATGTTATAACAATTGTGGTGATATATATGAAAGAAGATGTCTATTTCAAATTAAAATTCTCAATTAAATTAATTGAAAAATTTAAGTTACTTTTATTGGTAGAGGCAAGAAGGAACTCCCGTTAGGGTGCGACATCGTGGCCACTCCCCAAGTCTGTGCCTTGCATGCCTCCTACTGCGGATCTTCACTGTGTCCCCTGAAATGTGTAATGAGAAGGTATTCCATCCTGAATCATACACTGGGATTTGTATCCCAGAAACTATTATGAGGAAAAATGCAATTTCAAATAGGTACAACTACTTTCTAAATAACTACCAGTAGGGAGCCTCTAACTCTCAGGTAAATCGGAAAATATGCAAATTGCCTCTTTAAATTCTTTATTTGTAAAATGCATAGTAAGTATCAGAATAACCTTGTACTTGCATAAAAAATTATATGAGAATAAAGTGCTGCGTCTTAGAGCAACTCATTTCTGAACTCTTGGAGTATATCAGCATGTGTTGGCTTAAGAATTACCAATTAATATTGAGTTTTTAATGATAAATACAGCACATTAATAACAGGGGGACAAAATAATACATCAAAATAAATGTAATTACAAGTTATTTCTTTTTGTAAATATGAGTCCAAATGTTTAGGAGTGGAAATAACCTTTGCAGTCAAACAAATGTGGGTTGCAGCCCTGGCTCTGCCATTTATTAGCCATGTTGTGGTGGATTAAATATTTCAACTCTTGAAGATTCAGTTTCCTTAATTAGAGAATGTGCATAATAACACCTACCTTTTAGAGTTGTGTAAGAATTTAGATATTATATATGCAAAATATGTGCAAGTAGGGTCTCAATAACTTACAGTTAATATTCTTAGTTAATATAAATTTCAAGCATAAATATTTACTAATGAAAATACTTTCTTAAAAGAAAAATATGAAAATAGCCTAAGGACTAAAACAAGGATCACTATTTGAACATACACAATTATACATGTATTGAGTGACATATGGTTAAAATAACACTCTTGCTTTGTAATATTATGTGTTAAGAAAAACTGCAGTCATAGTGCCAGGGTATATCTTTGAAAGGGATTGTGGATTTCATGGTGACTGGTTGTTTAAGAAAAAATGAAATGCCTGTTTAATCCATCCATGGCTACTTAGAATGAAACAAGAAAGTTTTAACAGGGAAATTTACATTGTTTACAACATTCTTAGAAAAATGGATTAAACTAGAAATGTAGTACATGTTACATGTTTAGAGAAATATGTATTATAGTATTTCATGGAGAAGCATAGTGGAGAATCTAATCATAAACTCGAGCTAGCAAAGCACTCTTGTCATGTGTTTGCCTCCCAACCTCCAGTATAAGTGTGAATACAAGAATTAAAAAATTCTAGTAGCCAGTGAGATCTAATGAGTATGCACTTACTGCATATATCCATCTACATTTTTTCAAATATGGATTAGAAGGTAAAATATAATCCACAAAATTCACATGCTCTGGTCAACAGGTCAAAACATGCAAATTTGAAAACAGTGATTTTAAGTGCTGAGGGTAAGTGCAAGCCTGTTTGCATGTGTGTGGGTGCAGGTGGTATGGTAGGAAACTTTGATATTATTCATGTATAAGAAAATAATAGATGCATTTTTCAGACTTATCCTCAGATTATTATGTGCCTTGGAATATGGGATAATACTTAGTGTTACTGAGCATCGGAAGAGAAAAGGGAGTCTTAGAAAGTCAGTTAAGGCTGGGTGCAGTGGCTCATGCCTGTAATCCAAGTCTTCTGGGAGGCTGAGGTGGGAGAATGGCTTGAGCTCAGGAGTTTGAGACCAGCCAGAGCATGAGTGAGACCCCATTTCTACGAAAAACAGAAAACAGTCTGGTGTCCTAGGTTGTGCCTGTAGTCCCTGTTACTCAGGAGGCTGAGACAGGAGGATCGCTTGAGCTTAGGAGTTTGAGGCTGCAGTGAGCTATGATGACGACACTGCACTCTACCCAGGGCAACAGAGTGACACTCTGTCTCAAATAAATAAACAAAGGAAAGAAAGAAAAAGAAAGTATCAGTTAAATATGCTGGATGGTGGGTAATTAAGGAGAAAGGAATATGGACTTCAAAGAGAAATAAATCTACTTGAAAACAAATATATAATCCATAAGTTCAAGCATAAACAGAGAATGGAAGCTATAAAACGGTAGAAGTGAAATGACTTCTCACATAAAAGGACTGGAGAACAAGAAACACCTGCTAAATGATCTAACAATAAAAATATTTGTCAAGAAAACATTTTTCTAATCTTATAATCATATAAAGAACAACTCAATACTGTTTTTTGATAAACAGAAATATACAACTTATGAATTTGGCTAACTTAATTATTTATATGAGAGTTTAAATTTACAGGTCCTGAAAAACTAATTAAATAAGGAAAAAAGTATGTATATCTCATATTTTACTAGATCAATACATGCTTCCAAATTAATGTTGTACTTATGAATGATCCAGTAAATTTTGTCTGAAAAGAAAATTGTAGCCACAGAAAAATTGTGGCTTAAAAAAATTGAGAAATAAATGCTGTGCATAGATAGTATGCAGAAATTATGCTATAACAGCATGACTTATAACAAATTAATTCAGTGGAAATTAGAATAAATTAATCAAAAGTTGGAAGAAATATAGTGTGTATATTCAAATAGTTTTGAAATAATCTTTGCCTTTACTCATTTATTGTGTGTGGATCAATAAACTTATTTATGGTTTGTTGGACTGTTAGGAGCTGCCAGAGATGAAGAATAACTCAATCCCTACTCAAAGAGGTTACATTTTGATTGGTACATCTGTGCTTTTACTACGTTGACTTGAAGGACAGTCACTATGGAATGTAAAACTGTAAAAAATAGATATAAAATATATATGAAAAATTTGGACTTTGCACTCAAATCGGTTGACCTAAAAGATTTTGCTTTTGGATTCTTATGTGAAAAACTATATAATAAATTGGTGTTAATCGATTTGGACTATTTTATGACCACATGAGTTGTGATATTAATATGAATTTGGGTTAGGTATACTATTGTGAAATAAATGTTCTCTAGCTAGAATTTCTGAAGCTGTGGATCATTATGTTCTTGAAGAAATGAAGTATGCATTTTGAAATATTTTATATAAAAGTTCTCCAGCAGGGAAGAGATTTGTACTCTTTAATTTCTCAGCTATAGAGTTGACACTGTGGTCATGTTAACAAAACATTTGGGAAACAATTGTATTCTGTGTTGCTTACTTGACATATTTGATAGTTATTTGGGATAGTTTTATGTTTGTTAAAGATAATCATTCATTTTTTATTGAAAGCCATGATAGTAATAATATGTTGTATGTGATGGTATGTGATATGTCATATGATGCAGACGGGAGGCTGGAAGCTAAGAAGACAACAGAAAAGTAAAAAGATAAATCTTAAATGGTTGACAAAAATTATATAAAACAGATGGAAGGGCACTTCTTAGACTTAAGAAAACTGATAGCATAAACTAGAAAACAGAAAAATCTTTGCATTGGAATATTCTATATATGCAGGAAAATGGTAACAAATATGTTCAAAATTACATAATGTTTCAAACATGTCACTTACATGACAGTCCTAAAGATACAATTTTTGTTGATAATTGGTTCTCCTCTATATAGTGATGCAAGGACAACAGATTATTTCATCTTGGATGGCTAAAATCCCTAAGAGCTTTGTTATTATCAGTTTCCAGCCCTAAGGAGCAAAATGTGTGAAGGTGTTACACCTGCTTCTTAGAAGCCTTGGCCTGGAAAAAGAACTCCACTCTCCTCATATTCCATTGCTGCCATATTCCTTTGTATACAGTTACACCTAACTTCAAGAAAGGACTGTAGGCCATGCCTGTAATCCTAGCAGTCTGGGAGGCCAAGGCGGGTGGATAGCTCAAGGTCAAGAGTTCGAAACCAGCCCGCACAAGAGTGAAACCCATCTCTACTAAAAATAGAAATAAAGTAATTGGCCAACTAAAATATATGTATAAAAAATTAACCGGGCCTGGTGGCACATGCCTGTAGTCCCAGCTACTTGGTAGCCTGAGGCAAAAGAATTGCTTGAGCCTAGGAGTTTGAGGTTGCCATGAGCTAGGCTGACACCACGGGGCACTCTACCCTGGGCAACAGAGTGAGACTCTGTTTTAAAGAAAAAAAAAAGAGAGAGGATGGTAAATACAGCATAATGCTCATGAAGAAGTCATGAATGATTGGATGAGTTGTTGGTGAACATTTAGAGGTCTCAGCCACATTGATAAACAAAGGCAGATACTATACCTCTGTAAATACAAATGAGGAGCACCTTTCTGATAAGAGTCAGACAATTTAAGAAACAACAAAGAATGGAAACTGAACTCAATTTGGATCTGATGATCTGACTTAAAATTCTGACTGCTTAAATTATAACTTCCTTTTCTAGGTCTCAGTATCCGTATATAACAGTTTTATTTTAACTCTTTGAACATGATATGCAAATCAAATGTTCATAAATGCAAGTGTTTTTTTTTTCTAAAAACAAACAAAAAAAAAATGTAAAGGGAAATCTTAATGAAACAACATCATTAGTGAAAAAAAACCCAAACAAACAATTTAAGATCTCAAAGAATTCTCCCCATCCTTGTAGCACTGAAATTTCCTGACTGATGGCAGTGGTCAATATAAATAAATATGAATCAATTAAATTTTCCTTATGCTAACATGTTCTCTGAATTTCAGGTCTATAACCAGTAGCCTTTGGAATGACATAGCTAAAGAGCTTCTCTTTGCCTACGTTCTCCTGTGCTCATAATTCAGGTCTCCATACTATTCCTCACAAAAGAAGCTCAGAGTAGCAAGTCCAGGATTTTGAGATAGAGAAGAGGATGTGCCTGGGACATCCTACTATTTCTGAAAGGTAATGTTGCTCTAAACAAACACTTTTTTTTTAAAGAAAAGAATAAGTTTCAGTCTGAGGAAGGAATTCTGAAATGTGATGGAATTAACCAACTTTGAAGTAAAAAGTCAGGTTCAATGATATGTGCATGAAATATATGATTCATTCAGATCAAACTAAGATCCATGTATGTTAAAATTTATCCCATTTTACTTAAAACAAGATATATCAAAATATAAAAGTTGACTGTGAGTGAGCTTGTATTTAGTAATGAGTAAAGATTGTCAAAATAATGGTACTTTTCCATTAAAAACAAGCTCAAAAATGTGTGTGTTCTTAGCAAAAGGAGGAACTTTGACTTCTTGCAGCCATTCAGTACCTAGGCTGATTGATCATCTTCAATATTTTGCTTCCAGTATTTCCCTGGAGTTATTTCCATCTCAGTCACTGAGAAGCATAAACAAAGGAAGGAAAAGCACATATGGAAAGCTTTTAGGATCCACTCTAATAAGTGGTAGATGTGACTTTTAGTCCCTTTTTGTTGACTAAAACCCTACAGGGAAGGCTGGGAATAAAGACTTACTCTGTTCCTAGGAAGCAAAGGATATGCTAAACAGCTGACATGCCCTACCATGGAATGACTTATGCACTTGTAATAATAATAATAATAATAATAATAATAATAATGGGCGTGGCCCATTTGCAGGATGGGGAATGAACACAGAACACAAAGAAACACACAGACACATACAAAGATGGTTACAAGACTCTAGTGCCCAATGCACTCATCAGTTTAATTTTATATTTTAAAAAATCAAAGTTAGTTCTTTATACATGACCACCCAGGCATTGCAGCAATGGCCATACATTCCGGAACGCATAGCCTTAAGGACACAGATGTCCCCTGACTCAAGGTTTCCAGGTGGTTGCTCTAGGCACCAGGCATAGATTACAGACCAAGATTAGCAAGGTTAGGCAGCAGGCATGGGGGGGGGGCATTTTTTGTCCCCAGTTCCTTTAGGCTGACCCCTGGTGGCTGTGCCTGGCTTAGGTCATTCCTCCCTGAGGAATCTCACCTGTCATTGACTAACCAGCCATCTTATGATGCTAAGCAGCAATCCTAGGAAAAATGTGTTTATAATGTGGCCTCCAGACCCCCACTGCCGTGGGGCTGGGCAGCTCTTGCTTACTTGCAAAAACTCAGGTCCTTTGTTATGCCTCTAGGCAGCAACCTTGTTTGTCACAAGGACCCTGTCTGGAACACATTACTTTCAAACGCTCTGGGCAGAGCACATACATTACTCATTAAATTTAATTCTTAAACCAGAAAAATATAATGTCAGTCCCCAACAAATAATGATGAATATGTGATTTGTACTAGATAACAAATTGAACATGTCATTGCTAATTATTGGTATTATAAAGACATGTTGAATAATTAATACTTCTGGGTTTGGGTCTATCAGAAAGTAGTGCTTGTGGTTATAAATCTATAGGATTAATATACCCAATCTATTAGGCATATAACATGTAAGATAGAATTTTTTAGAAAAAAATGATAAAGTTTTTAAACAAATTAAGACAAAAATTTCATAATATAATAAGTTAAAATGAAGTTATTTCTATAAGCCAGATGTGTATGTGATGTTTATCCAACAGATACAGGTTAATTGTAACTAGGAAATTTCTGATTGGTCATTTATTAAAGAGTAAACAGTGACTTTATATGGGAAGATCTTGATGTGGACGGTAGACACTCGGCAGACTGAAGGAACATAGATAGCTCCATAAAATCTGGTGTCATAAACTTGCAAGATCCATGTCTCTGAAAACCCTAAAAACTCTCATGGCCTTTCATTCTTGTGTTGTTCTTTTAATATTTTGTCCCATCGCATGAAGTTTAGGAAAAAGATGTGCTTGAATAAATACTTGGAATATCTACATTTGAACCGTGGCTATCATTGTTTTAGTTGTACAGGATTTTTAAGTACGTAGAATGCCTATGAATGACACTGAAACATCTGATCAACTATGAAAATATATTCCATAGTGTTCTATTCATTCTTCTTCTTGACATTTTCTACACTTTCGTCAGTCTGCCATAATCCCTGGGTACACTTCAACTAACTCTTGTCAGAACTTGTTTTTAACTGAACATATTTGTGTTGATTACTGAGCTGTCTTGTATCCCTAATTATATCATAATCTCCTTTAGCTAAGGGAACACATTTCCATGTTAATGGATGGCCCAACCACCCAGTAACAGGCTCTAAGCTCTCAGTGATTCCTTTTTATTTTGATGTATTTTTGTACTGTCATATTATTGAGTCAGATTTTTGTGTGATATCTCTAAAGCCATCTCATCTTATTTTATCTAATGAGAGGAGAAAATATCAAACTCTTGTCCTCATAATATTTAGATGTATCCCTAACAAGACAAAAAAATTCTAAAAGGAAAAACCAAGAGGTATGCAAATAAAGCAAGATGAACATTAGAGCTAAGAGTAGCTTTGCCCTTAATACCTCCATGGGATATTCATATTACCCTTTGAAGTCTCAATGCTATCTTTTCTCTGACAAACCTTTATCACTGTGCATCTTTTGATCTTTAGATTTAACATAGTTTGACAATATACACAGTATATACTCATTTTAGTAAAAAAAAAATTGGATTTATTTAAAATTCAAAACCAAAACAAAACAAAAAGAATAATAGTTGAAAACAAGAATGCCTTTTATAATTCCTGAAACATTGGCTCATATGCAAAGTGTTGTATGACTTCTCTAAATTCTCAAGTTTTTTCAGAGAATGCCGGAAAACTTAGGATTTATAAGCTACATATTTGTGACAATTCTATTCCTGTTTCTATATGTATATTGCTCTCTGTAACTTACATATTAGGGCCATTTATCAAATTTTTAATTATTAAATCCCACTGCAACAATTCTGAGGCTTTATTAGAGAATTTTAAATTGTTAATACTTGTTTCAAAAATTCTTCCAAAATATCTCACTAAAATGTTTCTTAGCCAATCCACATGTCAGTCGGGGTATAGTCAAGAGACACAAGTATGCTAGTGATTTAAATATGTGAAAGCCAACATAAAGAATATTTAACAATAAAAGTGGACTATTAAAGGGATAAAAGAGGACTTCTAGGAATTAATAGCAAATGCGCACAATAGCTACAGCCTCAAAGGCTAAGGATAAGTGAATATGGGAGAAACTAAGCACTAAAAAGATCCTTAAAACTGAGATTCAAATCTCATTTTAGAAGGCATGGCTGACCCAAGGGCATGTAGCTTACTAGTTGTGAACAAACTTACCAGAGGACGTGGTCCAGGGGTTCTACAGTAAATATACCACAGTTGGCACAGAAACTCCTTGGAAGTAGCCCTCTGGACATAGATTTTTTTACTGTGTTACTGTTGTGGTAAGTACCAGGGGCCTCCTGCATATTCTTCTGCAGACAGCAGCACCACAGAAAAAAAGACACAAGGCCACTCATTTACTGACATTTAGTATCCCTCCAGTATCCCTCTATTGACAAAGATAACATTGCACAAGAAGGGCAAAGAATACTGGATTTAGTGCTGTGAGGAAATGAATTAAAAATTGGCACTTATCACTCTTTTGGCTGCTAACTTATTATATGTATCTTTCTTCACCCATTAAAGTTCCTTTGACAAGATGCTACTATCCTTCACTCAAGTAAAGATGTTCTCACTCTTCTTTCCACAAAATGTGATCCCAACAGTCATTGAATCTATCTTTGACTATACATATTATTTTCTCTTAGAATCTACTCACAGCCCCATTGAATATTTTAAAGTTAAGCTTGAATAACTTGTTTATAAAATAATAAGACGAAGAAAGATAGAGTAAATACATAATATAACAAAATTAATAGGAACAGATAACAAGAAAAGAGAAAACAAACAAAACTGTTGTAATCTTTTCTTCTGTCTCTATTACCTATCCTGTATTTACTTTGCCTTCACTGGAGCCTCAGCTGGCTCAGCCCAACATCCATTCACTAAGATACTGAGTCCTTTGTTACCCTGAATTTGTAATACTTTAGTTTTCCTTTAAGTATAATTATTGGATACTGAAACAGTAAGAGGAGCCCACAGAATTCCCCGAGTTCCAGACATTGTCTTCCCTGTCTTTATTTTTTAGCAATGACCCAATTTCCTTTGGTAATTGCAGTAAACCACTCCAGCCAGTAGAACAATCCCTTTTACGCCTGTTGATTTAGTAACATAAGCATCCTCAATGGCTAAGTGGCAGTCTCATTATAAAACGTAATGGAACCCTTTTTAGAACTCTAATGGAATAATTTTCCCCATTGGGAACTAAGATCTCTAAACCAGGATAGTTACCAGGACAAAAAATAAAGAAGTGGTTATTATGTTTAATAGAGAAACCACTACCACTTCCATTTATTGATTTCCAAACATTTTTATCTGACTATAGCTGCCTTGTAATCATCTTGATTCAAAGTATGTAATGCACACTTGAGAACCCTAGTCTTTCAAGGTCTTATCTCCCAACTAGTGCCATAAGTAAGTTTTTAATAAACCTTGTATTAAACCATTTGTATTAATCTAGTAGATTCTGGAGTATGAGGTTTATAGCAAAACTCTTAAATTCCATGCACATGATCCCTTCATTGTACTTTATTTTCTGCAAAATAAGTTTATCAATTAGAAGTAATACTGTTTAGATTGCCATAGTGGTAAAAAAAAAAAAAAAAGAAAAAAGAAAAAGCATTCCATAATTCAATAGAGAGCTGCAGAATAACGTATTAGATCTCTATTACTACTATTAAAATTGTCATAAATGTAGTGGCTTAAAATAATGAGATGTATTACTTTACAGTTCTGGGTAAGAAGACCGATACAGGTTTCGCTGGGCTAACCTTAGGGAGTCAGAACATTGTTTTTTTCTGAAGGTTATAAGGGAGAATCCATTCTAGTTCCCATTCTACTCATTTGGGTTGTTAGCAGAATTGGCTTCCCTGCATTTCTGGGACCAAGATCCCCCATTTTGTTTCTTGTTGTAGGTGCTGCCTTATTCTATGATTCATGGCCTTCCTGCTCCATCTTTAATGTAGGCAATGGCCCAATCCTTGTCCTGTCATATCTTCCTGACACTTCTTCCACAGTTGTCTATTTCTCCTTAGCTGTAACTAAAGGGTTCTCTATTTTAACAACTCATATAATTAAGTTGGACCTACCCAGATTAAAACCATTTCTTCTCTTACTTTATTGACTGTTGTCTGCTGTACTTTTTTATCACTGAGAAAATAGAAGTCACTGTAGAGAAATAGTGTAGAGAAATAGAGAAAATAGAAGTGCACTACCTCATCAAATCACTCACAAATCTTCAAAATCAGCAACTTTTGTACATATCACTTTGTACTTTTTCTAGATCCAATAGAGAATATAGTCTTCCTCCAAGCAGGTTGTGACCCTTATTTATACCCTATATATACCTCAGCTGCTTTAAATGATGAGAATTCATTGACCTATTTTTCAATAGTCCTTTAAGACACTCTTAGGGAATAGTTAGAGCTCAGTGGAGGAGGGGCCACACTGCAGAAACTGTACCTGCAGTTTTAAAATCACTGCCACAGGCACAGCAACAAAGTAAAGACATGAGTAAGGGAGAAATATCTCAACTTCTCTCTTCTTCTGCTCTTCGATATGGTGAACTGCTGCTCATTGGCTGACGCCAACTTGAAGGTTGATAGAAAGTTCACCTAATAATACTTCAAGTCAAAAGTCAGATTTCCCATGGTCTTATTTCTTCCACCACTCTTGTTTACATTTTTCAACCTATAGTGCATGAATAATTCATTTTTAACTTCGTACCGATTCAAGGCCTAAAAGCTGTGTATAGCTTTTTGTCCTCATTATGAATGACCCATAAGTGTCATCTACATTTGTATTGATTTCTGGGTCCCCTTTGGTATCATATTTTAAATATTTTTTGAATACACATCTTAGAACCATGCACATTTGACAATACTCAGATCTCCTACTTGGCAGATGTCCTTAGTCTAGACAACCTTTCAAAAACTAGGCTGCTCCTATCATCTACAGGAATGACTTCCATAGCTGTCAGCCACTTATAAAACCTTAGACTACTACTTCCTGTCAGCTTGGTCTTACATGACTGACTTTGAGGGCAACTTTGTTTTACATAATTTTATAAACCTCCCCTTCTTCTAGCCCTGGGTTGTATAAATGTATGTGCCATTGTATGTATTGTAACCACTTGGAAATAGAAACGATTTGTATAAAAATTATCTACCAGATTTTTTCTCATAAGGATTTGGCATATGCTATCATAATAGAAACAGATGAAAACAAAGAAAAAGGTCTGTATAGGTCTGAAAACAAAACAGAATAAAATCTCACCAGAGACTGTCATCCAGCTAACAAGTCCCTCCATGTCTGTAAATACCTCTGTCTTTTGGCTTCCTCATTAAGAATCAGTAAAACTGTATTCAGACACTGTACCTTCTAACAAAATTATTTTGAGCAAGGCACCCAAAGGATCCAGAGGAACAATAAGGTTATTCTCATAACAAGGTTGACTATCAAACCTGAATGTGAAGTTGAAACTCTGAATTAATACTGGAAAGAATCTTTCCACAATATTTATTCTCTCCGTTGTCATCTAGATTTGACCCCATGTCCCCATGACTCAACTTTTTTTTTAAACACCAAGATTATTGACATCATCCTGTCAACTCTGAAGACTCTAAATTTTTTTGTTGTTCTATTGACGTCTCTGAGCTTTTACCTAGGCAAATTACAGCCATATGAAACAAATGCATGTGCTTGAATATAGCCAGTTCTACTTATACTGCTTCAAATATCATGCAGATGAATGCCATTTTTTGTGTGTCTATTAAAATCTGTTCTTGGGAAGATTTACAATAGTCAGTCCTCTCTCTCTCTCTTTCCACCCACCACCACTATAGAGATCTGCACTTATATGCTGCACATATTCATATACGCTGACTCATATTTGGAAATTTGAATGGATTGAAAGTAATGGATCTCCTACGTATAATATTAATTCTTCAGCCACCACTATAAAGAAATGCCAATGCTCATTAAAGAAGATGAAGAAATATGCTTTCAGGTGATTTGTCTGATATAATCTTGTTGGATGGCAAAGGGTCAGATAAACAGCAGCTTAGTCAACATCACTTATTTTTCTAATAATAATCTAAAAATTAAAATGTTTATATTAGTGTGCTCAGGCTGGATGGCTTAAATAATAGAAATTTATGTCTCACAGTTTTGGAGTTTCCAAGTCCCAGCTCAAGGTCCCCCAGGGTTCAGTTCCTGGTGAGATCACCCCTTCTGGCTTCTCTCTGTGTCCTCACCTGGAGAGCAACTCTCTTTCTCTTCTTGTAAGACCACCAGTCCCATAAGCTCAGGACTCCATCCCATGGGCTCATTTAACCTTAATACCCCCTAAAAGCCCTGTTTCCAAATATGAACACGAATTTTGGGATACATGATTTGGTCCACAGCAATGTCCAGCAATGAACTTCTGGCCTTCCCCCCAAAACTAATGTACTCACAATTTATCATGTCTCAGTTGATGACAACTCTAGGCTTCCATGTTCTAAGACTCAGAGCTTGGATGTGTTGTGATTCTCACTTTCTCTTGCACCTTGCATGCTTCTGATCTGCTCTTATACATCCTTACCTCAGCTTCCTCTGTTTCAACTCCATTGACCCCTTTTCTTTTCCTTGGATGTGCAAGACCAGCTGTTCCCCGGGAATACATTAGCCAACCCCTTTCATTATATACTCGAAGGAGCTCATCCTAATCACAGAATTTATTATTGAAGTTTATAAGCTTCCATATTTCTCATGTTCTTTATCTCACTTAAAATTTTCTTGGAACAGTATTATTTATTATCTTTCAATTTATTCTATAAGTTACTTATCATCATCTTTATGTTTTTATTTATCTATGCATCCAATATAAAAGCTCCATATTCACTGACAAAACCCAGGTGCCTAGAACAGTGATTGGCACATAGACGATGATCACATTATTTGTTAAATAAATGAAAGATTATTGAGTTCTGGATTTAGATGTTCTGCTACCAAAATGTAAACAATTAACCTCTGACTTAAAAGCTATCTAAGTTTTCTGTTGATTCATAACTAATGACCACACATCTAGTGGCTTAGAACACCCATGTTAGAGCCAGTTTAGCTTAATCCTCTGAGCACAGATTAGTTAGGTTCTTTGCTGGGAACCTCAAGGTTGAACTGAGCTGTTTTTGAAAGGCCTGTCTGGGGAAGAATCTGCTTCTATTCTCATTCAGAATGGTGGCAGAATTAATTTCCTTCTATCTATATGACTCAGGGCTAATTCTTAATGAATTTGGTAAAATGTACTCTCTTATTCTTTAATCTACCCACAGTCACCTACCACATCCCTTTTTCCGCAGGCAGTGATAGCATGGTAGTTAGCCTCTTCTACACCAGCAAAGATAATCTCTCTGACCTCAGGAAGGGACCAATCCCTTTTTAAAGTGTCCTCACTTATGAAGCCATGCCCACCCCAAATAACATTATTTTTGACTAATTCAAAATTAACTGATTTGCAACCTTAATTATGAATGCACAAGCCCTTACCATGCCATATGGTAACCTATTCAAGGGAGTAGCATCCCATGACCTTTTCTATATAACATACCCTAATTATGAGAGTGACATTCCATCATGTTTTCTATATTCTCTTTGCCAGAAGCCTGTAACATCCCTTGACCACTCAATGGAGAGAGGATTACACAAAGGCATGGGCACCAGGAGGCAGAAAATCACCGGGGGTCACCCTAGGTTTTGCTTGCAATGTGAACTAGTAGGTTCTTATAAACTGGCTACAAGTTAAACAATTTGTTCTATGTTAAAAATCTTAACATTTTTATGCACATTGTTATAATCCGTGTTATGTATTTATAAATTCTAGTTCACTACTTATATGCACAAAGACACATAAGCAGACACACATGCACAAACACATAAAACTAGTACAATAAAATGAGATTCTATATTTGTATGTATTAAGTGAAAAACAAACTGGGGACTTTAATTCAATTTCTCTGATTACTAATGTATCTGTCATCTATACATATTTTTACTAGTCATAATTACTTCCTCTTTTTGGCCTTTATTCATTACATTTTTTATTTGTATGAGCACTTTCCTCTTTTTTAATCTGCTCTTTATACTAGATTTCTATTGGTTGTATTGTTTTAGAAATATTTCCTTGAATTTTGAAGTTTATATTTTCCTCTTTTTAAGGCTTTTTGTTTTCAATGTAGTCAAATTTAGTAATTTTCTTGATTGGTTATTGCATTTTGTATCCTCTAAAAAAGCTTCCCTACGCTTAGTTTGGAATGATATTCTCCTTTATTTTAATGTTTTAAAGATTTATATGCATACATAATGAGCGTGATGTGCACCATCTGGGGGATGGACACACTTGAAGCTCTGACTCTGGGGAGGAAGGGGGGAAAGGCAACACACATAACCTAAACATTTGTACCCCCATAATATGCTGAAATAAAAAAAAGATTTATTTTGGCACTCTTTATGTTTGTGGACTCTGGCACTACTTCTGGGCCCTTTATTTATTCTATTGTTCTCTTTTGCTATACCAGCACCATGTAATTTTCATTGCCAAATCTTTGTAATACATTTATATATCTTCTAGGACAATTTTTCATCTTTATGTTTTCTCTCTCAAAATGTCTTGGTTACACTTGGCAACTAAATTTTTTTATACATATTTTAATATAACTTTTCAAGACTAGCAACAAAAATAACAGCATAATTGATTGGAGCTGTATTAACTCTGTAGATAACCTTTAGTAAAAGTCTCATCTTTCTAATATTGAGTCTTCCCATGTGTGGGCAGGAGATATTTATTTCCTCATTAATTTGATTTTCTTTATTGCCTTTTAGTAAAATTTTAAATATGTTATGAACAGACCTTGCACAACTTTTGCTAGATTTATTTCTAGCTACCTAATGTTATTCACAAAACCACTTTATTTGGATAACTTATGGCTTCTGTGAATGCTCTGTACACATCTGGAATGACCTGCCTGATGCCCAGTCTAGTATATCTTCCTCTATATTCTTTCTTCCAGCACGACTTGACTTGATACTAGGTCTAGGATACTGCATTTACTAATTTAAAAGAATGATTTCTTTGGCTGAGCAGAAGCTTTTTAGTTTGATCAGATCCCATTTGTTTATTTGTGTTGCTGCAGTGATTGCTTTGGGGGTCTTCTTCAAAAATTCTTTGCCTAGGCCAATGTCAAAAAGGGTTTTCCCAACATCATCTTCTAGGATTATTAGGGTTTCATGCCTTAGGTTTAAGTCTGTTATCCATCTTGAGTGGATTTTTGTGAGAGGAGAGAAGTAGGGATCCTGATTCATTATTATGAATGTAGATATACACTTTCCCCAGCACCATGTATTGAAGATAGATTCTTTTTCTCAGTGTATATTTTTGTCTGTTTTATCAAAGATTAGGTTATCATATGCAGATGGTTTCATCTCTGGAATCTCAGACCTATTCCAAATATCAATGCTTCTGTTCTTGTGCCAGTACCAGGCTAATTTAATTATTTAGCTTTGTAGTATAGCTTGAAGTCAGGAAGACTGATGCCTCCCAGTCTGTTCTTTTTACTTAAGATTGCTTTGGCTATACATGTTTTTTTCTGGTTCTATACTAAGCGAAGAATTATTTTTTCTACATTTGTGAAGAATGATGGTGGTACTTTGATGGGGATTGCATTAATTCTGTAGATGACTTTAGGTAATATTGACATTTTAACGATATTGATTCTACCAATCCATGAACAAGGTATGTTTTTTTCATCTGTTTACATCTTCTACATTTTCTTTCTTTAGCGTTTTGTAGTTCTCCTTGTATAAATGTTTCGTATCTTTCATTAGATATATTCCTAGATATTAAATTTTCTTTGGGGCTATAGTAAAAGGAATTGCATTTTTGATTTGAGCTTTGGCTTGACAGTTCTTGGCATATCTGAATGCCTCTGATTTGTAACCTGAGACTTTACCGAATTCATTTATCAAATCTAGGAGTCTCTTGGAGAAATTCATGGGGTATTCTAGGTATAACATCATATCATCTGTGAAAAGCAAGAGTTTGATAGCATCTGCACCCACTTGGATGCCCTTAATATCCCTCTCTTGCCTGATTGCTATAGCTAGGACTTCGAGCACTATGTTGAATAGAAGAGGAGATAGTGGGCATCCTTGTCTAGTACGGGTTTGAAGTGGGAATGATTTCAATTTTTCCCCATTCAGTATGATATGGGCCATGGGTTTGTCATAAATGGATTTGATAATTTTAAGGTAAGAACCGCCTATGCCTATTTTGTTCAGAGTTTTTATCATAAAGGTGTTTTGGACTTTTGTTAAATGCTTTTTCTGCATATGTTGAGAGAATCATATGGTCTTTGTTCTTGTTTTTATTTGTGAGGCGAATTGCATTTACAGACTTGAGTATGTTGAACCAGCCTTGCATACCTGGAAAAAAGCCCACCTGGTCATGGTGAATTATTTTTTTTGATGTGCTGCTGAATTCTGTTTGCTAGCATTTTGTTGAGGATTTTTGCATCTATATTCATGAGGGATTTGGTCTGTAATTTTTTTTGTTGTTGTGTCCTTTCCTGACTTTGGTATCAAGGTAATATTGGCTTCGTAGAATGAGTTGGGAAGGATACCATCCTTCTCAATGTTGCGGAATAATTTCTGTAGTATAGGTATGAATTCATCTTTGTATGTTTGGTAGAACTCTGAAGTGTAGCCATCTGGTCCAGGACTTTTCTGTTTGGGGAGGTTGTTAATTACTGCTCCAATTTCTGTGCTTGAGATTGGTCGATTCAGGAATTCTGTTACCTCCTCGGTGAACTTAAGGAGTTTGTATGAATCTAGAAATTTGTCCATTTCTTCCTCGTTATGTAGTTTGGGGGCATATAGATTTCTATCATTAGAGTGAATAGACAACCTACAGAATGGGAGAAAATATTTGTTCTCTACACTTCCAATAAAGGTCTGATAACAAGAATCTATATGAACTCAAAAGATTTAACAAGAAAAAATTAAACAACCCCATCAAGAAATGGGCAATGGAAATGAACAGAAACTTTTCCAAGGAAGACAAAATAATGTTCAGCAAACATATAAAAAAATGTTCAACATCCCTAATCATTAGAGAAATGCAAATCAAAACCACAATGAGTTATCATCTAACCCCAGTGAGATTGGCCCATATCAAGAAATCCCAAAACAAATGCTGGTGAGGATGTGGAGAGACAGGAACACTCTTATACTGCTGATGGGACTGCAAATTAATGCAACCTTTGTGGAAAAGAATTTGGAGATACCTCAAACAGCTAAAAATAGAAATACCATTTGACCTACCATTATTAGGGATCTATCCAAAAGAGCATAAGACATTCTATTACAAAGACATCTGCACCCAAATGTTTATGGCAGCACAATTCACTATTGCAAGGATGTGGAAACAACCCAAGTGCCCATCAATTCATGACTAGATTATTAAAATTTGGTATATGTTTACAATGGCATATTACTCAATCCTAAGAAACGACAGCGAGCTAGCACTGCTTATATTATTCTGGATTGAGCTTAAGCCAATTTTCCAAAGTGAGGTGACACAAGATCAGAAAAATGGGCTCCGCATGTACTCGCTGTCACATTGGTACTGACCGATTATCAATATGGTGCTCAAAGGGTGGTGGTGTTCACCAGAGATTCAGGGGGTTGGGGGGATAGACCCACATCTGAGGCATGTGGTGAGCATTGTGGAGGGGAAGGGCATACCTCTAATCTTTGCTAGGTAAAGGCAAAGTTATAAAATCTAACCAAAATGTTAAAAATAACGACAACAAAATAAAAAACATTTATTGGGGGCTGGACAGATGGGGGAGAGGGTATGGGTACATATATATATATATCCACACACATATACACTATAAGTGCAATGTGCATTGTCGGGTGATGGACACACTTGAGGCTCTGACTCGAGTGGGAGGGAAGGCAATAGCAATGTATGAAACCTTAACATTTTTACCCCCATATTATGCTGAAATAAAAAAAATAATAAAAATATTAAATATAATAAAATATAAACTAAACTAAAACATAAATTCAAGTAAAAGTATATATCAGTTTAATAGTATAGATGAGAGGTTAATCAACAAAATAAATTTTTCCTTGGTATTTAAGTGAAATCTTGAATGGAAATATGTTAGACCATAATATTTTTTGAAAAAACTAACTTGAGTGATTGTAGTTTAACTTCATGATTTGTTGAATTTTTATTTTTTATGTGTGTGTTTTAATAAACTTTCTCACCATTATAGGCTCTGTTTATTATTTGATTTCTAACCATATGGATTGACTGAAAGGAGGAAGTAGGGATTCATGTAAAAGATAAATGAATGTTGTATCTTTTCCCATGTCATTTACTATAAAAATAACGATGAACAATATAAATCAATTTTAGAAGTTCTTGGTAATTTCTATAAAAATAAGTGAGTGTGTGAAAATATGACATTGCATTGATGCTTTTCATTAATAAGTTGAGCTTTGCTCCATACACCACAGCATATCTCTGTCCTGTGCTGCAGTAGCAATGGAGTAAAGCACCCTTAGCACTATTCTTTCCATCCCCAGAAGAAATTCCCCCACAGTAGGAATTGATTCCTAAGTAAGAATATTACTAATAGAGTCGAGTCTCCTGTCAGAGCCTATGTTTTCAAATATTTAGACAGCTTAACTGATAAGGTGTACACCAGATTGCTCCATGGCTATGAATTAAGAAAGTATATCTGTAATATATTACTTAGTTTGTTTCTGTAATGAAAAAAAGAAGTCCAAGTCAACAAGGCTTGTCTGAATTGAAGAATCAATTTATTTCAGTTTCATCCAAACAATATAAACTGAGCATTTCTATGTGCCTAGCACTCTGCTCAGCACCGTGAATGAAACACTGCTGTTTGACTCTCCATCGCTGCTCTCCAGGAAGCTACAACTCATTTGGCGACAGCAAAACATCAATATATAAAACAATTTGAGTTGACCATGGAGCTGCTTTTAATCAGCCTAACATAGTTGCTGGAAGCATCTACTGAATTAGTTTTGTTCAGTCACAAGTTCAATTCCAAACTTAACATCATTGCCCTTGCTGATGTGGCTCTGAGCCAGGGTAGGCAAGAGGCTAACAAAATTTGTCCAATTTACTCTGAGCAATTTGATTTAACTGGCAGTTGTTACCTTTGTGTCCCATCTCCTGACAGGCAGATTTAGAGCCCTGCAATATCCAGTCAGGCTGCACGCCAGGGTGTCGGGCCCTAACTGGAACTGCCCTGGCTATCCCTCAAGTAGTTTCTATCAACAGCTAACAGATTAACATTTCACAGTCAAAACACAGGGCAGTGGTGAAACTCCAAGTATTGGTTGTGTGTGTGTGTGTGTGTGTGTGCGCGTGCGTGTGTGCGCGCATGCAAAAGAAGCTCTTCAGTTGTTTGGACAATAAACCAAAAGATCTTGCCAGTATCCCAAACCTGGTGGGAGGCAACAGATTTCTCATTTAATTAAAGAGGATGTATACAACTTATAAATCAAAATGATTTGTAATTTTAAATGGGTGGTATGCATGCATAAATATAAAATCCAAATCTCAAATCACCAATTGTGATGGCTCTGAAGTGGATTATGTTTATTTAGAATGCATTTGGCTACCAATTGCAAGCATGAAAATGTACATGAGAATGTTCAAGTGAAATGGTGCATGGTTGGTTATTCTTTGCCTAGATGCGTAGTGCTTATTTATATTTGTCTGTGTTTGCAATAAGGGTGGAAATGTTTTGTTGAATTGTAAAAGCAAGTATCTTTTTAAAAGGGAATCTCTGTTCCACATTCATAACTCACTGATAAAATGATGATAAACCAATACATGCTCTGTGGAAACATTCTTCTTTTCCAAAATTAGAATTGGCTTTCTCACTTCATCTGACTATCATAAGAATTTAGGTCATAAAGATCTATGGACCAGGAGCACAGTTACTCAATATAAAATTGTTGAGTAAATCATCCAGTAAAGATTTTTGTAACTATATTCTCAACAGATTTTATACCATGAGTTTTAAGAGCCTATTTTATTCTAATTCTCTAACTAATTTCTGACATTCCTGGCCCAGACCAAAATTCATATAATTTTAAATTTCCCAATAAAATTTATTTAATAATATGATTTACTGTTACAACTATCAAATAAATATATATTAATATAAAATGAGAATTGGGAAACAGTCCATTGCTAAAAATCATGGTCTGAATTTTGATAATAATTTTTCTTATTATTTTTAACATATATATATACAATTGTAATCTTTCAAAGAATCTTCACTTTAAGTGGCAATATACTAGTCTCCTAGGGCTGCTAAAACATACCACAAGTGTGGTGGCTTAAAACAACAGAAATGTATTCTCTTACAGTTCTGGAACAGTTCAGAAGTCTGAAATCAAAGGGTACCCTTCCTCCAAGGGCTCTAGGAGGAAATCCTTTCTTGCCTCTTACAGCCGCTCCTGGCTCCATGTGTCACTTGGATTATGGTAGCATAGATCTATTCTTTGATTTCATCTTCACATGGCATTCTCATCTCTGTTTTAGTGTCTCAAATCACCTCTGTCTTTCTCTTATAAAGATATCCGTTATTGGGTTTAGACCCAGCCTGCCCTAAATCCAGGATGAACTCATCTTGAATACCGTAATTTAATTACATCCATAAAGACCCTATCTTTTATAAATAAAGTAACATTCCCTGGTTCCCAATAGATATAACTTTTAGGGGACCACAATTCAATCCACTGTAGATAGTAAAGATGACAAAGGAACATCTATTTTGTTGTAGTAAGAAATTTTAGCAGAAAAAAAAAAAGAGCTATGTTAGTAAATTCAGGAAATATCTATAGATCAGCCAGTCTATATGGAGAAATGAGGGGAGAAAACACTATGGCAAGAATCATAGAATGTTTACTTTCTTACAACTTTAAGAGTAAGTTAAGGTTTCAACAAACATAGAGATGCCAATAGTCATTATTCCAAGAACTATTCATGATTATTTGAGTTAAAGGAGTCCTCTCCACACCCTGATTATGGTAATACAGGTAATACAGAAAAAGCATACAAAATTCATTGTAATCAAAGAAAAAGCAACATGTGGATTATCTACAATGAATATAGAAGAAAAACTAGAGATGAGTTTCAAAGGAATGTGTACAGCAAAACATGAGATTGCATGAGGAAGATTTTGAATAACAAATTTGGTATGAAATGGCAAAATTAATGAATTTCCCATTGACATGATTTATATTCATTAGAAAGAACTTTAATATTTATAGATCTATGTTGCCTCATCTGTCTTATCTAATAATCAAAAAAAGAGAAGTAAATGAATAAATGAGTAAAAGAGAAGTAAATGAGTAAAATGATTAATTATACATGATGAGAATGTTGAATTTGAAAAGGTGTTTACAAACCTAGGCCACCTTATCACCTCAAGAAGAACAGTGTATAGAAAGGTTAAGAGATTTGCACAACATTTTTTAATTTTCCTCTACATCTGGATTCCATTTGAGATGAGGCTAATTTTGGTGAGGGACTTGACTCTTTTAGATGGAGTTGAAACAATTGAATGTTGTGGGTATTTAACTATAAACTTATTTGAGGAGTTATAACCTTGGCCCCTCCAGTATTTTGATTGATGTGGACATAAATTTTCTCAATGTAATCCTAGTTCCTGTTTCTACCTGAGGACTTGTAGATACTTCTCACAGGAAGTATTATGAGAAAGAACCAAATTAACTTGTTCTGGAATGCTGGGCTGGGTCTATTAAATTTAGGGAATTCAAAAAAGGAATAGAGATTGCAACAGTGTTATCTCTTATGGCTCATGATGTAAAATACATTGAGAATTATGTGGTGTAAATCTTTACTTAACAACTCGATCAACAATTATATATTATTAAAATATTTATTGACTATGTTCCAGACCTATAGAGTCTATAATTAACTTCTCCTCATAATCAGATAAAGTGAGAAAATCAACCTGAATTTTGTTAACGCTTTAACTATTGATCAGGTCATGATAATATAGAAGAGCCAGAATCAATAATACTGTTGGTACATTTAAAAAAAGAAAAAAAAGATATATTAATGAACTTTAGTACATCACTTAATGCTAAAAAATTATATAACATAATTTCTATTTCAAAAGACTTAAATAATTTAAGATGTACAAGTAGCAAAGAGTAGAAATTGATCAAAATAAATTAGAATATAATCCTAATTTTGAAGTTCAAAGCAGATTAAATAATAAATATTATTTAATTTGGAAAATTAGGTCAAATGTTTATTTCTTTGTTGGCACCTCATGAAAAGAAGTATGGGTGATCCCATTAATCAACTTATTTGAGGTAGGAAAATTATTCATTAGAAATTTTCCTTGCTGAAAATCCTCTCTTTTTTAATGAAAACATACTGAAACTCCAGTATTATTTTGTTATTAAAATAAATATACTAACATTTTTGCATATAATCTCATTCAAGATGTTAATTACAGGCAAGAGATCACACTCTACTGTGTTGAAAACATCATATTCATATGTAGAGGAAATACATATGAGAATTTGGATAAATCATCTCCTATATGAATATTCTGGTGTCTGCACTGCTCAAGAAACAGAAAAACATACTGTTGGTGAATAAGCACATACATAGTAAGTGACATAAAAATAGACATGATAACAGCCTAAGGAAATAGAGTAGGACATGCTATTAAAGTAACATATGCATATTCATTTTTGGAAGAATGTTTCTCATATATCTCAGAAATAAAATGTGTCCTTTCATATAATTAAGAATAATGGTGCTAAAACATATTAAGTACAATTTATCATGATTGATTTCCAAACATTTATCTGAAAGCTTTTAAGAACTTCCTGTTCCCAGGTGCTTTTCTAAAGGCTTTTCTATATTCACATATTGATGAAAACAAACTATGAAGTAAAATTATTATCCCTACTTCACACCTGAAGTTACTGACACATAAAGACAGGAAAAGATTTGCCCAAAGTTGCACAGTCAACATGTGGAGGAACAAAGAATGTGACAAAAGAGAAGAAAAGAGAAAACACATTTGAAAAAGTATTGTAGAATAAGAGGAAAAATAGAATTCTATTTTTTAAGCCCTCTTAGATACTTATAAAGAATCAGATCCACTTGACAAATAAATTAGTTAGGTTTTTCAGCATCTTGTAGAGATCTGTGTTTTAACATATCCTTCATTTTTTTAAAGAGTCTAGCCTGCTCAATCAATTGACACAAATAAAAATTAATATAAAATTTTTAGTAGTATCTTCTTATTTTATATGTACCAGGCATCCTCTTCAAACTGAAACAAAAATAATTATCCTAGTCTGGTACCTGTAAAATTTTATGCTGCTTAAAGTCACATCAAATAACAATATGAAAAATTCTCAGGGATATTTACTTTAAGTCATTATTTTAATGATTTTAAGACACTTTACAGTTATTCAACCTTGCATCACAACTGTAAACAAAACTGGTCTTTTGTATCTATTTAAAAATAATCAGTCAAAGAAGGTAAGTGCATCCCCAAATCTTGCAAAACAAAACCCAAAGATTCAGATATAAGATTCTTGATTCCAAATTTAATCTAATGTCTGTTGCACTTGATTCTTCTGAGGACAAAGTATTAGCCATGAAAGCTGATAACAATAATTGGTTTCAGTAGCCTGCATAAACATTTGGATTAGTGCATGTCTAAAAGGGACAATGCAGGGGTTCTGTATGATGTATTGTAATTTAAGATTTAAAAAAAACATTTATGATGCTGGACTAGATAATTTCCTCAGGGTGGAAATTAAATTAAGACAATGTTGGAGCTGTATGAAAATTAAGAGAAATATTACAGACATTTCCCAAATTAATTCTGGAAACGGAATCATAAATTTCTGATCTCTTAAATGTAAGTAGTTTTATAGACTTACCGAGACACAGTACCAGAAAATATACCCACAGACATTACATGTACACACATACACATGTAAATGCCCATTCTCCCCCTAGATGCTATAATATTACACGGAATGTTATGAAAATTAAATCAAATATATTATTGTACTAGGACTCTAGGTCTTTAAATTTTTTAATATGCTTGTGCTTAAATAATGCACCAAACAGCTTAAAACCCAAGATTATATCTCAAATTCAATAGATGTGAATCTCTCCCCTCCATTTGTAATAAAGAACAGATTAAAGATTCCACTAATGAAAATGATTGAGATTAATCCAGAAAAGCTAAGACAGACCTTTTCAATAAATAAGCCGGCTTTAGACACTGTTAATCTGATGAGGCTAGGGAGAGTTTAATTAAAAGTCTGTCTCTCATTTATCTAATATTCAACAGTAAAACATGTACTAAAACAGCTGTCTTTTAACATGATTTTTTCCTTTTGCTTTTCATTTCCGTTTTCCTTTTCCTTTTCCTTTTAGTGCTGACTGAAAAAAATATTTAAGTTTGAATAGACAAAATGTTCCATCAACTCCATTTTTTAGTAGTTGGTATGAATCACAGCTGTGAGGTACTATTGAAGACAACCTGCTCGGTGATTTTGCTGGGACTCTCAGCTGACATATGAACAGTCCATACATGTTTCAGTCAATGCTAAAAAGTATTTTAAAGGCTGTAACATTTAAAGCAATGAAATGGACTACTATTATATTCAAATGCACATTGCTACCCTAGTTGACAAGGTGAGAAACAGAAGTATTTCCTAACTAATCCATGTTTTCAAAAATCATCAATTCTAGTTAAAAAGTACAAAGCCCAAGTTTTGATTGGCTGAACTGTCTAGTGGCTAATCACTACACTATCCACTAAAGTACTAATCATTTATTTTAGTTTCATATAATATTTATGAATTTTATGAATAACACATTGTAGACTCATGATAACACTTTCTAAATTTGAGAATTCCTGAAATTTTATGGAAAAAAAATGTGAACTTAGAGTTCTTCTGTTTTAGGGACATAATATGTTTGCTTTTGGTGAAATTGGCATCTTAGATATGATATGTTATACATTAAATAAAATACTTATACAATAATTACAAATGTACTTTAGCCCTATGACAAGTCAGGCATATAATACTAAAAACATCCTTCTAATCTTTCTGATGGAATTTTTTCCTCCTGCTCAAATGCAAATCTTCATAACATTTATACCATTAAAATCTCCATCCATTATCTCTTCTCTCTGTTGCATCTTCTCTATCTTTATTTCTGCCACACTTTCTAAACTAGTACAAATGATTAAGTACTAATTCATTAAAAAGCAAAAGTAATCTACAGTGTAAAATATAACAAGAAAATGCTTCCTTGAATTTATACCCTCACTAATTTAAATGCTCTCTCTTCCCTTTTTCAGCCAATGTTCTTGACATGGTAATTTAAAGCCACTTCTCTCCTTCCTTTTTCATTCTCTTTATTTTTCTTATTATTTCATGCTTAATCTACTGCAGTATGGCCTCTTCCTCTGCCATACCACTGAAACTGCTGTCTAGAGTCACCAATGTCCTTGTGACTGACAAACAGGTAGGCATGTTTAACTATTGTATTTTGCTTCAAGTGACATGGCTGACTCTCACGTTGCAGTATTTGTGGCTTTCATGTCAGACAGGATTGTGTTGGTGGTTTTCTTCCCTGCTGGTTCTTAGTTTTCAGTCTACTTCTTAGGCTCCTTATTTTCTGCTGTCCATTCTTTATGTTGTTGATATTCTTTTGATCTTGTCTCATTTTATAAAATTTTACTAGACAAACTTATTCATGCTTTTGGTTTTGATCACACACATAAAAGTATGCTCAATATAGTCATTTGGACAGCATGGAGACACTTAAAATTCCAATGAACACTTACTGATATTCATTAATGGCATTGATATTAAAACCCAATTGCCATTTATTTCATTCATAATATATACCAGGTTATCTATATTCCATTTCAATCTTCACAATTTGCCATTTAGCACATTATGATGAGTTTTAAATTTGTTATTTCTGGTCAAAAATTGGAATAGTTAAGGCTTCATTATATGAGCTTAAAACATGAATATCTATTAATATATGAAATACATTAAATTAAAATAGTAAATATTTTTTAAATATAAAATATAAATTAAAATATACTAAATTAAAATATAATACAAAATAAATTTATTTTTCTTAACTATTCTTCAACTGAAGTTTTGACTTTCTTTTTGACTGCAGGGAAAAATTGCTTTTTTATTTTAAGGTTTGTCATATAAGGGCAAAAAGAAAGCTTCCCCTCCACTCTCTGAAAGTTTACTGAAAACGAACTGACAATAGAATAATAGGAGAAAAGGCATATAGATTTATTTAACATGCATAGCATGAGAAAGCCACAGGAGAATGATTACCTGATGACCCAACAACCCAGTGGGGTACAGATGCTTGCATACCCTTCTTCAAAGGAGAGGGGAGATGGCATGCAGCAGCACATGATTTTAGGAGGAATGAATGGGCCCAATGTTTAGACAATGGTTAGTAAATAATTCTTTTGGGCAATTTAATGGGACTGACACCAGATAATAGTTTGGAACAAACTTCATCTGGGCTGCAAGTGTAGTATTTAGCTTTTAGTCTCTTCCTTTGTGATATGAGTTTTCATATTCTCTGGCAATGAAATTTTAGACAAGGGATCAAAGGCAATTGTATTCCTTCTTGAGGGTTCAGTTTCTGTGCAGAGAAGGGAACTTCAGAGCAGCCTAATCCTATGCTTTTTAGTAAAGACAGACGACTGTTGAAGGAGGGGAGAAGAAAGATCAGAGAGATCTTGAGGCTGCTTCTTTAGTTTAACATTTTAAAGCACCATATTTGGGGTGTCATTTTCTGAGCCCCAACATTTTTTCTTTGCCTGTTTTTGTAATTGGTACTTGTCTTACTACATTATCAAACTGTGATTACTGTGAAGGAATTTACTGAAAACTTCTGTACAATTTATATGTATGTATGTATATATGTAGGTATCTAAGCTTCAGTGAGTGCTTAAATAGTAGACTTATTCTGCTATTTTCAAAGTAGAGTGTAAACAAATATTTTTTAAATTAAGTCATTCAAATAAATTAGTCTAATGGGTTTTGTCTAAACAATCTTTAAAAAACTGAGAGATATATTAGAATGTCTTCCATCACTAGTTTGTTTTTAACATTAATCTTAATATTTCGAAGAAGGATTACAGTTTATCACTTAAAATATTTTATTGAGATTAAATTCATAAAAGATAAAATTTACCATTTTAAAATGCAAAAGTCAGAAGCACTTAGTACACTCACAATATTGTACAGCTACCACTTCTTGTTGCAAGATATTTCTGTCACATCAAAAGGAAACCACATTCCCACTTAGCAGTTACTCACCACTTTACCACAGCCATGTTTTCTGTGTCTATACTTTCACCTATTCTGAATGTTTCATATAAATGCAATAATATAATATATGACTTTTATGTGTGGCTTTTATCACTTAACATTTTTTGAGGTTCATCTATAATGGAGCATGTATCAGTATCTAATTCATTTTTGTGGATGAATAATATTTTATTGAATATATAAACCACAATTGGTTTATCCATTCATTCGTTGATGGACATTTGAGTTGTTTCCATCTTGGGCAATTGTGAATAATGAAGTGAATGTGTATGTACATGTATTTGTTTGAGTATCTGTTTTTAATTATTTTAGATATATCCCTAAGACTTATCATTATTGAGTCATGTGACAATACTATTTAACTTTTTTTTCTTTTTTTTATTTCAGCATATTATGGGGGTACAAATATTAGGGTTACGTGGAGACTGCTAAACTAGTTTTTGTAGCAACTGAATCATTTTACATTTTTATCAGTGACATACAGTATTCCCATCCTCAACAACAATTGTTATTTTCCATTAAAAAATAACTTTTGTGGTGGGTTGAAGTGGTACCTCATTAAAGTTTTGAATTGTACTGCCCTAATGACTAGTGCCAGTGAACATCTTTTCATATGCTGACTAGCCATTTTTGTATCTTTCATGGATAAATGTCTATTCAAGTCCCTTTTTCATCTTTTAATTGTGTTGCATATCTTTTTATTGTTGAATAATAAGAATTTTTATAAAAACTAGATTCTAGTCTTTTAGTAGATTCATGATTTACAGATATTTTCTCTTATTCTGTAGGTTATCTTTTCATTTTCTTGATAATATCCTTTGACATACAAAATTTTAAATTTTGATGAAGTCCAATTTATCTGAATTTTTTTCTTTTGTTGTTTTTTGTCTTGGTGTCATCTCTAAGAACCATTGACATTTCCAATGTCCTGAAAATTTACCCATGTGTTTTTGATAGACTTAGTTCTTATATTTAAGTCTTAGATCCATTTTGAGTTGTCTTTTTGTATAATGTGAGATATGGGTTCAACTTCATTTACTTTGATTGTACACACTTATTATAGCTGTTTCAGCACCATTTATTAAAGAAACTGTTCTTCCCCCACGGAATGATCTTCACATACTTGTTGAACATCATTTGACCATAGATACATAGGTTTACTTCTGAATTCTGAATTCTATTTTATTGGTCTATATGTCTGTCCTTATACCAGTACTACCCTAAGACAATGCTTCATCAATTATCTCTAAATATTTTCCTTCTCAAAGTCATATTATTTTGTACTATTAAAATCAGAATATTTTTAATGTATCATCAGTCTGGAATTTGGGGCTGTATAATACATCTTGCAATGCAAATTGACTAATACTTATAAGATATATTAATGGCATTATGTTTTAACAACAAAAAGACTAGTGTATTTGATCCCCTTAAACATTTTGCTCTCTTTTCTTATCTTGTATCTTGAGAACCAATAGATTGCCATTTAAAAGTTTATTGAAAACCAAGTCAAGAGAAATAAAATTGCAAATAACTTTAATACCAGACTGTTGCTCCTAAGTGGGTTTAACTTTTAGGAAACTAAGCAGATTTATGCCATTAGACTCTTTGCTTTCTATGCAAAATGAAAGCTCTAATTAGAAATGCAGGATCTCATTTTGGGTTTTAGCTTTACTAATGAATTCCAGTTTAAATATTGACCCTCTAGGATGCTCTTTGAGGTATAAGAAGAAAGGAAGGGATTTTTGGATAGAAAGAGGTTCTCTGATTACTGGACAACTACCATTTATGTAAATATAGAGGGACATGAACCTTTAAAACAAGAAACCCAATAGTGATTATCTCCTGTTGTGCTAAAACATGGTTCTTAAGAAACAACTACATGTCTGGTAAATAAATAGAATTCAACAGTATTCTGTCAACCATAGTTTCTCCGTTGTTTAAATAGATATATATCCTTTTTACCCTGATCCCCCCCCCCATATTATCATTAATTGAAAATGGATAGGTGTGAAAGGATTTAAAATGCCTTCTGGCTCATCAAAGACTATATATACATTATGCTAACAGATTTAAAGCATGTCTTTAGACATCGTACGTTGTATTGCCTCTGATTTCTTGAAATTAATGACACATGGATGATATGTATGAACCATCATTAGCCAGAAAGTGCCTTCATTTTGAATTTCATATACCCAGAATATTCTGAATAAATAGGTGTTGAATATGCATGCATACAGAAAACATGCCTTGTCCTGATGTGTTTTCCTGTAAGAAGAATAAGGAATTATAAAGTGCCACCTACTCCTACTTTCTCTGCTTATAATGCAATTGTAAACTCCTTTAGTGTTTCAAATATGAAAGCTGCTGAACGAATCAATCTCTGTGGAATACACTGAGGGAAATCTATTTTCCCTTTTCTGTTATTATAATTATATAAAACCCACATTATCAGATAGAGGAAATATTTGGTAAATCTCTGAGTTGGGCATTATGAAGTTATAAGCAGGACACTGCCTTTGACAGCTGCTTAGTCTAAGCAGACAGAGTTCTCTGCTTAAACATACAATGTTGAAGAAGTCAGTCTTCACAAAGCTATAGATTGCTTTTCTGACAATATTATATTTACTTCTCAATAATCTAAAACTTTTCATTATCAACTGGTAGAAGTCCTAAAGATAATCTAGTCTAAATCCCTCATTTTAGAGTTGAAGAAAGAGGGTTAAGAAGTGGTCAAGTTATTTGATTGTGTGCAAGTG
Organism: Microcebus murinus; assembly: GCF_040939455.1. Taxonomy (NCBI): domain Eukaryota; kingdom Metazoa; phylum Chordata; class Mammalia; order Primates; family Cheirogaleidae; genus Microcebus; species Microcebus murinus. The sequence goes on from NC_134106.1 coordinate 107,066,669, forward strand.
CCAAGACTAGCATCTTCATTTCTTAACTCCCAGTCCAGTAATTACTCTAAAAAACCATGGAAATAACATTTTATCATAAGGGCATATAAAATTGAGTGTGAATTTTCACTGGAAAAGCTTAACAACACTTGAAAAAATATTGTAGGATAAATTTATGAGTCGCTTAAAACATATTTGTTTCCATTTAATTCATTTAAAAGAATTTTAAAAGGTAGATATTGCTTTCATTTCAAACTATTATTTTTTCACTCATATTTTTAAGTTCCTAAATGTAAGCATATCTAATGTTGTACATCCTTATCCTCCTTTTATGGTGATAGAAAGTTTACTAAATGTCAGTTATGCCAACCACCATTAGTTATAGTTTTTCTAAGATTTCCAATGTGTAAATAATATGCCCATTATACAACTGAAGAAATGCCCTCAGAGAGATTAAGAAACTTGATCAATATTGTTCTCCTAGTAAATGATATAATCAGGACATTAGTCTTTGTCTAAGATTTTTTCAAGACTTACTTTTGATACTGTTACCTACATTTTAATACTCTATTTTTGTTTTCATGACTTTTATACCTGGGCTTATAAGGTATCATGAGAATCCAAGATTTCTACAATCAATGGATGCATTTGCCTTTACTATTGCACATTAAAGCTTACAAATATTTGAGCAGGACTTTGAATATATTTTGTGGGTCAAACTTAATCTTTTCACCTCAGTAAAGAGGAAATTCATCTTTTCAGTTGCTCAGGCAAAAAATCTTGCACTTTAATTTGTTTTCTTCTCACTTTATCTTCACCACACACATTCATTCTATCAGAAAATACCCTCAACACCACCCTCGATGTGCATTCAGTATCCAACCACTTCTCATCCCTTTCACTGCCATAACAGTGAAACCAGATACCATCGTCTCTCACCTGAATCACTCCAATGGTCTCCAATCTCCTGAGTGGTCTCATGACTTCAGTTTTGGTTTACACTGAATCTATTCCTAAAACAACCAACAGAGGTATCTTTTTAAAAGGTAAATCAAATCATATCTCTCTTCATTTGAATCCCTCCAATCACTTTCCATTTTACTTAGAATAAAAGTGAAAAACCTTAGCATGGTGTGCAAAGACCCACATAAAATGCGCCCAAGCCTCATACACACACGGATAGACATTTACACATTTCTGACTTCATCTCTTGTCTTCCTCTTTAACACTCTGCCCCAGTTGCTGTGCCTTTTCTCAAATCAACCAGAAGTATGCTTCTGTATCTGGACCTTCGTAATTACTGTTTCCTTGGCTTGGAAATTTCGCCATCAACTGTATGCATTGCTAGCTCCTGCATCACTTCTGGTCTCCGATAATATCAACTTATCAATGTGGTTATATTTGAAAACCCTATTTAATATTGAAATCAATTATTTAGGTTGGGTCATCCAGAAGAATGTTCCATGAATTATCTATGTTAAGGGATCAACTTGTCTAAATTCCTACATGATTCATCTTTTTATCTCTGGCTGTTTTTAAGATTTTCTCATTATTTCCAGTTTTAAGTAATTTGATTATAACACGCTTTATGTAATTTCCTTCATTTTCATTTTGTTTTGTTTGTGTGCAGTTTTTTGAACTTCTCATATATGTGTTTATAGTTTTCATCAAATTTGGAATATTTTAGCCATTATTTTTTCAAATATTTTTCTACTCTCCTCTATCATTTGATGATTTTAATTACATGTATATTAGGAAACTTGAAATTGTTTCATAGCTTACCAATGTTCTGTTCTCTTTTCATGTTGTCCTTTTCATTCTATATTTCATTTCCAGTGGTTTCCCTCGATATGGTCATCAAGTGCTCTAATATTTTCCACATTGTTTCATTTGTTGTTGATACTATCCAGTGTATTTTTGATTTAGAAATTATATTTTTTTGTCTCTAAAATTTGATTTGGGTTTTTAAAAATAGTCTCTGTTGTTAACATCTCATGATTTCTTCTACCTTCTTGAACTATCAGATATCATTATAATAACTTTATTAGTATCCTTATCTACTAATTATATCACGCACATCATTTCTGTTTCAGTTTTGCTTGATTGTTTTTCATTTGCTTATGGGTCACATTTTCCTGCTTATTTTCATGCCTGTTGATTTTTCATTTGTTGAAAGATATTCTATAATATATTCTTTTGAATGCTGGTTATTTTGTAATTTTTAAAGCGCAGTTGGTTTTTGTTTGGGGACACAATTAAGGTCTCTGGAAACAATGCATCCCTTTCAAACCTTACTTTTCATCCTTGGAAGAGCAGGGCAAGAGCCCTCTTTAGGTTTAATGTTCTTTCCCCCTAAAGAGGCAATAGACTTCTGAGTGCTCTACTTGATGCTCCACATATTTGCAAGTGGTTTCTACATTTGCTAGTGAAATGCAGACTATTATAAGTCACATGAACTCTGGTAATTATTCCAGTCTCTCCTTTCTGCTATATCATCTCAACACCTTCTCCCTTCCTTGAACACAAGTATTCACAGATATTTGCTGATAAGTACTCATGTGAAGTCAAAAAACAAATTCTTTGCAGGTCTCCTGAGCTTTCTCTCTGTGCAACAATCTCCTATCTATACAGTTCTCTCTTATTGCAGAGATCTATTATGTGAATTTTGAATACCTTTGTCACTCCAAAAATCTCACCTTTGTCACCTCAACGCCAGGAGACTTCTTGTTCTGTTTGGATTAACCATCCCAGTTCTGTGGCCTGGCACTTTCTCTAGGCATTTAACTGGGGAAATGGTAGAGCTCACCTTCTTTGTTTTTTCTTTCACATTACTATTTTTTTTCTTTCATATCATTTCTTATCCAATATTTTGAATCTCTTTTTTAATATATAGTTTGCCAATTTGTTGATATGCTTAAGGCAGGAGATTAAATCCAGTTACTTTACTTGTTACTTAACCATGGTGTGAAAGTCTGAAACTATGATCAAATTTAAATTTATAATGAAATGGATGTTGTGAGACACCTTGAGACAATAGCCTATCCAAGTTTCTTTCTACTTTATTTTCTATTAATTAAAATAAAGATATCACACATATACTAAAGAAGCTGATTCCTTTAAGAGAGAGAGAAGGTCTTCAGCCTCAGGCACCTAACAGGTATGGAAAGCTTTTCACTATAATTTGTGTGGAAGCAAATGTTCTTAGCTCAAGTCTGTATGACAATTTGCAAATGCCCTGGGGCAGATCGACCAGTTTAAGAATATACAGATCAAATTATTCTTTATTTTTGATAGAAAATGTGCAGACACAGAAATAAACTCTTTCAATATTTATTATGTTAGTTCAGTTGTTATTGGAGACATTTTATCCCAGTCTATTTATAACAATTGTAGTCTATACTAGCATTATCTCCCCAATTTAAAATGCTACCTTTAATAATCCTTTCTCTGGGACACAACCCAATATATTGTATTTTTTTAATGTTTTTTTTTTTTTTTTCAGTGTGTTCCATTAGGGACACCCATTAGGTTTCTTCTTCCCCCCTCCCATCTGTCCAACATCCGATGCATGTTATTACTATATGTGCACTTAAGTGTCACTCAGTTAATAACAATTTGATGGTGACTACATGTGGTTCTTGTTTTTTTCATTCTTGGGATACTTCACTTAAGTAGATTAGGTTCCAGCTCTATCCAGGATAATACAAGAGGTGCTAGATAACCATTGTATTTTGTGGCTGAGTAGAACTCCATGGTATACATATACCACATTTTTTTAATCCACTTATCTATTGATGGGCACTTGGGTTGTTTCCACATCTTTGCAATTGTGAATTGTGATGCTATAAACATTCTAGTGCAAATGTCTTTGTTATAGAATGTCTTTTGTTCCTTTGGGTAGATGCACAGTAATGGGATTGCTGGGTCAAATAGTAGTTCTACTTGTAGCTCTTTGAGTATCTCCATATTGCTTTCCACAGAGTGTACTAATTTGCAGTCCTACCAGCAGTGTATGAGTGTTCCTATCTCTCCACATCCACACCAACATTTATTGTTTTGGGACTTTTTGATGAAGGCCATTCTCACTGGAAATAAGTGATATCTCATTGTGGTTTTGATTTGTATTTCACTGATGATTAAAGATGTTGAGCATTCTTTATGTTTGTTGGCCATTAGTATGTCTTCCTTTGAAAAGTTTCTGTTCGTGTCCTTTGCTCACTTTTTTTTTTTTTTTTTTTTTTTTTGAGACAGGGTCTCGCTTTGTTGCCCAGGCTAGAATGAGTGCCATGGCGTCAGCCTAGCTCACAGCAACCTCAAACTCCTGGCTTAAGCAATCCTCCTGCCTCAGCCTCCCAAGTAGCTGGGACTACAGGCATTCGCCACCATGCCCGGCTAATTTTTTGTATATATATTAGTTGGCCAATTAATTTATTTCTATTTTATAGTAGAGACAGGGTCTCGCTCTTGCTCAGGCTGGTTTCGAACTCCCGAGCTCGAGCAATCCGCCCGCCTCGGCCTCCCAGAGAGCTAGGATTACAGGCGTGAGCCACCGCACCGGCCTTTTTGCCCACTTTTTGATAGGGTTGTTTTTGTCTTGCTGATTTTACTGAGTTCTGTATAGATTCTAGTTATTTTGTATTCTTTCAGGCAGACAACAAATCTTATTTTTCTTTTCTTCCTTCTTTCTTTCTTTATTATTTCTGGTAAAGTAAATCATATTGTATTACCTTCCTGATGAAACTCATTCAAAACCTTCCTATTTCACTTACAATAAAATCCAGAATATTAACAGAGATTAAGACCTACATTATCTGTCTGCTTATTTCAATGATCTTATATGTTATCCCTCTTATTATGTGTATCTTCTTTTAAATTAACTGTTTTTAATGCTACCATTATGTCTCCTTGTTTGATTATTCTACTTGTCTGTGTTATAAATGTGTAATTGCCTTGGGCTTTACAGTATGCATCTTTAACTTATTACCATCTCCCTTGAAATAATACTATGTCACTTCCAATGTAACATAAGAAACTGATAGCACTATATTTTCACTTCATTTCTTCCAGCTTTTGTGCTATTTTTAAAAGAAGTACTTCAGGTAGGGCATGGTGGCTCATGCCTGTAATCCTAGCACTCTGGGAGGGCGAGGCAGGTGGATCGTTTGAGCTCAAGAGTTCAAGACTAGCCTGAGCAAGAGCGAGATCCCATCTCTACTAAAAATAGAAAGAAATTAATTGGCCAACTAAAAATATATAGAAAAAATTAGCTGGGCATGGTGGTGCATGCCTGTGGTCCCAGCTACTCGGGAGGCTGAGGCAGAAGGATTGCTTAAGTGCAGGACTTTGAGGTTGCTATGAGCTAGGCTGATGCCACAACACTCTAGTCTGGCAATATAGTGAGACTCTTTCTCAAAAAAATATATATATATTCATATATATATATAAATATATATATATGAAGTACTTCAGGAAGAAGAAAAATGTTTCCAGATAGAAATCTAGATCAACACAAGAAAATGAAGAGTACTAGATATGATAAATATGTGGATAAATTTAAATTATATTTGTGTTATTTAAAAATATTTAAAGGTAATTGTTTAATACAAATACAATAACATTTTCATGCAACCTTACTCACTTTACTTTGCATATATGTCAGCCTACATTTAAGTGCATCAGCGTGAGAAGAATGTCCTATTTAGGCTTAACTGGACTGTTCTCTTTCTTTGCCTGGAGATACAGTATCCACACCCTATGCACAAACCCTCATTCAGATTTTTCTGGCTAACTTTTCTGTTTCTAATGTCTCAGCCTAGATATCCTTTCCACAAAAGACCTTTTGCAACTCATCTAATTTAACTAACACCTCTACTCAGTATTCTTTATTTCCATAATATCCTCATTTTTCTTTTCACAATTATAATTCTGTATTTGACTTGACTCTTACTTTAAAAAATTTGTTTCTATTCATTTTATAAGTTCTGTGAGTATAGGAAAAATGATTACAATATTGATCATCATATTCCCAGAATCTAAACAGTGTCTGTGATATACTCATTGAATAATCATGGGATATATACAGGAGATACTTAGAAAATTTTCTTCTTTTAAGGTGGTTTTCCTACTAAGCCATTCTTTCAAGAGTCCTGGAAAGCAGTGTTGTAACCTTCTGTACGTTATGCAAAGAGTCATGTGAAGTTATTCAGAGTCTCTTTACTTTCTGTTGTGTTCTAGCTACAAAATAAGCATTATAAAATAGGAAAATACATTTTGTTTTTACCATGTTTTCAAGACCTAGAAAAAAAGTTACTACATCATTTAAAAAAACAAAAACAAAAACAAAAAAACCCTTGAGCTTCTTTGAAGTGACCCTGTCAACATCTCTCAGTGTTTCAGGACTTAAAGTTGTTTTTTGATCTGTTGCCAAAGGAAACACCACTGGGATTTATACTGGCAACTTCTTTAAAAAATATATACAGAACATTTTTAAAATAAGGTGTACCTTGGAGCAATTCAAATCATTGTTAGTTGCAATGAAAATGCTGTGTGCTGATATGTCATTATATTTATTTTTAGCACTGATAATGTGTAAGGGTTGACAGTCAACTGCCTAGTTAACATCCACAAGGGATGTCAATGGACATTGTAACCACATAGTCACAAGTCAATGTAGTTTTTAGTCTGGTTGCAGATAATATATATATATATATATATATATATATATATATATATATATATATACAACATGAAACCTGTAACACAGAAAGAGCTTAATAAAACATTTATCAAGATATATAACAAAAATGCAATTGCTAAAGCTATTAATTATTTTCTCCAAATAAGTTGTGTTTCTATAGTCATTATTTTTACTGGTATATATTTTAATATAGACTTCTTGCACACACAAATACACATGAATGCACATATATATACATATATGTTAAATTTATATTTCACAAAGCTATTAGATTTGAGATTATAACAATTATTAATAAACATCTCAATTGAATTGTTTGAGTTCAATAATTAGGAACCCAAATTAACATATATTTGAAACCATATGAGAAAAATCAGGAAAACATTCTACTCTTTTCTGTACCTGGTTCTTGATATCATACCGCTTTTACATGAATACATTGCATGCAAAGTTTCTTCAAACTAGACTACGCTATTTCTACTTAACATTTTTTTATCACTTAGAATTATCTGAAAAATGTATCTACCAAAGGAACTTAATCTAAATTAATGTACAATTTGGTACTCTGGAAAACCATCTCATTGTGGAAAATACATTTTGAATTAATTAATGAGTGACCTAAATTGTTAGTAAGATTGAAATCTGGAAACATGGCAAGATTTAGACTTAAATGCAAACTTCAAAGAAGGAAAAGTCAGGACTGAAATAAATTATATGTTATATGTCTTGGTAGTATAGGATATTATTTATAATTTTGAAACTCTATTGGGAATGCACCAATTATAGCCAAAAAGTTTGTAAAATTTATACAATCATTAATGTAGGTTTAATTTCCTATAACTTATATAAAGAATGTGAGAGTATGGCTATTTGGCATGGAAAACAAGTAGAGAACATATTTTTTCTGGAATAAATAAAAAACTTAACATTGCAAATAAAAGTCAAATTATGTATATTGAATATTAATTTATCAATGGTTCTGAAGGGAAAATTTTTATCATACCTTAATATACAGAAATGTTGAAATTTCAGAATTGACAATAAATAAAACATGACCCCAGCAAGCTTTATTTGTGCACTTTAAAAGTTGTAAGGACAGACTGAAACCTAAAGCATGAAGCTATACAAATTATAGAATTAAATGTTCGAAAAAACTTATAGACATCAGCCTAGGCAAAGAATTTTTGAAGAAGACCCCAAAAGTACTCACCATCAAATTGATATTAACTGATAAATACTTAAGTGCACATATAGTAATAACATCATCAGGTGTCGGGCAGCTGAGAGGGGGAAAAGGGATGGGTATATTCACACCTAATGGGTGTGGTGCGCACCGTCTGGGGGATGGACACACTTGAGGCTCTGACTTTGATGGGGCAAAGGCAATATATGTAACCTAAATATTTGTACCCCTATCATATGCTGAAATAAAAAAAATTTAAAAGCAATTACAGCAAACCACAAATAAATAAATAGGATCTGATCAAATTAAAAAGCTTCTGCATAGCCAAGGAAACAGTCATTAGAGCACTTAGACAACTTGCAGAATAGGAGAAAATATTTACATACTATACATCTGATAAAGGCCTGATAACCAGAATCTGCAAAGAACTCAAATAAATCAGCAGGTAAAAAATCAAACAATACTATAAACAAGTAGGCAAAAACATGAACAGAAAATTTTCAAAAGAATAGACTAATGGCCAACAAAAATATGAAAAAATGCTCAACATCTCTAATCATCAGGGAGATGCAAATCAAAAACATAATGAGATATTACTCATTAACTCCACTAAGAACTGTTTTTACCAAAAAGTCCCAAAACAATGAATGCCGACATGGATGCAGAGAGATAGGAACACTCATACACTTTTGGTGGGACTGTAAACTAGTACAAACTCCATGGAAAGTAGTATGAAGATACCTCAAAGAACAGAAAGTAGACCTACCATTTGATTCAGCAATCCCACTGCTGGGTATTTATACAAAGGGAAAAAAAAAGATTTTTTTTATAAAAAGACATCTTCACTCAAATGTTCATAGCAGCCCAATTAACAATTGCAAAGATGTGGAAGCAACTCAAATGTTCATTGATACATGAGTGTTATAATAAAATGTGGTGTATGTATGTCGTGTAGTACTACTTAGCCATAAAAAAAAAAAAAAAATGGTGAACTAATGCCTCTTAACCTGTATGGAACTGGAGACCATTCTTCTAAATCAAGTATTACAAGAATGGGAAAACAAACACCACATGTACTCACCAGTATATTGGAACTAATCATTCAATATTTACGTGTACATATGGAAATGACACTCATCAGAAATCAAGCAGGTAGAAGGGTGAGGAGAAGATGGGGAAATTCACACCTAACAGGTACCATGCACATTATCTGGATGACGGGCACACTTATAACTTTGACTCAAACAGTACAAAAGCAATTTACATAACCAAAACGTTTGTACCCCTGTAATATCCTAAAAGAAAATTTAAAAAGAAAATAAAAGTTAAAACGTTCTTTAAGCAATTTTATTCCTCATGTAATGTATACCTTTAGTTAATAATATATTTCTAAAACATAGCTCCTAGCTATCAAAATCTTTGAAAGATTTAATCAGCAGAAACAACAAAACAAAAAGACATTCTGTGTCCCAGGTCACAAGAATTTTCTTTCTTAAATATTTATATTTTACGTTGCTGAAGCAAATTTTAAGCTATTAAAGGGTTTGTATGTAGTCCAATTGCATAAAATATGCTTTATTTAACATACTGTACTTGTTCTAGTTGTAAATTCTGTGATTTTTATTATTCAATAGTGCTGATAGAAACATAAATATTGAACTCAGTGCAATATACATCATTAGCCACATAAGAAAATACAATATTTGTCTTCCTATGCCTGGCTTTTTTTTCACTTCATATAATGTACACCAGTTCCATCCATGTGGCTGCAAATGACAGAATTTCATTCTTTTTTGCGGCTGAATGGTACTCCATTGTGTATATGTACATAGCCATTCTGTGTCTCGGCTCCTCATTTACAAGGTGAGGATAAAAGCACTTCATAAGATTGCTGTAAAGATTAAACTATTAATATTTAATCTTGAAACAAACTTAAAACAGTATTTATCATGTGGCAAATATTCAACAAATATTAATAATAGTTTAACTGTTATTATTATTCTTTAGTAGTATCTCTCTATCCTTATCTCCTGTACCCAGAAAATATCTATCATCTCTAACTAAAAATTTTCTGGTAGTATTGAAATTATTTTTACTGCAAAAAATAAAGCAAAAACAACAAAAACTTGTAAATGTGTTCTGTGGTAGGGAAGAGTCGTTTCTACTCATGACTTCACAGCTCTGAAATCACATTTGAGAAGCACGACAGTGTAGGACATGGCCTAGGAATCAAAGTATAAAGTCAGCCAGTTTATTCAGTCTTATGTCTGAATGACAGGAAAGCCTCCATCAGGTAGAGGAGTGATTAAGCTGAGTTTCTTTCTGTATATTTACCTAGACACAAAATCAATGACCACGCCCAGTTAATAATAAAAGGTGATAAATGAATAAATAATCACATAACATTTTTGAAAGAGGCTATGTCTTAGCCTTATGGTAGCTGTCAGTCAAATGTTGATAGACTGATTCTTGCATGGGAAATTCTTTTCTGCATCTTTTTTTAATTTCAAAATATGAAAGGGGTACAAATGTTTTGTTATAAATGTTATAAAAGATAATTTTATAAAATATAAAAGATATTATAAATGGCATCTTTTATAATATTTATGTTGGGGTTATTAGTGTGCTGATCACCTGACTAGTCTTTATTGTACTCTGTTGGTAGGTTTTTACTCCTTCCCTCCTCCTCCTCCTCCCCTGTCTTGATTTCTTATGAACTTTACATTTCTTTGTGCTTGCATGTGCCCATTATTTATCTCCCAACTATTAGAGTCCACATGGTGTGTGTATACACACACACACACACACACACACACACACACATATATATATATATATCTCACATTTTCTTAATCTACTTATGAACTGATGGACACTTAGTTTGATTCTACATCTTTGCAATTGTGAATTGTGCTATAATATATATTTGAGTGCAGGTGTCTTTCTGATAAAATGACTTATTTTCCTTTGGGTAGATACCCAGTAGTGGGATTGCTGAGTTAAATGATAATTCTACATCTATTTCTTTGAGTAATCTCCATACTGTTTTCCACAGAGGTTCTACTAACTTGTAGTACCACCAACAGTGTATCAGCATTCCTTTCTCTCTGCATCCTCTTACCAGTATCCATTGTTTTTTGAATTTTTAATAATGGCGATTCTGACAGAGTTAAGGGGATATCTCATTGTGGCTTTAATTTGCATTTCTAAGATGTCTAGTGATGTTGAGCATATCCTCATATGTTTGTTGGCCAGGACAACCTACAGAATGGGAAAAAGTTTCACAATCTATACATCCAATAAAGAGCTAATGTTCAGAATCTAAAAAGAACTCAAACAAATTAGCAATGAAAATCAAACAACCCCATTAAAAGTTGGGCAAAAGACACGATCAGAAGGTTTTCAAAAGAAGATATACAATTGCACTTGAAATATTTGAATCATATATTTGATACTCAACATATAATGCAACCTGTTTAAATTACTTCTGAGTGAACAAATAACTGTGTTTTTGTTCCAACATTATTAGTGTAAAAAAGTCTTTAAAGAAGTACAAGGAGATCAGAGCTTATTGAACTTATAAAACAAAATAGCCCAAAATATTACCACTAGAAAAGCCTCATTACTATGCCAATCATGTCGAGAAATGAACTCTACTTTCCAAAAACTCTCTTCCCCAGTGTGTGGCTGATTTTTAACGTAGGTCCAATGAAATTTTTACTGTAATTGAAAGCAAATGTGATTCATCTGTGAAGGAGAACATAAGGTACATTGTGGAACAATGGAAAATGTAAAAATGTGTAGCAATAGTTATTTTTTTCTCTCCAGATGCACCCATTATAAATTGACTCAATAACATGTTTTGAGTATTAACCTAATAAATAATAACCCATATTATGGAGTAGAAAACACTGTCTACCTATTACATGTGAAAGGCTAATATACAATCAAAGAGTTTGCTGAACATGATTCAGAATCCAGAAGACTCTTTTAAGATGTTGATTTCAACAACAATTCAGACCTGAATTATCTTATCATGAAAATATTTCTAAAACTCTAACATTATATGAACTTGGACATCAATTTTGTGTAATATTAAGTTGTCTTTTTTTTTTTTGGTCTAAATCATCTATTGTATTACTGATATTATCCTCAGGCCAGATGAATCTAAAATACTTAAGTTGTATAGAATTGAAGCTCCTCATTGTAGCAAAATATAGTGGGTACCAAGAATATATAAGGTTGATACAAAAGTAATTGCAGTTTTATCATTATTGAAATTTGCCATTTGCTATTGGAGTACATTCTTAAATAAATGTGGTTAGGTTATACATCATTTTATTGTGCATTTCTCACTTTATGTTTTTGTGCTAATGGCTTATATTACTTACTATTTGATATTTATTTTAGATTATAGAAATGATGTTAGACAAAAAGCAAATTTGAGCGATTTTCTTATTCAAGTTCAAACTGGGTCATAAAGCAGCGGAGACAACTTGCAACATCAACACTGCATTTGGCCCAGGAACTGCTAACGAACGTAGAGGCAGTGGTGGTTCAAAAAGTTTTGCAAAGGAGACAAGAGCCTTGAAGATGAGGAGCGCAGTGGCCGGCCATTGGAAGTTGACAACGACCAATTAAGAGCAATCATCAAAGCTGATCCTCTTACAACTACACGAGAAGTTGGCAACAACTCAGCATCAACCATTCTATGGTTGTTTGGCATGTGAAGCTTAATTGGAAAGGTGTAAAAGCTTGATAAGTGAGCTCCTCATGAGCTGATGGAAAATCAAAAAATCATCCTTTTGAAGTGTTGTCTTCTCTTCTTGTATGCAACAACAATGAACCATTTCTTGATTGGGTTGTGACGTGTGATGAAAAGTGGATTTTACACAACAGCCAGAGATGACCATCTCAGTGGTTGGACAAAGAAACACCAAGCACATCCTAAAGCCAAACTTGCACCAATAAAGGGTCATGATCACTGTTTGGTGGTCTGCTGCCAGTCTGATCCACTACAGCTTTCTGAATCCCAGTGAAATCATTACATCTGAGAAGTCTGCTCAGCAAGCTAGTGAGATGTACCCAAAACTGCCATGCCTGCAGCTGGCATTGGTCACCAGAAAGGGCCCCATTCTTTCTGCACGACATAGCCCAATCACTTGTGGCACAACCAACACTTTAAAAGTCGAATAAATTGGGCTATGAAGTTTTGCCTCATCCACCATATTCACCTGGCTTCTCACGAATGGACTACCGCTTCTTCAAGCATCTTGACAATTTTTTGCAGGAAAAACACCTCCACAACTAGCAGGATGCAGAAAATGCTCTCTAAGAGTTGGTTGAATTCTGAGGCACGAATATTTGTACTACAGGAACAAACAAGCTTTTGTTGGCAAAAATGTGTTGATTGTTATGGTTCATATTTTGATTAATGAAGATGTGTTTGAGCCTAATTATAATGATTTAAAATTCATGGTCTGAAACCGCAATTACTTTTGCACCAAACTTAATAGAAATAATTAGGCACATTCCACTTCAGGAAACTCACTCCCTGGTGGCTTGTAGCAAGAAATGATGTTGGAAATTAATTGACATTAAAATAAAGTCTTTAGCATCTGAAAAGTTCTTACAGCCTTCTTAGCAATGGGTGTGAATAATGCTTATGTCACACATGATTTGCAATTACAGATTATTATAAAATTTTATTTAATATAGCTTTTTGTCCAGAGAAAGTAAATACTGAAGTCTTATTTCAAACATTTCTAAAAGTTATGTGTGTGTGTATATACATATATATACACATACATGTATATATTTGTTTATTTAAGACCACAGAAAAGTGGAATATGTCATTTTGAATGCTTAATCAGATCTTCATCCATCCAAGAAGAGATATCCTCTTGGGGTTTGGAAGTTTGCTTATGCAATATCTTAGTGTGGTGGGAAATAAAAAATTAAGGTTAGATCTATGAATGTTAGTTTTAGCCACAAAAGTAGATATCATATAAACTCGGAAAAGAATAGGACAGAGAATGAATATATCAGGAGAATATATATATATGTATTTCCACAATGTACAGAGAGATCAAAGAGGAACTATAAAAGGTTCTGATATGGTGACCAAAAGCAGTAATAGAAAAACTTGTATAGAAGGAAGCCAAAGAGAACAGAGAATTTTAAACCTCAGTTGGGAAACAGGCTGTATGTGGCAAGAGAGAAATCCATGATGTCGAATACTGCAGAGCTACGAGCAGGATGGCCCCAGAGACCACATTGGACTTGACAATGAAGTGATTGAGCTTTAGTCAGACAGGTGATAGTGGAGGATTTTGATTAAACAAGGACTGACTGTGAATGATAAAAATGGGAATATTATAGAATGTTTATTCTTTCAGGAAACTTAGTGAAAAAGAATGGGAAAATGTATGAAAGGTGCACTCAAGGAGAAGGCAGCTTATTATTCTGTTTTTAATATGAAAGACTTTTGAAAATGTTCATAGCCAGAAGGAAGAAGTCAAAGAACAGAGAAAATTTCAAGAGACAGGAAAAATTAACTAATTAACAATGTGAGGTCTAATAAGAGAAAAAAGACAAACAATTCAGTTTACAGGGATATACATGTTAAAGTAGACAGCATCCATAGAGAAAAATATTTATTCAAAAACTATTTTTCCAAGCACTTGTCTTTGGTACTTAAGAGGTCTAACTTTATTTAAACACATGTTTACCTCATTATTCTCTAAGATGATAAAATGTTACTGATAATTTTTTTAATAATCAATGCTTGATTTAGAAATAATTGGTTTTAAGAGGGATGTTGCTCAATCTCAACATTTCCATGACTTTCTCACCTCTAATCCATTGCTTACTCTTCTTTTCTGTTAGTCAACAAACATTTATCAAACACCAGTTATGTGTCAGACACTCTTCCTTGCACAGTGAACTAACCACTTCGGAACAGCACTCACCAGCCGCGAAACCTTGCCCGCAGCTGGGAGTACCGTCCGCAGGACAGTCTGTGCTGTGCATTGACGACAAATCCGTTTTGCTCTTGCGTGATGAGGAAAGCTTGAAAGCACTGACAGCTTGTTTTACTTTACAGGCAGCTTTACTTGTAATGTAAATCAGAATAGGTAACATATACATATATGTTTTCATTACGTTATTTTTAAATGTTCACAATTTTATTTTGATAAATGAAAAATTAGAAAAGTCATATCACGGCTGTCAGCTAAAGTCGACGCCCGGCTGTGCGCGTTCATCTGTGACTGTCGACTATAGTCGATGCTCATACTGAAGTGGTTAAAAGGCAAAGAGGACAGGTAGAATCCCTCTCCTTAATAATCTTACATTAAAGATTTATCAGATAAATAATAAATATGTGAAAAAAATTAAAAATAACATAACATCGTGGCTTTGATAACTGTTATAAAGAGGATAAAATACGTTCACATGGTTGACAATAGCTGGAGACATGTATTAGGTAAGATAGCTTGAATGCATTTTCCCCAAGAAGACACTTGGCTCAGGAGATAAATATAAGAAATGAAACCATAGAATTTTGTGTACAGAGCATTTCTAGAAGGAATAACCTTCAAGTGTGAATTACTTAAGAAGAACCAAAAAAATACCTGGAATACTTAAGAAATAGAAAAAGAAAATCAAGGTTACTGGAATATATACAAGACTAGAGTGAGTTTAGAGGAAGTTGCATTTGAATGTTAGGCTGGGGTCAGAACATGTCAAATATTAGGAAACAGTCAGATTGGAGATATATTTTTAAGTTAGAGGAGATATAAAAGATATAGAGGAATCAGGTAATTTCAGTTTTTAACGATATAGCTGGGTAGTAGTGATTACATTTAATGATTGGAAAGGATATGGGTAGACTGCATTGTGATAGAAATTTCATGAAATTTTTTGGAGATGTACTTTTGGACAATGATAGTTTTTTGGACAAAATAATCTGAAAATACCTATTAGTGATACATATACACAAAGGAGAGAAGTTGGAAGTAGAATGTTGATGACTTGGCTATTCAAGGAAAGAATGACAGCAAAGATATGGGAAAAAAAAATCAAGCTATGCAGTGTCCTGGAAAACAGAGAAAACAGTGTTTCTGGAGGACAGGGCCAGGGAAGTGGTAATCCTTTCAAATGTCACTGAGACATCCACAGAAATGAAGATGAGATAGACTATTGACTTAAGCATGAAAATGACCACCAGTGACCTGTTTTGGCAGACCATGTAGAAGAAAGTCCACTTTTAGTTGGCTTAGGATAGAAGGGGGAAGAGTAAACTATAAATACGGAATATAAACACCTCTTTTTGAAAGAGGTGCTGTGAGATGAATGTAGTTTGGCAGAGTTATCAAGCACATAAACAGTTATGTTCAAAGCCCCTGCTATATTACATGTATTTTGTATGTGATGCTGAATAGAGACTTTCTGTAAAGTAGAAATGAGAATTTCCATTAGTTTAAAAATATTAACAATAACAAACATGGGTAAACCATTGGCACGTGCTGGGTCCTACTCTAAATAGGTTGTCTTATCTGTGTTGTGTTTAATGTTTACTTTTTTGCCCCTGGGAAACTGATTGGAGTTGCCCATGTTTATATGGCAGAGTTGAGAGTAGAAACCGTTTAAGATCTTAGATAAATACAGAAATAAGAAAAGCTAGGGAGAGAGTGTCACTGAATGTAAGGGGTGAGAAAAGTCAGACTGACAGTGGGTGCTGAACAGTGAATCTGACCTGCTTCTGAGGGGTGCGCGATGAGTGAACATGAATGCCAGTTTGTGCCAATCTGGGAGAAAGTATTCTGGAATGATCAATAACAAGATGATAACACTCATACTGCAACAGAGAAAGAAGGGTACAGTTAAAAAGAATATGCAAGAATTGACAGCAGCCTGTCTGTTGAAGTTTACAAATGTATACTTTTTTGTTGTTATTGTTGTTGTTGGTAGTGGTGGTGTTATTTTAATGTTTTTAGTGAGTCATTACCTGAGTAAGCCACGCTTCTTTAAGGTGAGAGGCCCATATCGATTGGACAAAAAATACAGAAACAGAGAAATATAAGTGATGTAAAAAAGTTACAAAATGTATTGGAATTTAAAAGAAGTGAAACACTGTATGAAGGGTGAGAAAAGTTTTCACAGAAAAAATTGCCAGTTAAGATGATTCATAAACAATAGATGTGGTTTTAATTACTAGTTATTAGTGTTATAGAGAAACCATCCCTAGTATCTCATAAAGCCATTTATGCATCCGTTCATTCATTCCTGCAACATATATTTATTGACTCTTTATGTGAATAGCACTTTTAAAGCATTGTAAACCAGAACATGAAAGAATGATTACAATACCACCACATTTTACTGACATTACATAAAAGTGAATGTATAAATAGCAGTTGTACAAATGATTATTTTAGACTTAAAAATCACATCTTAGAATAGCTGATGCAATAAAATATATAGCATAATTTACATTAAATAACATAGAGCATTATATATAACATATATTAGAAATATGTATTCCATAAATATATTCAATATATTTTATATATGTGTGTTTGTGTATATAGTAACATACTTTAAAAGTGTTCAGTTCTCTGGAAAAGTATTTATATCTTACTTGTCCTATGCTTCTATATTTAAAAATATAATTAAATATGTAGTATAACTTAAAACTATATGATTTAACATTGCATTTATTTACATAATAATCATTTTTATATAAATGCATGCCTTTTTATGAGGCCATAGACATTAACTCTACTTACTATATCCTCTTACCAAACATTGAAGTTAATTAACTTCAGGTATGGTTTAAAAGCAAGTTTCTTCAATTATTTTCATTGCATCTAGTGTTTTAATTTTTTTTCAGAAAAGTTTAGATTGTTTAATAATCCATAAACAAGATTCATGGTGCATTACAGCTTTGTTTGCTTTTTGTTTCATTGTATTACTAAACAATTTTTTTTATTAATGGAAGGATTATAATTGACAATGGTAAAATATGGTTTACTTGTTAACTAATTAGTATTATTTCACTCCCTTCTTTTAGGCAAAATATCGGTAATTAAATTTAACTATTTGAACATGATTTTGTATCTAAGTTTATATTTTTTCATAAAATACTTCATTTAAATAAATAAATCATCTAGTTAAATGCTCTTACACCTTTTCAATTTCCTCACTTAAAGCAACTTAACCTCCAACTGCTAAATGTTGTTCAGTATTTATGGATTCAAATTTTTTAAAACTCTTCATTTCTATTTTGTCTAACTCCTTAATTCTGGCAACTGGACATTAGCCAACATCAAACAGCCAGGCCCCAGTTTGCCACCCTGTTTGTAACAACATAGTTTCTGTCTTATTGCCATATGCCTGCATACTTGACATGATATTCTGATTATGACCTAGTAGTTCCTTCAGCAAGGGGCCCTCCTTTGTGCCATCAGATTTGTAACATTCTCAGATTCTGCACATGCCCCCTATCTGGGACGCCATGTACTGTTGGTGTTTGTGATTTCACCATGTCTTTGCAATATTTTTTTTATCTTCTATTTGCACAATACATAAAATAGAGATAATAACAGCACCTCCCTTTTTACAGAAAATACTACTGAATTACTTGGATATAATATAGTCACATCTTGTAAGTGCTGTGCAATGATAGTAACTATTATCATAAATAATGTGCATTTTTATGTTATCCTACATAGACTATCCACAACATTATTAGCCTCACTTTAGAGTTACAACCAAAGAAGCAGGCATAGAGGTATTTAGGATCTAATTTAGTGCATTTAAACTATCTTTTTAAAAATAAAATTTTAAGTTTAACATTAACATTTTAAGTTTAACATTAATATTTCTGGTGAGAGAAACTTTTTTTAAATGATGAGGAACTCCATCAGACTTCAAAATGGTTCACTGAAGGGTAAGTATGTGTAGGAATACAGATGTAGATGTCATTCTAAGAAACATAAGTTTGTAAGGATATCTCTTAAACCAAGAGACAGAAACTACATGGTGAAAATTTCTATGCGTGAGGAGAATGGACTTGCAGTCCAGCGTCTTCAAGGTGCCTTAAAAAAGGCTCAGTGTGTCTGCATCTGTGGCTTAGGAAGAATTACTGTGGAAATACGTAATTCAATTTCTTGAGTCCTTCTTGGTTCTTGATATATACAAAACCATAGCATGGCTTTAACTTTTGTCCTATCATAAATAACCGATATGACATAAGAAACTCAATTAATTGGAATAAGATTCTCAGCTTACCAGTGGTGATAAATTAATTTTCCTTAGGGGTTAAGTATCTTCTAGATATTTTGAAATTTAAATATGAGTGCTGAAATTAAGAAACAAGTCAAATCCATACTTTATTACTTTTAAATTTGCAATAATGTATATATGTTTATTAATAAAAATGGTTTTAATGTTTAAGAAAATTTGTCATATTAGATAATTAGATTAGCACATGAATCCAATTTAAAATGTCATTGAGTTTACATTACTGGTAATGATGATAGAGCTTGCATTGAAGTAATCTTTTGGCACATGGCAATTACAAACTTTAAACAAAATGTAAAATAAATTGACATCACTGAAGAAAAAATAAAAGCAGGAAAAAAGCTAGAGGAGAATTGATCCTTGAAAGAAGAGAATTGAACTGTATGAGACTTGAAAATTTGGTTCTTATATGAGTGGACACATCCCCGTCCATATGGGTTGGCTAGCTGTTACTGAAGGAGAGATACATCTGTAATCTTACTAGCTTGAGGAGTAAGAGAATTGAATCTGGGATTAATAGATTATCAAAAAGTAAATGGAGAAAGCTGGAACCCACATAAAAGTGAACCCTCAAAACTGCATGAAAACATCACCACTGAATTGTCCATGCAGGCTCCAATGGGGCCAGCCAGAAAGAGAAGCTGGAAGGCTGAATGAATGGGGTTGTTTCAGGTGTTAACCTTGGCAGAGGTCATGGAGTTCAGAGTCTGAATAGGGCCAGATTACTTGCCTGCTAGAACAATGATAACAAAATCAAGAGTCTTCAGAGGAAGACAAAAGAATCTCGAATCTTTAAAATAAATCACCTACAATGTAAAATATACAATAAAATACTACTAGACATGTGAATACATAGGAAAATTTACCCCTTCATAAAGAAAAAAGTAGTCAGAGAAAGGGGTTTCACAATGACCAAGATGATGGCATTAACAGACAATAGCTTTTAAGCAGCATTTATAAGTTTTCTCAAGTCTTCAAGGAAAACTGTGGTCATTATGAATGACTAATGCAGAATTTCCACAAATAGCTACTATGGTAAAAAATAATGGAAACTCTAAAACTAAATGAAATGACAAATTTGCTAGTTTTGTTTAAAGGAAGATTGAATCAGGAGTGGAAAGGATCAGTCAACTTAAAGATAATAAGTTAAAAAAAAGCTAATATGAAGAATGAAAATAACAAAGATTGAAATTTAAAAATATGCATTGGTGTACTATGAAATAATATCAAATGATCTATACTAATACACAAAATTGGTATCCATAAAACAGAAACAGTAATATGGCATAACAAATATTTATAGAAAAATTGGACAAAATTTACCACTTTTTTTTTAAGAAACTTAACCATGCATCTCCCAGTGAAACTCAAACAAGATATTTGTAAAGTAAGTCAAGCCTAGGTAATTGATAATCATTCTGCTACAAGCCAAATATAAAAAGAAAATTTAAAACATCTGGAAAAAAGTGACAAGGGAACAATGATATGAATTATAGCTGACTGCTTATCAGAATCAATGAAAATCAAAAGACAAAGAAACAATATCCTTTACGTACTGAAAGACAAAAACAATAGAACTGCCATCCAAGAATTGTATATACAGGGAAAATATCCCTCAGATGTGAAGATTAAAAAAATGCAATTTTGGATAAGTATATGCTGAGAAAACCAATCACCAACAGACCTATGTCCTACACTATGAGAAATGAGATGGACATGTTTTTTTCAAACAGAATGAAAATGACACAAGATGATACCCTTTGAATTTATAAATTTATAGGAAAGAATAAATAGCACTATCAATGATAAATGTTATAATATTTTTATTTAAGGAAAAATTATAATAGTTGATTTTAGTATAATATTATATCTAAAAAATGGTATTGGAAAAATATACACATCATAACCCTAAAGTAATTACTAAACAGTAATGCATAAAATTTTGTAACTGAAAACCCTAATGAATATAATCCAAATACCAAAAACATATTAGACAAAAACAGATCAAGGAAATAAAGGAAGATTAGAGGAACACAAAACAGTGGACAACATAGCAAAATGGTAGACATAACACTAACCATAACAAATAATATGTTCAATGTGAATAAAGTCATAGCAAATAGACTTTAAATGTAAATGCATTAAAAACTCCAATTAAAAAGGAAGAATTTTCAAATGAAAATTAGGATCTACTTATATAGTACCCACAAGGGGGGATGGGTATATACACACCTAGTGAGTGCAGTGGGCACCAGGCAGGGGATGGACATGCTTGAAGCTCTGACTCAGGTGGGGCAAGGGCAATATACATAACCTGAACATTTGTACCCCCATAAAATGTTGAAATAAAAATAATAATAAAGTTAAAAAATTAAAAAAAGAGGTTAATTCCAAACATAAAGACACAAGTAGGATGAAAGTAAAAGAACAGGAGATATCATGAAAGGAGCAATCATAAAAAAGCTGAGGTGGGTAAATACATTGCAGGACAAGGAGTATGTATAGCTAGATGAATTTAATATTGATACACATGTATCATTTCTGAGAAAGATAATAATAATATGTATGTACTTAATAACTGAAGTTAAAATATGTAAAGCCACAACTGATACAACTGATAGAACTTGAAAATGTCTACATCAAAAATGACTTGAAAGGCTTCATAATTCTAGAATAAATCACACTAAATACATATGACAAATAAATGCAATGTATGAATCTGAATGGGATTTTTGTATTAGAATAAAAAGATGAACATATTGAAATTATTAATGGCATTTGAATATGGACTGTTGACTAGATAATAATATTGCATCAATGTTACATTTTATGATTTTGATCATTTCACTATGGTTATATAAGAGAATGTCCCTGATCTTAGGAAATACAATTGAGGTGTTTAGGTGCAAAGGGTTATGATATCTCCAACTTACATTCAAATAGTTCTGAAAAAAATATATAAAGTATGTGTGTGAGAGAGAGAGAGAATATAATTAAACTGTAAAAAATGTAAACAGTTGGTGAATCTCAGTAAAGAGTGATCAGTATTCTTCTTGAGTATGCTGACAATTTTTATGTGCTTTGGAAATTATATTAAAATAAAACAAAAAATGTGTATTAAAAATTGTATTCAGTTGTGCTATTTTAAAAGGAAAAATATGTGATAATTTGAGAGACTATAAACAGTGTAGTTTTGGCACTAAATTTATATGTTTAATGATTTTAATTAATTATAAGAATCATTTAAGTATTTGAGAAAATTTTGCTTATTATTTTAAGCTTGCTTATTCAAGCCTTTTAGTGCTTAAAAATAAAGTTGAGCAATTTAAATATATAGAAAATTCATACATTTTTCACTAATTATTGAAATATTTAGTTGACTTGTTCTAACTATAATCAAAGCTTCCCAGAAAGTGATATTTCTTTATGACTTGAAATTTTAAAGATTAATGAATAAAATAATAAGACCTATGGCTATGACTTAAGGATTTAAATGTTATGTTTAACTAATTTTTATAATTAGTTAACAGACTCTGACTTTTGAAAATGGAAACTTACATTTACTGATTTAAGAAAAGAAAGAAAGAAAAAAGATGAAAGCCCACTTTAATTCATCTCACTACCTGCACCATATTTTTGCACTGGGACTTACCTACCAAGGTGTTATTTACTCTATTGATTTGCAATGCATTCACTATTTACCTAGCTACGTTAGCTCTTTTGTACCAGTAGGCCTATCTAGTAGACTTAGCCAAATTCCTACCACTTCAAGATTAAAGTTTAGTGTTTATAATGTAATGTCTTGGAGGAATAGAGGATAGTGTTATTTAGAGTATATGATTCCATGCATATCAACAAGAATTGAAGGAGTATGTGCAAACGCGTAAACCACTCCTTCTTTCTTTTTGGAAAAGCTGAAGTCTCCCAATATCTCACCTTCTTCTGGGGAGGTTAATCTTGTCTGTATCTGAAGTATGTTCCCATAATTTTTGATACAATTTTTATTTGATCATATTTGACAGCACTTAGCAATTACACCATATTTTGACCTTGAATTTTTAAGGCAGTTCTATAAAGTGACACTTGTGTTGGTTTTTGCTGAAAGGAAGAATTTGTCTTGATTGCTGATTTGCCTTTCGTATCATTTGATGCTTCAGAGTCTTGACATTTCTGTAAATTCAAGCTAAAGAAATGTGCTGATGTGGAGAAATACACAGTACAGGGCTCGTGTTTCAACTTTTGTTCTGTATCTGAGGCAAAGTAAAAGGAAGACGGAGGTTTTATAGGTTAAACTTACACCGCCTAGATGTGTATATTGTAGAAAAAAGGAAAGTAGAAATGTAGTTAATTTTCTGTTGCTTCGGTATTTCCTAACGTCCTTCTCAGGACAAATTGATTGATTAATTGTTTTAATTATCTGAAAAATAAAGATTAAGAATAGGACAAGTTCATAGTTGAACTAAATAAAAGTTTTGACTGCTTTTAAATAAACTGCAACTTTCAAAATGATTATTTTATTTACAGAAAACTTAAGAAGATGATACAGAGTTCCCATATCCCCCTTGCGTAGTCTTGCCTATTACTAACATCTTACATTATTGTGGTAGATTTGTTACAATTAATGAACAAATATTGATAAATTATTATTAACTAATGCCCTTAGTTAATTCAGATTAATTTATTCTTTGAGATCTCTTTTAGGATCTCATCTTGGATGCCACATTACTTTTAGTAGTGATATCTCTTTAGGCTCCTCTTGGCTGTGACAATTTCTCAGACTTTCCTTGTTTCTTCCTTTCCTTATTCCCTTGTTTTTGACCAGGACCTATCAAAACAATAAGGATGGGAGTGATGTCCTCTAAGTTCTTCAAATGTCAGAGCTGAAATGGGAAGTCTAAATGATATCTTCAATTTTTCACTGCCATTTCTCTGCACATGCCTGAAAAAAAATTATGGTTTGTCACATTGCCTTAACAGTAATTTTTAAATTAAATATTTGATGAGCAAAGCCTAAAATTTCCCAAGGGCTTTGAAAACATTTAACAGCAGGTGAATTTGTTTTTTAATATTTTTTAAATCCATTTTTAACATGAGGTTAAGACAACTGTGATGTTTACCATATGTTTGTGTAGGAACACGCTCATGCATCTGTTAGTCTACTGACTGATTAAGAATATGTTGTGAGAAATGTGA
Organism: Microcebus murinus; assembly: GCF_040939455.1. Taxonomy (NCBI): domain Eukaryota; kingdom Metazoa; phylum Chordata; class Mammalia; order Primates; family Cheirogaleidae; genus Microcebus; species Microcebus murinus. The sequence continues at coordinate 107,091,028 of NC_134106.1, forward strand.
GCTTGAAACTTCTGTGATTGCCAGCATCTACCACAGTTTTAGTCCTAAAGAAATGATAATTAACCACTAACAATGAAAAGTCAATTCTGAAAAAAAATAAATACCAACATCCTAAAGTAGAGAATAAAATCCTACTAAAATAAGGTTCCTTTTTTCAAAGTAAATTATATCTGAAAATAATAATCATAAAAATGGAATTAAATTTCTTAGGTTAAAATGACTTAAAAATCATATATATACACTAGAAGGTATAGATTTAAAAATGCTTTCAATCAAAATATCTCTGGCCATCAATAATGATAAAGAAGTCAAACTTTTTGATGTCAGGCATCCTCACTATGTGAAACATGATTAATTAAATTTCTAGAGCAATTGGAAACAATCTATATCAAAATAATGCTGATATTTATTAATATAATAATTTTCACCAAATATTATTAAGCACCTACTGCATACTAAATATCATTAGAGAATAAACAAAGGAAAAATGCAGATCTTTCTCTGTAGGAACTGATACTCATGGTAGGTATCTAGAACGGATATATCTGGGAACAGTCTTATACAACATTGAGTCCAACACCTGCATTCAGAGACCACCTAACTGAAGACTAGAGAGTTAAGTGATTTACCTAAATTCTTACAAAATGAAGTAAAGATCTCCATATCCTAAAACTTCGCTATAGTAGAAGAAAAGAAGACATGTATTTTTTTTTTAAAAGTGATAGAAAAACTATGTTACAAAGGATAAAGTGTTTAATATCATCAGAGACTGTTCATAAAGTATGTGTGTATAAAAATATTTTATGGAAAATAATTTAAAGGCCACTTCTACATTATTTTTAAATTACCACTTAGTACTCAAAGTGGTGTCCTTGGGGATAATAAAGATCAAGGTGTTCACCAGGACTCGAAAATATATTCAGATTATTGAGTTGTTTAAAGAAATGTCAGCTTGATTTATCACCCATGTTCCCTCTTGAAAAATCCTGATTTTTATCTCTATAGCTTTCTCCCTTATATAGCTCCTGTTAAAATACTTCACATATAATCACACAATCTTGGCCAAATATCTCATACCTATCTTCAATTTTTCTGTTCCAAATAAGCACTAGTAACACTTATCAAATATTGAGTAAACAATATGCTAGAAAAACCACAGCACCTTTAGTAATCATCTGTTTCAAATAACATGGTCCCAAAATAGCAGTTAGTAGAATGTGTATAATTTTACAACTAGTGCACTTGGCAGTAATATTAAAAGCAACATTTGGTGATAGAGTCATTTCTGGCAGTATGTAGTATCTGTTTTCATCAAAGACAATAGATTTGTTACCTTCACATTGGTATTTGAAGAAATTCTTATAGACTACATGTGGAGACAAAAAAATATGAAAGAGTGTTTGTGATAGGCACCATTTTATATGGTTCTTAATAATCTTCCTCCGGTAGTCATAGTCTCATTAGTGTGTACTGGACCTCGTGACTTGATTCTAAAGAAGAGGATGTGGCAACTGTGACATGGAGACACTTCTATACTTAGGTTACAAAGGACTATTACTCCTGCTTGCCATCTTGCTCTCTCTGGTGGCACTCTCCCTTGCTCTTTTGCTTTCATACACAGATGAAGTGAGCTGCCATGTTGTAAACTGCCCTTTTGAAGGGTCCACGTGGCAACGAAGCCCCCAGTGAACAGCTTGTGAAGAACTGAGGGGTCAGTCCAAAAATATGGCAAGAGCTGAATCTTGCCAAACAATTAGATGAGAAAGTTGGGAATTAGATCCAGTCCGGCCTTGTGATGACTGCAGCTAAGTTGTTCAGAGATTCTTGACTCCAAGAAACTGTAAGGTAATAAATATGTGTTGTTTCATGACTATGACTTTTGAGGTAATTTGTTTTATAACAACAAATAACTAACCCATTGTTCTAATGAAAAACTTACACTATTGACAATGTTCTCCTTGATGGGCCATGACAAAACTTTTTTTTTTTTCCCAATTGTCATTATCACAGAGTAAATTGCCCTGCCCTATGTCACCATTTCAAGGATCAGGAAAGGTGCCAAAGTAGAAAAAACTGAGCTCCCAAGTACTTTCTTTCCAAGGGGCATTTTCATTTAAAAAGAAGAAACTGATGGGAAATACTTTTGAAGTTCAAGAAATGTCACTGAAATTAAATCACATGGGAAGCTACCCATAATTCCTTCCAAGAACCAACCTACCAGGCCTGATTTTGAGACACAAATGTACCCTGAATTTTTACTAGAAAGTAAAATGAATCTTGGAAGATGTCACAAAAGTTCTCTTCACTATGACAATGGCCATCTGCAAGTTATTCCAAGGTTCTGAATTCTCATCTCAGTGGAAAATTAATTATAAGAATATCTCAGCTTTTAATGGATTTTAAATGATCTAAAAATCCTCTCTGTATTTTTAATATGTCATTCGTTTATATTAATAACAGAACAGATATTAGGAAAAAACTTTATGAAGCATATGACACATCAATAACTCTCCATGTATTTGAAGTTCTTATGCTTACGTTTTTAAATGTATGCTCTCAATAAGATTAATTTTCTCATAATAAGCATTTGCAATCTAGCTGAAAATACTTAATAGAAATTTGTATTTCTTTAGAATGAATACTAATTATCTGTTCTTTCCTGTTTAGCATAACTCTTTTTGTTAAAAACTTATTTGAAAGTCATTTTCAAAACCATAATACAAATACTTTCAAGCATAAAAAAATGTTTTGTTTACTAATCTAAATAGCAAAAATTGTTCTAATCAGTGGCAGTATTATAGTCAAAAGTTTCTAATGACTATGAGCCAAAGGGAAGACTGTGGAGCATTTACAGTTAATAATGATTTGGCAAAAATGTGTTTATATTAGATGTTGCAAAACTGCAACATTATATGAACCATTACAGATTTCACCAAAGTAGATCAAGGTGTCATTCAAAGCAATAATCAACTAAGAAGTTGGACCTTGGGCTATCTGTACCTCAGTTTTCCTGTCCTTTAAAATGGGGATAATTAAATGAGCTACCATACGTACAATGTTTAAAAAGTTCCTGGCACATGTTAAGGGATATATGTATCATTCATTTTTATTCTTACTATTTTTTGAATTACAATTGTGGCAAGAAAACAGAATTGTATCATTTGGAGCAAATAATACATTGAGATATATATTGACCACGAAAATGGGATAACACACCAACATAGTACATGCTGATCCATGTACTCTTTGTCATATAGCTAATTTTGGGAAACAAATATATTCTTTCATTCGATAAATAAATAAACATAAGTAGATATACAATAGGTAGATGGATTGATGGATCGATAGATGAAAGATAGATAGATAGATAGATAGATAGATAGATAGATAGATAGATGATAGATAGATAGATAGAAGGCCTAAAATACTCTTGACAGTTGACTTGATAGAGTGGTGTACAAAACAACAATCAAAAATCCTTCTGCTTTTACAATCGATATTCCAGTGGGGGATACAGAAGATAAATAAATATGTATGTAATATACCAGATGGTAAGAAATGTTCAATGATCAAAAAAGAAAGATAAGAGAAAATGAGCCAGCAGCAGAAGAGTGTGCTTGCATAATGCAATTTCAAATAGAATGGCCAGGAAAGGCCTCTTTGAAGAAGAAACATTTGAACAAAGAACGAAGGGAGTTGAGGAGCAAGCCAGGTAGATAAGGTGGGGAGCTCTTCAAAGCTAGGAAACTATTAATGCAAAGATCCTGGGGTAGAATGGTACCTGGTGTGTTCCAGGATATTTTTATAAAATATCTTACATAAATATATAGATAATTATAAAACTTCTAATAACTTTGTTTTCATCTTAAATACTTGGTTTTTTATGAATTTAAAGCATAGCATTTATATAAGAAGTTGAGTGAGTACAACAAATCAAAAATATATATATATAGCATTTTAAATTTTATATTTTACATTCATTATCTCTTTTAGTGGCTACAGAGCATTCCTTTTATAGAAGAGACTATAATAAGGGTCAGATACTTTAAATAATTTGATCAAAGTGAAAGGATATTAATGAAAAATTATAACTATAGACCACATCAGCAACTAAAAATTCTGTATTTTTTTCTTATTGTACAACAGTCATTTCCAAATTATCAAAAGCACTCAAAAAATGAGATATTTGATATTCATTAAATTTTGAATTTTTTCATACTGACATTTTGAGGCATGTTCATATTTAAACTCAGATTCTAAAATTTGTAATTTTGTCTCATTTTATAGCACAAACTTATATCACAGAAACAAAATATTTTGGAAAAAAATACCTACAGAGATTAATATTTCCTTTTTAAAACTGCTATAGTCTGTCTTACTTTCCCTTGTGGTATAACAGTTAATATACTAAAGGGAAAAGGAGTAGTACATTATAGAAGGAAATAAATAAATAACTTCACATAAATACACACATCCACACACACATCCACACACACATCCACACACAAAGTGCTTGTTCTGACTATACTAGGTATATTTCATTTTACAACTTTCATTTCTTAATGGTGTATACATTTGCAAATAAAGATAAAACTATGAAATTTAAGCTCATACAGAATCTTATAGCCATGTAGATTTTATACTTGACATAGTTCAAAAGTGATTTACTCTAGAAATAAAGTGCTGAACACAGATCTTGTTTGATATTCTAAGTTATATAACAGAATATAGATACTCTTACATCTACATATTAAGATACATGTCGAGTAGCTGCAATGCTCTCTCTACAAGGATTTCTTAAATTTATTAGAAATCCTAGAATTGTGTATTATCAATCAAAGAAATGATAGAAACATTTATTATTTTGGTGTATTTTTAATAGCTATATTGGGAAAAATACAATCTGTTATTAATTTGTCAGAAGTATATTACTGAGCTCTGTAAATTTATAATTGCTTTAGCAATTACATTCTCATAAAAATAAAGTAAATCACAATATAAATAAATTTTGGATATTGCATGCTGAATATAACACTAGGAATAATCACTAATATCTGTTTTATGACTGCTTATCAAAGAGAAAATTTTACTAAATTATAACCTGCACCAAATGTCCCATTCCAGTTTTGGGAAAGCCTTTAAAATTATTCATAAGTTATTCTAAAAGAAACATTTGCTTAGCATAAACCCAGATATATTGCTATCGTATTACTATTTATATGTGTGCTCTAAATTTGAGTATCTGTATGCACTGACTTAAAAATTAATTTAAAAGTTTTGTCATGAATGAACTGTGCTATTAAATAACAGTTACAAAGTTAGGTTTTCTGCCTTCAGTTGAACTTTCTTTTTGGAGCAAATGCATTCATGTATAAATGACCATCTTCATTACCCAGTATTAATCGGCTCACCATTGTAGTAGACATCCATTACTTTTTGCTAACCATAGTGCTTGGCATATGTTGAGTTTTGCCTGTCCAGCACACATTCACCTTTTTCTTCTTCTTTTTTTTTCCTATCAGGAATGTTCCCATTTTTGTTTCAGGACCACCGCACTACGAGTCCTCCTGGTTCAAGGGTAGGTGTGGCCCAGTTCTGAACAGCAAAATTTAATTTTAAAGTGTTTTCTGAAACTTTGGGAAAGAGAAAATTGGTTAGATTTGAAGTTACCGAGCTGGTAGTATAAACACTTGGATATACAAAGATCATCTTTTCAATGATTGAAAATAGAGGAGGCCTCTCTGCCTTCTTGAGGTTGAAGGCTTCATAGGGAAAATCAAGATTAAGATTTGAGAAAATATAGGACCCTAAAGAGAAATTTGAACCCCTGGAAACCGTCTTTTCTGAAGCTGAAACCCTCTGTTGTCCTTTCAGAGAACTTATGAATTTGTAGTTAGAGTTTAGTTTTTATTGCCACAGGAGTGCTAAATAATTCAGAAATATTGCTAAGAAAATATTCTTTAAATGTAAAAATGTCATAAAAAGAATAAAAATCCAAACTTTCTTCAATATGAATTCTTTGGAAAGAAACTGGATCAAACAAGTCTTGATGTACTGTAAGTTTTCTAATTCTACGATATGATAATACAAGTGAACTTGTTTTTTCAATTTGTGGATCATAGTGTGGTTATAATTTCCACCATACTTTCTTCAACAATATAGTTGTTTTCAGTTAAAATAAGTTAATAGAAGTCATTTCTACCACTTGAATGAAAACTGAGAAAAACTGAAAAGTTCCTTCAATCATAACACGTAAAACCACCCATATAATACATCAGAGCCAGCTGTATATAGCCATATCTTCTGATTTGGGTTTTATATCATTTGGTCATAGAATATTAATGCAGTGATGGGAAAAATCCAGGTCATTGAATCAGAATGCTTAGTGGCCAGTCTTACAGAGTGAATTTCAATAACCCTTTTCACACTCAGAAACCTCAGTTCCTTTCTGTATTCTGATATTGTTTAACATCTACAGTGGGGGCTGTGATTTATGAGATCACACTTTTGAGAATATTTTGTGAACTGTTAAGTGCCATACAAATATCACTTGTATGTGTCTGGGTATATACGTATATGTCTTCTGTGTACTATGTTTATGTCAAGTACACAATTTGATTCTATACAATCCCAGGAATTGCTTCAGAATGTGTGAGGTTCTTACATTCTCCAAAGTTAAGATCATTACATCTGTAGCTAGACATCCTGAGTTGAGGTCAAGTCTCTGCCACTTACTAGTTACATGCATCAGGCAAGTCTATTTAGCTTCTTGGTGCCTTAGTTTCCTCATTGATAAATAATTATTATTAATAATTTAGCTAACATACATAGCTTACAATGGTAAGACCTAAGCCTGGAACGTGATAGGCATTGTGCTGCTGTTAGCTGTTAGTTTGGACAATCATTAGGTAATTTTATGTTGTGGGTTGCTCACCCACAAACTGACTCAGATTCAGTTTTCTCACGTAAGACCCTGTTCAGGTTTTCCATTCTCTGTAATCTGGACAATATTTGTATATTCCTTTTCTTTCCCAGGATGCTGAAAATGCCAGCCATGACAGGAAGGCAGAGAGCCCAGAGAAAACAAGTTGTCACATTCTAGCCCTTGGAAACAATCAGGCTTCTTGGGTAGTTTCCTGACAACTTCTCCTTTGGGTGACATCAATGGGCAACACATATTACGTTTGCTTGTTTATCACTGTGTCTTCTCTGGTAGACGAGTTCCTTAAGGGCATGGGCCATTTTAAATTTATTGGAACAAATACAGGGACTTTCCAGCTACAGAAGAGGAATCAGAAGCTAAAAGAGAGGAGCCAGGCAGGAGTAAGAAAGGAAAGGATGTAGAAGAGTAAGCAGAATTGCAGAAATTTGTACTAGTCTGCAAAGCATTGGACTTGGAGTACAAAAACAAAGACATGCTGCTGACGGTGATACTTCTCCAAAGGGATTAAGGCAAAATGACAGTAATGATTCAAAATTTTAGTACTTGTGGCATCAATAGTGACAGAGGAAACAGTAGGTTTCAAGTTAAAGGGATGAAGGATTGGTCCCTAATCTCTGGGGTCACTAGTGGTCTTGCTAGAATTAAGATATATTTGATGCAATTGGAGTTTCCTCCCAGGAGTTTAGAAAGCAGAGATATTTGAGATCATGAAAGAAAAGTAGAAATTGATTCATCTAAAGAACACTTCCTCTATGATATCAGCAAAAGGAAAGGATATGCAGGAACACATTTACATTAAGCTATTTGATATATCTCTATATCTATCTGCCTATCTATCTGTATGTATGTATGTATCTCACTCCAGTTTCTGAGACAGAGCTCCTAAAACCTTTTGTAGAAGTGCTAGGAGAATCTTTTGTTCTATTATTAGATTTTTGACCCTGGTTCCTAACACAGAGATCTTAAGGGCTTTACAATTTCTTGAATGATAGGATTGTTTTCCACAAAGCTCCTAAATCACTTGGAATTTCCTGAATGATAGGAGCATCTTTTGTTTTCATGACAGTTCAGTGAGGGGAAAGTGGATGAAGGTTGAGTTGATCACCAATGGCCAATGATCCAATCAATCATGCTCCAAAATGAAGCCACCATAAAAACCTGGAGGAAAGAGTTCAGGGAGCTTCCAGATTGCTGAATATGGGGGGGGGGAGTACTTGGAGGGTGGTGTGCCCAGAGAGGGCCCAGACCCCCCACACCCCTACCTTCCCATACCTTACCATATGTTTTCTTCCATTCTGCTGTTCATCTGCATCTTTTGTAATATCCTGTATAATAAATGGACAAGTATAAGTAAGGTGTTTCTCTTAGCTCTGTGAGCTGCTCCTGCAAATCAATCCAACCTGAAGAATGGGTTCCTGAAATTCCTGATTTATAGGCAGAGTATAGGTGGCAGCCTACTGCCTGTGGTTGGTGTCTGAAGTGAGGGGCAGTCTATCGGGACTGAGCCCTCAACGTGTGGTATGTGACACTATCTCCAGGTAGTGTCAGAGTTGAGTGAAATTATAGGATTAATTTACATTTCAGAAATTAACAAATCTAAAAACTCCTTTGAAAGAACTGTATCTTATCTAAAAGTTTTCAAACTATTTTGTTGACTTGGAAAATACAGATTCTCTTTGAAAATTGTATCGAACTTTGACAAATGTTTAGCAGCTTATAGGATTTATTTTTACAGACAATTATGTGTCACATATAGTTTTCACATTTTATTTTGAGGGAATTTTAAAAACATTATATATTAATATATCTGTACTTCTAGAAAAAGAAATACACATTAAGTATTTTTGATGAACTGCTTTCTCTAAATATAAAAGTGAGGTCCAAATGTGTTTTACTTGGTTGTGTTTCTCTGGCTTTCCTTACTTTGTTCTTTCTGTATGAAATGTTCTTATAAACCATATCTGCCTGGGAATGTACAACCTTCCCTTTAAAAGTACCATCATTTTAGCAGCATTTCCTAACCAACCTGTTCCTCTGGATGCAGGCTGAGATAGGTGTCTTTGTGGCCCTAAACACCATCTACATGACTTTGCAGTAGATTTTTCACATGGTGGTGTCATTATTGTTAACTTATTTGGGATGCCTGGCCCATTAGACGCTAATCTCCTTGGGTACAAGGAACATAAGCTTATTTGTATCTCCAACACCTCTTTCAGTTAACATTAACATTATTAATTTGTGAAAGCCTACCAGCCTCCAGGTATAATAAAAATTGAAATAAATTATAGCCCCTAACCTAACAGACTTTATAATCTAATGAGAAACATTCAACATAATGCAGGGATTATAATCTTAAAGATAGGCCACTTATTGAAAGTGTTTGTTGAATGAATGAAAGAATTAGAAAGTAAGAACGTTCTAATCAGGATAACAGAATCAATGATAGAGTGAAAACTTTTATAACTGTACCTGGAGCAATGACCTAAACTTTTCATTTTTTTACATTGATCCAAAATGTTAAAAATCATTGTCATGGACACTTCTTAGTTATTAAGGATGCCTGGTTTATTTGATAAGTAAGCATAAAGTTCTAAGAATCAAAATCAAATCTATTTCTTTGTTCTGTGAAAGAATACCTACATATTCATTTAAATATTTTGTAAATATAATAACCATGCTAAGTAATTTTTAAATGAAAACCCATTATTGATCTTTAAATCATGAATTAAGTTGTAAAAATGTATTCCAGATACCTTATCAAGTCTTCAATTTTATGCCAAACCTTGCCTTAAACAGGAAATATTATACTATATTCTTACCATCACTTCATAGTATATGTATTCTAGAATATATATGAATATAACAAACATCATTTATATATTTGCTATTTGATTACATGCACAATGTTATTTATATAAAAACTATTGATATTTTCTTATTTATATATTATTAATTTGTTTCTCAGAGAAAACATTTTACATCAGAAGCAAAAGATAATAGCATAAGTTAGCTCCACTCTATTGTGCACTGTGCCTATTGTATTCTTGTTGGAAATTTAAAAATAATAATAGTCAGCAGAGAGTTAGAGTATATAAGTTTAAATTATTCATTCTGTGGCATATAAATATATAGATTTAATTATAGAAAATATATTGGCAGTTTCACATACACAAAACTGTCACATATTCAAAGAGTTGTAGTACCTAGTCATTTTTTAAATGATTTGATTTAATTTTTAGGAAAGTAAGTGACAATGTATATTGGTCAAAGTCACAAACATATTTTGCAGCAAATGATTTGAATAGCACAAGATGGGAAAATAAATTAAAATTTTGAAATAACTGCCATTTATTTTGCCATTAATTTATGTCAAGAACGTCAGCTATAGGGGAGCTAGTACAGTGACATCTGTCTCCATCCCAGGCTCAATTCCTATTCATATTAACTGAGTGCCTACTATGTGCCAGGGACTATTTTAGGTGCTTGGAATATATCATGCGGCAGAAAATACAAAAACTGCCAACCAGTGGAACTTCTAATTGGGACAAAGAGGTAATGAATAACAACCATAATAATAAACTGTATTGCTTATTTAGAGATGATAATGTGAAATGTAAAGAGTAAAGCAGGGGAGAAGACTGGAGTGTGGGAGGAGGACAGGTTGCAGCAATACATAGGGCAACAGGGTTTTGGGATGGGCTTATTGGAAAGGTGAGACATGAAAAGAGATTTGAAGAGCTAGGGGGAGTTATCTACAAGGAAAGAGTTCCAGGTAGAGGAGCAGTTTGAGAAAATGCCTTATGTGTTTGCAGATAAACCAGAAAACCAGACTGGCTGCAGGAACATGGATGGGGGTAGGGAGGAGAAGATAAGAATGCACAGGGAGCCCTCTCACAGAGGGCTGTGAAGCTGGGGTGGGCACTTTGGATTTCTCTGTGTAAAACAGGGAATAATTAGAGGGTTTTACCAGATAAGTGACACCATCTGGCATATTTTTACAGATATACATTTTGTTAGTGATATCACCTCTATTCCTGATGGAATCAATATGGAGAATGTGACTCATATTTAAAGACTTACTAGCATGCTTTTGGTCAAACTGGATGACAGAACCCTTTCCGCAGGAGATTTCCTCCTTATATTGTGCCGTGGAGAAGCAGTTGGGATTCATGTCCTACCCATGAAACGGAACTCTGGTTTTATAAACAAAAACAAAAAGGAGTATATGGAAATGAAAAAGAAGTATTTACTTCTAATTACCTTAAAGACACAAATGAGGGCTACAGATCAGTGATGCAGGAATGTTTCATGAGAGGGCCTGGTTGTGGAATAGAACATCAGGAGTGGGGAAGAAATGTTTCCTTCCAACAGGTCCATTCTCATCTGTTCTTCTGCAATGCAATGAAGAGCCTGCCCCTGGAGAGAAGGTGTGAGGTTATCCAGTTGATAGGGTGAAATGAGTCATCCTAATTCAGGTAAGGGTGACAAGGTAATTTGGCCATTCTCCTATGCTCCATCTTTGGATCCAGTTTTAATCAATAGTATTAGTTTATTCTACATTAATCTAACTTCTCATTTTTCAGTTGCTTGTAAATTGGGAGAGAGGTATTATCCATTAATCATTAATCATTTAAACTCAATCAGATTGAAAACATGAATAATGAAAGTATTTGGGGGAGGGGGAAGGAAATGCCAGAAGGTGTCATGTGGAAGAAAAAAAAGAGAAGTGTTTTGCCTTTGATAAGAAAACTCTCCAGACAAGGACATTTTTGGCAAATCTTGAATTAGAAACATCTGAGTTGTACAGACACAACATTTGCACTGAGATCTCAAGGCAGAGGCATCTGAATGTCCCCATCAGAGGTGGCTCATGGATTAATTGCAGCAGCAGTTGCACCCAAGCCTCGCAGTTACATTGAGACAAACGTCTTTAGAAATTGAATGCACGGCATACATGAGGTAAAAGGAGAGATGAGACTCAGCTCAGGGATCCTTATTCTATTTTTAAAAGGATGATGAAATTGAGTTGGTACAAGCCATGAAATAGCTGTTGTAAGTATTTTGGGTGCCTAATAAAAATCATGGCTCTCAACATTCAGTGGTCAGCAAAGAGTAATTATGAAGGTGTCACTTGATGTGAGCACAGAAGTTTATCATTTGAGGCATTTATTGAAGCAAGCACATTCTAGATGGAGAAATAGCAAGCTGACATCCACAAAGGCAAATCTGATATGGAATTTAAAATATATATATATATATATATATATATATTTTGCAGTCTGAGCTTAGCAAAACCAAAAGGAATATATGTAGAAAAATAATTGAAACTGCATAGTAGAAGCAAAATATCTTCACTAAAGCTTTAAATGTATTTTTGGTTTTTTTAAACCTTGCAATGGAATTTCAGAATTTATTTAGTTTTTTTTAATTTGAGTATTCCAGTATTATTACTGGAATAATTCATTGGAAAGTTAATGCAGAAAGAGCATCTATAGTCAATTAAAGCAAGAAAGGATTGAGAATGATACAATGCTTAAAAAGTTATTTCAGTTGCATGATTTTCAAACTTCAGTGGATGTGGAAACTTCCTAAAATGAGGACTCTAAGGCTTCACACCCAGATATTCAAACTCATTTGCTCTGGGATAAAGCACAGATATCAACATTATAATAAAATCTGCACACGAGTCTAATATGTGTTGTCCAATACATGTTGAGAAATGCTATGCTGGTCTACATTTAAAATGCTGGGAGCTTAACTTGTCAATAGCAATGGAAATGAAAAAGAAGAAACAAGACTAAAGAGACAATTTGAGTGTTCCATTATCAGGATGAAGAAACGAAGTACACAGGCTGGATGAAAGAGGAATCATGAGTAGTTCTAACAATTTAAGCCCTGGCAATGAAGAGAACACCAATGTCCTTCATCCATTTAAAAACTTTAGGTGAACTACATTTTAGAGCCAGATGCTGAGTTTTGCCATAAGCAAGCTAGAGTTTCAGATGGCATGAATAAAGTGAAAAGATGTTCACAAAGTACTTGGTTTAGGGTGAGGGAAAGTGATGGAAGTTAGATACTTAGATTCAGGAATAACCTACATATAGTTAACAAGTAACAGTGTGAAAGTGGATGAAAGGAATGCAAAGCTTTGAGAATCCACAAAGTTACCAGTAAGGAGGTTTTGAATTAGTCATAAAAATTATGTTCTTCCTGAGACTTAACCAGTTACATAAAATTTGAAGGTAAAGCAGAGATTTCATTTTGGAGAGAAGGAAAGCAATGATAATCTAGGCAGAGGCCACAACCACTGGGAAAACCTAGACTAGAGATGGGGTGGGGGAACAGGCCACTGCCTGACTAGATTCTTCAAGGGGATGTGAGTAGGAGGATAGAAAGAGGCCAGCTTCTGAGGACCTTTGTCTTTGCAGACAAAAAGAACAAATGTTATCTGTACAGTAAGATCAGTGAGAAGCCACATATTCCTTTTAAAGGAACAAGTGGGAGATATTCCTAGAACAAGGTGCTGAGCACCTGCCATAACATGCTGTCATAAATTTGGAGCAGGTATGAACTATAATGCTGATTCCATCCTCTTGTTGCTTCCACAGATACACCTTATAGGACAGTAGAATATTTCATCAATAATCTGTCTTTCTAGGTGCTAATCCTGAATCCATGCTCATTCATTGTGCTACTTTGGAAAAATTATTTAATTGGTGCTTCTCAACTTTGTTTTCATATCACTACCATCTGGAAGGCTTCAAAACTGCCAATGTCTGATTCCATCTCCCATGGATTCTAAACTAAAGCAATGGTGGTATCTTTAAAACATCTTCAGGAGCTTCCAAGGTGCCTCCAAGACTAAAGCATCGAATGTCACTCAATGTTTCACTTCCCTCATCTTAAAAATGGGATGATAATAATAATTCCTAAGCCTTGGAGATGGTGTTTGAAAGTGCTGAGTGTAGATTAGGTATGTACTTAAATGTTTGTTAGCTATTTTCAAAGTCACTTACTATGGCCACTCCAATTGGCCATAGTAAGCAAATAGCAAAAAAACAAGCAAAAACTGAGAGCAACAAGAACAATAACTACAAAACATTCCTTGTTTGCCTGGAAGATGTACCTTTAAATGCAAGTGCGGATGATATTTAGAAATGATGACTATAGTTATTGATGTAATATCTCTCTCTAAAACACAGAACAAATTGTGCCATGCACAACTTTAGAGCCAAAATTTTAAGTGATATCACTGTCTTTTCTATAGAAGTTATCACATAAGAAATAGCATGCAGTTGTGTCTGCCCTAATCTACCCCTCAACCCCAATTTTTGAGTTCATAGATGATGATATATAACTTTGAACTTGGTGGTCTGAGTAAAATGTGGATCACAGCAGGCTGCCTTTTCCTGCCTGGCTTTGGTTCCCATATCGATTCACTGTTAAGAGGTTGTAACTCAGTCCCTAGGTTTCTCATTACAATCTGTCAAACATTATGATTCATTATCCTCTCCGAGTTTAAGAATAATTTGTTTTCTATTATTTTGTGCTTCCTCACTTGTTCTCTAGTTAAGTCATATATAGACACAGCATCTTTCTTAGGGTCAGGGACCATATTTGTAGGTTGATTCTGGACTAATGGAGCTGGTCACAAAAGAACAACCATATAAAAGAGCATACAAAGCCTATGTTTAATTTATTATTCTGTTAACAGTTTCTTTTCTAACGAAGTTGACATATGTCCTCTCAAATGAGTAGACAGCATCAGCATGACATAAATTAAAGTGATCAGAATGCTGACCAGACCTTTTATTGGGTTTCTTATCATTTTTGGTCTCTTCCATTCCATGAATATATTGAATATGTTCCTTTTCAGTACAATGCTTACCCATAATCATAAATGGAAATTGATTTTGACACTTGAAATTTAAATCAAAAGCAAAATTTTAAAAATGTAAAAACACACCAGTTTTGTTGCTTTTTGGCCCTCACAGTAATAAATGCCATAGATAACTAGTAAATATTTTGATTCTCTAGAGTTCAATAGATTTCTTTTATTAAATGAGAATTAGAAATTCAATATAGAAATAGAAAATGGGATAAGGAATTTAAAAATCTTGACAGTGGTATTTTTTCAATGCATCAAAATATGAACATTAGCACTTCACTGAAAAATATATAAAAACATACAATGTATTTAGCTATAACTATTAAGACAGTGCTTCAGTTTTTCCAGTAATGCCACCTGACAAGAGCAGTGAAATGAACTGCATCTAACTTCCAAAATTAAGCCCTATTGTTCCAATGTAGAAAAATTCTGAGTATGATTAACATTTACCATTTTTACTAACAGTGTTTATCTGAGTTCCACAGTAGGCACTAAAGCATTGCTTTAGAAGCTCTTTGAAGGAGATGAGGTTCTTATTTTTGTTTTTTTCCTCCAAAATACTCTACTATTCACAGTGCACTTAAAGTTTTTAAATGCAGGTTTGTCTGAATCTAGTTTAACATAAATGGCTTGCTAAATTGAAGTGGGGAAAAAAGCTGTTTCTCCTTTCTAGTACTTTGAAATGTTCCCATCTAACAACTTCAAAATACATGGGTCAAAAAACACTACAGTGGCCTAGGTAAATACTGCAAGCAAGGGAAAGGGAATTAACATTTAACAAACATCTTTTAGTGTTGGGCACTTAACAGTTTTATCTAAGTTTGAAAATGAAAATGTAAGTAAAATGCAAGTCTCTCCATTTTTAGAATGAGGAAAATAAAGTCCGCCAAAATGTAAGTAGCTTGTCAAGCAAGCTAGTGGCCAAGTCAGAACTCAAAACTTTGTTCTTCCAAACAGAAAGACCTTGCTCAGCAGACATTTCTGTGGCAACTGGCTGATACCACGCTTAATAAGGGGTAAGTGGTTTCTTGCTCCATCACTCTGTATTTTCAAGACATTTTCCAAGTGACTTGAATTTGTAAGAATTCACCCTAAGAAATACCATGCTTTTTTTGGTCTTGCTCTGCCAAAGGCATTAAATCTTTTTTTTTTTTTTTTTTTTTTTTGAGACAGAGTCTCGCTTTGTTGCCCAGGCTAGAGTGAGTGCCGTGGCTTCAGCCTAGCTCACAGCAACCTCAAACTCCTGGGCTCAAGCGATCCTGCTGCCTCAGCCTCCCGAGTAGCTGGGACTACAGGCATACGCCACCATGCCCGGCTAATTTTATATATATATATATTAGTTGGCCAATTAATTTCTTTCTATTTATAGTAGAGACGGGGTCTCGCTCTTGCTCAGGCTGGTTTCGAACTCCTGACCTTGAGCAATCCGCCCGCCTCAGCCTCCCAGAGAGCTAGGATTACAGGCGTGAGCCACTGCGCCCGGCCGAAAGGCATTAAATCTTAATAAATTCCCTAACTCAGAATGTAAACACTTCTCTCTCTTCCACCTATTTTGAGGCAATGTTCCAAATGGATGTTGTTTGTTATCTTTGGAATGATACTATATCCAAAAGCAGTATTGCAAAATTCCAGAGTGTTGGAGTTGAAAGAGACCTTGGAGATGATTTGATCTGAAACTCTAAATTTAAATGTGAGGACATTGGAAGCTGAGCCTCAAACTTGCTCACATGTAGGTTTCAATTGTTCTAGGCTCAGAGTTAATTAGAATAATTAGAATTAAAACTCAGGACTCCTAGACCTTATCTCATGTTTTTATCCAAAATTATATGAATAATCCCACAATGAAAAGTTATTTTACCTTCTCTTTATATTCCTGTACAAGCTAGCACACCTGCTCAATTTAGTTAGTTATAGCATACAAACCATATTTTCTCTAGATCTGCAAAAAATGATGTTGATATTTTAATGGGGATTGCATTGAATCTATAGATCACTTTGGGTAGCTTGTTTTGAAAAGGAGGTAGAGTAATGGCTAATAAACATGTGAAAAAATGTTCGGTGTCTCTAATCATCAGGAAAATGCAAATTAAAATCACAATGACATATCACCTAACTCCATTGAGAATGTCTTTTATCAAAAAGTCCCAAAACAGCAAATGTTAGTGTGGATGTGGAGGGATAGGAACACTCATACACTGCTGGTGGGACTGCAAACTAGTACAGCCTTTGTGGAAAGTAATGTGGAGATATCCCAAAGAACTTAAAGTAGAACTACCATTTGATCCAGCAATCCCCCTATTGGGCATCTACCCAAAGGAACAAAAGACATCATTAAACTCTCCTTCAGCAGGTAGACCTAGCCAATTATATTGCTCAGAAATGACTTGGGTCCATTGACTTTATCCAGAATCTAGATGGATTGCTTAAAAAGAAGTCTGAATTTAAATGATTGTGTTTATGTTTTTAAAATGAAATCATATTCTTCATTTGGGGTCAAAAAAAATATCTATAATCAAATGTTTATAGCAGCACAATTCACAATTGCAAAGATGTGGAAACAACCCAAGTGCCCATCAATACATGAATGAATTAATTAAATGTATACATATACCATGGTATACTACTCAGCTTTAAAAAACAGGCCGGGCATGGTGGCTCACACCTGTAACTCTGGGAGGCCGAGGTAGGAGGATCACTCAAGGTCAGGAGTTCAAAACCAGCCTGAGCAAGAGTGAGACCCTGTCTCTACTAAAAAATAGAAAGAAATTAATTGGCCAACTAAATATATATATATAAAAAATTAGCCAGGCATGGTGGTGCATGCCCGTAGTCTCAGCTACTCGGGAGGCTGAGGCAGAAGGATCGCTTGAGCCCAGGAGTTTGAGGTTGCTGTGAGCTAGGCTGACGCCACGGCACTCTAGCCCAGACAACAGAGGGAGACTCTGTCTCAGAAAAAAAAATAAATTAATTAAAAAAAAATGGTGAACTAATACCTCTTATATTATTCTGGGTGGAGCTGGAGCCCATTCTTCTAAGTGTAGTATCTCAAGAAAGGAAAAACAAGCACCACATGTACTCACCATCAAATTGGCACTAACTGATCAACACTTGTGTGCACAAAGGGAGGTAACATTCGCCAAGTGTTGTGCAGATGGGAGGAGGGGACGGGTAAATTCACACCTAATGGGTGCGGTGAGCACTGTCTGGGGAATGGTCATGCTTCTGGCTCTGACTCAGGCAGTGCAAAGGCGATGTATGTAACCAAAGTGTTTGTATCCCTATAATATTCTGAAATTAAATTTAAAAAATCCCGAAACAACAGATGCCAGCATTGACGTAGGGAGAAAGGAACACTTATACACTATTGGTAGGGCTGGAAACTAGGACAACCTCTATGGAAAGTAGTATGGAGAGACCTCAAAGAACTAAAAGTAGACCTACCATTTGATCCAGCTATTTCATTACTGGGTATTTATTGAAAGGAAAAAAAGTAATTTTATCAAAAAGACATGTGCACACTAATGTTTATGGCAGCACAATTCACAATTGCAAAGTTGTGGAATCAACCCAAGTACCCATCGATACATGAGTGGATGAATAAAATGTGGTTATGTGTATATCATAGAGTTCTACACAGCCATAAAAAAATATGAACTAATACATTTCTCATCAACCTAGATAGAACTGGAAACAATTCTTCTAAGTGAAGTGTCACAAGAATGGAAAAACAAACACCACATGCACTCACTATTTAATT
Source organism: Microcebus murinus (assembly GCF_040939455.1). Classification (NCBI taxonomy): domain Eukaryota; kingdom Metazoa; phylum Chordata; class Mammalia; order Primates; family Cheirogaleidae; genus Microcebus; species Microcebus murinus. The sequence goes on from NC_134106.1 coordinate 107,109,616, forward strand.
GAAATTAATTGATCAACACTCATGTGTATGTATAATAGTAAAACTCAATAGAAATCAAGCAGGTGGGGGGGAAGTGGGGGGGATGTGTAAATTAACACCTAACGGGTACAATGCACACTATCCAGGTGATGGCTACACTTATATCTTTGATGCAAACTGTACAAAAGCAATTCATGTAACCAAAACAGTTGTATTCCTGTAATATTCTGAAATAATAATAAAAAATATGTTATAACACTCCTTAAAGTCATGAACCAAATTTCACTTTTTCCTAACTTGGGAATTGAAATGGGAGAACCAAATTGGTCCTTGTGTATTTGTTTGCTTCTCCATTAAAGTAACCCGATTGTTAGAGAAGCCATATTGTTTTTACCAGGCTGAAAATTGACTTAGGTTGATTTGAATGTTATCCATTTAAGCAATGTTTTCTTCAGTTAACTGATATTTAATTTTTGTCACTTGACTTATCAATTTCATTCCTAAGATGTCCAAATACATCTAAAGAATATTGAGTTAATAGAATAAAGAACTCTCTGCTACTAAAAAGCAAAAATAAATCTAAGATTTCCCTATTGCTGTAGAAACTAATTCAGGACTATGAAAAATTACTTCATTTTTATGGCTAAATGTATTCACCTACCCATACATTTGTCCTTTTAGTGGAGCATAAATTTTATTCATTTTCTCTATGGATACCAAATTGCATTTGAGAAAACAAACATTCTCACTGTACAAAATTGAAAATTGCTAATTTCTCACTTACATAGATTTCTTAGAGCATCTGATACCTTTTTTTTATTCCTTCCATGAGCAATAACATTGTAAATTGAGCTGTTAAACTGATTCATGCTTAGACCAGCAAAAAAGGGCAGTAAGTGGCTCTGAATCTTTCATAAATGCTGCAGAAAAGATTTCTGTCTATGCTTGCCCCTTACCCCTGCTATTTTATGTCATAATGCATCATTACATACTGATGTTCGCTCTTGTGCAAGTCAGCAAAAAAGGGATTACATAGTGTATGCTGACCCTTTCTCTTGAATTAACTGTGTCACTTTTGATTTGTTATGTTATTGGAACATGTTTTAGGACTTTTTAACATTGGCAACTGTGGCACAAATATACATAGTCATCCCCAGAGGTTTGCTATTTTATCATCTGCGCCATGAACATTTAAACATTTTTATTCTGATAAAACAGTTTCAAAATAATATAAAACAGTGTTCAAACTGGAAATAAATTGATGATGTGCAATCTAAAGAGTGCATTTTGTGTAGTCACTTCCTTGTGGAAATTATAGGGAGTGGAGCTATTTTATGGAATCCATTATAAAACAAAATTTAAATAATTTGAGTATGCAATGACCTAACGTACTTCATAGTCTAATAATTATTTCCATTCCCTAACAACAAGTTTGTTCTCTTAAAGCTAGATCCAGCGATCAGTCACATTTTGCCTGAATAACTTCCTTGAGGAAGAATTCACTGCCATCCAGGACAGTTCTGAATATACTTCCCAATATACCTCCAAATATACTTCCCATAGTTGTTCAAATATTCTACATGTGGTTTTAATCATTGATCCCAAACGCTCACCTGGAATACTAAATGAAGCAGTAGTGTACTTCCTAAATACATTTGTCTAATATACTCTGTGTAGATAGTCTGGTATTTTATTGGGCTCAATCTGGCAGGAAAAAACAAATATGATTCTCCTATTTAAATAGATTCATTTATTAAATATATTGAATTACAACTCTTCTCTAGCCTGTAGGATAAGTCCTGGTTCTTGTCCTCACAGAGTTCACAGTCTAGTGGGAAGACCAAGAAAAAGGTAATAGAGCACGTTGCTTAAGAGGATAGATAGACAGTGGAATCAGAAAGATCTGGATTCGAGTCTAAGTTCTGCTACACACTTCCTGAGTGATCCAGAACAAATGTTATTGTGTGTGTGTGTGTGTGTGCAAGTGCGCATTCCTGCGTTCGGGCATATATGCTAGAAAGGATAGTGTATTCAAAGGGCTTAGCATAGTTGAACCCAGAAAAAACTATTAATAAAGAGACCAGTAAAAAGGGTGGCGTGAAAATCTACATTACAAAATTCATGAACTAGCTAAGGGAGTAGCTGTTTTATGACATTGGGCATGGAGAAAAGAGGCAGAATTTAAGGATGTTTTAGGCTTTGTGATATACATGGATTGAAATGAAGTCTTTAATTACACCAGCTGTTAATATGAAAAAATTAAGAATCAATATTTATGTTGTATACAGTAGAAATCATATCTTTGCCATTTCTTCGGACCAAATTTTGGATCTTAGAAGAAAAAAATGTGAGAAGATTAATATGACAGAAAACAAAAGTTTGGATATATGGATGAATTGTGAAGAAGAAATAAGAAAAAAAATTGTGAAAAGTGAGATAATAGTTAAATGGCTACTGAAGCAGTTCTTAGAATACCTTGTCCTGAAAATGCAGTCATTTAAAGATGTGTTTATGCCAATTCAATATTTCTGACATACAGACTAAAAATTCATTTAATTTTACAGTCTTGTTACAGGTTTAAAAAAACAAAAATAATACATTTTTGAGATTAAAAAGCAAATGGGTATGTACTTTCCTCATGGACTGATCTATTTTCTAGGTGGTCAAAAATCACACATATGTAGAATGGAATCTAGCCTCTGCTCTGCTTATAGAAAGTAACTGGAAAAAGGAAAATCTCATGAGGTTTAATCTAAGACCCAATAATTGAATAACTAAATGGCAGATAATTATTTAAAAAAAAGTGTGTGCATGCATGTGTTCTCTCTCTCTCTCTCCCGCTGTCTCTCTCCCTTTCTCTTATCATTCTCATTCTCTCTGTTTAACTAAATTTAGTTCCTTTGTTTGAAGGTGAAATAGGCTGTTGTCTAACTGATGATGTTATGGATAATCAATCACATGAAGAAGGAGAATGTGCTTAATATGGCTTCTAAGAAATCTCCCGTTTGCTGAAATGATTTGTACAGGATGGTGGCATGGTCTTTTTGCCTTGTTCATGGGGGAGATTTGCTAGTAGGAAATTAGTGCTGAAAATAAAATGCAGAACTGTCAAATCATTTATGTTTCTAAAAGCTGAAATAATTTCAACTTACACATAAAGACAAAGTAAGGCAAGAAAATCTTTACACATGTGCTTTTTTTCTCAGTAGTATTCAGAACCCTAATGCATTTACAAGATGTTAAATCACATTGTTTTAAAAATATCAGATTGAAATGGGAAACAATTTTCCAACATATTTGAATTTACTTCCAGGACTAATGTAGACTCTCCCCAGAAGCTTTGTGTATCAATTCAGCTACTAATGGGAGTTGATATGTCATCATTCAGGTTGGTTCATTGCACCAGACTGACAGGAACAGCTACACAGACGAAATACAAAGAAAACCAGTGATTTAGGAGTAGTTTTGCCTGAATAACCTTTAACAGTCTTCCCAAAATTATGACTCAATGCAAATATAAGAACTTTTGATTAAAAATGGCTTCCAGCAATATAACATCTGCATAAAATAAGGATGTAAAATATTTCAGCTTTGTTAATAAAGTCATCAGCAGTGCACAGTATGGCATGTGGTAGTACTCAATAAATATACGTTGATGGAATGAATGAAGAGGTAGTTAGGTGATTAATACTAAAGCAAATAGAGAGATAGCAACTAACTTGATGTGAGTCAGAGAGTAAGTAAGGGAAAGATTCCTTTGAACAAATAAAATTAAATTATCCAGACAATATCTTCTTTCTTAGATCACTGCTTTAAAATTTTAACGAAAAACCAAAATTAGCAATTTGTGTATGCCAGTGTTTCTCAAAATGGGCTCTATGATCAATTCTGTAAGAATTTTCTTGGACGTTTCTTAAACTACAGATTCTTGGGACCCATCCTGGTCATGGAAATGAGAAGCTTGAGAGTGGAGGAGTCTGAGCCTTTTATGGAATTTCCCAATGAATCTTGGTACAATAATGTTTGGGAGCCTTTAATAAACATAGTGCTGGTTCATACAATGACCCTGACTATATAATACCTATCTACAACTGTTTTTTCTTTTTAATTATACAAAGGCTCAGGCATATGACAATAAATGCAATATGTAAGGTTTCCCTTTGTGTTATTATCTACTTTTTTCTTTCCCAACTCTTACACTCTCTCTGATTCTGAGGTGTTTTCTGCTCTCACACTCATTGCAGTTTTCTATGATCCTTGATATTCTAAGATGGATTTAAATCAATGGATGAATTACCTTTCTCATAATTATTTGCTTTTTAACAGTATTTTCAATAACATAACTGTGTGTCTCCCTCCTCCAAATTCATATGTTGAAAACCTAATCCCTAGTACCTCAGAATGTGATGAAGATAGGCCCTTTAAAATGGTAAATAAGGTAAAATGAGATCATACGGGAGGGCTGTGATACAATATGGCTGGTGGCTGAATAAGAGGAGATTAAGCCAGACAACCCAGACTGGGGGAAGACAGTGTGACGTCCCCATTGAAAGGCAGACACCTGTAAGCCAAGGTGAGAGCTTCAGGAGAAATTAAACCTGTCAACTCCCTTGATCTGGTACTTCTAGCCTCCAGAACTGTTAGAAAACAACTTCTTATCTAAGTCACATAATCTGTGGTACTTTGTTATGGAAGCCTTATCAAACTCATATATATAAGAATTAATTTCATATAGGCATACACACACATATTCCATTTAAAGTAATTTAAGCTATTAATGAACAGGTGAGGAACATTGGCATTTCTAAAATGGATTATGTCAGCTTCTGTAATATATCTGGTGCTTATAATATACATTGAAACTTGTCCCATGCCATCATCCAGTTGTATTTGAAAAAAAAGTATATATAGTTAGGTTTCCTTATATGTTATATTCAGAGAAGAAATATTAGGAGAAATCTGAGTATTGACACAGCCTATCTCCAGAATGTTTCCTACTATTCCATATTCAACATTTATATTTATCCTCTTTGATTCTCTCCTACTTTCTCTATTCTGTCTTGGCAGCTCTTAAAAAAATGTTTGCTCTAATTTCTTATGGGCACTGAATACCCAAAATTCCTTTAAAATAACTGGATGTGCTCCTGAAATAGCAAGTATGATTGATTAGTTTATTTATTGATTAGTTATTTTAGGAAATACTCAATTCTTCCCACCTGTAGGGAAGAATATTGCTCAGTAAGTTTCTTATTAATCTTTTATATCACTCTGGTCTCAAAGAATGAAAAAGAGAACCCCACTCTTTGTACTAATTTCCGAAATCTCCATTGATTAAATCACCAATTATTTATTCTCACTCATGAATCTCCAGGTAAGCTTGGGAATAGTTAATATAAGCTATCTCAGTTTGGAAGCTGAGTTCATACTTCGCTAGGATACTTGCCATTTATTCACAGCATTTGTTTCTTAATATTCATGATTAATTCACATTAATGTTAATATGTTTAATATTTATTCTTTATTAATTATCATGCAGTTTTATATTTCTCCATATCTACATATGCACAAATAATATTGATTTTAACATCATTCTACAAAAATTTTATCAAGTTTTCAAGCACTCAAATTTATGAATATGCTAACTTAGTTATTCAAAGAGTCAAGAAAGCTTTAAATTCATTTCCAGAGTATTTTATTTATTTTCAGAATTACAACATATTATGTCAGTGTTCAAAGCTTTATCAACAAGATTCTATATTTGAGTTGAGTCTTAAAGAGTCAGACTGGTGGAAAAACGAATAACATTATTTTACCTTTGGAAAACACAAGACATAAAAAATGGTATAATTTGCTAAGAGTGAATACTAAAATAGAAACAAGATTTGAAATAAAATTAAGCAATGACACAGATTGGAAAACAAAATTGAAACTTCATTAATATTAATATGCAAACACAGGGCCAGCTGCGTTGGCCTAAATTATAATCCCAGAACCCTGGGAGGTGGAGGTGGGAGGATAGTTTGAGGCCAGAAGTTTGAGACCAGCTTGAGCAATAAAATGAGATAGCATCTCTAAAACAAAATGAGATAGCATCACTAAAAAAAAACATTGGCTGGGCATGGTGGTACCCATAGTCATGGCCACTCTGAAGGCTGAGCTAGACATTACTTCAGCCCTGAGCTTGGGAGTTGAAGGTTGCAGAGAGCTGTGATCACACCACTGTGCTTCAGTCTGGGAGACAAAAAATAAAAAACTCTGCCTAAAAAAAAGGCAATTTTATTTTTGTTGATATACATCCAATTGTAATAAATTGAAAGGGCACACAATGATAGTAGAATAGTGTAATGAATTCAGGGTAGATAGATATGAATACAGGAGATTATCATTTTTAATGAGCAAAATATGTTAATTCAATTAGTCATTTATTTGCTGTTTTATTCGACACATAATAATTGACTCTCACTCATTTGGGGCACTGTTCCAGATATGTGGTGTCTGCAGCAATAACAGAGCTAAAATACCTGGCCTTAGGGATCACATTTTCAGTGGAATAAAATAGAGAATGAGTAGATAAAATAATATCAGCTACTGACATGACTTTGAAATGTTAAGTTGGGTGGGAACAGAATTGAGAAATATATTTTAACAAAGAATTATTTTAATAATTGAAAAAAACAGTTACTTTAGTATTTTTATGACTATGCTAGATTACAAACACATATTCTAAATATGGAAATAATGTCCCTGAATCATGTGTTAGCTTAACCAATGAAAGTCTATAGGTCTTGTATATTGTATCTGGCAAATTTAAATATGTCCATTGTAAAATAGGCACTTATTATTATTAAAATATTGCATTATATAAAATGTATGAGAGTATTGTCATCCTTATGCCATAAATAATATTTTCCAGGAATTAGGTAATTTTAAATTTTCTATGTAATACACCAACATGAGGGTGGGAAGATAGAACAAGAAAAAATAAGCAATGATCATGTCTATGATTTTCCACTAGCACTTCAATTTTTTGACTAGTTTTATCCCCATTATACTTGTTAAATTTGGTTGGAGTTGAGACACATGAATATTTGTTTAATTGAAATTGAAAATGTGTCATATAAGACCATTTTATTGCTGTTATAAGAAATATCTATGTGTTCTTTATTTAAATAAAGATTTTTAGATGCTAAGAGAATTGTATTAAAGGGTCACATACATGCAATAAATATAATGAGTTTAAAAAATAAGACAGATATATCAAATGCTTATTTAGTATATCCATAGTTTCATTATGTGGGCAAAAATAGGCACCAAATTACCTTTACCACTTGGCTTTTACTCTTAAAACTATGTAAAAAATTACAAATTATTTTAAATTTAAATAAATATATTCTTTTGTATTCCAAGAAAATAAAATTTTCAAAACAAATATCTTCAAGTCTGTTCAGTTACCTAAAGTAGTTTATTTTTTCCTCTACATAAAATTTTTATGGAATAATGTCATTTAATGAATTTTTTAGTAAATGCCTGCCTCTGGCAAGGAACAATTTAAACACAAAGGATGAAATGAAATCTTAATATGTGTCACTAATCAAGAGTGTACACATGCAGTCTGTTTTTGAGAAGAGCTGATATAAATAGTTTGTTGCCTTAGGAAGACAGCGATCTAACCTAAATTAATATGAATTGCTACAATGTCATCAGAAAAAATCTGCTTTGTCATCTAAACATTTTAACCGGACCCCAAAGTTTCAGTTCATCCAAGTGTTATGCTGTGTATGTGCAGATATACTCTTTTTAAATCCATTTATACTGTGGTAATTGTTCTTTCAGTTGCTCAAATTATTTTGCAGATGTGCCTTTTATGATTGGCCTGTGGTGATTTAAACATTTTTCAGAATAAACAGGTAGAAAGCAGGAAGTGTGTTTAGAGGTTTTGCTTGAAATTCTTCTTAAAATCAGTATTATATCAAAGAAAATGACAAAATTAAATACTTTTTAATTATAATCTATAGGATTATAGAGTCTCCAAATCGTTCTCCAAAATGGTTTTCTTCTCTCAAATGCTTTGTATGTGTATATGCATAAACTTTCACCACTCTAAACATCATCCATATTGAACATGAATTTAATGGTTAAATCTCTTTATACTTTTTAAAGTTATTTTTAAGACAATTAATATATATTTGTCAGAAGTCAGGAATCTTGGCCCAGGATAGTGGCTCATGCCTGTAATCCTAGCACACTGGGAGGCTGAGGTGGGAGGATCGCTCGAGGTCATGAATTAGAAACCAGCCTGAGCAAGACTGAGACCCCAGTCTCTACTAAAAATAGAAAGAAATTAGCTGGACAACTAAAAATATATGGAAAAAATTAGCCAGGCATAGTGGCGCATGCATGCCTGTAATCCCAGCTACTTGGGAGGCTGAGGCAAAAGGATTGCTTGAGCCCAGGGGTTTGAGGTTGCTGTGAGCTAGGCTGATTAGGCTGATGCCATAGCACTCTAGCCCAGGCAACAGAGTGAGACTCTATCTCAAAAAAAAAAAAAAAAAAAAAAAAGGTCAGGAATCTTGGGGGCTCATGAAACATTTGGAATTAATCTTGTAACCCCTTTTTTTGACATGTGGATTCATGTTTAATGATTTTTTTTACTTAAAGTCAAAGTGAATTTTAATAATACTAGAAAAATAAGTTTATATATGACATCTCTTAGCTAGTTAGCAGTAGTGATTTTAAACAGGTTTTAGTAAGATTTAACAAATGGTCAACCATTCATGGTGATTCAAATGCTTCCTTATTATTAAGAGGAGAAATTATTATTAGGAAATAATCCTTTCTTCCTTATTTCATTAGCTGAAGTGATGTCTTTAGTACACACCTTCTAGAGTCCTATTTTTCCTAGATTTAAGACTTTTCATTTTGCTGTGCTTTCCTTCTTCTTTCCTTTCCCATCTAGATGAAAGTCCTCCCCAACTCTGTCTGACAAATTAATCACACCCTTGATGATGTAATAATTGTAATAAGCAATAAAAAAGCTGCCCCACGCTTACATATTATAAAATATTTAAAGTAAATGCTAAAATAAAAAATGCCTATTTCTTCTTTCCTTTACTTAATCTTATTTTATTTTTTAATCAGGATTAAGTGTATACATTTTTTCCTCCATAACATAAAAATGCATCTTATCTGAGAATCATAATTTATATCTGTTAGAGTGCATCTTTCCTACCTATGGCCAGTATATAATATGGCCTTACGTTGAAAAAAATGTATCATAAAAAGGATATACAAATGATTAAATAATTGAATCAATGTGTGAATGTATCAATGAATACAAAAATAGACATAAGTACAGTATTTCCTTTAAATTTCTACTAACATCTTCAAGTATCACTTTTAATTTTATATACATGTATATGTATAAATAAATATATATTCTTGCTCTTAGTACGCTAAAATAATATGAAGAACACTAACATAAGATTGAAATTCAAATTTTTAAAATTTAGTCTCAAAATATTTCAATTGTTTTTCTTAATGTTAATAATAGATTTACAGTTTCTTTTAATCTTATTCAGTTTATCTGTGTTGTAAAGAGAAAATATGTTGTTTGTATGACTACTATCAGGAAAAATTACATGTTCAGCATCTGATACATCCTAAGCCAGTTGAGAACACAAACGAGGGATGGGGTGACTGTAAGATCTATTTCTCCATCTGTCTGTCTAACTTCTACCTCTCTAACCAGCTATCTATTCACTAATCAAAGATTGTCTTTTCTCTGCAGAACAAGTGAGCTGATTCACAAAGAAGAATTCTTCTTTGTAAACTTTTACAACAAACTAGAATATGTAATTTTTATTCTCTTTTTCTGTCCATCTCTGGACTCCAGGAAAAATGGATATTGAATTGACAAGACATGCACTTTAGGGATCAAGACATAACTAAGCTGGATTATATGTCTCTGGAGAGTGCTTTGATTATGCAATTTGATTACCTTTCAACTTGAATCTCCCAATCCACATGTTATCTAAATTAATCTTTCCTGATGGGCAGCTCATTTGACTTTAATCCAGCTGTTTGTACTGCCAAAGTCATATACTTAAAACACTTCAGTGTTTTGAGATTCAAATTATTAATGATACTTTGAAAAATCTTAGAACTCCATCTTTTTCTCCAACCAAAGGCCATTATTTGAAATTGCCACATTTTAAGGATTATTAACTAAAAGATTTTCACGAATAGCCCTGTCATATCCTGACTATGCCCAGTCTAACTGGGCATATTGAGAACCATTAACAACCATTAATTATTATTCTTTCAACTGTTATTTATTGAGCAATGACTACATTTCATGCATTGCGGTTTCTGGGTTTTAAAATGTTTTAATTACATCATATTAGAATTGTTTAAATTAAATTTCAGGGATCTCAGACTCAGGCTGGGAGATAAAATGCATTTTGAGGAGTCAAGTTCCCTGAGGAGCTCCTAGTTGATAATCACATAATGGGTCTGTTCCAGGGATGGCGACTGTCCCCTACTGGCCGGGCAGGGGTATGTTTACGGATTTCATTGCCATGTGCCTGGACATTAAGCTAAACCTTCTCCCTCTCTTCAGGGGATTGAGTAGAGGAAAGAACACCCTGGAGGTCATGCCAGATCAGATCACAAGCCTGAGTTAAATGAAAGGGACTTGCAGGCGCATGGTGCCTTCTGCCCCAGCCCCGGCACCGGAGCAGGACGAGAGCGCATAGTAGGAGGGCTGGGAACGGACAGCTGGCAGGCGTGTAGAAGGAAGATTTGAGCTGGATTATAGCTCGTATAGAGTGAGGGTTGAGAGTGGAGGGTAAAAAGGCTTGGACATGGGGAATCTCGAACCACTTAACAGAAATTGTAGTGAGACCCCGTGGGAGGCTCCCGAAAGGGGTAGTTTTAGGAGGGGTAGACTGAGAGTTCCCCCTGCTCCTGGACAGAGTAGGGAGTCACGTGGGGCAGATTCTACTCCATTCTAGGAGTCTGACATCAGGCGCAAGCTCCAAAAATTAGATGAAGGCCTTTAAATCCTACAAAAGGATTTCCTAAAACTGGCCTCCACGGTCTTTAATAACCAAGATGGGAAGAGGTGAAGGGAAAGTAGAGTAGGACTGCCAACAGCCCTCCAAAACACAAAAAGCTTAGCAAATAGCGGCTGCCCCTGCAAAGATCTTTTCCAGAGAGTTAGTCCAAAAAGCCCCAGGCAAGTAGACAAGGCCACACCCTCCTATGGGGGCTGAGCCCTGCCTCCACTAGGACTCTGGAGCTCTAGGGTAAAAATGCCCCAGGAAATGGGCTCCACAAGGACCACACCCCGTCTGAAAAACAAACAAACAAACAAACAAAAACAACAAAAAAAAACGAGGGCACTGGAAGAGCCTGTGCTCCTTTAAAACAGGAGATTGCACTTGCATTCCGGAACTGCCTGCCCCACCCGCAGCCCGCACCCCCAGCGCGCACCCTCCATACCAAGGACCCTCTGACACTGCTTCAGCCTGACGGGCGTGTGAGGCTTGGGAACAGACTAAACTTCACCCCGGGATGGCTGAGCCTTAGGTAACTCCCTGGCACAAGTAAGAACTAATGCCAGAGCCATGTCCTGTACTCTTCCTCAATTTTGAGGGCCTCTATTTCCCTCTCCTACCCGGATCATCAGAGTCAAAGATAAAATGCAAATCCCCTGTATATTCCACAGCTTCCCTCTCTGCTGAGAGATAAAGTATGAGCCCACCCGTTCCGTGCTTCCCAATTACCCCCACTGGGGAAAGATCTTACGGCTTCCTTCCTCTGACTTACGGGAAAAACTTAACTAGAACTTTGCATTCCTTTCCCTTCAGATGCTCTGAGCTTTCAAACTATACAACTTTCTGTCTTGTTTCACTTTAAATTATCTCCTTCTATATGTCTATGTTTGCGCGTCCATATATGTCATGTATATGTACACTGTTTCCCTATCAAAATATGTAAAAACTCTAATTAATTGACTTACATCAAATATTTAATTAAAAGCAAAATAGAAAATAACTTGTAAAAGAAAGAGATGTACAAAGTCAGTAAGTGTGGAAATATATATTTTGGAAAGAAAGATCTTGTGAATTTCTTGTCCTAAAATGACTGGTTTGGTCTGGGTCATTGCCAGTTGTTTGGCCAGGTGGTCCAGGTGATCACCTGGGGAGACCCAGCTCCAATATACTGGGTTGTTTGGCCATGAAATGGGAAAGTTAGGACAAAACAGAAAGTTTTAGGCATGTTTTGTAAATGATCTGTGTAGATTGGGATAATGTTTAAAGGGAATTTATGAAGGAATTTAGTGTGTGATCCAGTAGGAATTAGAAGGAAAATTTTAGTTATGACTTATTTAAAACATTATTAATTCTCTTGCTTTACTTGCAAAAGCCACTGAAGTAGTACCAAGTAAATAGCAAAGTTATTTCCAGGATTTAAACTATTAAATTCCACCTGGCCCAACCTTATTCATCCTGTCTAGGCCTAACAGCTATTACAAAAAGACAAGTATATGAAATTGTAAAGACTGATTTCAAGAAACAGAATTAGTAGGTTTGGTTCCTTTGTCTTCCTCCACCACCCCCACCTGGTGCCGACCTGCCAGCAATGAAACTCACTAGTGACATCTTACTGGGACCGCAACATTTAAGGCGGAAAGACTAGATTTTAGTCAAGGATTTCCCAGAACAAATCGGGCCTCTTTCAACTTTTAAATAATTCTCTCACTGCTTCCTCCACAACAGCTGAACTTCTGGGAATCCCATCCAAGAGTCATCTTTCTGAACTCAGTCCTCCAGAACCTGCTCCCACCCACGGCCAGCTCCCTGAAAGTCCAGCCCATCACAGATACCAGGCTCCCAAAATATGCTGTGGCGTGCATGGCTCCTCATCGTATTTTGCCTCCTGTGTACTCTTCTCGCTTTCTCCAGTGAAACCCCATCCTGCCTCTATTCTAACTTCAAGACTGACCATTTTCAACCTCCTCCCATTTAATCATTTAAATGAACTCCATAAAAGATCTCTATGCTCTCTCTTAGCAGGAAGTAGCTACAGAAGAAAGATCTCCTCCTATTTTCCCAACTTCTGAATTCACTTTAAATAGAAATTTAATTTTAACAATAGAAAGGGGGGAATCTTAAAGTAGCCTTGAGTCTCCTAATTTTCTAATAACAGCTAAAGATCAATCTTGAGCCCTCCTTATTCTCTTTGCTGTTTCTCTCTCAAATTGGCAGGCCACTTACTGGAAAAGACAATGACACCTGCTTCCCAGTCTTTCTAATTTTTAATTTTTTCCCTTTCTCATACCTTGCCCTTCTTTTTCTTACATGTATATACTAAAAAGGGTGGAATGTTAGGCTTAAAGAATTCACCCTCCCCAAACTTCCATCCAAACCTCCTATAGAACCCATCCCTCTCCCCTTCCTAGGGGTGTATTAGGCAGTAGCCTTTGGCAGACCTATAGGGAGATAGGGGAGTGAAATGCAAACAGAGAACTTCCTCTTCTCTCTGGATAAGGAGGATGCTTATCCTTTCTGGTTGTTCCCTAGATGGGGAGCAACCTGGAATGGAAGACAAAAGAATGGAATGCAAGAGGAGAACTTACTTTCCTTATCCCTCCTGGTTGTTTGAAAAATATTTACTCCTCCCAGAAAAACCCTCTGTAAACCCCAGGGCTCCCCCACTTTTCTCTCCTGATTGCTTTTTTCGGCCTTCACCCATCTGCATCCAAATGCTCAAAATAAACAGCATTTTGTTACACACAAAAAACTCAAATAAGCAAGCAAACAAATAAATAAATAAATAAATTTCAGGAATCTCTTAGCCATTTAAAGGCTCATCTGAAATGAAAGGTCTTGGCATATAAAAATATGATGAACATGATATTAATACCTTCCCATTCCAAGGTTGTGCAAGCATGCATAATTCAAATGACCTAGGAGCTCACTTGCAGAAATATTAAGTCTTCTGAGAGCTAGAAACTGACTTGATTTGTCAAAGTGATGTCTTCAAATTCACAGACAGAAGGCAGGGAATCATAAGTAAAATGTATGATTTACTCTTCAATTGCCATTTGGTTTGAGGATTTTTGAGATACGATCTTACTCTGTTGCCCTGGATAGAGTGCAGTTATGTCTTCACAGCTCACTTCAACCTCAAACTTCCAGGCTCAAGTGATCTTCCTGTCTCAGCCTCCTCAGTAGTTGGAACCACAGGCAAATGCCAGTCTTGCTGGCTAATTTTTCTATATTTTGTAGAGAGAGGGTCTCACTATGTTGCTCAGGCTGGTCTCAAACTCCTGACCTCAAGGGATCCTCCCACCTTGGTCTCTCTAAGTGCTTGGATTACCAGCATGAGCCACTGCACCCAGCCTAGAGTATGTTAATAGATGTAGTCCACTATGTAAGAGGTTGGAATCTAAATATACAGATTGTTTTCCTATGCTCCACTTAAGATCATTTTCACATAGTTATCTACTCTATGCTCATTATATTGAGGTCTTAATTTTCTATGAGAGTAATATGAAATGGCTAAGAGACCTGTATGAACATTATTTTTATTTATGCTGTAAGTCATTTTTGTAGTAAAAAGTAATTTTTATATTGTCTTAAGTTTATAGAAAATTTGTCAAAAAACATGATACTAGATAAATTCCAAAACATTTTTAATTAAAGTTTTAGAAATAAAAATGTCACAGAAGCATAGTAAGGCCTCAAGAAGATTGTGAATGAAAGATAATTTACATGAAAAAAACATAATGAATAGCCCCAATCCAATAGCCTCATCTCAACTTGTTACAGCGTTTGAGAGAGATGCATGCAGGCTTGCTACTTTAGAAAAAAGTGCTAAGATGCAATGATAAATATCTCATTTAAAATATAACCCGTTTGGGCTGCTCTAACACTGAAAATTTATCTCCCTGGAGTTTCTTAGATTTCAGAGTCTACTCAATATGATTCTATTTACTTTTATTTACTCAACTAACGACAAGTCTGTTATTAATGATGTTTCAAAATGTCTTACTGATATACAGATACATAATTTTATAGCATCATTATATGCTGGATTTAGAAAGGACCTTTGATAGGATTCTTTCCAACCCTTCTCTATTATAATTGAAGGTATTGATTTTGAAAGAAGATTTGCTTACAGAACACTTTTCTCTTCAAGATTCTCAGTACCTGAAGTATGTTCACATCAATGATATAAATACATGTTGTTACAAACTTGAACACATGAGTGTCCAGAACAGTAAACAAAATATTCCAACAAAAATATCACTCTGGAAATATTAGAGCCCAATAATCCTAAAGTATAAAAGTTACAATTTATCCAATAAAGTAGTAGATGAATGGAATTCTGGAAATACAAGTCTGAGGCACAGGTTAAAATGTTTCATCTTTCATTTTTGATTTTGTTTATCAGACTTTTACCTCTTTTTTGGAGGTACTATCCTAATAATTGAGAGTCAAAATGGTCAAAGGATTTATATGTTCAACTCTTAAGCTATGAAGACCAGTGTAAAACCCCAGTTTAAGCAATTACTACAAACTGTGGTCTTAGGCATGTTGCTTAACTTTTTACACCTCAGTTTAAACAGCTTTCAAATAGATCAGATAATAACATTTACTTCATAAATTTGTTGTAAATAATAACAATACAGGTGCCTAAAGAATAACACATACAGGTGCCTAATACAGTTTGGTAAAGATGAAATGTTAGCTATGATTAATATTTATATTTTGTGGAAGTAGACTTGAGACATTGAGTATAAAATGAAGCCCATATGAATCTTTTAATTTCTGTTTTCTGTTTTGGCTATCAGGAGGTAAAATTATTTTAAATTATAGTAACTCAGGCCATATGTAAATGCAACTTATTTTTTGACTTTGTATAAGGCTTCTTTTTATGAAAAAAAATCCGATTGTCTCTGGGCAGAGTATTGGGGTAGGTCAAACTGTGGTGACTAACTGATGCCAGGCTGAAGACTAGAGATTGAAACAGAGGTACATTGTTTGGGGAAGAGCCAGCAATGAGGTAGTTCCCAAAGTCAAAGCTAAGAAAAATTGAATTTAAGCATCAAGGAAATAGTATACCATCATGAATAATTAAAAATATATCTAAGAGTCAGAAACCCAGAAGACACTAGGATGCATTGAGAAGTGAAAACAGGAGTAAAGAAAATGGTTTTAAACATTTACTATACTTGAATTAGAATGGAGGCTTAAAACCCCCTTTCATTAATAGCCTACGTTGTAGCATATATGTAAGTCAATTTTTACATAAACATTAATGACTGTGTACCTAATATCAAATTTTATCCTCCCTGTTCCTTTCTCCCTCTATACCTTGTTTGAATGTGAAGGCATTATCTTTTTTATAACTTTATATGCAAACATTATATTGTAGCTAGGCCTCTTACTATAAATCAACTATGACCTATTTTAAAAGTAAGCATGGCATAAATAATAAAGTAAAATATAAAAGTAAGTTAACCATGTTACATGGTCATAAAAAAGCTAAAGCAAATTCTCACCATAGTACATGCATAGCATCAATAACAGAAACATCTTATTCTCTACTTATTATACCACAAATAGATGAATGAGCTCATTTATGGATGCCATATTTTCAATAAGACAACAATAAACCAGATAAGTATAAAATACTTAAAAGAGTAGAATGGAAGGTCTCAGATCATTGTCATATGTAAATTGTTCATATACCTGAGACAGAGATAACAAATAGATGGTTAGAGACTGTATAGAGGCACCTCGTATACACAGGACAGTACATTGCAATGGTAAAGAGAAGGAGAATACTACAAGGTTCTAGACCAAGGGTTCCAGGTGAGCATTCTAGTGCTGTCACTTACTGTCTGCCTGATCCTGGGCAAGTCATTTCACTACTTTGAGCTTTAGTTTCTTAAATTGTATAATGAAGATAGTAATAATATCTAACTCATATCATGATATGAGGATTAAATTATTTAATACATATAAAATTCTTAGAAATGTTATGTGGCAAGTACTCAATGCATATAATGTATTATTATTCTATTGTAATCAGTGATACTACTGAGTTTCTTGTGACAACTTAAACATTATTTAAATTATAGCTTTTTTAGTACCAATAGGTTTTATGATGGAAAGTTTCCAAAATTATAATGAGAACAAGATAGAAATTGGAATAATAGAGTCTTGATACTTGGTTAAGATCATCCAGTTTGCTATGATTAGTCAAGCAGAAAGAATTCCAGGTATTCTAGAAACTCATGAAGTACATGGACTTTTCTGATAGGGTGAACTAGGCATCATATTGGGGTAAAAATAAGTCAATTGACTCAAAACAGATTCAGAATATTTTCTATGGTTCTTGACCCTGACTACATACCAGTCAGCACTGAGGAAGTTTTCAGGAAATATACACATATATATTCATACATAAATGTGCTTAAGTCCTACCCTCCAGAAATTTAGATTTATTTTTCAGGAATGAAACTTAAGAGTGTGTATGCATCTTTACAAATGATACTATTAGAATTGAAAACCACTGGGGTATGTCAAAGAGAAATTTGAATTTAGTAGTATATATAAGATGGGGAAAAACAGGTCAAGATAGAAGTACACAGAGAAAAGCCTGAAGCTCTACACTTTATCACTATTATTAACAGATTTCATATTACAGAGCAGTTTTAGGTTCACAGCAAAATTAAAGTACAGGGTTTTCTCATGTACTCCCTCCCCCCACACACATGCATCTCCCCCAGTTATCACCACGAGTGATGAAGTCATCACAGCTGATACATCTGTATTGACACAGTATAATCACCCAGAGTCTACAGTTAAGCTTAGAGTTCACTCTTGGTGTATATTCTGTGGGTTTTGACAAATTTCTCCTGATGTGTATTCACCATTATACTATCATACAGAGTTGTTCTATCGTTCTAAGAATCCTTTGTGCTTCACTTATGATACATCTCTCCTTCCCCTAAACCCAGGCAACCACTGAGAGTTTTACTGTATCTATGTTATTATCTTTTCCAGAATGTAATACAGTTGGAACCACACACTATGTGGCCTTTTCAGAAGAGATCTGGTACATTTAAAGTGGTATTGAAGCGAGCTGAACAAGCCAGCCCTGGGGCAGATTGGCCGAGAACCAAAGTGGGCAGAACGGGAGCCCATTGCTTGTTCCCACAATTAGCAGGATGTGGCTTGTAGACCGGCCGAAAAGAAAAGAACTGTTTCTCCGGGCAAATGGCCAAGGATCTGTGGTCTCGCATGTGAGTCAAGGTCGTCTGGTATCCTGCACGAGGTGCCAGGCATTGCAAGTCGGCCGAGGACTTGTGGTCTCGCACTCGAGCCGAGAGTGTTTGTTATCTGCAAATGGTATCAGGCATCAAAAGGGCCATGTCTGGTGGAAGGCCGTCTCTGATGCTTTGACTGGAGAAACAGGTGTCGTTGGCCGTGGGAAGTCACGTATCAAAAAGTGTCTGGGAACGTAGCTGGCATGAGAAAATAGCTGCGGGACACTCGCCTAATTAAACAGTCTAAAAATAAATAAATAAATAAATAAATAAATAAATAAATAAATAAATAAATAAAACGACTGGCACTTTAGGGTGCTGCAGTCTTCAACCATGTCCGTCTCTTTGTACTTTATTTTCTGGGACTGCGTCTTATGTCTGCGCCCTATGTGTTCATCCCCTGTCCTGCAATCGGGCCATGACACGTATGGCTGTAGACAGTATGTAGCCTTTTCAGACTGGCTTGTTTCACTTAATAATATGGATTTAAGATTCCTCCATGTCTTTTTATGGCTTTATAGCTTCTTTCTTTTTACTGTTGAATAATATTCTATTGTCTACATGAACCACACTTTATTTATCCATTCTCCTGCTGAAGAACATTTTGATTGCTTCTAATTTGGGGCTACTATGTATAAAACTGTTATAAACATTTGGGTACATGGTTTTGTTTGGACATGAGTTTTCAGTTCATCTGGGTAAATATCAATGGGCACAATTGCTGGATCAGGTAGTAAGAATGTATTTATGTTCTAAGAAACTGACAAACTGTCTTCCACAGTGGTTGTCCCATTTTGCATTCTCATCTGTTGGGTCAGTTTAGAAATGTTAAGGTGAACTAGGGATATTGCTGGCAAAAGAATCTCTGTGGATGTGACAGTCTGCATAGGTGTGGCTGTTTTCCAAATGGTAAGGACATCCCAAGGGCAGGAGGAACTGAAAGCAGTTTCTCTCCTGGGGCGGAAAACTGCTCCAGGACTGCAATCAGGAACCCCAACTTGCTGGAAAACTAGCCTGGCTGCAATCGCAATCCCAAATTGATGTTCTTGTTTAGCTTTAGGCTAGAAATAGCTTTGATATGTCATGGAAATCTATAGAACATTGTTTGCCTGTGGGATGTCTTTAGAACATGTTCGTATGATTTACAATGATCCCTTGTTCTTGGGATGAATAAATATGAGTGAGGAATTACTCTCAGGATTCTTGGTCTAGAAAGTCTTGAGTCCCCTAATCCTGCTCTTTCTCTTCTACCATCTCCTTTCTTATTCCTGTGGGATGCCCTGTTTTCAGCCCCCTAGGCTGGAGAATTCCCGGCACTCACCAGCAATGAATGAAATTTCCTGTTACTGCACATTTGCCAGTATTTTATGTTATCAGTGTTTTGATTTTGGTCATTCTAATAGGTGTGTTGTGGTATCTCATTGTTGAACTTGCATTCCCCTGAATGATAGATGATGCACAACATCTTTTCATATGCTCTTTTGCCATCATACATATTTTTGTTGAGGTGTCTGTTAAGGTGCTTGGCCCAATTTTTAGTTAAGTTGTTTGTTTGCCTATTAATGAGTTTTAATAGTTTTTTTTCATTTTTTGAAAAACTTTATCATATATGTCCTTTGAAAATATTATCTCCCAGGCTGTGTGTTATCTTTCTATTTTCTTTCACAGAATATTAACTTTTAATTTTAATGAAATCCAGCATATCATTTATTTTTCTCATGGATTTTGCTTTTGGTGTATCTAAAAAGTCATTGACAAACCCAAGGTCATATAGATGTCTTCTTATTTAGTCTTCTAGAATTTTTATGCTTTTTTGTTTTACATTTAGGCCTATGGTTAATTTTGAGTTATTAATAATTTTTGTAAGGTCATATATGTGAATTCACAGTTTATTCCAGCATCATTTGTTGAAAGTACAATACTTTCTTCATCTTATTGCTTTTTCTCCTTTGTAAAAGATCAGTTGCCTATATTTATGTGGGTCTATTTTTGTGTTATCTATTTTCTTCCATTGATATATTTGTCTTTTCTTTCATCGACAACACACTGTTTTCATTTTGTAGCTTTATGGTAAGTCTTGAAATCAGGTAGCATCAGTCCTCCATTTTTAGCTAAATATTTCATTTTTGGAGGTGTGCTAATATAAGTGCTATTTTGTTTTTAATTTTAAATTCCTCTTGTGCATTGTTGGTACACATGAAACTGGTGGACTTTTGTAATTTAATCTTGCATCCTATAACCTTGATATGATCACTTATTATCTATAAGGTTTTTTTGTGTTGTTGATTTTTTTCAGATTTTCTACTTAGACAATGTTTTGTATGAACAAAGACCATGTTATTTCTTCCTTCCCAGTCAGTATACCACTTTTCTTGTCTTATTGCATTAGCTAGGACTTCTGAAATCATGTTGGAAAGGACTGGTAAGAAGAGACATTCTTGCTTTGTTCTTCATATCAATGGGAAATATCTTAGTCTTTCACCATTAAACATGGTCCTAACTATAGGGTATTTTTTTTGTTAAATATTCTTTATCAAATTGAGGAATTTCCCCTTTATTAACTTTTATTGATCCAGTCAATAAATACTTACTGTGTTTCAGAAAGCACTGCAGTCAATAAAAATATAATGATGAGGAAAAATGCATTTGCGTTTGGATGCGCTCCTCTAAGAGAGGCACATATTTGAGTACTAGGTCCTACAGCCCACACAAATGCTACGATGGCAATAGTTCATAAATAGGAAAGTACATGAAACCTCAGCAGCTAATGGATCTGAATAATCTGAGAGGTTCAAAAATGATTTTTTTCTGAGAAAGCAGATTCTCCATGGACGTTAGTCTGTATCTGAAGATGAAAGAAAAACCATTGTTTAAACCAAAAATTGTAAAGAACAAGCCAGAAGGTAATACAAGTAGGTGCAGGATTTTATCAAACAATATTCAAGATCTCCAGTCAGCAAGCTGGAGACCCAGGGTAGCTGATGGCATAGTTACAGTCCAAGTCTGAAGTCCAGAGAACCAGGAAAGCTACAGGTGTAAATTTAATCTGAAAGCTGGTAGGTTCAAGATTCAAAATGAACTAATGTTCATTTTGAAAAAATGTTTGAGTCCAAAGACTGAAAAAGACAGATGTCTCAGTTCAAAGCAGTCAGGTACACCTTACCCACTCAGTCTTTTTGTTCTTTTAGGTCCTCAATTGATTGGATGAGGTTCATAATGGGAGTAAAATCTACTTCACTCAGTCTACCAATTCAAATGTTAATCTTATCCAGAAATACCCTCACAGACACAACCAGAATAATGTTTGTCCAAATGTCTGTGCACCTTGTGTCCCAGTCAAGTTAACACATAAAATGAATTATCACAAAAGTTTATTCCTTACTATGCATGAATCCAGAATCTTATTCTCTCTCCAATCTCCTCCTCTCTCTCTTTCTCCCCACCCCACAATTTTTATGAAAAGTTTTGTGATGAAAATTAAGTGAAAGTTTTTCTCATTTATTTCTTAGATCAGAAATATAATAGTTGTAATTTATTCTAACTACATTAAAAGTATGACTTGCATGGGAATTATAAAGAAATTAATTCCAATAGTTTACTTTGTTGGTGAGAATAGAAATGTGAGATAATTAAGCCTTTTATTTGCATTGTCATTAATAAAAAAACTATTATTTAATAAATAAATAATAGCTATTTGAATTATTTAGAAAAGAAATAAAATATATTAACTGCCTTCTAAATTGGCTGGACTGTCACAGAATGTGATATTTTATGCTGACTGTAACATCAAAAATGTTAATTTTGAACTCATCATAAAAGAGTAAATAGATTTAGAACTCATTCCATACCTGGTAGTTTAATAATGTCTCTTGTTATTAATGAAGTAATTTCATCTTGAGAAGAATATAATAGCAAAATATTTCATTAAAATTTAGTTATTCTCAAGAAATACATATCAACTTATTAGACTTTTTACCTGCCATTGCTATAGTAATATTTAGGGAAAACTCTCTCTCTCTGTTATAGCCTGAGTTATAATTTTAGTTATATGTATTATGCATGGTTAACATACTTCTAAAGAAGGAATTCACTTAAAATAGCTGACTCTGGTAATTTCAAGTTGGTTGGCAGAGTTAATATTTTATCTGTCTGTTTCTGCAGGAATCACCACTTACACAGTGTGCTCTGCCTATGGTGTGGACAGGAAGAATTTTGGGAAATATATTTTTCGATCTCATATGCTTACATATTTGTCTTACATGAGTCATGTAACAGAGCAGAAATGTAGGAAAGCAATCTGTGGACTATTAACACAAGCACACTAGTCATTGCCAAAGGCTGAAAACAAGTGACTCTCTCATGGAAGCATAACAAGAATATATAATGAGGAAATTAATGAACAGGGAAGATGAACAATTCTTTTTCCTAAAACGCATTACTTAGTGAGATGATTTAATTCTTACCCTATTCAATAAAATCACCACTTTTATTATTATTAATTCAATAGGCTATACCTTCGAGAAAGATACACTCATTTATTTAATAGTTTATAGAAATTTTATTTTTCTCTTTTGTGCTAGTAAATTGAGCAACTTTTTATTCCTTCTCTTGGTCTCTGTATTATAAAATTATATGTGAAATAGCTTAGACATACTAAGTAGCAGGTATTATAGGTAGATCCTTATTGTGACATTGCATTTTTTTTTTTTTTATTTTAAAGAGATTTATTCTGAGCCAAATTTGAGGACCATGACCCGGAGCCACTGCCAAGAGGCCTTGGGCAAGTGGACTGGCTATGGCTGGGTTACAGTTTGGATTTTATACATTTTAGAGACAAGGATTAAGGGTAAAGCCATCAATCAATGTGTGGGAGGCATACATTGGCTTGGCCCAAAAAGGAGGGCCATCTCCAAGCGGGGGCTTACAGGTTATAGGTGGGTTTAAAGATTCTTTAGATTGTAATTGGCTAAAGACATGAAGCTTTGTCTAAAGAGTGGAATATTTTAACATAAACTGTTTACCAGAGATAAGCCACCATTTGTTGCAAATAGAAGGCCTGCAGGTTTGTCTTGCATACCCTTAGGCCTGTTAATGGGTTACAAAGGAAGTCTCCAAGAAGGGAGGGGGGCATGATAAGGCCTGTCTGACCTCCCTCCTCCTGGTAGGCAACTTTGCCCTTGAATATTCTTCTGGCCACGAGGGAGTCCATTCAGTCAGCCAGTAGGGGTTGAGCATTTTAGTTCACAATTCCCCCCTTTTGGCCAAAATCTGTCATAGGCAGCATCTATGGCCAAACTTTTATTTTGTCCCATCCGTTGCCAGGGTGGTGTGGCTACCTGCCCTGGGTCCATCTAGTCCCTCGGTGGGACCCTTGTGGTAAGAGGACCGGAAGAGCCAAACTGGGGCTTATAGCCAATTAAATAAGCCATACAGGATGGGAGGTAGACAGGCACTCATTACTATGCTAGACATTGCATTTTAAATTTATTTTCCAATGAAAGAAATTTTAAGAAAGTTTTGAAATATTGATTTTAAATTTTGAATCCATGGTTTATACACAGTGATATTTTCTTAGATGTAGAAATTAGGAATTTCTAGATCTTAATCCAAGATGGCTAAGGATTTCTAGATTTTAAGATGATGCAGTCTAAAATCTCCAAAGGATAACTGAATTTTTAATTTGGAAAATCCTTTCCAATACATAAAATTGAAGGAGTATAAACAAGCTCATCTAATACTAATCTATCTTCTCAAATGCCTTTTCCCATGCCCAAGCATTTATTGAAGATGTTTTAGGCCACTTTTTGGTGGCCTAAAAAAATATGTGCAAGAAATAAATAGAAAACATCATCTTATTTTCATGGATCATGGAACTTATTTGTAAAACAGCAAAAAAATACCAAAAACACACTGTTTGCTGAATGTTATATTGTTGCAGGATATTTTAAAGTAAAAATGTTGACATCATTTAATAATGCCAATAATAATAATTCCT
The DNA here is from genome assembly GCF_040939455.1 of Microcebus murinus. NCBI lineage: Eukaryota > Metazoa > Chordata > Mammalia > Primates > Cheirogaleidae > Microcebus > Microcebus murinus. The sequence goes on from NC_134106.1 coordinate 107,133,936, forward strand.
TAGGTAAAAGAATCTATCACCGGCTTAAACACAAAGTCTTCAGCTATTTGTGTTTCAAAAAAACAAACTTAGGCCGGGCGCGGTGGCTCATGCCTGTAATCCTAGCTCTCTGGGAGGCCGAGGCGGGCGGATTGCTCGAGGTCAGGAGTTCGAAACCAGCCTGAGCAAGAGCGAGACCCCGTCTCTACTATAAATAGAAAGAAATTAATTGGCCAACTAATATATACAAAAAATTAGCCGGGCATAGTGGCGAATGCCTGTAGTCCCAGCTACCTGGGAGGCTGAGGCAGGAGGATTGCTTGAGCCAGGAGTTTGAGGTTGCTGTGAGCTAGGCTGACGCCACGGCCCTCACTCTAGCCTGGGCAACAGAGTGAGACTCTGTCTCAAAAAAAAAAAAAAAAAAAAAAACAAACTTAGGGGTTTTTTTGCCCCTCTTTAAGTAAGATGGCTCATAGAGCTTTCAATTTTGCAAGTAGAAAGATTTAAAACCACAGTTATTATTGGTTATTATTATCTCAATACAGGCTAAAATATATTTGTTAAAATTTTGGATCCATCTGTGGCTAGTTTGCAAAGGGTTTTTATCAAGTATTTTTGGTATTTATTGAGATAATCATATGGCTTTTGTTTTTAATTCTGCTTATGTGGTGAATCACATTCATTGGCTTGTGTATATCAAAACATCCTTGCATCCCTTGGATGAAACCCACTTGATCATGATGGATTATCTTCTTGATGTGCTGTGGGGTTTGGTTTGCTACTATTTTGTTGAGGAATTTTGCATCTATGTTCATCAGGGATATTTATCTGTAGTTTTCTTTTTGTGTTGTGTACTTTCAAAGTTTTGGTATTAGATTTATACCGTCCTTTTAGAATGAGCTAGGAAGGATTCTCTTCTTCTCCATATTTTGGAACAATTTCAGTAAGATTGGTATCAGTTCTTCTTTGAAAATCAGGTAGAATTTGGCTGTGAATCTGTCTGGTCCTGGGATTCTTTTTTGATTGTGAGATTTTTTTATTGCTGATTCAATATCACTACTCATTATCGGTCTGTTCAAGATTTCTATTTCTTCATGATTCAAGCTTGGGTTGTTGTAGGTTTTCAGGAATTTATCCATTCCCTCTAGATTTTCTAGTTTGTATGCATAAAGGTGTTCATAGCAGTCTTGAATTATCTTTTATATTTCCACGGTATATAATTGTAATGTCTCCTTTGTCTTTTCTGATTTAACTTATTGGAATCATCTCTCTTCTTTTGTTGGTTAATCTAGCTAGTGACCTATCAACTTTGTTTATCTTTTCAAAGAAACAACTTTTCATTTCATTGATCTTTTGCACTGTTTTTTAGTTTTAATTTCATTTAGTTCTATTCCTATCTTTATTATTTTCATATACTAGCTTTGAGTTTGGTTTATTCTTGTTCTTCTAGTTCCCTGGGGATGTTAATTTGTGGTCTTTTTGTCTTTTTTTGATGTAGGCATTTAGCTCTATAACTTCTCTCTTAGCATGGCTTTTGCTGTATTCCAGAGGTTTTGATAACTTGTGTTACTATTTTCATTCATTTTGAAATTTTTTAAATTTCTATCTTGATGTCATCATTGACACAAGACCATTCAGGATAAGCTTGTTTAATTTCCATGTATTTGTTAGTTTTGAGATTTCTTCTTGGAATAGATTTCTAGTTTTATTTCACAATAGTCTGAAAAGATGCTTAATATGAATTCAACTTTTAAAAATTTGTTGAAACTTATTTTGTGGCCTATAATATGGCCTATCTTGGTGAATGTTCCATGTTCTGATGAGAAGAATGTATATTCTGAAGTTTTGTGGTAGAATGTTCTGTAAATGTCTGTGAGGTCCATTTGTGCCATGGTCTAAGTTTGAAGGAACATATTTCAAGAAACGCTGTATATAACAACCCATAGCAGATATCATAATGAATGGAGAAAAGTTGAAAGCATTTCTTCTAAGATCCTCAGCCAGACAAGCATGTCCACTTTTACCACTTCTATTCAACGTAATACTGGAGGTTGTAGTCAGAGCAATCAGGCAAGAAAAAGAAATAAAGGACATCCAAATTAGAAAAGAGGAAATCAAAGTATCTCTTTTAGCAGATGATATGATCTTATACCTAAAAATCCCTAAGCATGCTACAAAAAGATTCCTAGATTTGATAAATGAATTCAGTAAGGTCTCAGGTTATAAAATTAATGTAATCAGTTGCACTGCTGTACACCAATAATGACCAAACTGAGAATCCAATCAAGAACTCAATAATATTTATAATTGCTACAAAAAATATATACCTATGAATATACTTAAAGTGGTGAAAGATCTTTACGAGGAGAGCTACAAAACACTAAGGAAAGAAACCGTAGATGACATAAACAAATGGAAAAAGTATTCTATGCTCATAGATTGGAAAAATCAATATTGTAAAAATGACCATACTGCCCAAAGCAATTCTAAGCAAATAGAATAAAAATGAAGGCATCACATTACCAGACTTCAAATTATAGTAAAAGGCAATAATAACTGATATGGTGCTGGTATAAAAGTAGACAGATCAATGGAATAGAATAGAGAACCCATAAATAAAACCAAATACCTATAACCAGCTGATCTTTGACAAAGCAGACAAAAGCATCCACTGGGGAAAGGACATTCTATTCAATAAATGGTGCTGGGAATATTGGATATCCATATGCAGAAAAATGAGACTGGATCCTTATTTCTCACCACAGCTAAAGTTAACTCAAGGTGGATTAAAGGATTAAATGTAGGAATTGAAAATAAAAATCCTAGAATGAAATCTAGGCAATACTCTCTGTATATTGGCCTAGGCAAAGAATTTAGGATTAAGATCCCAGAAGCAAAAACAACAAAAACAGAATTAAATAAATCACACTTATTTAAAGTAAAAAGTTCCACACAGCAAAATAAACAATCAACAGAGTAAATAGAAACCTACAGAATGGGAGAAGCTATTTGCAAACTATATATCTAACAAAGGACTAATATCCAGACTCTACAAGGAACTCAAACAAATCAGAAAGAAAAAAATAAAATAAAATAATTCCATTAGAAAGTGGACAAATGACATGAACAGACATTTTTCAAAAGAAGAGATAAAAATGACCAAAAAACATTACTAGCAATCAGAGAAATGCAAATTAAAACCACAATGGGATGCCACCATATCCTGGTAAAATAGCCAGTATTAAAAAGTCAAAAAACAATAGATGTCGGTACAGATGTGGTGCAAAGAAATGTTTATACACTGTGGATGAGAATGTAAATTAGTACAACCACTTAGAAAAACAGTAGGGAGATGTCTCAAAAAACTGAAAGTAGACCTATCATTTGATCCAGCAATCCCACTACTGGGTATCTACTCAAAGGAAAAGAAGTCATTATATCAAAAAGGCACCTACAACCATATGTTTATTGCAGCACAATTCATCATTGCAAAGATGTGGAATCAACCTAACTGTCCATCAGTCAAGGAGCGGATAAAGATAATGTGGTATATGCACATGATGGAATACTACTCAGCCATAAAAAGAGTGAAATAATGTCTTCTGCAGCAACTTGTATGACACTGGAAGTTATTATCCTAAGTGAAGTAATGCAAGAATGCAATGCAAGAATGAAAGCCCAAACATTTAATATCCTTACTTATAAGAGTAAGGTAAGCTATGGGTATACAGGGGCATATAGACTAGTACTATGGACACTAGAGACTCATAGTGGAGGGTGGGAAAAGGATTAAGGAAGAGAAACTACTTATCAGGTGCAGTGTACACTATCTGGTGGCAGGTACACTAAAATCACAGATATTGCCCCTATACAATTCTTACACATAAGCAAAATCCACCTGTATCCCTAAATCCATTGAAATAAAAATACAAAAATAAAAAGTTATCACCATAAAAATTCAAATCCAATCTTGACATTTTTTTTAAAAAATTGAATGTTATGTTTAGCATACTAAAACATAGTCTTATCAGACCTATAACTAATACTATATATAATGATAGTACATTAGAGGAATTAAGAATAGACAAAATATTTCCAGGAGCATCATTATTATTTAACTGTATTTCTTGGTTCTAAGTTGTATAATATGACAAGAAAATAAAACAAGTATAATAAATATTAGGGGGAAAGGTCATTTTTATGGAGCATATATTTGCCTACCTAGAAAATATAAAAGCAACAATCTACAAAAGACATTATAAGTAATAAAGCAATTCATTAAGCAAAATGCAAAATAAATATACATAGATTAAAAGTAGCTAAATGTGTTTATGTATTGTTACATAACAAGCTGCTCCAAAATTTAGCTATTTAAAACAACAAACATGTACTCTCTCAGTTTCTGTGTGTCAGAAATATGGGAGGTGTTTAACTGGGTGATTCCAGCGCAAGGTCTCTCAATATGTTACAGTCAAGCAGTCAGCCAACTCAAGACTACACTTAGATTGAAGTATACGGGACTAACTCGGAGATATTGTAGGTTCCCTTCCAGATCAGTGCAATAAAACAGACATTTTAACAAAGTAAGTTAAACAATTTTTTTTTACTTTCCCAATGCATATAAAAGTAATGTTTACACTACACTGTAGTGTACTAAGTGTGAAATGGCATTATGTCTAAAACACCAAGGTACATACCTTAAGTAAAAAATGCTTCATTGCTAAAAATATGCTAGCAATCATCTAAGCCCTCAGTAAGTCATAATCTTTTTGCTAGTAAGGGATTTCGACTCAGTGATGTTGACTATTGACTGATCAGGGTGGTGGTTGCTGAAAGTTTGGGTGACTGTGTCATGTTCTTAAAATAAAACACCAGTGAAGTTTGCTGCATAGACTCTTCCTTTCACAAAAGATTTCTCCTTAGCACGTGATGCTGTTTGATAGCATTTACCCACAGTATTTCTTTCAAAATTAGAGTCAAAGTTCTAACTCGGCTGCTGCTCTACCAACTAAGTGTATGTACTTACTATTCTAAATCCCTTGTTGTCATTTCAACAATGTTCACAACATCTTCACCAGCAGTAGAATTACTCTCAAGAAACTACTTTGTTTGATCATACATCCATAAGATGCAACTTCTTGTCTATTAAATTTTATCATGAGATTACAGCAATTCAGTCATGTCTTCAAGTCTCACTTTCAATTCTAATTCTGTTCCTATTTCCTCCACATTTGCAGTTACCTCCTCCACTAAAGTCTTGACGCACTTAAAGCCATCCGTGAAAGTTGGAATCAACTTCTTACAAACTTCCATTAATGTTCATATTTGACTTTCTGCCATGAATCATGAATATTCTCAATATTAATAACATCTAGAATGGTAAATCCTTTCCAGAATGTTTGTCAGCTTACTTTGCTCAGATCTATCAAATGAAGTACTATCTATGGCAGCCATAAACTTACAAAATGTATTTCTTAAATAGAAAGACTTGAAAGTCAAAATCACTCCTTGATTCATAGCCTGCAGACTGGATGTTGTGTTAGAATGCATGAAGAAAACCTTAACCACGTTTTGTATCTCCAGAACTCTTGGGTGATCAGGTGCATTGTCAATGAGCAGCAACATTTTGTAATAATATGTTTCTTAGCAGTAGGCCTCAATAGTGTGCTTAAGATATTCACTAACCATGCTGTGAACAGCTGTGCTATCATCCAGGCTTTGTTGTTCCATTTATAGAGCATAGGCAGAATGGATTTAGCATAATTCTTAAGGGTCTTACAATTTTGGAAATGATAAATGGGCATTGGCTTCAACTTAAAGTCACTAGATGCCTTAGCTCCTACCAAGAGAATCAGCCTGTTTATTTTGAAGCTTTGAAGCCAGTCATGGCATGTTTTTCCATTAAAAGGCCATTTTGACTACATTGAAAATTTGTTGTTTCGTGTAGCCACACTCACCAATTATCTTCTGGATAACTTGCTGCAGTGTCTATGTCAGCACTTTGTGCTTCGTCTTGCAGTTTGATGTTTTAGACATAGCTTATTTCCTTTAACCTCATGAAATAAACTCTGATGGCAGCAAACTTTTATTCTACAGCTTCCTCACCTTTCTCAGCCTTCATAGAATTGAAGAGAGTTGGGGCTTCACTTTATATTAGGCTTTGGCCTAAGGAAATGTAGCTAGTTTGATCTTCTGTCCAGACCAAACTTTATCCATAACAGAAATAAGATGATTTCACTTTCTTATCATTCGCACATTCACTGGAGTAGCATATTTAATTACCTTCAAGAACTTCACAATTTGGCTAGTGCTTTTTCAGAAAAGGCTTATACTTTAGCCTATCTTAGCTTTTGACATGCTTTCTTCACTAAGCTTAATCTTTTCTAGCTTTAATGTAAAAGTGAGAGATGTGTGACTATTCCTCCCACTTGAACACACACAGGACATTGTGGGGTTGTTAATTGGCCCAATTTTAATATTCTTGTGTATCAAGGAATAGGGAGAAAAGTTGAGTACAGGGGTCCTGCCAGCAGTCAGTGGGGCAGTCAGAACACACAACATTCACAGGCTAAGTTCACCATCTTTTATGGGTTATATGTGGTGCTCCAAAACAAGTAAAATAGTAACATCAAAGACCAATGATCACAGATCACCATAACAGATATAATAATAATGAAAACATCTGAAATATAAGGAGAATTTCCTAAATGTGTTACAGACACACAAAGTGAGCACATGCTACTAGAAAGATGGTGCTGATAGATTCGCTCAATGCAGGATTGGCGAAAACCTTCAATTTGTAAAAATTATCATTAAAAACAGCATGTAAAGGCTGGGCATGGTGGCTCATGCCTGTAATTGCAGCACTTTGGGAAGCCTAGGAAGGAGGATAATTTGAAGCCGAGAGTTTGAGAACAGGCTATGCAACATAGTGAGATTCCATCTTTACAAAAAATAAAAAAATCAGCCAGGCATGGTGGCATATACCTGTGGGCTGTAGTGAACTATGATGACACTACTGCACTCCAACCTTGACAAAAAAGTGAGATCATGTCAAAATAAAAAAAATTTGGCATATGGAACAATGGAACAGAATAACAGAATAGAGGGACAGAAATAAATTCACATATGTAGTCAATTGATCTTTGACAAGTGTTCCATGAATAGGCAATGGGGAAAGGATAACATCCTTAGTAAATGATTTTGAGTAAACTGGATATTCCTATGCAAAATGATGAAATGGAACACCTTACACCATACTCAAAAATCAACTCAAAATAAAATAAAACTTAATTGTAAGGTCTGAAACTCATAAAACTCTTAAAAGAGAACATATAAAAAATGGATTTCTTAGATATGAAAACAAATACATGGCAACAACATATATATATATGTATATATGTATATATATATATATATATATACACACACATACACATACACACAATAGAATAATATTTATTCTTTAAAAAATAAAGAAATTCTCCCATTTGTGAATTTGGAGGACGTTATGTAAAAGGAAATGAGCCAGACACAGAAGGACAAATGCCACGGAACCTTAGACTCCTCCTTATTTGAGGAGTCTAAAATAATCCAATTCTTAGAAGCAAAGAGTAGAATGGTGGTCTCCAGGGGCTGAGTGGAGGGGAAAATGAGGAAGTATTTATCAAAGGGTACAAGGTTTCAGTTGTGCAATGTGAGTAAGTCCTAGAGATATATGGAACAGCATTGTACCCATAGTTAGCAATGCTGTATTACTTACTTACATATATAAGAGGGTAGATTTTATGTTGTATTCTTTAAAACACAAAGGAGAAAGTAATAACATTATTATTTTCTCTTTATTCTACAATCTGAGACCTTTATTTTCCAGGATGAGCTGATTTAATTTCTCCTAATTAGTACCAAGCCTTCCCTTCCTTAAGTCAATGGATTACCTAAATGAAAATGAAAAGGATACTTGAAATTAGTTCATATGTAGGCAGTCAATCAGTGTTGTTCCTTTGAAGAAGTTTCCATGATCATTAATATGTATGGATTAATGGGTACAAAAAGATATAAACATCAGTAGACAAAAGACAGAATAATTCTAATTAAAAGCATATAGAAATATTCAGAGTCACTACTAATTTAAAATTTAAATGAAAGCAAAATACCATTTTTGCACTCAAGTAAGTAAAATTAAAAATAATTTATATACACACTCACTTATACATATAATTCAGGGCATGAGAGAAATATATATATATATATATATATATGTCTTAGATTCTATATCTGCATATCTAATACTATAGCCACTAGTCACATAGCTATTTATTTTCAATTTACATTATTTAAAATTTAAAAATTCATTTCTTCAGTTGCACTAGTTACATGTCATGCAGTAAAAAGCCATGTATGATGACTCACTACCATATTGAATAAGCACAGAAATATGGAATATGTCATTCATCATAGAATGATAATTTATAATATACATCACATCCATGAGAGATGGAGAGAAATATTAATAGCTTCCAGATACCAAATGACACAAGTTTTGTAAAATATTTCTTTTTGGTTAAACATAATATAGCTAAAGATATTTACCAATTAAAAAAAAAAGGCAAATCATGCTCACATTTTAATAGACTATGACTCATATATGGAAGAGTTGTTGGTCATAGAAATGAAAAGAAAGCCAATTTTGATAGGCAAGTTTTGGGTTTAAGCAGAAAATAAACTCCAGTTTGACAATATTACTGAATATCCAAATGCAAATTTAAACTTCAATTGCATAATGGATGGGTATTATAAAAAGCAAGTATCCAAATAACTAAAGGTTTGCCCTCTTAGGGTTATTGAATCATTTATACACATGAAAAATAGCCTATATGCTCAAAAACAGACCAAGGTGCTATTGTGAAACATTTCATCTGCTCAACAGCCTCATTTTTTTATAGCATCATTTATTTTAATGAAGTTCCTATTGGTGATAAAAAGAAATTATAAGCTTCACTGGTAGAATAACACATTATCAATGCACCCTTATGCCAAAATCACCCTTATATTTTGTCAAGGTCAGTGTCTCCCAGTAATTTGAATTCCACCCTATTATAATGATATAAAACAACCTTACTTTTTACCACGTGAGTTAAATTAATTGCTTATTTCAATTTCTTCAAAACTGTTTACAAAGCAAAAGAATAGAAAACGGTGCTTTGGCTGCTTTTCAAGGAGGAACTGATGGTTGTTAGACTAATACACAGAGAAATTAACCATTGCTTTTCTTTCCTGAACCAGGTAACTTTTTCTAGATGCACAAGTTCTTCAACTACAACTGGATATATTCGTATATGAAGAAAAATATCTCCCATCCTTCCGTTATGCCTAAGTATGAAGTTTTTAAGAGCTATGATGAAGGAGTAGCAACATGGTAACATGGCTGGATTGAAAGAATTAGGATACACTTTTAGACTGATTGCCTATGCCTCCCAAGGTAGCAGGACATTCATCCCCTTTTGTGTTACTGAAACCTCAAAAACTAACCCAGATCTCAGCATATGGTGACTCTCCAAAATTATTTTGGAATAATGTTCAATTGGGCCATGTCATCTTAAGCAAGTTAGTCTATATGAGTCTTATTTTGGCTTTTATATTAAAAAGAAGATACTAATACTTGCCTTAAAAATGAACTTTTTAAATCATTTGTGATGACTGTCAAATAGCTACTATTTAATAAATTTAATTATCTGTATTTATATATGAAACATAATTTCCAAGTATGAAACTAAATATTTTTGCTGGGAAAAAACCACTATGCATCAGTCAGCCAGCTAGGGGTAATCACATTTGTTGGGGAAAAAGTCTTTTCAGATTGAAAATACACCAGATGTGTAGTAAGTAGAGGTCAGACTATATTTGCTGACCATATCATCATCTGCCTTCCCATCTCTCATAAAAAATAATAACTCCTATGTAATTCTGATATGAATTTAAGAAATCCCATTTTTATAAATTAAGAAACTAAAGAAGGGTAAAATCTTTGGTTCTATGGTTCTTTAGACTTGGGCTGACTCCTGCTTTACAAATTATTAATATAATTTCTGATTTTGTGAAAATTCATTCTTTCTAAATTTTACTTTTTTAAAATCTCAAAAAGTAGGAAAATATTTCCATTTATTTTATAGGACTATTGTGAGAAATAAATGAAATAATTATGCATTATATTTAATTGGGAGCCTTACTCATACTAAGTAATCAATTAATTGTTATAATGATTGTTATTTCACTGTAGCAATTTCCATGCCAAATCTTAACTTTGTTAAAGGACTATGGCTTGAGATCCAAATACTTACTTTCAGAGCACACTCCAAGACCTTTGTTTTAAATTTTGCCCTTTAATGATGACTAGGTCACAAGTTTTTAACAGTTACTACTCGAAATGACTTTACTATTTTTACTTTTTACATTAACACATTTTAGTGTACATTTTAGTTTTGTACTATAAGCCTAAGCTGTCTCAAATATGCATAGAATATATGTACCTTTAAACTTTACAGTATAAATTAATTATTAAAACATGTAAATCATGTTTTCATGTTTAAGAGAGCTTTGCTTCTACTAATACAAAAAAATCCTTGGGGCTGTGCTGTGCATTTAGCCACTATTAGGCTTTGGAAAGTCTCACATTTCTTCCTTCAAATAAAAATGGTTTCTATTTTCATGCTATACCTCTGATAAAGGGATGATAACTAGAATCTATAAAAACCTCAATCAAGTCAGTAAGAAAAAAATCAAACAACCACATGAAAAGGTGGGCAAAATACATGAACAGAAACTTTTCAAAAGAAGATAAATTAATGGCCAATAAACATGTGAAAATATGCTGAATATCTCTATTCATGAGGGAATGAAAATCAAAACCACGGTGAGATATCACTTAACTCCAGTGAGAATGGCTTTTATTAAAAATTCCCAAAACAGCAAATGCTGGCATGGATGCAGAGAGATACAGCAACACAATTCACAACTGCAAAGATATGGAAACAACCCAAGTGCCCATCAATACATGAGTGCATTGATTAAATGTAGTATATATATAACATGGAGTACTACTTAGCCATAACAAATGGAGAACTAATACCTCTTGTATTAACCTGATTGGAACTGGAGACCATTCTTCTAAATGAAGTATCAAAATAATGGAAAAACAAACACCTCATGTACTCACTATTAAATTGGAACTAATCTATCAACACTTATGTGATGTATGTAAATAATATTCATCAGAAATCAAGCAGGTGGGAGGGAGGAGGAGGTGATGGGGAAATTCACACCTAATGTGTACAATGCACACTATCAGGGGGATGGGAACACTTATAACTGCCACTCAAACAGTATAAAGGCAATTTATGTAAACAAAATGTTTGTACCCCTGTAATATACTTAAATTAAAAAAAATCCCTAAGTACATAAGAAAACAAAGCACCATGAATGAGAGTCAACAGAAGCAACAAACAAACAAACAAAAATCATAGTTTCTTCTTAATAGTGACCTTTAACAATTAAAAGTCACTTTTATTATGGTAAGACATTTACTGAAGAGAAATATTCCATATCAAGCAGTTGAGGAGATAAATGATTATCCTTTTCTTGAAAGTAAAGTTTCTTTGTGTCAAGCTATAAAATAAATCCCAACAGATTTAACTTATGTGAGAACAGAGATGAGTAAAATGTTTCAATTCCAGTCTTCTTCTAAACCCAGAATTTTTTCCTTCAAAAAGTTTATAGTTAAGTATAATCACAAATCATTAATTGAATATCAACCATGGGAGTCAGAAAAGTGTAATAAAGTAAGAATTTCTCGAGGTGCCAGTCCTGTAATTCTTGGCAAACATTCTATCCTTTTAACATAAGTTTCCTCCCCTGTTAAATATGAAAAATATCAACTTGTTTGAGTAATTATGGGATTAAATGAGATAATGCATATATGATATTTAGCAATAAATTGAATAATTACTGAAATAATTTTCCTGTCTACCTCATGTGATCATTATTTATTATAATTATCATTTTTGTTAACTAAGTATTGTGATGATTCTAAAGATAGAAAATACTAGCTAGACAATGGGCCAAACTGAATGTTACTTTATTAATGCTGTCTTTACCCGTTTTTCTACTCATAAGGAATCTTTCTCCTCACTGCTATGATACTCTGCCCTATATTTTATATGGTCCCATATATGTCTATTTCTGCTTGGAGAAAATATTCTTTTTTTTTTTTTCAGTGCTTTCATAGCTGAGCTAAGGAGAAAATATTCTTATCTTACAGTCTATATGCATAGAGAACTTCACCTGTGCAGTGCCCCTTCACCCATATCTGGTCTAGTATAGCACCTTCCGCATTCCATGAACACAAATACATTTAAAAGGAGAAGAAAGGGTAGTAAAAATGGCATGGATAATATTATCTTACATCTGGAAAGCCCCAAAGATTCTGCCAAGTGACTCCTGGAATTGTAAATAAATTCAGCAAAGGCAGGTTACAAAATCAATGTAAACAAACTAGTAGCATTCCTATGCACCAACAGTCAATCTGAGAATCAAATCAAAGACTCAATATCTTTCAAAATAGCTACAAAGAAAATAAAATACTTAGGAATATATTTAACCAAGGAGGTAAAAGATCTCTACGAAAAGGACTATGAATCACTGAAGAAGGAAATTGCAGATGATGTAACAAATGGAAAAACATAATATGCTCCTGGATTGGCAGAATTAACATTGCTAAAAAGTCCATACTACCGAAAGTGATTTACAGGTTCAATGCAATCTCCATCAAAACTCCAATGTCATTTTCTCTGATCTAGAAAAAAGAATTCTATGCTTCGTTTAGAACCAAAAAAGAGCCTGAATAATCAAAGCAACTTTAAGCAAAAGGAGTAAATCTGTAGACATCGCTTTACCAGTCTTTAAGCGATACTATAAGGCTACAGTAACCAAAACAGCATGGAAATTTCACAAAAATAGAGACATTGACCAATAGAATAGAACAGAGAACCCAGATATCAAACCATCTACATAATGCCATCTGATCTGATCTTTGACAAAGTAGACAGCAATACACTGGGGAAAAGAATCTCTATGCAATAAATGGTGCTGGGAAAATTGGATACATGCATGTAAAAGATTGAAACAGGATCCACATCTCTCACCACTCACAAAAATTAATTCAAAATGGATCACAGACTTTAATCCAAGACATGAAACCAGGAAAATTCTAGAAGAAAATGTTGAAAAAACTCTACTAGATATTGGCCAACACAAAGAATTTATGAAGAAGGCCCCAAGGGAAATCATAGCAACAACAAAAATAAATAAATGAGACTTGATTAAATTAAAAAGCTTCCACACAGCCAAGGAAACAATCAACAGAGCAAACAGACAACCTACAGAATGGGAGAAAATATTCACATGCTATACATCCGATAAAGAGTTAATAGCCAGAATCCACAAAGAGCTCAAGCAAATCACAAAGAAAAAAATCAAACAACTCTATAAAAAAGTAGGCAAAAGACATGAACAGAAGCTTTTCAAAAAAAAAGATAGACTATGCATGAGCCATGTCAAGTTAAAAAAAAAAAAAAGATAGACTAATGGCCTATAAACATATGAAAGCATGCTTGAAGTCACTAAATAATCAGAGAAATGCAAACCAAAACTATAATGAGATATCACCTAACCCTGGTACAAATGGCTTTTATCAAAAATTCCCAAAACTATGGATGCAGAGAGATAGGAAACCTTAATACACTGTTGGTGGTATTGCAAACTGGTACAAACTCTATGGAAAACAGTATGGAGATTCCTCAAAGAACTAAAAGTAGACCTATCACTTGATCCAACAATCCCACTACTGGTATTTATCCAAAGGAAAACAAAGTCGTTTTATCAAAACAACACCTGTAGTAGATTGTTTATTGCAGCATAATTCACAATCACAAAGATGCAGAATCGACCCAAGTGCCCATCGATTCATGAGTGGATTAATAAAATGTGGTATATGTATATCAAGGAGTACTATTCAGCCACACACACACACACAACAACAACAACCAATGAATTGATACCTTTTGCAACAATCTGGATGGAACTAGAGACCATTCTCCTAAGTGAAATATCTAAGGAATAGAAAAACAAACACCACATGTTCCAACTATTAAATTGTAACTAACCGATCAGCACTCATGTGCATAGATGAAAGTAAAACTCAATGGAAATTGTGCAGATGGGAAAGGGAAGCAGGGCATGGGTGAATTCATACCTCATGGGTACAGTGTACACCACCTGGGTGATGGGCACACTTATACCTTTGACTCAAGCACCACCAAAGCAGTCTGTGTAACCAAAATGTTTGTACTCCCATAATATTCTACAATGTTTAAAAAGGGGGAATGGAAATAAAAGAAGTGAAATGAAATACTGTTAAAGAAATGTAAAGAAATAAAGAGATCTGATATATAATACAGACTAAATAAAGAAAAAGTTCTCTACTGTAGAAAGAAAAAGCTTCTAGTTCCTGCTACCCTCCCTCCGTCACTCCCTCCCTTCCCTCTTTCATTCCTTCCTTACTTTTTTCTTTTTCTTTCAGAATCTTCAAGAAATCCTTTAAGAATTTCTCTGAAGAAATGTTTAAAAGTAAAAGTAGTTTGACCTACCCATCACAAACAATTGATCTGTTTAGATAAACTCTGACTAGGAAGATAAAGTGTTTTTATTTGAAGATAGTTTAAATCATTATGCTTTAACCATATGACATGAACTAAAGCCAGAAACATGATTTGATCATCAGGGCATGTATTGGTAAAAATGATTACATCATATACCAGATGAATTTTTTCCCATTTATACTTTTGACTTATTTTGGTTATTAATTTTTATTAATGGTATGATTGACAATTTCATAGCCGTCAAGGGTACTGCTTATCTAATGGTAATTTCTCCTCCTCCCTTGTTAATTGCCCCCTAATTTATTTTATCAGATCATGATTCTTTACATTTCAGACAAAAGTTGTCCCTAGCCCCAGACATTAAAAGTGAATCCTAATTAATCCAAAGCAAGGATGATAATTCTAATCCCCCTTTACAGTGATTAGATTAGGTAGCTAATGCAACACATTTCTGACTGGGAAAGCATTAGAGAAATTTTCTAGGCTCCTAGAAAATATATTCTAGTTATTAATGAAAAGAAGAAAATTGAAAGAGTGTTCTTTTCTTTGCCTCTGAACATGGCTGTGGTGGTTTGAGCGATTGCAGCAATCAAAGGCCATGAGGTTAGTAGGATAAAAAGATGGAAAGAACCTGGGTTCCTAGCGACATCATCGGGATGGTACTTCACTGGCAGAACTTCTTATTATGTAAGATATTAAACACCTTTATCATTTAGCTATTTTGACTTTGGCTTTTCAGCTACTTGCAAGAAAACCACCCCATATATAACAGATCATATCTATGGAGAAAACTAAAAATAAATAAATAAATAAAAATAAATAAAAAAACATTATAGCTAACTATTAACTATACTGTTCTACAGAATTTAAAAATAGCATATTATCACTGAAAATGTTTTCTAAATTCAAATACCATTCCCCAAGATAATTAGCTTGTTTTTTCTCTTTTCTTGAATCTCATTTTCTATCCCACCCTTTGTTATTTTCTTCCATCCTTTTATAATCTTCTAGAACTCCCTGAATGTGAATCTTTCATAAAGTGAACAATATATAACAAAAAGAAATTGTGTTTTGTTCACTATTTAATACAACTTTCATAAAGACATTTTCTGGGAATAATTAGCTTTAAAAATCATATTTTGATTCTTTTAAAATTTGCATTAAAGAAATATTCTGTTTGTAACTGCATATGAAGGATAAACTCATTAGAGATAATTTTAAAGCTATTTTCCAAAAAGTCTATTAAACCATAAATGAACTTACTCTTTAATATCATTGTACTCTCTGAGGATAAAACATCATCAGAGAATGATTATAAAGAGCTGTCAAGAAATGTGATTATGCTTTAATTTATGCTTCAAGTACTAAAACAATACATATATATGAAAATGTATTAAAAGACCTGGCCCACAAATATAATATAATTTTCAAGGCTAGAAAAAGAAATTATCAAAGAGAATGTTCTTAGCCAGACCCTTATCTGGTCCAAATGAAAGAAATGCTGAAATCTTATGTTTGAAAAGACACACAAGATCAATTTCCTTAGTGATCAAAATAAATTTATTCCCAATCTACAAGTAATTGACATTCAGTGGTCAGAATTTCATTGCAATGCTTATTTAAATAACCAATTTTAATGAAGGCAAAGGGTCATTTTTAGTAATCTTGAATTAAAAGAATAAATAAGACAGCAAATTAATTCTTTGAGTTTTCACACTTTTTGAAAGGAAATGACCTCAACTCATTTTATTGGTTGTGAATAGAAATGTAAAGGTTGACTGACATTAAATTTAAATGGTACTTATAAATGTGAGCATTTACCTTAATTAAATATTCAATTGTCAAAGATTATACTTGGAAATAATATTTTAGAAGCAAAACATAAATGTCATTTTCTAACATCTTCTAAAAATGAACTCATTGTATTTTATAATGGATATTCTATGAGGGTTGAATGTTGCCCTAACCATCATCACTAATTTATTTTAAATATCTTTTGTTTCAAAGTTGAAGCATGAACTTTTGTTTTTAGTGTCTTATAAGTCAGATCAAAAATAGACTCATCTCAACTTTTTGTGAAAACTAAGAATTTCACATTTTTAATGCCAATATGACTGTGTAGGTTATAATAATACATTTATTAAATATGGAAAATTATGTTTATACTTATGACATGAGCAGATTACTGAGGACAAAATCATTGCTATATTATCCCCTTTTAATGGCTAATATAGGCTTTCTCTTAGCTGTGTGTGTAAGATAAAAACTATGTGAAGTTTTAATATATTAATAATATAGCCTTTATACCTATAGTATTTAAAAAGTAGAATGCAGAAAATCTTAAGGTATGTAAGATTTAAAATGTAAACTTGCGTTTTCTACATGACTAAGTGCAAAGTGAGCTATATTTTCCTCTTAAATGTCCACTGTTTCACCAAATTTTTATTTTTCAGAACCTAAAAACATTTGACTTCTGGATCAGATTTTTTTCATGGTTCAGAAGAGAAATTGTCTCTTGCTCTCCTTTCTTTCTTTATGTTGACTTTTTAAAATTTTCTTTTCAAATTATAGAACTTAAACTGCTTCCACATGAGATGACCCTTGGAAGTTGGTCAAACACTCCCACTTTATTGATGTGGTAACTGAAACCTAGCTAAATATAAGAGTACTATGTTAGCTATCTATAAGAGCTCCTTGATATAAGAAGGTACTCATTTACACCTGTGTTAGGATATATTTAGTTAACGTTATATTTCTAGATGATAGGTTGACTAATATTAGTTCAAGTGCCAACCAAACCTGGAAAGCTCTCTATTCCAAAATAGTACAGAATAGAGTGAGAAACATCAGTAAACTCTGAGGTTGTTCTTCCTTGTGTCTTTATTGGACATTCTATGGTGAATTTGGTCACATAATATCTCTTGTAACTGTTAAATTGTTGTACTTTCTTCAAAAAGCAAGTGGTAGAATGTATAGCACAGAAACAGAGTGAACAACTGTCTTAAATCTTGTGTGTTTTAGGAGCTGATGGATTAGCTGACAATATGGTGGCCTAGAAGCTACCATGAGGTCTGAAACTCTCTGTGACAATATTAACAATATTGATTTTTTGGGTGGACCACCATAGATTTTGTGAGTGGCGAAGAACACTTAACACCTTACTAAAATGAAATTCTCTGATTAGCAAGCTTTTGAACAAAAGACTCTTCAGTACTTATTTTTTGCATAATGATAATAAAAGATATTCCTATGGCATCTCCTGAAACTCTCTTAAACTACTTTCATCTCAGATAAACTGAAATGTTTTTTAAACAATGGCATGGTTGTGGTCACACAGATAACAATTCAGCACAGTTTAAAATTAGTTCTAGCTCTTCTGTTTCTAAGTTTGTTTGTTTTTTTTTTTTTCCTCAATACCCTGATCTTTATCATGGAAAGAAAATACTTGACACAGAATGATTGAGGCAGAGGAGATGCTTGCGGAGGGCACTAGAGAAGGAGCCTTGAACTTCAGTGTCAATTTAAAGACTTTAGTTTATCTGGGTGACAAATATTTCATGGAGTGAGAAAGCTCAGAAAGATTATGTAGAAGGCAAGAATAACAAATATTTGCTTGTTTACAGTTTTGGTAAATGTAGGGTTCCCAGGTAAAATGCAAGAAGTTCAGTTGAATTTGAATTTCAGACCAATAAGAAATAGTGTTCACTTTTAGTAGAAGTATGTACTTGTATACTTCAACTAAATAATCATACATGTATAGTTATACTAAAAATTATTTGTTGCTAATCTTATATTCGAATGTCACTGGGCAATCTGTATTTTTCCTTACTAAATTTGGCAATCCTCATTAGATAGCCATTGGATAAGACATTGTTGATTACTTAATCCACAGCAGTCTCTCCTTTTCCCTTCCAATTGTTTGATAAACCCTAAGCCATTATATATGATCACACTAATCTTGGCAATCTTGTTTCCTTTGCCACTTATTAGCATAAAGTGAACATGAGATACAGCCAGTGAGAAATAAGGAGAAGCTAATGAGGACCTTAGAGTAGAATTGTTCTTGATTAAAAGGACAAAAAGTAAGAATGCTTGTTTCTATCATCCCCAGAAGAACCATACCACCCATCCTCTTGTTTTGCCCACAGAAATTTACCAGATTGATGCACTAATAACACAACCAACACCATGCTTAGGAAAATAAAATTTATAAATACTCACACTAGTAGGAAAGAGGGGCTTTCTCAGCCAAAGTTTGATGATGATGAGATAATTGGAGAAATAGCAAGATTGCAAATGCAAAAAAAGTCTTTGTTAATTAAAAAGAAGTTACATTTTGTACGAGGTCACCCAATGGGTCAGATTCGAAATCTAACTGGCAGTCATAGGCATCACCCAAAAGGAAATTTGTTTTCCTACATTTGTCACAGCACATCAAAAGGGTCACTTAAAAGCTTAACATACATAGGATATCTAGTATGTTAGGACAGACAGGAAGGGACAAGAGAGAGGCAAATGGGAGGACTTTGGCAGATGCCCCTGGGTCAAAGGGTACTTACGTTTAGAAATTGTCATTAAAACATCACAAACTAATGGGTTTTTCTCATTACAATAATACAAGGTGGAAAAAACACTGCATTAACTTTTGCTTGTTGTCTGAGTCATCGTTACCTAAGGATGTGATATCAGAATCTAGGATGGTCATCTTGTAGAATAGCAATGATAGAATCAACACAACGCAAATCACAGAAGTGATGGAAAAATCCTGGATTTCTTATACAAAAATTGGTTTGACATACCAAACTATGGTCTGTATGCCACTTAGCTCCTTGTTATCAAAAAATATTCTTAAAGATTTCTTCATTTTTATTTATTACAATTAAATGAATACTAATAAAAGAAAAAAAAAGAAATCTCAATTTCCTAATTTCTCTTATATCTAAATAAGGAACAAACTTTAAAACCACCTGTGGAGGTTCTTTTATTTGAAATTATTTACTTAGTAACTACTATGTACAATACACTGCTTCAGAAAATATATGTAGTCATCCACAAGACAGGCAAGGTCTTTTGCATTAGAATAGAAGCTTTAGGAGTAAAGAAATAGAGATTCTGGAATTCAACTAAGGCACATAGATGAAATGGTAAAAATCGATGGAGGATTAAGTTGGTAGATGAAATCAACAACTGTTGACATGAAAATTTTATGATAACTTAGACATCCAAGTATAACAATTATACAGTAATTTTATACACACTGTTGGATCACAAAAAGACATTAGAGCTAGAGATATTTATTTGGAAATCACAAGTGCATAGGCGGAAGTTAAATGTAGATAAAAGAACCTAGGGAAAGAATGTAGATAGAGAAGAACAGCGAAAACAGGAAGGGACCTGGATGCAGGGATGTTTCCTGAAATAGTCCGGAGTTTAAAGTCTATTCAGGAATTGTAACTATTAAAGAATATGGAGATGTAGCATCTAATGAGGAATACCAAGATTTTTTTCAAGATCAATTGTATTATTAATAAATACTGCAAAGTGTTTGTTTGTTTGTTTTGTTTTGTTTTTTTAATGAAGACAAAACAACTTCTATTGATTGTGGCAATGAAAATGCTCTCTGTGACCTTGACAAGAATCTAACGGTATGATGGAAATTGGATTAGGTAAGTTAAAATGTCATTGGCAGGAGAGAAAGTCTCAGCAATTTTTCATGTGAAATGTGTTTTTCCAGTAAATGGAAGAAGAGAAATGAGGCAGAAGACCAGAAGAGGTACATAATCAAATATTTATGTTTATATGTTTTTGGTAAAAGCTGGACTATAGTTCATGAGTAATGAGGACACGATGACTTCAAGAGGAAATTTGAAAGAAATGGCCTGTGATAATAACTGATAACAGAGAACAATTTTATGCTGGAAGAGAGATAAAGGACATAGAGCCACAAATAAGATGACTGTTCAGTTGGTGATGGAATAATGAGAAAGGTCATATCTGTTAATATCCAATTTCCAAATGAGTTTTGGGGCAAGATCATCCTCTATGAGGGAAGATTGGAGGAGGCATGTGTAGTTTGAGGAGGAACTTGGAGATACAAAATAGTTGGAGATACAAAATAGTTATCTGAGATCAAGATAATACAAATTTAATGGAAATAAAGTATCTGGTAGAGTTGCCCATTTCCAGTTTATTTTCTTGAGTTTAAAAATAAAAGCAGTGAGCTTAATGTGTGCTTTTTCTAGAGCAGCTTTAGTAAAGTAGATATATGGATTCAACCTTTGTTGGGATTCCATATAAGGATGGAAGTAAAAAGCAAAAGAGTAATGATCGCTTTGAAAAACTCATGTCATTGGAAGTTTAGAGGTTTTAGTCTGATAAGGGAACTGCTACAATATGATTCCTCAGATAAATAAACTAGAACATGAGAAGAGAGAGAGAGAGAAAGCAAGGTTTTGAATGAAGCAGTTATTGGGCATAACAAGTTCCAGGTTGTGACTGAGAGATGCTGAAGGGAAATTGCAGGCATGGTTAAGGAGCTGAGAAAACTCGTATTAAATGAGTCATTGTGTATTTATGACCCATTTGCAAGAATCACAGGGTTAGAAGTGAAGAGGAAAGGAGGGCTCAGCAATTGATCCATGACTGGAAAAATAAGCAAGAAACCAGAGGGTAATAGCAATGAGACCAGATAGGTGGCGCTACATCCACCAGAATGACGGCCAATAGACAGGAGCTTTTGAAGAAGGAAAGAAATGAAATTGAGAGGCGGCTAAAGACCTTTACCCATTGTAGGATGGAACAATAAAGAGAATAATAACAACAATTTTAAAAACAGACTCCATCTAAGAAGACATGAGAGAGATAGTGTCCTCAGAAGGTCAAACTCATTCACTTATTGCAAAGACAAGGAAGAAACATTTAATGAAGGCAGTAAGGATATAGACACCTTTGTTGATGGCAGATGTGGAGGGTTAAAGGGTAAAATAAAATGTTTCATGACATTCAAGAAAGGTGGGGAGAAGGAGTGTGTCAAACAAGAGCATATAGAAACGATGGATGGAAGAGAATTATCCGAAAGACCTGGATTGCTGATTACGTTTCAGAAAGACAGATTTAAAGAGAGATGGAATAATTCCTTCAGGAGTTCCTTAGAGGAATATTAATGCTTGGTTCATTCTTTGCACTACCTGGTGATTTCTTCTGAAGTTCCTGATGCTGTATGACGCCGTTTGGGGCAAGGCTAGTAACTGTCAATAGTATGATGCGTCCTCTTTTTATTTTAAATGCCAGGCAATGACTGTGTTGTCATTTGTTAAAATATCAGATACCAGTAATGTCCTTGTCACTGGAGAGCTTTGTTGGACTAAAATATGCCCACTAAAATCTTCTGATAGGAAATTAAAATATAAACAGTAGAGCAACAACAAAAATAAGTCAAAACTATATAGAGCAAACATTTAATATGTACATTAATATTTTAATATCTATATGGCAGTACTTCAAATTTTTGCTTATCTTTTTACCTACATTAAGAGAGACTCAAACACACATCCCACACACAAAAAGTAAAAGTAGCTTTAAAACATCAAGAGTTTTAAAATCACTCTAACAGAGTGATTGGATATCATGTAATTTGAAACCTGTGCTGATATATTGTTGATGTGGTTTAAGAAATATGAGACTATTATGACCCCATAAAAAGTTAACTATGTAACATCTTTTTATGTTATGATATAAAGTTTTATTGTGGGATCATTACCCCAGAACATCTAAAATCTATTTTGTTACCAAAATTTGGATTCAGTCCAGAACAATTACATTTCTTGAATCCACATGCAGTACTAACCTCATTTCTATTTAATTTTTAAGTTCAGGGAAATGTAGTAGATGCTATTAAACAAGAATTGGTTATATTGCACCAGTACTGACATTCCTAAACAGTTTTAACTAATCTTTGAACTCATATACTTGGACAACTCTTTCAAATATTCTGTATAGGCATATAGATATTTGTGCTGTATATAAATTTTGAGTTTCAAAATTAATTAGTATAGTAGCTTTGTGTTATATTATTGATATGATCCTACCTAATTTATTATTGTGTCAAATAATTAAAATGTTTACATTAGTTAATTGTAATTGGCTATAAAATGGTTGAAAATATGGTAATGATCTAGAAACTAGTGAATATAGTAAACCACCTAACATTTGAGTACTTACTATTTACTGTTTTAAACATTTTCAATAATTATTTAATTTAAATTGCATCACAACCTAATTAGGTGGAAGTATTATTATTATTACCATTTTGCAGATTAAGAAATGGTAACATGGAAAAATTGCATAATTTGTCCAAGATCACTGATCTAGTCAATTGTACACTAAGATCTGAACCCAGGCACTCATATTTCTAACAATTTCACATACCTACTTCCAAAAACATAACAAAATTAATGATCTATCTTTTCAATTGAATACCTTAAGTATACTTTATATGAAATATTAATTCTCATAAAGTAGAATATAGGTGAGCAGAACAAAATTAATTGCTTTCCACTTTTATTAGCATAGTAACAGATTTACACAATTTTGTCTAAGGCCATACCACCCTGAACATGCCCGATCTTACCAGATTTACAAACCTCAAAAATAACCTAAAGGAAAACGATTAAAAAAAACATGGTTTTGTGAATTTTTTAATGGAAGAAGATATAACATCCAAATTATTAAATTAAATCTTTAAGCTCAAGGATGAAGCAATGTCTGATTAACAACAAAACATCAGGATAGAATATAAAGAATTCATAGACTATCTAAGATGTTTTATTCATGTATTGGTAAATGAATACATAGCTATTCAAAAACATTTTTTATTTTTGACATGACCTACATCTTTGAATATGAAGAGTTTTTTTTCATACAAAGAACAATAATAGATACATGTACATGATTTTGCTTATTCTATTAAAAGAAATAAATCATTGTTATCAACATGTTTTATCTCTTTTGGTGTTAAAACCAATTGAATAAAAACTATAGTGATTAGAAGTTTTATTTTGTGATGAGGAACAACAATAAATTTTTGAAAAGGATATGAATATGTAAAGCAATGTAATTTGAATGTAAATTAAAACAAGCCTGTTACTTCTTTGGAATGGTTTCTTTTACATGTATGTTAATGAATATATTTCAATTGCTCTAAGTTTCAAGTATAATAATTTTCTAGAACCAAACCTAAAATATGAGCAACCTAGTGCTAGGTAGATTGGCAGAAGGGATTGCAGAATCCTTGTGTGCTCAGGTGGCCAGATATAATTCAGTTCACTCAGGTATTTGGATTTCATATAAATAATGAATATTTGTTTAATATAAGTATATCCTATTTGAGTCTTAGAAGTATTTGTTGTTTATCTGAAATTTAAATTTAACCAGACATCCTTTATTTTTATTTGATAAATCTGGCAACTTTGTGTATGCCACATGACTCTTTGAGCCTCAATTATATTATTGGACATTAATTATTTTATTTTTATCATATCTTCAGATTTTAATTCTTTGAAATTCTTTTCCTATATATTTTCATAAAATAATGACGTTGTTCATATTACCATGAAGAGTCATTAAGAAAGTGTTATTAATGAACAAAATGCAGTATGTCTTTGAATACATTAGCAAGGCTGAGTACTGATACTTTAAAGGAATTGGTTCTGTTCTCTAAGTATCCATACATATTCTGTCTAAAAAAATAAAGCAAATGTCATTTATCATAGTTAATGGTAAATGAAGAAACTGTTGAAGAAAATAACTTAATTACAGAAATATTTGCATAAAAGTATTTGTAAGTGTGCATAAATATACAGCTTTTTGCTGCAGAAACCCATGTTTTTAGCTGGTTAAAATTCTATTTTTAGCTTGTAGTCATTCACTCTTTCATTCAGTTCTCATTGTTAATTTGAACAGATAATTTAGAAAGCCTGGTGAAGCACAAAATGCATTTGTCTTGTTAATTTTGTTAACAACTGAATCTACAAGGAGAGTAGATTTTCATAAATAGCTATGACAGTTGCCTAGTTAAAAGCATGAATTCTTCATTCAACAAATATTCTCCAAAGTGAAGACATAATTCTTTCTCCTTGTTTTCATAACTCTTTGCTTAAAAAAAATAACAATATCGAAACCATTACTAAGATAAATAACGTTCATCCATCCAGTAAAATGTCCTATAGCATTTATCAGGGCCACTTAGTAAAATTGAGGAAAGAGAAAAATCTCTAGACTATAAAAACATCATAATCTTGTAAAAACACTATAATCCTAAAGATACTCTAAAATGATATGCACTCCTGCTTCCAGAGCCATCTATATTAGACAGCCCATATTTCCTTTTTTTAAATTTTTTAAAATTTAAGCATATTATGGGGGTGCAAGTGTTAAGGTTACGTACATTGCCCATGCCCCCCTACCACCTCGAGTCAGAGCTTCAAGCGTGGCCATCCCCCGGACGGTGCACATCTCACTCATTATGTATGTACGTACCCATCCCCTCCTCCTCCCTCCCACCTGCCCAACACCTGATAAATGTTATTCCTATATGTCCACTTGGGTGTTGATCCGTTAATACCAATTTGCTGGTGAGTACATGTGGTGCTTGTTTTTCCATTCTTGAGATACTTCACTTAGTAGAATGGGCTCCAGCTCTGTCCAGGAAAATACAAGATGTGCTATATCACCATTGTTTCTTAGAGCTGAATAGTACTCCATGGTATACATATACCACATTTTATTAATCCACTCATGTATTGATGGGCACTTGGGTTGTTTCCACGTCTTTGCAATTGTGAACTGTGCTGCTATAAACATTCGAATGCAGGTGTCTTTTTTGTAGAGTGTCATTTGATCTTTTGGGTAGATGCCCAGTAGTGGGTAGATGCCCATTTGCTAGATCAAATGGTAGATCTACTTGTATTACTTTAAGGTATCTCTATATTGCTTTCCATAGAAATTGAACTAGTTTGCAGTCCCACCAGCAGTGTAGGAGTGTTCCTATCTCATCACATCCACACCAACATTTATTGTTTGGGGACTGTTTGATAAAGGCCATTTTTACTGGCGATAAGTGATATCTCATTGCAGTTTTGATTTGCATTTCTCTGATGATTAGAGATGTTGAGCATTTTTTCATATGCTTGTTGGCCATTATTCTGTCTTCTTTTGAAAAATTTCTGTTCATGTCCTTTGCCCACTTTTTGATAAGGTTGTTTGATTTTTCCTTGCTGATTTTCCTGAGTTCTAAATAGTTTCTAGTTATCAGCCCTTTATTGGATGTGTAGCTTGCGAAAATTTTCTCCCATTCTGTGGGTTCTGTTTGCTCTCTTGACAGTTTCTCTGGCTGTGCAGACACTTTTTAATTTGATCAGGTCCCATTTATTTATTTTTGTTGATGACAGCTCATATTTCCTTTCTGAAGGGGAAATAGGTTCTACCAAATCCCTCAATACTTTACCTCTTTTTATATCGTGTATGGTGAGAAATTTGCTCATAGCTATGGTTTGAATGTATCCCCCAAAAGGCATGTGTTGAAACTGTAATTGCTGTTGTAACAGTAT
The DNA here is from genome assembly GCF_040939455.1 of Microcebus murinus. NCBI lineage: Eukaryota > Metazoa > Chordata > Mammalia > Primates > Cheirogaleidae > Microcebus > Microcebus murinus. The sequence continues at coordinate 107,160,235 of NC_134106.1, forward strand.
TAAGAGGTGAGACCATTGAGATGTGATTAGGCCACAAGGACTTTGCCCTCATGAATGAATTAACATCATTACAGTGGGAGAGAACCCTTTATAAAAAGGCAAGTTTGTCCCCCTCTTGCACTCTCTGCCATGTAAAGAATAGCATTGCTCCTTCCAGAGGACATGGCATTCAAAGTGCCATCACGGAACCATAGGCCAGGCCCTCACCAAACATCAAACCTACTGGTTTCTCGATCTTGGACTTCCCAGCCTCCAAAACTTTGAGAAATAAACTTTTATTCCTTATAAGTTATCCAGTCTCAGATATTCTATTATAGCAGCACAGTCTAAGACAATCATATTGGAAAGCTTTCTTAGGTAACATTATATCTTTTGCACTATTAATTTTAACAATAAAAAAAAAAATCCCAAATCAGAACATCGTAATTGTGAGTAATGACTTTTTCTCCTCGTTTTTCTTACAGTACCTTCTAATTTTAAGTTCTAAGTTCCATTTTTTCATTATAAAAGTAATAATATGAGAGAAAATCAAAACCAAAAAAAAGATATTCAATAAAATCACTTAATTCTATGACTTAATAAAATCATCATTAGAAACATACTTCCTTCTACCTCTTTTTCTATATATTCGTAGCTATATAGGTAAATCCATGTCCCCTTCACTTTATTATATGTATAATTTTCATCCTATGATTTACTGAAGAATTAATTATACAATGAATTATTATTAATATAGTAAGTTACCCAGTTGAGTGACTTTTAATAGTGCATTAATATCTATTAATTCATTTTATCATCCCTAAGGTGAGTATCTGGAGCTTGTGGGCACTTTACAAATTTTACAATGGTAGATTTCAATTCTTGAGAAAAACTTTCTTTTGGAAAAGACAATAGGAATGGTCCTGTCCCATAAAAGTTATGAAACAAAATGTAAAGTACACCCATTTTTAAAATAAAATATTCTACATCTAAATGCAAAAGTCATTATATATCTAAATGCAAAATTAGATGTGAAATGTTATATGATTTGAGTCATTTTAGGCTCACACTTTAAAGAATTAGTGTGTAGCTTAGATTTTTTTATTAAGTCATTTTAGATTTTGACTACTTTGCAAGTGTTCATTGTCTAGCATGGTTGTTATTTAAGTTTGAATAATAGAGTGTTTTAAAGTATTTTATGATGATTAGGTGGGCCTGAGGTGGTCCCATGAAAGAATGTAATATAAATGTCAATAACTTCCAGGTGGAAATAAACAGGTCTTAGATTGGGCCTTGCATGGTAGGTTTGCCTCTTCTTTTGCAAACAAGTCATTGGATCCAAAATTAGCATCTCCTTTGCTATCTGAGAGTCTTCTGGGACCACAGAACTCTCATATTATATTTAGGAAATTGGGAATTGCTTGCTTGTGACATGTAAGTTTTTTTCAGTACTAGGGCTGGTCAAGCTGCAGCTTTGGTAAAGCTTGGCAGTGTTCAAGGAGTGGAAGGAGTCCTACATTGACAGATGATAGGAAGAAGCATGAGAAAGTGTCATAAAGAACTCTGGGTCCTCTGAATCAGTAAAGGACAGTGAAATAGACAATAAGCAGAGACAGCAAATGATAATCAACATAACTGATTTTAAATTGTAAGAAATTCACACCTAAAGGGTACGGTGCACACTAAGTGGGTGAAGGGAACACTTACAACTTTGACTCAAATCATTCAAAAGCAAATTATGTAACCAAAATGTGTGTATCCCACAAAACTCTGAAATAAAAAAAAGAAGAAACACCATATTCAAAATAGATTTACAAAAATCCTTAATGTATTCTAACATCTTCACAGGATGATTACACTGGTAAGTAGTAGCCAAACCCACTTTTCAATTATATCTCTCTTTCCTGAGATATTTTTTGTGGAAATATTTTTTTTTGTCATAGAAATAACAATTCTATAACAAATATAATTCACTTTAAAGAAAATTCTGTTACAGACAATTTTCACAGAACTAACCTATTTAGTACTTGGAGAAAAACTTCACTCACCTACCTGATTTTATACTCTGTCAAATATTAAGAATATTTTTGAAATTTTAGTCCAAAATTCACAATACTACAAAGCATTATAACCTTAGAATCTTCAAGTAACAAAATGCTCTTATCAGAATCTTTTAATAATTATATTAGTTAACAATTAGTATTTTTATCTCCAACCATAATTATTAAACATCTTTTTTTTTCTTAGTAAATACTCAGACAATTATAACTGATTAGAGCAGTATTCCAAATGCTTCAAAGGTTTTTGGAGTTTTCTCTCAGATATTTGAAATCATATTTATATTATCTTTCTTGCTTGTTAATAAAGATGCCTCTCCTTAATGTATATTCAAAATATCTCCTTTGAAGATATTAAAAACTCCCTCTGTCTATGATTCAATCATTTCTTTAATTTCAACAAGTTTTAATGGCATGCTTACCATGTCTTCAGCCTATTACTGGCTAAACCCTAAAAGGAATATGGAATGATATGCTCCCTCCAAAAAAAGATTAGACATCTCTAAACATAGATTATAAAATTAGAGAGGATTGCAGGTAATTATTTACCTAATCGAAATCAGTTATTTACAAGTACACATTTTTAAATAAGAATCTATGAATACTTCTTTATTTAAGACCAAGTTATATTTAGTTCTGTAATATTACCTTTAAAAACTCTTCCCTGGAGAAGGTGAAATAAAATCAAATGTATAGTCTTTCCAATTTCTTTTAAATAGGAGCTTCTTTTCCCTTCCTGCCAACATTAACTGAGTGTCTTGAAAGATGGATCCTGTCTAGATTCCAGCCCAACATTGTAGAAAATAAGAGCTTCGTTTCCTTTGAAGGCCATCAAAGAGCACGTCTTCAATTTTTTCTAAGACTTTTGGAGCTAGCTTACAGAAATAATAAAACTTTATTTTTTGACTGTTGTTTATGTGCCAAGAAATGGGCCTATGCCTTTTAATGCATTACTTTACCTGATTTGTAGAAAATAATATTCAGGTAAATTCCCCATTTTTAAAGTTGAGCATTGAGAAATATAAGACCAATAGCCAAATATTACAACAGAAGTCAGTGGAAGAGGCAAAATTGGATCCTAGTTCTGTCTGACTGCAGAGCTTGTCCTCTTAAAAATTGTTCTATTCTGTACTTTTCTTCAGTCCCTTGGCATCATTAAAAGCTAACATATCTACAAACAGCTTTTAAACTACCAGAAATAGGCTTTCTGCTTGAGAAACAAATTGCTGCAACATCAAGATCTAATTTTCACGTGTCTCTCTTGATAGTAGTTCCAACTTGGTGACTTCTAAACTGGCTTTTTTAGGAGCTCAGGCACTTGGCTGGTACTAGCATCCGCATGTTTCTCAGCATTCCACTACTGCCTATCAGATACGCAAATTCACTGCGTGAAATGTCTATATTACAAATATTCTATCCACTAACTCTTCAGGAACTCTGGTAAACCCAGGTCCCAATATCATCTTTTGATGAATGTAGTTACAGAACTACCACAGAGTAATTTATTTACTTTTGGAAGAACAAAAGTTTCAGTTGTGTCCATTCAATCCATGTGTTATTTTATTGGATATACTCTAGGTTGTGAAACTCTGAAGAGGCTTGACTGACATTGTCTTGCAAATGCAAAAATTAAAATCTTAGTACTCAAGAGGAGAAAAGAATAGCAATAATAACCATCACAACAGCAAGAAAAATCTTGTTTTTTAGCTGACTTTCTGATTTGCATTCTAAATTCCCAACTGTCCATCAGCTAAAATCTCAGCAGCTATATTTTTGCACTGTCAGAAAATAATTTAAAATATTTTCTGCCTACATGGACACGGTGCTCTCACTCTTATAAGCCTATAATTTACATCTTTTAAGATTTAAATACATGACTGACTGCAGCAGGGAAAGTGATGTGAACTTCACAGCATTCTGCAAACTGCTGCTCTGAGACTAGAAAGAGGGTTGAAGGTTCAGTCGCTATTTATTTGATCTTAAAGTTTTGCTATGTCAGTGAAATACAATGTGTTAGGGGACAGGACACTCAATCTGCTGCTGGCCAGCATATTGATTGAATAAGCTGTGATTTGCTATTTGGATAAAGAAATATTTTGGAATTACAGTTGGAGTTGGATACGTGGCAGTTTTGTTAAGAAGCAAATTCAATATATTAGAAGATTTACTCCATCCTTGTACTTTATAAAATATATTGCTTGACAATAATCATTCAATGTGGTTTTTTGGAGGGGGCAAGTGTTGAGGCATTCACACCTTAAGATATTTCTGGTTGTAACTTTATTTTTCTGTTTTTGGTCAAATCAGATATAATTTACAGATGAATCTTGGGAAAACGCTACAGTTTCATACACTGAAGGATTTCTATGGCTATCATCAGCTTACTTTTAGGTAAGATAACTGAGGTATAGGGAGGCACAGCTAGTTAGTGGAAGTGCTGGAACCGCGTCTGATTTTTCTCACTAGAGGTCATTCATTAACAATTCATGGTAGCCAATGACAGTTGAGAACTGTAGAGTTTTTATGTGTGTTTCATTCAATATGTTGCCATTTATATACAGTTTGAGATTTAGTAGCTATCTTTGAAGAGTTACATCTTTTCATTTTTTAAAGAAATCCAGCAGTCCAATTGAAGCTATTCATTATGAAAAGATCCATAAGCAAGTTTTGTTTTACTTAGTTGCTCTGACTCATGGTCCTCATCTTTTCATTATAATAGTAGTACCTACCTCACAGGTTAGTTTAAAGCAGTACTAGAATGAAGATGTGTAAAGCAGTTGGAACTGGGTACATGGTAAGAGCTATGTATACATATTTGTTACAGTGGGGCCTTCTTGCTCTAGAAAATAGTTAAAACGTATCCAGTGGAGACATGATTTTATTAATGAAACATAAAACCAAATACATTTTCTCCATAAGTAAGCTGGCTAGTGTTGTTCAACTTGGAAGGAAGCAATGTGTCTTAAAAGTACAATTAACTGTTTAGGCAGTGGCGTATATAACACAAAATAGGTTTAGCTATGATTCAGTGGAAAGGTTGAGCAGAAAACCTGAAGAGAGAAGCCACTTCTACGACTTTCACTCTTGTTTGTCAATGACCTTATGCTTCTAGATACTAACATTTTATATACAATTACTTTTAATTGTTGGGTGGGTGGAGGAGTAGGGCAAGAAAAACATGGGAGAAATCCTCATTAAATTCAATGAATTATATATTGCAGGTATCTTTATGGAATATTGGCATACTGAAAGTAATACTTAAATAATTTCCCAGCATGGCATAATCTATGCCTGAACATATTTTGCATAAGTTATTACCTTCTACCAAGGAATGAAAATGAGAATCGTTTAAAATGGGATATGCTTGATAGTGAATCAAATTTTCCTGGTATGTAAATTATTTCCTGGGAGTGAATAAGGCACATTGGGAGCAATTTAATAAATGATACCCTGGAGGTCTGAATGGATTAATGAAGCTGATTATCCTTTTCCTGCAGTAGGAGAAAACTGTCACTCTGCAGTTAGCCTAAAATGAGCTCACCATAGTGTCACTTCAAGGTATTTTTGTGGGGAGAAAGGAGATAAATATAGGTGCCCCATTTAATTCTTCTTGGGGAAGAGTGACTTTACGTGATTATTTTCTTTCTGTCTTGGTATGGTTTCATTAGCAAAGGAGCAAGAGAGTGAGCTGGATTTGTTAAGAAAACATACCTGCCCTGGCCTGTGGAGCCCGGCCGAGGGCGAATACTACAGTCCTTTTCTCCTAGATGCTGATGCTTAAGGCCACATCTCACCTCCTCCGCAGTGCTTCACGGGCGTTTTTCTATAAAGCACCTCTCAGGAATGGGCTTAGGGCACTTTATATAGCAACAGACAACAGGTGAGGTGTATATAAGTCCCAATAAGAAAACATCTTATCTTATCCTTTTACTCAAAATGACTCTATTGGTTTTGTACTGCTGTGTGTCCAATCACCACAAACATAGAGGCGTAAAACAACAAAAATATATTATCTCACTGTCTTTGTCACATTAGGCAGCTATAACAAGAATACCATAGACTGGGTAGCTTAAACAACAGGAATTTGCTTTCACAGTTCTGGAGGCTGGGAAGTCCAAGATTAAGGAGCCAACAGTGTTTCTGGTGAGGACCCCTTCCGGGTGTGCAGATGACTACCTTCCTGCCATATCCTCACATGGCAGAGAAAGAGGCTGAGAGCACAGGCCTCTTGACCCTTATAAGGATGCTAATCCCATTGTGGGGTTCCCATCTTCAGGACCTCATCTAAACTTAATTACAATAATACTTTATAATTTCCCACTGGGAGTTAGGGTTTTAAGATGACTTTTAGAGGCAGACAAATATACAGTCCATAACACTCACACTTTCCTGTTTGCTGGTCCTCTCTCAGGGTCTCACAAGCTGAAATCAAGGTATCTGCTGGGGTTGCAATCTCACCTGAGTCTCAGCTTCTTGTCCAAAGTACATTCAGGTTGTTGCTAAAATTATTTTCCCTGAGGACATAGGACTGAGTTTGCAATTTTCTTGATAGTTGTTGGCCAAGGTCATTCTCAGTTCCTAGAGGACATTCTCATGTCCTAACCATGAGGTCCATAGCATCCTGCTCCATCATAACAAGCAGTCCCTCGTTGTAAGGTCTCACTGATTGGGTTTAGTCCACCAGGAATAATTTTCTATTTGCTTAACTTAAATTCAATGGATGAGTGACTAAAATTAAATCTACAAAACCCCACTTGTAAAGTAACATAATCACAGAAGTGCTTTCTCATTACATTTATGGAACCTGTCTATGCTCAAGGGAATAGGATTAAACAGAGCAGGAATCATGGTGGGTTAATTTGAATTCTGTGTACCATAGAGTATACTTTTTTTCCTCCTATCTGGGCATGCATATGCAGATATACATGTTTACATACATATTCACACACATACATGATATGGAATATATAAGTTTTGGGCTTATAAACAAAATTTTCCATGCTGCCACTTGAATTTTTTTCCCTTTCCAGGTAGTCTGATTTTTTTTAATGAGTACATATATGTACTTGTTCAAAAAATAAAAAATATTGACTTACTACTCATCTAAGAATTAAGAATATGGAAGTATTATATCTACGTTTAAACATTATATTGTAGATGCTATTCAGTATTGTAATAAGAGAAATTAAAAAAATGTTTGTAGTAAGAACAAGGGTAGTTTAATTTTAAGGGATTTGCAGAGGATAGGAAAACTTGGAGACCACGTGATAAAGGAAAAATTAGATTCGAGCCGAGCAAGGCTTTCAAAGATGTGTAAGATTTTAACTGAGAGATTTAGAGTGGATTTATCCAATTAATCACTGTTTATTTAACCAATATTATTGAGCATTGAAAATAGATGAGGCATTACTAGTGAGTGCTGAACATATACCCAAAACATGTGGCTAAGCAGGACATATATGTTAACTCATTTAATACTTACAACAACCCTAACTGGAGAATAACCATCAAAGGAGAAGTAATAGAGGTCAAAAAAGAGAGAGGAAATCTAAAGAGTCTTCCCCAGTGGTATGGCCTCTGATCTGAATTTTGAAGGCTGCATAGAAATTATTAAGTTATCAATGATGAGGTAGAGAAAGTATGTATATAAGGCACACAGGCACTAGAGTGTAGGGGACCTTTGGCAACTACAAATTGCTTAATTTTACCAGAATATGACTTTGGAGTTAAGAGAGTCCAACAAGCAAATATGACAATTTCATGTGAATTAAGAAAAGGTACTTCATCCATGTTGACAAATTGCGATAATATCCTCCTTCCCCTGGGCTTCCCCTAACCAGGGCACAAGGCTTGTTAGTGGAGTGTAGACTAAATTCCAGGCCCTGCTTATTCTCACACAGGATGCCCAGAGAAATTAGCCACTAATTTACCTAAATTTCTTTTCCCAGCTCTTCTGGTCTGGGTCTTGAGAGATATAAAGGAATTCAGAGCTGGAGCTAAAGGGAATCAAATGAGTCAGAAGCTGATGCTGGCCTCTGATAAGAAGCTGTTCATACTAAGAAGCCAAAGGTCATTCTGCAAAGAGGTGCGGATATTACTAAAATATGCAATGAATATGAGAGTATGAGAATAATATCTATGTTCTGCTTCTTGACTGGCGTCCTAGAATGGACAGGCCCTCTTATCAAAAACTTTGAGCCACCTTAATAGAGAAGACTAGATTAGAAAGAGCAAAACTTTGTATGTGGCAACCTTATTTTAGAGTCTCTGTAGGTCCCACTTCAAATTTTCTGTACTTAAGAGACATGGACAAGACAGCCACCGTACAGCCACCAAGGTTGTATGGCTTATACAGGTAAAGGGACCTTGCAACCACGATAAGTGTATATTTGCCAAAAAAGTAACATCTAGTTATTAGCAAGGCTAGTAAAGCACTAGCAAGGCTGGTGAAATCAACCTGGATAGAAGACTAGGATTAACCTTGTGATATCCTCTCTCTCCCATCCCATTAAGTGAAATAAGACCCTGGGCCTTAGATTAAACCTTTGTGAAAAGACTGATGGAGGAATTTCAAGTTGGGGTTATTACAAATAATTTAGTTTTATGGGATAAATAATAAAGATAAAGTGAAATAAACAGAAAACAAACATTAATACTTTGGAATCACAATGAATTTACTAAGCCTCCATGTAAATTAAAAGTTATAAGTAGAAACTGAGTTCATTATACAAAAATCATCAATGATATCAATTTTTAAGACACAAGTTTTGTGAAAGAAAACTTTAAAATAGGCAAAAGAGTTCAAGTGATAAACTATTTTGTTAGATACCAACTAATTTTTAAAAGACAATATGTGAATAGAGATTTGTATTTTATTTGAATCCGGTAATATTGCCTAACAGTTTGAAGAAAAATGATCACATTTATAGTTTTAAAAATTATCCAGGTTGCAGTAGAGATGATGTGCTGGAGGATATTTGGATTGAAGACAAAAACGTTTAATGGGTTGATACTAATATTTTGATTAAGATGATTCATAACAAATTCAAAATAAGATAGTATCATAGCCATGCGTGGTGGCTCATGACTATGAACCCAGAACTTTGAGAGGCTCAGGCAGGAAGATCACTTGAGGCCAGAGTTTGAGACTAGCCTGGGCAACATAGTGAGACCCTCTTTCTACAAAAAAAATGTTTTTAAATTAGCCAGGCATGGCATGGTGGCACATGCCTGTAGTCCTAGCAACTTGGGAGGCTGACACAGCATAATTACTTTAGCCCAGGAGTTTGAGGTTACAGTGAGCTATGATTAGGCCACTGCATTATAGCCTAGGGTGACAGAGTAAGCCCTTGTCTCTTAAAAAAAGCATCAGTTTATTTTACCTTCTTATAAATAAGCAATTAGTTATGGATACTGAGAGACAGGTAGTAACTTAGAAGGAAGATCCTCATGTCATATCAGATATATTGAAACTAATGCCTATTGTCTAAATAAAAGGTGTAGGTGGGAACGAGCAGTGGAAATGAGAACTGGTGGCTCTGAAGTACTTGTGAGCCATGCACATCAGAAAGGTGAGGGAGATACAACTGCCTCATCAGCGGGGAGGTGGTAGTTGAAGACATGGGATGAAATGACGTGCAAAGTTTATAAAGTATAAAAGAAGTTTAATATGGAACCCTAAGAGGTAGGTAGAGAAAAAAATGACACAGAGTAAAGAGTGAACACTGCTTTCCTCAAAGACAAGAAAGAAGAGAATTTCAAGAAGAAAAGATAAGAGCAGCAGTGTAAAATGTCAAACAGAGTTCAAATATGATAAGGGCTAAAATGTGACTATTAGATTAAGCAAAGAACAAGACAGCGCTGACCTTTGTGAAAAATTCAATAAAATGGTAAGGGCAAAAGATAAATTTCAGGGACTTGAGAAATGGATAGGAAGGAAGACCTCAGTCTTTCAAGAACTTTCATCATGAAGAGAGTGAAGGTTGGATGGTAGCTAGAGAGGCAAGCTGGCCAGTGTAGAGCATGTAATCTCAGTGGGGCAGTATCACCCACTAGAAGCAAAATTAAATTCTTTTTGGAAGGTTATTAGTGAAAAGCAATCTTACTTTTTATGTTCAAAGCATTGAGATACACATAGTCTATAAACAGACAATGTATATCTGTAGTATTAAAATTTTATGGGGAAAATAGAAAAATAATTTAAAAAATGAAATTTCATGGATGAAATTGGGGGCAAAATGTCTGAAAGCTTTCCTTAAGGGGATGATGCTACTACTATTAACATAAATGTCTGAGGAACACTTGTGTAAAGTGTTTGCATAAAACACAGTGAAGTATTGAAAGATAGAAGATGAAGACTACTTATAATCAATAAAAAGGATAATAAAAGACTCCATCTGGGAGTCAAAAGGACCCAGATGAAGGAGAAAAGATTAACCTCAGAAAGAAGTATCAATGAAACCTCTTTCTCTGAAAGGAGGAAATGAGTAAAAGAATAAAAATAGAGACACATATTTTATAAACAAGAGGGTCCTGTTTAGTGCTTTTATTTCCCTGTTCCTAAAAGATAAAGTAACTTGCTGAGAGTGAAGGATTAAGAGACCAAATTGAAAAGATTGAAAAGTTAGGGATTAAAATTACCCTGGGTGGGATCCTTGGTAGGCATGATCCAATCAAACGAGCCTTTGAAAGGGGTTTGACTCTTCTTGAAGGAAGAGGTTCACAGTGCAAAGTTTCTCCTGCTCACCTTGAAGAGCAAACAGCCATTTTGTGAACCACCTATGGGAGATGATTATATGGAACAGATCTGAGAGTGGCCTCTAGTTGCTCAGAGCAGTCCGTCATAGACATTTAGCAAGAAGGTGGGAACTCGGCCATACAAATTCTGCCAACATCTGATGCATGTCTGGAAGCAGCATGTTCTCTATTTGAGTTACCAGAATTGCAAGTAGGGCCTGGAGATGGGACTGAATTCCTGCAATCTCATGATAAAGTTTGAATGGATGAGGAGTTGCTTCTTATGGATGAGCAAAGAAAGCAGTTTATTAAGATGGGATCCATTCCTGGCAAAGATGATGGGAACATTGTTAAAATGACAACAAAGGATTTAGAATGTTACATAAACTTAGTTGGTAAAACAGTACCAGGGTTTGAAAAGATTGATTCCAATTTCAAAAGAATTTATATTCTCAAACAGCATTGCATGGGCCAGAGAAATTTTTAGTGAAAGGAAGAGTTCATTAATGTGGCAAACTTCATTGTTGTTCTATTTTATGAAATTGCCACAGCCACCCCAACCATCAGCACCACCACCCTGATCAGTCAGCAGCATGGAAGCAAGATCCTCCATCAGAAACAAGATGGCAAGTTTCCACAGAGGCTGTCCCAGTGCACAGCGCCCCCAGCGGTGTGTGAGAGTTCTTGTCTCTCCCCATCCATGCTGATATTTATTGTTTGGGGGCTTTTTGATAAAAGCTATCCTCACTGGAGTTAAGTGATAGCTGAAATTAAAAAAAAAAAAAAAAAAAGGAAAAAAAAAGACTGAAATTTGTTGAAGGATCAGATGATCAATGAGAATTTTTAACAATAAAGTATTCTTTAACTAAGGTATCTGCATTGCTTTTTTTTGGTTTTGACATAATTTTATTGTATCCTTTATAGACTACAGCATAGTGTAAATATAGCTTGTATGCACTAGGAAACCAAAAGAAAAAAAAAAAACATGCGACTAACTTTATCGTGATATTCATTCTATATTAGTTGTCTGGAACTGAACCCACAGCATCACTGAGTTATGTCTTTATTTGTTTTAACTAATTTAATATGGCAAAAACCTGGGATGACATTTCTGAGCCCAGGCCTCACAAGGCTCTGAAAGCTTCCAATCTTGCTATTCTTGGAATTCTGTGACTTCCATATGAAAAAATACTTCGTGATGACAAACTTGAGACCCACAGCCCCTGTTACCCTGCTCCATAATCGCTAGACTGTCTGATACCAAGTGATGCCATCTGGGATCATCCAACTATTAGCCAACCCACTAGGTAACCACATTCCATGAATGAGCCCAGCAGACATCCGCCAATTTGATCCAGATTAGACCAATTACCCAGCCAATGCAAAACTGTGAACTAAATAAACATCTGTTATTTAGGTTCTGAAGTTTTGAAATGGTCAATGCAAATATAATAATGTAATTAGAGAAAACAACCTAAAATTTTGATTACATATTCAACATGAATCACCTATATGATATAGGTGCCAAAAGCCCCCAAAGGAACAAAATAAAAATAATGACAAATTTGCTTAGGCAGCATTAATCAAAATAGACTTTCCAAAACAATTATGATAATTATTCTGGGTTGCATTCTCATGGCCATGTTACAGACAAATAATAGTATTCACATCACATCAGATGCAACGCTTTTATCCAAATATTAATTTATTGCTGCTTGTACAAACTAGGGTAGGTAGAATTGTACCCACGGGACACCTTCATTCATTTCTTTTACAGGCTGGATATAAGAAAACTCAAGGGCAACCTAAAGACTATCTCCAAATATCTGAGATTTAACATGTCATGGTAGATTGAATTTATATTATGCATGATTCTCAAATGCACAAAACAGATGAGAATATATATGTTTTGGGGTGACAATTGACAGTTTAATCTAAACAGAAACATGCTAACAATTAAAATTCAAAAGGGATGAGCTGTGTTTATAGATAGAGGTCTCCCTTACCGGAAACTAGATCTCAGGTATGAATTGGACTATAAAATACCTTCCAACACAGATATGTCATGTCACATACAATTCCTAAAATAAGGGATAAAATAGATTGTCTTTCAGTTTGACCACATTGTTTTTTTGTTTTTTTGGGTTTTTTTGAGACAGAGTCTCACTTTGTTGCCCAGGCTGGAGTGCCGTGGCGTCAGCCTAGCTCACAGCAACCTCAAAGTCCTGGGCTCAAGCGATCTTCCTGCCTCAGCCTCCCGAGTAGCTGGGACTACTGGCATGCACCACCATGCCCGGCTAATTTTTTATACACACACACACACACACACACACACACACACACACACACACACACATATATATATTTATTTATTTTTAGTTGGCCAATTAATTTATTTCTCTTTTTAGTTGAGACCAGGTCTCGCTTTTGCTCAGCCTGGTCTTGAATTCCTGACCTTGAGCGATCCGCCCACCTCAGCCTCCCAGAATGATAGGATTCCTGACCATATCGTTAATCAAGAGAAATCTCATCTTTGAAGCTGGAAGACATGAGGACTTAAAGTTGTAAGGATGTTGAAGAAAAATGAAAGAAATGAGAAAGTGTCAAAAGCCATACTTCTTTATTTTCTTTTCTGCCAAATTGCCAAGTATCAATTGAGCTCGCTTGGCACTGCCCTCAGTTCAGCTACTTTTGGGGATGCATGTGTTTCCGTCACAGAACCTGCATCATAATACTCAAACACCAAATAATTTGGAGGAGGGGACAGAAAATAATTAGAGAATAAAAAAAAAAAAAACAGTTCACAATCAAGTGCTTAGCTTTGTGGCTTAAACCATAAACATTAGAGGAGCTCAGTGAAAATAAAATACTTTTATAATAGCAGCATCAAAGAAATTTTAAAAATAAACTAGGCCTTGAGTTTAACCTTAAAGGATAAAAAAGGGGCATATTTAAATTCAATTTCTTAATAGTTATATGTATTCACCAACTATGTAATAACAATGGATAATATTTATGGACTGTTTAAGTACCAAAACTCTGCTACTTTTATTCGTTTTATTATCTCACTTTTAAACTCATAACAATCCTATGAGATATGGGTCCATGCTTACTCTATTCTAAAGTTAAGGAAACTGAGAGAAGAAAAACATTAACTAGTTTGCCTAAGGTTGCACCTCTAGGAAAGCACAGGGCCGGTAATCAATCCCATCCAATTAGACTCCAGATTCCAGAATTTAACTAGAATAGCACCGGCCCTGTGCAAAAACTGTACAAGACACTGAATTAAGGTTTAGTGAGAGATTCTCAGCTGAAGTTGTCTAACTGAAGCTCTAAAGACTGCTCTAGAGTGAGAAGGACCCATATGCAGCAACTGAAATACAATTGAAGAAAGCGTTTGATAAATTTTTAAACATATGTACAAGTCAGGCACTATGGGACCACAGTAGTGGGTGAGATTAGTTTAGCTGATGTGATTGGGGAAAACTTCATGGAATAGGTAATATTTAATTTTGACTTTGAAGAAAAGGCACAATTTTGAGCATTTTTATCACTCTGATACTTTGGGAGAGACAGACGATATGTCGCTGCTATGAGTTTGAAGCAAAAACTCCAGTGGGAATCGAGAAAGAACTTTTTTCTCCTTTTCATAAGACAAAGCATGCTTTGCTACCAGAAAAGAAAAAAAAAATTAGGCGCACAGTCCTTTAGATTGTTGTGGATGTATTTTACTAAGAGAGCACTTTGTTTCACACATGCTGCATTACATTAAAGTATATTTCACATGGAACTTTCTTCTAATCACATGTGATTTTGATATAATGCAATGCTGCCCAATGGATTAATAAAATCAATGTTCTAAGAGTATAGTTATGTGCTTCATTGAATTCTTATAAAATAATCTGTAGAAGAAATTAGACTAACATTATTTTGAGCTAAGGGAACACTTTGTGACGAGACTGGAAAAACAATTTAAAAACACAATTTTTTGATCAATCTGCTAAATTATCTCTTTTGATTTGTCTCTTCTGTCTCTGCCCCAGACCTGGATTCCTTACCTTAGAATCACTTAAGAAAGTAAGCCTTGAATCCACCCCCATGCTAGACTTCTCCTGCCCCATCTAATCACTTTTTACTTAAAGATTTAGTGGAAGAATATGTTTCTGGAACCAAACTATGATATCTACCTGGTAATTCAGTCTACCCTGAAATTTTCAGAGACTTCTGGGTCAGGTTCTTGATGTGCCACTGGCCTCACATATATCCACAAAGTTGACATCTCTGACAGAAAGCCTCATTCTCAGTGATGCCTCCTTTATAAATATATCTCTGTGGACACAGGTCAAAAGGTAGGTAGGGGCAGCAGAGGTGAAAATAGAAACAAATTTGGAAAGAAAATAGAACTAATTTTTGAAAACTTGTGAATTTCATGTTTAAAAATATGAACTTTATTAAGTAAATTATTTAACTTTACTGAAGCTTGGTATAAGTGCCATGATATGACACTGTGTTGTGTCACTGGCATTGTAAACACAATCAAGAGCATATGAGAATGAAGGAAGGTAATTCCATCGAGAATATTGCATTGATTAAAATATGTGGTGACAGAGGCCAGAAGTGGACAAATGAAGTGAAAATTAATCAAGAGGGTGGATGAAAGGGGAGCTCAAGAGACAGCACGAATAGAAAATGGTGCCATTCCTAAGGGATGGGTAGTAGCAGCAGGTGACTGTAAAACGTTCTGCTTGGGAGGCTGACAAGTTTAATTCACTCAGGAAAACTGTATTGAGTATCTGAGATGTGCTTGCCTCAGAAGGAGGCAATTGAATACAGAAACAAAAGCAGCAGTCCTTACCATCAGGTAGCTGTTAGTTGATAATGGAAGATCAATACTTACAACAATATTGGTAAGTAGTAGAACTTCAAAAAATAGTTTTCATGCTTATGGCATGAAAATATGATATTTAGGAAATGCTTAAACAAATAGGTGACGACCGAATGAGTTATAAAGGATAGATATGCATACCTTTTCTAGACATAGTTGGATAGGGAAAGGATATTCTCAGTAGAGCGACCAATAACTTCAAATGTAGAGTGATGAGAAAAACTTGATTTTTAAAGGTGTTATTCATGCCTATAAATTAGAGTTCAGTAGAAAAAGAAGGAAGAAAAAAGTAAAATATTAGGTGATCAGGGAGCTTTTCATGAAAGATTCCTGTGGATATTGACTTGACTTAATGCAGGAACATTAAAGGAATTTAATCAAGGAAGTTTGAGGTTTAGATTTATATTTCAAAAAGCTCTGGGAGAGCATCATGGAGATTTAGTTAGGGAAATATTGCAAAGAGGGAAGGAATAGTGAGGACCTTTACTAATGGAGGATAGAGCCAAAGAGAATAGAGATTAGAAAACAGATTAAAAATGCTTTATTAAGGGAATGAAATCAATAGTACATGATGACTAAAAATATGTGCTGAGATTTTACTTCTTCAGAAAGGCCTTGCCTCATAAAGCTAACTAAATAGCCACCTATGGCAGAGGCATCTGCCTACCCCAAATCCTTTCCCCACCATCCTTAATAATGCAATGCATCTCATCTGGCGAAACAGTAAAAGAGATGGCACCCTTTCAGCATGATGTAGCCAACTAGAGTTAAGTGAACGCGTTTTCTGGGGACTTCAGGAATATTATTAAAATGTGCTAGTCTCCTTTGACTCTGCCTGATTTTTTTTCTTCTGTGCTTCATGTTTTCTGTTGCCTGGAATTTAGACTCAACAGCTGAAGCCCCAGCAGCCTTCACCAACTCAGGCTGACCTTTAGTTGGAAGTTCTTTCTGAGACATATAGAGAAATGTAACTCATGAGTCCCTGAAGAAATCAATGCCACCATACACTCTTTGGACTTCCTAAAAATGGATTTTCTCTGTAATGAAAGAGAAATAAATTTCAATATCAAGTCACAGTTATTTTAGGTTTTTTGTTTTATGTAGCAAAGTCTAATCATAAATGACATAATCTCCTCTAACCATCATTGATCTTTGTACTTTCCATTATTTAAAACCATAGTCTTTATTTTTACTTACTCATTTTCAATCCTTCCCCAGTAGATCATAAGCAGTATAAGAGTTATTGTTTATCATTCTACCCTCAGCATCTAGAACAGCACCTACCATAAATTGTGTGGCCAATAAATATGTTTTAAATAACTAAATGAATAAATAAAATAGTAGATACAGAATAAGCAAAAATATCAAATACTGGTTTCTGGCTTTGGAGGTTATCTGGATGATATAAAAATTTTTGGAAATGGAAAATGAAAACAGTTGCTCTGAGGAAAGAATGAGTTCAATTTTTATCATCTTGAACCTGATGTACATATTTCACATCCAAGCTGAATCATCCAGTGAGGAAGTTAGGTACAAGGACTTAGAGTGCAAAGGAGTGTGCTGGGCTTTGGAATAACATATTACTAAGCAACAGAGCACAGATGATAATTTGAAGTTCAGGGAAGTGATGAAGCTGTACAGAGGAAGCACTGAAAGCAGAGCCAGAGAAACACATTCTGTGAAGTAGAAGTGGTGTTTAGAAAGTCAAGAAGACAGGTAGGCATATCCTGCAAGAAGAACAGGTTAGGGTTGGAAGTAAGAAAGAGTGGTAAACAGAACCAAATTCTTGACTAGAAATAAGATATGGTTTGGACTTTACAGGTAGAAGATATCTGTATATATTGGGGCAACAGTAGATTTTGTGAAGTAAAAGAGAAAATTACATGGAAACCAAATTGAGATATTGAATGTAGACTACTGATTCGTTAGACCGTACCAGGGAGGCCGGGCGGGGTGGCTCACGCCTGTAATCCTAGCACTCTGGAGGCCGAGGCGGGGGGACTGTTCAAGGTCAGAAGTTTGAAACCAGCCTGAGCAAGAGCGAGACTCCGTCTCTACTAAAAATAGAAATGAATTAATTGGCCAACTAAAAATACATAGAAAAAATTAGCCAGGCATGGTGGCACATGCCTGTAGACCCAGCTACTCGGGAAGCTGAAGCAGGAGGATCACTTAAGCCAAGGAGGTTGCTGTGAGCTAGGCTGACGCCACAGCACTCTAGCTGGGCAACAGAGTGACACTCTGTCTCAAAATAAAAATAAAAACAAAAACTAAACCAGGGAGGCAATGAGAGCAATATAGTAACATTGAGAAAGGACCATAGGTTTCAGGAAGAAATGTTTATTTATTTTAAACAGTAGACATTTGATATATTTGTTATTTAATGAAAAGTAAACATAAATAAAAATGAAGAAGTTCAAAACACAGGGAGATGTGTATAATATTTATGGAGCAAAAATCTGTCCACACCCTGAAAGATAGATGCTTGAAGTCAGTATTTTGTAATCCTAACCTTAGAAGTAGAAAAGAGACAATTAGGTTTATAGACTAAAATTCTGACTCAATTCTTGTTGCTATTTTTCCAGGTCATTTTGAAATTGTAATGGAAATGTTCAATCTGACATTTTTTTTCTGGAATGGCTTATTTTTCAATCCATGAAGGATATGACAGGTGATCGGCTCCCTTCTTTGACACAGAGTAGATATTCCCAAAATGTCTCCTATGGGACACAGATGTTATTCAGACTGAAGCCGACTCTCTGCACAGGAATGTTGCATCCCCACTTTTGAAAACATGAATGTGGAAGCTGAGGGTATAATATTTAAAATATCTATGGTGATGGTGTTGAAGTACAGAAACAGGAAGGAAGCAAAATTTATAAAGTGCCTACTATTTGTAATAGTTTGATCAGTGCTCACGTGAAGAAATAGCAATTTTATATAGACAGTGAGGTTGAGAGGTTCAGTAACTTACCCTGGGGACAGAGCTAGTATTCAATGAAACCAATATACAAACACGATGTCTTTGATGATAAAGTCCATGTTCTTTCACACACACCATTCTGCCTCCTTAAAACTGATTCTTTTGGAAAATTACTCATTGGCATGCATATTACAAAGTTGTGATCTATCATCAGTTCACTGCCTGTGTAGAATAAAGCACTTACATTATTAGGGGTCTATACTCATGGTAAAAGTTTATTAAACTAAACAAACAGTGCTATGATTTAAAAAAATAAGGAAACACTCCAAAATGTTGTGTTTTAATACTTAAATTTAACATAAAACCCCACAAAGTTTACTCTTACCAAAGGCTATAGTTACAATTCTGTCTCTTGACAAAGAAACAGGTAATAAATGCTAAGAAAATGATATTGACTCTCTGGTTTTCATAAACATTCTGCTTTTATCTATATGCTTCATACCACTTAGATGATTGACCAGGG
This sequence comes from Microcebus murinus, assembly GCF_040939455.1. Taxonomy (NCBI): domain Eukaryota; kingdom Metazoa; phylum Chordata; class Mammalia; order Primates; family Cheirogaleidae; genus Microcebus; species Microcebus murinus. Next base: position 107,179,338 of record NC_134106.1, read on the forward strand.
AAACTATTATCCCTAGCAAGGTATTATACTTTTAAGGTAATGGTTTTGTGAATAACTAACTGTCTCTCAGTATTTGGTAAGTTCTTTCCACTCTAAAAGTAAAGCTTAGTGGTTGAAATACATTCATAAAAAGAGAATTTCTGGGTAAATAAAAATGCAAAAGAATAAATGTCCTTTAAGCTTTTATAGGAAAGTAAGTTTTATTTGATGTCAAGAACTTTAAAATAGTATTTCTATCTCATGGTGCCACAGTTCACATTGTCAAATGTTAGTTGTTATGATTTGATAATGAATGAAATTAATTCTACTTGTTTATGCGAGGGACTTTGCCATTTTGCCACAGGCTTAAGAAATTTGTTTCAAATTGAAAAAGGATTCTGATTTTTAAATATTAGGCAAACCTATGTTGTTTCAGACACTGAAAGTATCCGAAAGAAATTTTATGATGTGAAAATGTCCAGGAATGTTATTCATTACAACAATACTTGAAAAGCATTATCTCTTGGTGCATCTTTTATCCTCCCATAAAAACAAACATTCTTTGAAAAATATAAGAGGTACTCTTTGAAATCATATATTTGTTCTTACATCCAAGGAAGACATTTTATTTATTCTACAAATACAAAAATTTAAAATGAAATAAAAAGGTAAGGGGCTAGATATATGCAAATTTCAATTAGGATTTTGAAAACATCTCTAGGATATAATGTATCAGAATACTAAGTGAAGTAAGGATAGTATTGGTTACTGGTATTGGTTACTTTTCTGGAGATCTTAAGATTTCTATTATGGAGGGCAATCTGTGTGTCCTTCCACTTCAGCTCATCTGAATGGCCTTCTGAATCCTTTGGTACAGCCTAGTGACTGAATCCAAACTTTACAAAACAAATCCTTTTAATAAAGTTCTGTAAAGTTTGATTCAGTCAAAGAGCCACACTTGGGGATCTGGGGGGCTACAGGTTCTTCACCCTTAGTTCAGACCATAACATCTGTAAAGCTTTGACTGGCTTGATCTTTGACTTGACCAACTCTGTCATGTGATGTGAACTTAGGTAGAGCTTAGGATATTGACTATGTGATTTAGGAAATAAACTCTAAAACAAATCATCAGGAAGTCATGGAGGTGCAAGAAAATAATAAGATAATTTTGAGAAGGAAATTTCAATTTCAAATTATTGCAGGTAAGCAATGCAAGTCCAGTTATTAAAAAATTAAGGATGAAAGCTTAAATGGCCACTATATTATTATTATTATTATTGTTTATTTCAGCATATTACAGGGATATAAATGTTTAGGTTATGTATGTTGCCCTTGCCCCACCCACATCAGAGCTTCAAGCTTGTCCATCCCCCAGACAGTACACACCGCTCCCATTAGGTGTGTATATATCCATCCCCTCCCCCTCCACCTGCCCAACACCACATTTTATTAATCTACTCATGTATTGATGAGCACTTGGGTTGTTTCCACATCTTTGCAATTGTGAATTGTGCTGCTATAAACATTCGAGTGCAGATGTCTTTTTTATAGAATGTCTTCTTTTGGGTACATGCCCACTACAATATTATTAATAACTACAGCTATGCAGTACATTAGATCTCTAGATGTACACATTGTATATAGCTACTTTTTACTCTTTTATATATATTTGTTGTTTTAAGATGCTAAATGTTGGAGTAATTTGCAATGAATAAATTATCTTTAGTCTTCTGATAACTTGTTCACATACTAAAATCAGAGATACTTTTAACAACAATTTCTAAATATGAGTATTTTTATCATGTTAAATCCTGATATTTTGAAATGTACAAGTAAATAAGTCACTGTGTTTAAGATCCATTGGTTCATTTCAGTATTTAACAGAAGGCTGTAGTAAAAGGAGCTCTTTTAAATTTCCTTCAGTAGTGCTAATAATGTCAGTTATATTTTCAAAAGTATTAATCAGCCGGGTGTGGTGGCTCACGCCTGTAATCCTAGCACTTTGGGAGGCTGAGGCGGGCGGATTGCTCAAGGTCAGGAGTTCGAAACCAGCCTGAGCAAGAGCGAGACCCCGTCTCTACTATAAATAGAAAGAAATTAATTGGCCAACTAATATATATATATATAAAATTAGCCAGGCATGGTGACGCATGCCTGTAGTCCCAGCTACTCGGGAGGCTGAGGCAGTAGGATCGCTGAGCCCCGGAGATTGAGGTTGCTGTGAGCCAGGCTGATGCCACGGCACTCACTCTAGCCTGGGCAACAAAATGAGACTCTGTCTCAAAAAAAAAAAAAAAAAAAAAGTATTAATCAGTTAGTACTTAGGGAGACCTTATATAAAAGGTCAATTCTAACTTATTTATCTGACAATGAAGGATTCAAGGTAATGTTAAGTAGCTTGTCATAGATGTAACTAATAAATATTAGCATAAAACTACAATGTTGTTTCTCATCTTATTTTCCTGGTTGAAGGACATAGATAGCCAAATAACACAGAATCATTTTTATTATTATTATTATACCCAAATTATTCCACAGCTTGTTGAGGGAACATATTCAAAATGCAGTAAAATTATAAAACATTGGATTATAAAAGAAGAAATTCTTGATGCAAAAATGCAATATAGATATGAAGATCAATTGATATATGTGAGTTCTGAAAATTTTAGCAGTCAATAAATAAATAAAAATGCAATTAGTTGCATGGTTCATTATCTATTCTAAAACAATTCCAAAGGCTTTCTCAAATTAATTGCCATGTAGGGTTTCTCAGGTAATTGTTAGACAATATGCTCAAGAGCAAATATAAAGAAAATAAAGCACTAATTTTAATGAAGTTGTTTCTTGTAGCTTCCTTTGATTAAATCTGCAACACAGAAAATGAAAGTAATTCTTCAAGGTCAAGTTCACAAACATACTGCTCCAAATACATAGATTTCTGACCATCAACTAGATTCATTTATGTGTCCTACTTTTCCTGGAATCAAAGTTTTACTGGATAGTCTTCAATTGACAGCATCACTTCTCTTACCCAGTTTATAAATAACAGTTAAAAACATAAGTTTGAATTGATGACATTTTTGTTTTAAAATGGCTACTAATGCTGTTATTATCTGCTTAGGACATAGGATCCTTCATCACAGAGCATTTAATGAGGTGGGGGAGGAGGAGACTTCACCTGGACTCCTTGTGTAATGTTTCATCTTTTTAAATTATGGAAAAAACACTTGATTTTAGGGGCGATAGATAACCTGTGCAGACTCAAATTATGATGATCACAAGATTTTTAAGGTATCATTAAAAGGTGATTTCTGTGGGTGGGGGGACTGGCAAATTAAGAACAGTTTATCTGGAGAATGTACATTCATTTCACCTACTTAACCATATAGAGGAGAATTTCAGTAGATAATATCTATAGGTGAGAATTTTTTTTTGAAAAAGTATCATTGCGCTAATTAGAACTATAGATATAATTAACCTAACAGAAGAATTAAAGTAGCTGAAACTCATTACCTGTGAGGGGAGAGAATTAGTATAGAAATGGGTAGGTCAGAACTATACCTACAGTGTTTCTTTGACATTATATAATATGCAGACATATTGCTTTGATACAAATTAATGTTAATTTAGACTGCAATTAGTACAGTCTCCAGTAAATAATAGGCAGTTAAAAAATGTTGGTTCTTTCCTGTAAGAGCTCCAACTTAAATGTCCCTAGATGTATATTGTTTTTAGATATAAAGCCTATGGTCTACTATGCATATATCCTACTTATTCTCTTTTTCTTTCTGGTTCTTTCTCCATCTTTTAGTTCATAGTGGTGAGTGCTATCTAATGAAGACCCAGGAAACTACATATTGGTGTTGAAAGAGCAAGTTGTGATTTAAAATTGTGAGGCAGAGTGCTGAGGTAAAGGAAGGTTTAGAATTGGCTAGGATTTTTCAGGAAATTGCGCTGGTGAGCTTTTTAAACAAGCATTCAGAAAAGATATCCTGTAATATAGAAAAGTAGTGAGAGGTATAAGAGTATAGACAGTGAGAATGACTGTCAGAGGTTTCAGAGGCAAGATTGATATGATGTGTGGTCAACTGCAAGCAGATTTTTATGATTTAAATGTGGGAAATGTTTTCAACAAGTAACATACAATTATATCTTTAAACATGAAAGAAATAGTATTTGATAGACATCTTTACTTTGTGTTTGCTGGGGAATTTAATAAGCCTTGAATGTCTCTGAGGAAAAATTTAAATTAGAATTTGAAGACTGTGATTGCAGTAGGAATATGCAAAATAGTTTGAAAGGGAAGAGAGGCAAGATAACTTCTTTATGCTCTGAATTTTCTCCATAACACTAGCTATATCTCTTAGTTCTATTTTACTTTTTTTTTTCTTTATTCATTAAGGAAACACCTCATCTCTGTATAAAAGGAATACTGGGCTCATATTTATCAAAATATAATACTAATTTACAAACACTAATTTGCATTTGTTGGGGAGGTTAAAGATGTTAATGATTCACTAAGTTCAGGAGAATTAAAGTTCAATTTTCATTTGATCTTCTTCAAACATTAAGATTAATTAAATAACATTAAAGAAATGTAGATTTTCTATCTCTAAAATCTTTAGCTCTTCCAAAGCAATATTATGTAAAAGTGCATGTTCATTTATTTATATCTCCTGATTCTACAAGGTATTAATCAGTTTATAAGAACAGATGCAATAAAATGATCAAATGTAAGCAGCTTAAAAAATTGCCACCAGATGTACAGGTCAGGACCAAGGAAAGACTTAAAAGATAGAAAGATATGGAGATGGGTGTCTTAGTAAGTGGTTAAAGTTAATCTTCATACATTGTTTATCTGAGAGCTCAAAATTGAATGGAAATTATAGTCAGTAATGACTCTCAAAATTTTAACTTGCAAGCCATTTCAGTGTGTTTCAGGAAAATACTTTTTCCTGGCAGCAGCTTAAGTCTGAAATTTTTTCTCGTAGTGGTGTTCATGTAGGAAATGGAACATAAGGAAAATAATAAGGCCCCTCTGAGAAAACACCAAACAGAGGACGAGGAGGGTGCAGCGGGAGGCCCGGCCCCGGAAGGGGCGGCCGCGGCGCTATTCCGTGTCTGTATCCGTATTCGTATCCGGGGCCGGGGTGGTGGCAGGGGTCCGGGCAAGGCCGAGGAGGACAAGGAGTGCATGCCTGTCACCAAGCTGGGCCACCTGGGTAAGGACATGAGACCAAGTCCCTAGAGGAGATCTGTCTCTTCTCCTTGCACATCAGGGAGTCCGAGAGCACTGCCTTTTTTCCTGGGGGCATCTCTCAGAGATGAGGTGCAAAAGCAGACCCGGGCTGGCCGGGGACCAGGTTCAAGGAGTTTGCTGCGGCTGGGGACTGCAATCGGGGCCACGTGGGTCTGGGTGTGGTGCTCCGAGGCGGCAGCCACTGCCATCGGAGGGCCACCATCCGGCCGGGCTCTCCTTCGTCCCCGTGCGCAGAGCTGAGATCTGCGGCCCACAGCGCTCCTCGCAAGGCGCCAGGCCGCGCGCCTCAGCCCTGCCCTAGGGGGACTGGCCTCCCCCAGCCCCCGGGCCGAGGAGCTGCTGCTGATGGCTCACATGACGACCGCTACACCCCGGCCGGGGCCTGCACTGCCACCCCGGCAACTTCGCAACGGCCACCTTTGATGCCATAGCCATATGACCTCTGACCTCTAGAAAGAGACAGTATTCACCAAGTCTCCCTGCCAGAAATTCGCTGACCATCTTGTCAAGACCCACTCCAGAGTCTCTGTGCAGAGGACCCAGGCTCCGGCCATGGCTACAACATAACATTTGTATACAAGAAAAATAAGGTGAAATTAAGCCTGCTTAATAAGAATAAAAATAATTAAAACTAATTGGTTCTTACTATGTACAAAACATCATGTTATTACATATATGATATTATTTAACTATTAATTTATGCATTGTTATATATTTCCTATTTTATAAATGAATATTAAAAGAACAAACTTTTTAATATTTTATCTAATATTATACAGCTAAAAGTAGTAGAGAAGTGATTTAATTTTCTATAGTAAACAACATACTCAATTGCATATCTATAAATAATAAAATATTACATTTTATAGCATTTCCAACATTTTTCAATAGAATCAGAAGATCAGATGTAAAACAATGCATAATCCAAAAATGGGTGAAATACAACTTCTGTGTAGCAGTTTTAAACTAAAAAAGCACTTTGTTAATTGAACAATCTATAACACCCAGTAAATATGCAAAGATGCTCAATACATTTGTAATATAAATGATGACATCCTGTGAATGTTTCTGTCTGAGCTTTAACACATCCAATTATAATTATTGTCTTAATGATCTGTTTTCCATTCTTTGCAAATTCTTAAAAGTCTGAGATTCTCTTATTCTTCTTAAGCAAATCATATCATGCCTGATATTTATACATTCAAAACGTGGTAAATATATGAATATGTATTCTAAGAAATGCTCTCTATTATAAATAATAACCTCAAAACTGACATTTTAAAAGTAATAACAAAAAGCAGCCACAGATAATTTCATATTAACACACACATTCAAAGTATGCAAGGGCAGGCACATTTATGAAAAATGAAAAACAGAGCTTAGATGCCCTGGTTAAATGTCAACATTCTTAAAGGTCTCTAACAACAAAAAGCTTGATGAGGACTCTGAAGTAGCAAACAGTTGTATAGATTCTAAATTTACAAGCATGGCATAGCCTTCTCAACGTTTCCATTTATTTTTCCAATATATGTTAGAGAATCAAATGAATGACCAAATTGTACAATCTCTTGAAATAAATCTAGAACAATGTCACACCCTGAAACACAATAAAAATCCAAGAGTATGTCAGTGTAGTTATCAAGTAGTTTCTAGAGTAGATTTTAAAATTACAAAAAAAGTAAATCTCAGAAATTTTAGTCTTATTTGCCTGGAGTATATGAAGTAGAATATGAAATATACATATAAGACAAAATGGACTGATTTGGCATGAACCTTAACTAAATGCATGTGTTATTTTATAGAGTAATCTAGAGTTCTTTTGGGCTTGGGTTGCTTATACCTTTGCTGCCATATAATTGACAATCTTCCAGGAGTTTAGATTATTACATTGAGAGTAAGACCTAATTAGTATCTTAACTTTCCTATGATATCAGTTAAAATGTTTGCATATGTTTGAATATACAGGATAAAAGGCTCACTCTATATGGGCCCAGCTAATAGTGTTTTGTTTTGTTTTTTCAGGTCATAATGAAACATTTTGTAAACCCTTATTTAGGCAAAACAGAAATAAAAAAGTGAGTACAAAAAATACTAACAATAAGCAACTGCACTCATCTGCCCTCATGATGGTAGAATTTAGTAGCATTATCTTTTTTTAAAAAAATTCTTCTTTCCCTCCTTTTTCAGATGTTTGGCTTGCTCTAGAATGCTTCTCTTGAATGTCCACTTAAGAGTTCCTGCCCTTAAAGGTACGCTCTTTCTGGTATCTTCTAGCACTGCAGTGCCCAAGCGCTGGGCTGCGGGCCAGTGCCAGGACATGGCCTGTTAGGAACCAGGCCGCACAGCTGGAGGTGAGTGGCCGGCAAGGAGCAGAGCTCCATCTGTGTTTGCACCTGCTCCCCATAGCTTGCCATTCCCCTCCCCCAGTCTGTGGGAAAACTGTCTTCTCTGAAACCAGTCCCTGTGCCAAGAAGGTTGGGGACCGCTGTCTAGTACACTGCTTGGTCATATAGAGTACTGGCTAAGTCTGAACCTCAGAGCCAAACACTTAAGATTGAACCCTGGGTCTTCTACTTGCTAGTTATTGGCAAAGTTATTGAATACTTCATATCTCAGTTTTTTCATCGTAAAATAGGCATAAGAATATTGTTTTTATAAAGATTAAAAGAATTATGTGGGGCTCAGTGGCTCACATATATAATCTTAGCACTTTGAGAGGCCAAGGCAAGAGGATCTCTTGAGGCTAGGAGTTTGAGACCAGCTATGAACAACATAGCAAGACCCTGTATCTACAAAACATAGGGAAAAAAAAAATAGCAGGGTGTGGTGGTGCAAGTCTGTGGTCCCAGCTACTAAGGAGGCTAAGGCAGGAGGGTCACTTGACCCCAAGAGTTTGAGGTTGCTGTGAGCTATGATGAAGCCACTGAACTCTAGTCTGAACAACAAAGAGAGACCTTTTCCACTTCCATTCCCCCAAAAGATTAAAAGAATTGAAGTATGAAAAGCACTCAAGTTTATTTATAAAAAAATAGTGTCTATGAGTTTTGCCATTTTAAAATGTGCCCGTGGGATCTCTATGGTTCTGGTTACCACTGGAAACTAAATCTTGGCCTTAACTCCTGAAACAAGTTATCCTCCCTCTGCATAGGCACTAACAAAAACATCAGATGTGGAACAGGCCCTCCTACTCCTTGATCACTCTGCTTTTCCATTTTCTCAAGACACAAATACCCAGCGGCCAAACTTTAAGGAGGAAATTGAGGATCATACTAGGGAAACAGTGGATCATACTAGGGAAATGGAGAGAACATTGTCAAATAAATATTTCCCAGCCTCTTACAGCAGTGACAACACAAACAACAAACAATCACAGGCCACAAAAAGTAAATCTTTCAGAAGGAGATTCATTCATGGGTATATCCTACTTTTTACCTCATTCCACCATCGCAGGTCCTTTCTGTTCTCAGCATAGAGTTGCCCTGTTTGAATCTTCCCTCCACGTCTTGGGAAATTTTACTCCTTCCTCAATGCCTGTTTCTACGCACTGAGCCTAAACATTTTATACATCTGAATCATTCAATAAGAGGTAGAAACCTGAATATCATCAGAAATATCATTACAACTGAATTGTGGGTTCCAATTTGTGAAGAATTCTGCAGGTCAGACATGAAAGCATGGGGGAAGGAATGGAGGGAGAAAATGGCATTCAAGTCACAAACATTTCACAGATTTTACCGCTTATGTGAACTACAAGCACATTCTTTCTTCAAGAGCTATTGACATGCCATCAAATGCCTGCCACAATGACTCAGAAAACAGGTATAAATGAACTCTGAAATTATACATTAAACACACTAAGATTCCAAACTGGTAGATTTTGTCTGGCCTACAAAATATTTGAAAACTTATTATCTTAATAGCAAATAAAAAATAAAGGCTGAGATATAAAAATCTTAATTTCTGTTTCCTTTAAAATATGGTAAGAACTGGCTAGAATAGATACAGAGTCATCTCCTTTACATAGGATGTAATAAAAAATAAAATATTTTCTTTCCTTCTTTACCTTCTTTACCTCCTTACTAAGAGAGAATAAATCCATGGTTAAGATGAAAAGAACTTTGTTTCTCTGCTCCTCTCCCTTCAAAAAATTCTGAAATAAGAATACAGTCGTATCACTTCTTAATTGTTCTCTCTTTGATTAAAAGACTAAAATGAAGCTTTGAACTGCCAATTGTAGTAAAGAAATTAATAAATGTTTGCTAAAAGCTTTTATTCTCTTCAAGCTTCTTATAAGCAAATTTGAAGAGGTTGATCTAATGTAGTACAATACCAAAATAATCACTAAATATAGTAACTTTCTTTTAAAAACTTCCACTCTCCTATAACTTGCCTGAGGCCACAGATTTTACAAAAAAAAAAATTATTTAAAAGGAATTTAAATTTACTGAGTTCCTGTTACATTACATACCCTGGAAAAGATATAACATCATGTCTGATTTAGTTTAATCCTCAGAAAAGTTGATAAATACCTATCAGATCTTATAGTTATAAAGTTGTGTTTTGTGGTTATATAGAGTGATTGTACTGATATTATTTTTAAATTATATTTAAAATATAATTTTTAAAAATAAGATTATTGAAGTAGAGATACTTTACCAATGATCTTTACTACTATCCCTAACTTCTATGAAAATTATGCTAAGAGTCAGATATTTGCATCTTGAAACATTTGTATTTTCACTACTAAACAACACCCACTCACACTCCAACTGTGGTGAGAAAACTACTGATCAAAAACAAAATAATGAGGTCTCCATGGAAACACAGGTTAATATACTAGTGGGTGGAGCATTATATGGCACAAAGAATGAAATTTCAGGAATTATAAATAGAGATAGGCCTAAGAAGTTTATTTCCTTTAATGAGCCACCTTATTAAATGACATCTTTCTTTCCTCTATGCAGATGATTTAGTGAATGAGAATGTCTTCTGCTTTCACCATAAACTCCTGAACTTTGGAAGGGCAAGATAAAGCAGCCAGCATGCAACCACAGAAGGTACACAGAGCCGTGCTTTAGAATTGCATTGCCTTAGTTTTAGAGGGGAACCTACATTATATCATACTCTGTACTTTTTATCCTTTTGTAATCGACACAATAAAGTCTAGTGTAAAAGACTATGGTATGAGTGTTCAGAAAAGTAGGAAAGAAGTCACTCAGCCTTTTGGCAGTCTAAAAACTATGAAAAAGGTTCAAATAGCTACCTCTTAAACATGATATACAACATAATTCAAGAGTCCAGGATAGCAATGGAGAATTTGGACCCAGAACTTTGTCAGGAATAAAGGGTATGATATGCCACCAAATGGGCTTTGTGGTAGAAGACTAGTATTTTAACTAGAACAGTTAAAATAATGCTTCAATTATTTCGGATATTCTAGTCATTTCTTTCTTTGAAGATGATGAAATGTGAGGCATTGTGCTAATTCCTCAAAATACCAAGATAAACTGATGAAGAAATAAGTAAACAGAGTGTCAATTGAGAATCTTACAGGGAAAATAGGCTTCAGTGTAGAAAAAAAATCATTTTCTTTTAGAATTCTAATTTGGTTATCACTTGACAGAATCAATAGTTTGGCTAGCTTCCATGGATTACTTCTGTAAGGGGCTTAAAATCTAATAGGCATTCATATTTTTTAGCAATTACTCTTCATGTTCAAAAAAGTGTCCTTTCTCTTCAAATCATGGTGTTATCCTTTTGCATTGCTTGCAAATTAAAGAGCATTAGATTGGGTGCACAAAAAGTGTTGAGGAAAAAACCTCTGCATTTGATATGGTTTAGATGTGTTAGAATTTCTAAAAGCAATTACAGCTTTCCAAAATTCATAAGCACCAGAGTGTCTGTGAACATTTGATGAAAAAAACTGATTTAATTTGGGAAGGACAGAAATACTTTTATCTCATTGAAATACAATTATCTCATTACCAGGTATAGTTTACTGTAGAAAACAAGTAGTGTGTCATGGCAATATTGTCAAAATAAAATTACAAGACACGAAACTCGTATTGTGTGTCAAATTGAACTATTTCCCTTCCATGTTGATTATCCAGGATTCTTAATACAGCCAGACCCCTATGAATAAACATTTGATTTAAAACAAATCCTTCATCTGATTATTTACTGCCATTTATAAAGTCAGTCGCTACCACAAATGTCACTTTCCACCACCTACTTTGGCGACACCTGATCAGAACTTGCTGCTATTGGAAGTTTTTCTTATCTACCAAAGGAACCAACCCTCTTTCAGTAAACATATGCAGATGTAATTATCTGCTTAGTTACCTATTACCATGAAACTTAGAAAAGAAAGCCTAAAAATCAGATTCAGAAGTATTTATGGTTCATGACTCATATGAAATTCATACAGTAGGTAAAATAGTTTGTGTTAGTAAAACTGAGAATTTAAATAATCCTCTGTGACATAATTTTCATAGCAAATGTTCTGAGCTCTAGACAACTTGTTCAAATACGGAATTTTGAAAAAAAATTCTATTCATCGCAGCTCTAATGTCTTCTTCAAATTATTGTAGAAATTTTGTAAGAGTCTTATGATAAAACATTCATTTCATTGGTACTATGAGTACCTATGAGTCACCCTAAGAGAAGCTGGGGATGAGAAATGCCCCTGTGGCTCGCCTTGCCCATCCTTGCTAATCTCCGTCCTTTCTGCCTAGTGCCTAGAGCAACCACCTGGAAATTCTGAGTCAGGGGATATCTGCTTCCCTAAGGCTACACATTTGGAATTTATGGCTATCACTGCCACGCCTGGGTGGTTACCTACAAGGAACTAACTTTAACCTTTTAGAGTATAAAAATAAAACTGACCCGGTGTATTACTACTCAAGTCAACCTGTACATGTGTCCGCGTTTTTCTTTGTGTTCTACATTTGTGTTTTGTGTTCTGTGTTCATCCTCCATCCTGTAAACGGGCCACGACACTTTTTTATGCATATTGTGCAATTTCTTGTTTGGGTTACAGTGAACAATACTATTACTACTATTAATACTCTCAAATATACATCATGATGTTCACAGACACTATTTTCTCTCAGGTATATGAGAATGACCTTCTGGGTCATAGGTTGAAAATATTTTAGTTTTTATTAAGTAATTTCAAATTGTTTTGCAATAATTTGCAGTGTATAAAAGTCCTTACCTTTATTTTTTTAAACTAGATTTTCCTGGTGCTGTGTATGCTATAAGTAATATGAGCAAGAAATTCACCACAAAAGAGCACTTAAATCATAAGACTATGAAGACCACATCTCTCATTAACATCTAACATAAATTCTGTCAAATGAGTAGGATGGCTTATTTCTCTCCTTTTTAAAAAAATGCTACTAAAAAGTTAATTGTAGATTCTTTTCTGTTTACTGAACATGAAATTAAGTTTCAGAGTATCTATTGCTTTTCTGGAATCAAAGGTATCTTTTCTCTTTTCAGAAATGTTATTAAAAATACTTTTTTATATACTTGTCTGTATGTAACACCTTCTATAATAGTTTCAACTAAATGATTCTAAAATTCTCCTTTATTTTCACTGAAATTTTTCTTTTCAATGAATCAATGAGTCATACCATGCCATATTTTCACAACCTACTTTCAACTCTTTTTCAGTTGTTTCTTTCTTTGACCTTCCTATCATACTTCCTTGTGCTGATATGAAAAACTCGCCTTTCTTCTCTCAATTCTTGATATGAATTAACATTTCTAACTATGAATAATTCTCAAAAACTTTTATATTAACCCTATCAATATTTCTTTCTCTCTTTGATTTGTTATTTGTATTTTAATTGGATGTGTCTGCTAATTTATTTGTATCTTCTTTTTCTTTTTTTGCTAATATGTCATTTTTCAACATCTATATTCAATAAGTCTCTTCAAAAAACCATTATATCAATTTCTAAATCAATTTTAATTCCAATAAATTTCTTATAATTTATCAACTTCCCTCATCACTATAATTTTCTTTCTCTGCTTTACATAAAAAAGCATTTTATTTTATACATTTCTTCTTGGGTAAAAAAAATAACTGAAGACTGGGTATCTTTGGATGATTAGTATAGGCCTTTTATAAGGTAATTGGTAAGATATCTCTTATAAGATGAATAGTAAGCATTCTATTATAATAGTTATTACATATCTTTTCTGTATTTGAGTCTTACCTCCAAAAAAAAGAGAGTAAGGGCATCCATCTGCAGTGTAAAACAAAAGGATCTAATTTTTTGTACTTTAAGTATTCTTTATGCTGAAGACAATTACTGTTAATGAATTAAGGTTTTTGGTTTTTTGTGTTTTTTTTTTTTTTGAGCCCGTGTGATAAGGCAATATAATTGTTCTTTTAAATAGCCACTGCTTGAAATAAAAGAGACAATATGAACTATGAATAGGTGAATTAAGAGTTGATTTCTTATACTTGGTTTTTCTGGGCCTCTGTAATTAGTGTTGTGTTTTTTCAATAATCTGCATACTATACTTTTTAAAAATAAAATAGAAAAGAAATTAATTCACAGTTTGTGATTTGAAGCTGTGATTTCAGAAATTTGTTCAATTAATAACCATTGAATAGTGAGAACAGAGTAGTTAAGCCCATTGTTGAGATTTCATGCACATCTCTGACAAAATTAGAAAAGTATTTGTTGTTTATTTGTTTTTTGTGGGAGGTAGTCTATTTCTTTTTTTCTTGAAAAGATTTGCTTTAGATTGAAAAAAAAAATCTTAGCTTTTCTCTTTTCTCTTTTTATCCTGTATGGCAAAAATAAACACCCAATATTTTGTGAAATCAGGTTGGGCCCCATGGTGGTGCTGGTGCAGGGTGTCTAGAGGATTTAGCATATGTCACTCCATATGTCCTTTATGTGTTTTTCATTCTAAGCACACTAGGATGAATCGCATCCTTCAAAGAGCGAAAGCTGGTGTGACTTTGACAGGTGGGGGTGGGGGACTGCTGAGTTCTACTAAGAAAACCTGATTTTCAAATTGTGATTATTTGCTTTTCTTCCCACCCCCTTGCATTCTAGCAAACACGTAATTTACTTATAATAATACTACTATAATATGTTTCATTGTATGTGAAAATAAACCTATGCATTTAAAAATATATTGAATCCAAACCATTTTCATTATCTAAAACTAGCATTTTAATTCCATTATATTTTCTGCAGAAAAAAGCTGGAAGACTAACAATAAAATGAGACCCAATTTACTATTAATTATAATCTTAAAAATATTTAAGCCTTCATATTTTCCATAGATATGAGTAAAACAGAATATAGTATTTATTATCCAAATATACTAATAAATATCCCTTTAAAAACTGACTTTGTAATCTCATATATTTATAATAATATATGTTTTAATATTTTCATTCAATGACCACAAATTATTTCATAATATGACAGAAATTAAGTTTCATTCTCTTATTCTTTCTTAAATAAGCATTAATGTGTGTTACCTTGGAAACACAGTTGTTGACATAAGCTCAGAACCTACCTTGTTTTTAAATAGCACCAAACATCCAGGATTTTAAGCTTGAAAGTAGACTATTGATCGAATCTTTCCACACTGCTTCTGGATGTTTGGCATTGTATAAACTGAATCTTAAGCTCATGAACACTTCAGGATTGAATCAAATCCTCTATCTTTACTTATTTATATTGTAGGCACATTTTATCTCCCCAAAGAATTATTCTCAATGATTGAATTGTTAAAAAAAACTAAAAATGGAAATAAATAAATAAAAAAAAGATGAAGAGGGAGGTACCTGACATTGTACAGGTTAATCAATTCTACTTTAAATTAATTGATATAATAAACTTTATGGTGGAAAAGTGGACAAAAAAAATGTTCTGACATTAACAGCTTTATTAACTTTTCCCCATTCTCCTATCTCTCTCTCTCTTAGGCTCCTTCAACTTTTCAGTAGACAATTTATGACCTTTGTACACAGAGACATTTTCCAATGTCCTTGTCATCAAAATATTCCTCTGGGCACCATTTAGATGAACTTTGCAAAAAGACATAAAAACATATCTGGCTTATTGTGTTTATGCTTGTTAAAATTCATAATAATATGAAAGTTTATTTTGTGCTTATGACAAAGTAGTCACAAACAAAGAAGGAGAGGCAGTTTATAGAGAGGCAGTTTATGTGTGGGAGAGTGGTATTTTTTCTGAATTTTAAAAAATACTCTATTAGGCTTTAACTTATGAGTTATATGAAAATAAATTGAGTTGTGAGTTATTACATGGGATCCAGGCTTTAGAAATTCTCACTTAATAATTTCATATATATACACACACACACACTATTAATATATGTACAAGATTAAGCTTAAATACAAAGGAAGAAATAAAAATATACAATGAATATCTGAACCACAGATTTTACTTATTTATTCATTTACTTTTATGCAATCTTTATTGCTATTGTAGGCAAAGATTCATTTTTCCTCTCTCAGCCAAAATTCAAAGACAATGTAGGGGCAGAGAAAGTGGTAAAGGTGAGAGAGAGAGATACCAACAAAAGGAGGATGGTGAGGGAAATAAGGTGTAATCGGGTGAGATGAAGGGACTTGATACAGCAGGATGAAAAATCAGGAAGGAATTGCTTTGGGATCCTCAAGACATGGTCAAGGCAGCCAGCACATCAGATCTCTGCCTTTTTGTACATTCGCACTCTCCTTGTATTCTTTCTTGTGCTTGAAGCATCTTTATTTTTGACAAGTGACTTTCCAGTTACTCTCTTTTTGTTAAGTTGCAAAATGACCAAACTTCTGGTTTGTGACTTACTGTCTTTTTTACTCCTTACACCACCCTGAATGTATCCAGTTACGTATTACACCATTTCTGTTCTCACACAACTTTGTGAACATGCATTTGCAGAGCATGTTTTCTGTGTCTGTGCATCCTTCTCTTTATTTGGTAACCAACAAGTAACAGAATGTGTTACTGGTATGCCCTAAACAATTTGATACATAAACAAACTAGCGATTTGTATACAACCCTAATAATTAATCACCCCTCAGGTGACACATAAAGCATTAGATTATGAACAGTTATGGTCATATATAATTATTTAAATTAAGGTATTTACAATGGTATTCTTTAAACTGGTGAAAAATGTTATTCTCATTTTCAAGATTTTTTGCATATACAAAGATGGCTTTTATTAAGGAATATTATCAAATTATATATCATGACAGCATTTGATTTATATTCTGCTGTTGTAATATCTCTCTCAAGCCTCTGTTGACTTTATTAATTGCCTCTGTGAAATGTAAGCAGGGGTTTAATAGGTTATTATCCTGCAAGGTCTTTTTCAAAGTGGTTCTGAACTTATTCATCTCAATTCATCTTGAATTTGTGTTTATTATTTTGGAGTTCAATGTGTATCTCTCTCTGATTAGATTGGAATGTGTTTGGTGTTTAAACTGTTCGAGATGATAATTGGCCTTAGCAAGACAGCATCTAAAAATAAAATCAGAAAATCAAATAAATCTCCAGCTTATTATCCTAAGAGAAAAAAATATGTCTTATTTTTAAAGGAGAAGCTGCTTAAAATTTTGTCATCCTTTGTGTTTTATCCTTTTATGAACCATGATTTTAATATTGTTCTACTATATATATCACTAAAGATATTTATGCACAACACCTGGTTCCTTTTAAATTCTTTCCAACATTTGTGTATCCTACTTTATTCTATTTGCCACTTTTCACTTTGGTTTCCATTTTGCAGTAAGTCTGATATTTTTCTCAAGATCGAATATATTTTGTATTGCAGGAAACTAGGAATACTGAATGCTCAAAGGTGAGAGAGAGTTGCTTATTTTCTTCAAGATGCTGATGGTCCAGTGCCAGACGTGTGACTGATGGTTATAATGTCACAGACTTGTGGCAGAGGCTTGTAATAAGTTGATTGGAGAATTTTAAGTTCTAAGTTCCAGCATGACAAAGCTATGAGACACTCCTTAAAATACATATTTCCTGACTGCTTAAAACTTTCCTTTTCCTCATCTTTCAACTTTTCTAATACTACAATCCATTTCCATTTATGAATTTTAAATCATAGTCTAAAATATTTGTTATTTAACCTTCACTAAATGAATCATGATATTCCTCTTGTCCTTATCATATTTAAGTAATAAAGGACTTCATAGAGATAAAGGTAAAAAAAGGAAGATGGATTAGTGGTGAAAGACCCCAGTCTGCAGAGTGTCAAGAATGTGCAGGAACCATTCAGAACATCGTCACAGAAGTAGCAAAATCAAATCTCAGCTTTCTAAGCCAATTTCTCTTTTGTCTCACTTGGAGCTGGGTTTAAAAGGGAAGGTAGAACCTAGAGTGTACTTAAAATCTTCCACTCTCAAGGTTAATGGTGGATTTCTAGTTAATTCATATTTAAGATAAATTACATCTTATTCTCATAAAAGAAGCTCACTTTTAATTTCAAATGAGGATATAACATGTTTGTAAGAGTATATAGTTACATGACAAAATGAAATTATGCCAGTGTCCACCTAGCTTTAGCCATAAAGAGTACAATTATTAACGTACCTATCTAATAAAACAATATTTATTGAGTGCTTTCACATGAGTCAATTTCTCTTCCATAAAAGTAAAACAAAAATCTCTCTGAAAGGAGCTTAGAGATGCTCATGAAAGACAAGTGAGGTAGATTTTATTAATGGCTTAAATTTTTCGCCCTTCTTCATTACATGTATTTTTGTTTGACTTTGGGTAACATGTAATGTTTGGGTTACATGAAAATGTAACATGTTTTGGTGCATATTATGTTAGTACATGTGTCAAAAGCAGAGGCTTGAAGAGTTGTCACATGCTATAATAAGAAGTATATACCTGTACATCTTTCTTGTCTAATAAAACTAAAAATGACATGAAATATGTCTGGATCCAAACTGCAGCTTGGGGCCAAGTCCTAAGTAATCCTAGATTATCTGACTCCCAGCTCAGGCAATATTCAGGTCTGTGAATGAGAATAATGATTCTTGCTGTAAGCCACTGCATTTTGTTGTGATTTGTTACTGGCATTAGTGTGGTAATAGTTGACAGATACAACAAAAAGATGTTGAACTATAAATTATTAAATACCATGATAGAAACATGCTGTATGCTCTGGAGCAAAAAGGAGAAATTTCCAATGTATTCTGATATTCAAAAACAGTTGAGTGCAGAAGAATCTTCTTTTCTTTTCTTTAAAGGCAAGATCATTTTGTAGGCCAGATATGCAGATGAAGAGTATAGGAACAAGAACTTGTAAAAAGTTATGGAAGGTGTATAAAACTTAGATATCATCAATTATCCTGTATTTCTAGAGCAGATTATGCATAGAACAAAGTAATTTAAAATGAAACACAAAGAATAATTAGTTGAAATTTATATCACCTATGAAATTCTAAATATTTTACAAAGATTTATTCATCCTTGTGTCAAATATGGATTGAGTATTCCATGCTGTATACTTTTTTAAGCCCTCAGAATACAGCAGTGAATGAGGTCAACAGAAGGGAAGGAAATTAAAAAAGACAAATTAATAAATAAGATAATTTACTGTAGTGGTACATGGTAATAAAAGTTAGAAAGACTGGTGTTTAATCACCTAATGATGTTTAAATTATAGTCTAAAATTTAGTGGCTTATAACAGCAACTATATTGTCATCTATTATGATTCTGGAGTAGCCTGGGCTCCACTGGGCAGTTCTGATGCACATGGTGTCAGCGGGGGCTTGAGGTCATCTGGGGGCTGGCCGCAGGTGAGAGGTTCCGGATGGCTCTCTCATAAACCTGCTGCCTTGGCAGAGACAGCTGAGAGATTGAGATTAGCTGGGCCACTCTCTTTACATAGAGTCTCAGGGTCTTCTTTATGCCACAGCCTCTCTAGCAAGGAAAGCAAATTTCTCACATGGTGGCTCACGGCCCCCAACAGTTCAAAAACAGAAGCTGTCAGGTCTTCTTAGGGATTAATCCACAATCAGCAGTGCCTCCTCTGCCACATTCTGTTGGTGAAAGGGAGTCAGAGGGCCAGTCCACGTTTAATGTGAGAGGGACCCCCAGAGGGGCATGAACACTGGGAGGTGTGATTCATTGGAGATTATCCTTAGAGAGTAGCTACCACAGTTGGGGTGAGAGCACCTTACGTTGAGTGGTCAGAGAGAATTTTTCTAGTGGGATAGCATCTGACCTGACATTTGAGTGAGGGAGAAGGAAGCCAGTTATGTAACAGGCTGAGGAAGCAGTACTCCAGCCAGCTCTTCCTAAGCAGTATCAAGATGCAGAGATGAAAAGTTTGGTGTGCCTGAAGAAAAGAGAGAAAACCAGTGTGGCTGGTGCCCAGTGAGGAGTGGAACAGTGGTATAAAAAGAATTTCAAGAGCTAGGACTAAAATCATAAAGGACTCTGCAGGCTTTGGTAAAATTTAGGAATTTGTTGTAGAGAGAATGAAAAGTTAATACCAGTTTTGGTTTAGGCTTTATTTTTTAAGCAGATGAGAGGTATGATTTGAAAATTTATTTTAAAAAATTTAAATAAATTAAAAAAAATTAATTTTTATTAAAAAAATAATCTACCTCGTGTATAAAGTATTCTACCAAGAAAAATAACAGAAATGGGGAGACAAGTTAGGAGACAATTGCCACAGCATAGGCAAGAAGTGTTAGTGACTTGATTTTTGATGGGAGCAATGAAGATAGAGAAAAGTAGAGAGATCCAAGAAATATATTCTCGAGTCAAAGCCAGCAGTACTTGTTGATGGACTAATACTAGAGGTGGGGGATTAGAAAAAGTTCATGGCACACAACTTGGTTTTTCTTCAGGTGGACAAGGAGTGCTTCTAAATGAGATGGGAGCCCTATAGAGCTGTATTGAGCCTGTGGAAGCCCAGCAGGGAATCCCCTGCCTTAAGAAAAGAGAGAATTTATCCTTCAGTAGAAGCAGAATGTACAAAATATTTACTTTCCCAACCTCTGTCACAGAAGGTGTAGTAGGCACATGTCCTAGGATATCTTAAACATCTATGTGTCTTGGACATTGATTTCAAGAAACTATGCAACTTATATCCTGCAGAGCATGATCAATACATCGGCAGCTGTACCTAGGTTATGAGGAAGCAGTTATTGGAGCAAAGGCATGCAGTGTTTGATATAAGTGTAATCAGCTCTGTCAGTAACATAGTCTGTCCCTATCAGTGACAACATAGATGTTTTCAATAGGTCATTTTTTATGGCATGATTTTGGACATTGTGGCTACTTAAGCTCTAAACCATGTGCTTTGGGGTTTTCTTAAAGGAATGAGAGGTGTTTTGGTAAAACATACTCATAAAATGGTGAAAAAAAACCATATGACTATGTCAGGCTCTTCAAAAAAGTTTCTGAGAGCTCAATGATCTTGATACATTATATTATAAATTTTTATCTTATACCCTGAAAAGTTAACTATTACAGCCAAAACATTTTATTAGCATAAATTTAATAACTTAATTTGAGTAATAAAAGAGATTATAAGCACTGATTCTTACTTCGTAATGGAGGAAAGCTATCAATTGGAGCCAAGTCGCCTGAATTATTAGCTAGGGTGAACACCCTTACTCCACTATCAATAAAAAAGACAAATAGAAAAATCCCATCTGTCCCTATGACAAGTCCAAAACCAGACACCTGTGTGGCAAATATGCGTAGCAGTGAGTACCACAGATGCTCTAAATTTAGTACAAACCATATGCTCAATGATTTACTTAAATTGGATTGGGATGATGATCCACTATAGAAAAAGTCCACAGAGCAATTAAGAAACAACATGTTTTGCTGCTCTCATCTCATCTTCCCTCCTTTAGTCCCAGATGTTACAACCACTACAGAGACATTAGTCAATTTGTTAATTTATTGTCAGATTGTTAAAGGTTTATGAAGATTTTGACCCATTTTGCTACATTTGTTTTGGCAGCAGGATTAATTTAATTATAACTGTCTTGGGGAACAAAAGGAACACAGTAGGATATCATATGTTATATTCAAATGGCTTAGCACTTTTACCAGACAGTACAGGCATTTGTGCTTTCCAAGTTTTCAAGTGTATGATTGCCCTGGAGAAAAGAAGAAATAAAAGGAGCTAACATTCATGTACATTTCCTGACTGACATTACTTGGTTCCTTAACCCTTATATCTCTAAAGAGAAGTCCATAAATTTCCTAGATTTCCAAAAGCTCTAGTATTTTATTTAAGAGTTTTAAATCTGTATTATTTTACAACTTTTAAAAAAGTTCTCACTTAATATTCTAAAAACTTAAAAAAATAGTAATAAAGTTCTAGCTCAAGCCATCAAGAGACTCTTTCTAATAAAATGTGGTTCACTTTTTTTTATTTATTTGAAAGGAAAACTGATAGCATAGGTTTTGCTCTAATTTTGCTCTAAGAAGCACCTCAAACATGTTAATCCAGTGATGTTGTCTAGGACATGAACTCTCTGAGTTTTGTGTCTTCAGCTCTTAGTGGGGATACTCTATGTCTACACTAGACAGAATACAGCAAACAGAATAATTTGTATACAAGTGTTTTGAATATTGTAATAAGCAAGACTACACTGGGATTGCTATATTTTTTTCATATATCTTTGTGGCATCAATCCAGCTAGCCTCCAATTTCTACAAGGTTAGAGAATACAACACAGACACTAATATGATGCCACTACAGATACTTCTAATAACAGATTTGGGACCTTGTAAGCACTCATTACACAAATATTGAATTGACTTTTATGCAATATATGTAATTTAAACATTTGTAACCCCATAATATGCTGAATAAAAAATATTTTGTGTAGATTAAAGTTGCCTGGTTTAAAATACGAGGCACAAAGAAAATAATGTCCAATTGTCAAAAATTTTGAAAGAAAAATATATAAGTACACTAAACTAGTGGTTCTCAAAATGTCTTCTCCAGACCAGCTGCACAAGAATCACCAGGGAACTTGTTAGAAAGCCTGCAAACTTCAGTCTCTAGTTCTGACCTAGTGAATCAGAAACTCCAAGACCAGAGGCAAAAACGATGTGCAGTTTAACAAGCCTTCCAGCCAACACTATTTATGCTAAAGTGTGAGATCTACTGCACTAAACAATAATGGTACATTAAACAGAATTGTTTTTGTAATTATGTAGACTCTCCTTTAGGAGTTGGAAGGTATAAGGATTAATGTCATTCAATTATAACAAATAATTACTACACTTTAATCAAAAACTACACTAAAATCCATATGAAAATACCCCATAAGACAGAGTCTTCATCCTCTAGTACAGCACTGCCCCACAGGACTTTCTGCCATGATGGAAGTATTCTCTATCTCTGCAGTCCAACCGAAATGTGTTTAGTGTGAGTCAGAGCTGAATTTTTAATGTTATTTAATTTTAAATAATATCAATTCAGATAGTTGCATGTGGCTAGTGGTTACCACATAAGGCAGCACTAGCGGCCCTTTCTCCAATTGAGGCTGTTAGATATTAAATGAAGATCTTCAACATTATATGACATGGGATAATTTCTCAAATAGTGGGAAGTACAAGGAGAGTGTTTACACACTAGAAAAAGGGACATTTGGGCTGGGCCTTGGTGGATGGGTTACAATTTCAAAAGACAACAATGGGAGAGATTGTAGATAGAGGCTATGACATAGCAAAAAAAATGCGCTGGTATACAGGGTGCAGAAATTGCCCATATTGGTTTGTGCCCAAAGTACATGTTGTGAAAGTTTGAGAAATAAAGATGAAATGTCACTGCATCCAGAATATGAAAGGCTAAAGAGTTTGTACTTTATTCTTTAAAAAATAATAAATATTTTAGGCAAAAAATGAAAGAACCTAGCAGATGTTTAATTGTGAAGGATGCATTAAGTGATGGAAGGAGGCAATGCAGGAGAACCAGTAAAATGTAAATCGTAGGCAATAAGAATACCCATTTAGGAATGTTTCATTTTAATTAGACAATGTTTTGAGCTCACAATTTGCTACTACACTAATTATCAATGTTTATAAAAGTATGTTCTACTTTAGCCAAAAACATATGAGGTACTAGGTTAACAGGCCAATTCCTGGATTATCCCTACAAACTCACTAAAACAAAATCACCAAGTATAAGCTTCAAGAATCTATAAAATGTTTAGCAATTTCAGTGGTTAATTTTTAGAGCACAAACATTTTAAAACTACCAGCAAGTGATAAATAAGAACCTGATTTAGATAGATTCTGTATATAATTATGTGAATATATAATATATAATGATTTGGCTGCAATATTTGCTGACCTTGTGGCATACACTGATTTTTAACTTCTTTATTTCTCTGTTGTACCATCCCCCCAAAATTAATAGGTTAGGAGAATCAGCTATTTGAGTTTTCCTCTATGGGGTCATACAAAATGACATGTCAGATTAAGTCAACTATCTCTATAACTTAGCCTAAAATCATTTTCACCTGAAGTAGTCAGATAATTTAGGAAATGGAATCAGGTGTTAAACTGTTTAAATGATTGCATCAGCTTGATATGTTCCTACATGAGCAGACATATCCCTAGCATGTATTCCCCATATATTCACATTCTCCATTTGGCAATTTTAGGAGTCATTATCTTATATTCCTCTTGTCATTGGGATTGTTCTTTTTTAGTAGAGGATGACACTGTATGGACTACTCTTCTACACTTCTTTCCATGGGAGAAGGGCCCCAAACAGTATATGAATACATTTCCATGTCTATCTGACTGTATAGTCAGCTAAGAACATATAATAAAAATAAATATTTTCATTTGTTAGTATATCTTGCACCTTATTAGCTAGTTAAGGATTTATAATGAAGAAAAATGTTTCCTTGTATTTATATCCCTTGCAGCCTATGTAGACTCCGAGAGATTGGGCATGCCATTAACTCAGCAAGGGAAAAGAATGGGAAGAAAGATTCCAAAAGGAGCAGCAATTCTGATGTAGTGTCAATGGTGGAAGTAAACAAAATGAAAGGAATCACTTCTTTCTCCTCAGCCACACTGCAATAACTAACTACTCTGTTCACAATATTCATTTTCAGGGTAAGTGATTGAATTGTGAAGCATGAGCATTCTCCTGACTTCATTTTACCAGCAATGAATTCTATTTACTGCATGTTGAAGTAATTTCTGTTAATATATTGCTTTTGATATATGAAATGAGAGTAATGGACACACTCTATAAGAAAGAATATACATTCCTACCTGGCTTACAAAGTGCAGTTTCTCTTACCTGGTGCAATTGATTAAAAATAAAATATCAGTATTCATCAGGGAATTCTTGGCACTATAAATGTCTCTGGCCCTATGGTGTATTAAAGATTTTTCTTTATATAATTTAAGTCTATTACTAACTACTTGCATTTTGCTTATGCATCCTGGATGCTGAAAAATTGGGAATCTACACTCAGAATATAATGAATACAACAAACATTTACGTTCCCTACATTAAATATTTATAAAATCTTAAAGACTACTAGGAGCTTCTTCCATTTTTAATTATAATTGTGAAGTGAAAACTGTTCAATTATTCTCTGAAGAGATACTTTACTACGCCCTCAAATAGTTTTTTTTAAAATAATGCTAGTCTATTGTTATAATTTCTTAATATAACTGGCTACTCTATGCAGTTTTATAGCTCAGCTATAATGGTCAGGGAAAAATACTTAATTCACATTATAATAGCAATGGAGTTATGCAAAACAGTCCATATAAACCTAGTAAATAATAAAAAAACAAGTTGACTATGTTCTAATGGACTTTTAAAAATGATCTAATGTTTCTTTTCCAAGTATTATTTTTCCCAGCAGATAAAACTGCTGAGGCCATGAAATAGAAAAATGCTCTATTTCTCCACTGTTCTAGTGTACAACTAGATATACACACAGCCATTTTACAATGCAAGGGCTTTCCATACAGCCATCCTCCCACCTACCTACTGCTTGAACATCAGAGGAAATTTCATATTTTAAAACAAAGCTAACATCACACAGTAATAATGGCCCATTCATTAGTTGTGAACTCAAACCATTTTACAAGAGTAGTCAGCAGGTTAGCTCAGCTTTGATTACAAATAAAATTTACGAAATAAATCTAACATATGACATGACTTGTAAGTCTAATCTTCACATAGCAATCAGGCATATCAGGTAAGAAATGTTTTTAAAAAAACTATCATCCTTAACTATATTTGTACCTCCATAATATGATGAAATAAAAAAATTAATAAAAGATTATCATACTGGAACTGCTTTTACACATTAAATAACTGTTATATATCTTAAAGTTTTTCTTCGGTATATACGATTAGCAATGAAAATATGCCCGAGTCTAGGCACCTTGCTGTTTTCTTAGTCTCCTGTCTTAGGTCCTCCAACACACCTCTCAGCAAAACTGTTGACCCAGTTTCTGTTTTTTCTTACCTTGACATCACTTACTTCTGAAGAAACATCCTCTCCAACTTCTATTAATAAGTTCTTACCATTTGGTGTATAGGAGTGCTGGAGGACTAAATTCAGTGGGAATTCTGCACCCCCAGGTCTGCCCAGCAACTGATAACGTAATCTTGATGCCTGACAGGGTAGGGCAGGTCTGGTATAATTTAGGTGAGAATTCAGGGCAGCAAGGCCCATGCCACTTTGTACTCATCAGTGTATGGTAATGTTTAGAGAGCAACAAGGCCTCACGCTTCATTAAACAAAGCATGAAGAAAGTTAGTAATTCTGGAAAGAGTACGTTTGGCCATGAAACAGTAAAAGAATAAGGAAGTGTATTTTAAAGCCTGCTATGTAAGAAAGCAGAATAAAAAATGTGAAAACTTGCCTGTGTGAAAGAAAACGATTTGGTACAAAGTGCTCAGGAAGACATAGCCAAATGGTCTTGATGCCAGAGTGGGGTTTAAATGTACTGTGGGGAGGGTAGACTCTAATGGATATGTCTCTCAGATGCTTTGTAAATGGACATATCTTTGCTGGATTTTTTTTTTTTTTTTTTTTTTTTTTAGCGTTTATGTGTTAATGGTTAATGACTACTGCCCATTTTTGCGAAATATTCGATGGTACCAAGTAGGGAACAGCATTATGAGCAATGGCAAATTGATCCCTTAAGAAAACTGAAATCATTAAAAAATACATAAATTAAAAGATCCGCATTTCCATTAGGGATAAATTTCTTCTAGGGAGTTCCTAAACTACTTAATGAAACAAATGGGGACTTTAGAACAAAGAAATGCTTTACATTTGCTTTAGAACTCTAGGTTTCTATCTATCAACAATTTGCTTCTCTGGGAAAATTTTCAGATGAATTACGCAGTCCTACTTATCTTGCGCTGCTTCTGTTGCAGCTTTAACCTGAATATATTTCGTAAGTACTTCAAAAGAAACCCAGAGCAACTGAAAACGTCCTTTCTTTTTCAGCATATGAACTCTACTCAAGAGTACTGGAATTGCATTTTATATCTGGTTTGGAACTCAGTTCTTGAGAGCTGAACATAATCATCCTTAATCCTTTGGCTGCTTACTTATTACTTTGAAGAGTGGGGAGAAAGGTGCCTCTTTTCAGTTTGCTCTCCAATCCGTGCTTCTTTAAAGAGTGCAGGTGAACAATCTATATTTCAAAGAAAGATGACCTTTACTTGATTTAATGGAATCTCTCTTTCAATATCTGAAATGAGAAAGTGATTAAAGCTTTGGTTGATAGGCAAGATGTATTTTAGGAATAGATAAGCATAAAGGTCAGACACTGTCAGTAGGATTTTGACTTTCTTTAATATTTAAGTACTTCGTATGAATCATGGTTTATGCATTAATAGTATATTTTCAAGTTAGATTTAAAAGGCCTGCATGTTTTATATAATTCAGAATTGGTTTCTGACCTAGGTAAAGATATTGGGTAAAGCAGGTATATTTTTGTTGGGATTTTCATAGCGACTATAACTATTCTGTTCACAAAAGACCCTATGAGAAGATACTGGTCATTTGACATACTGCTTTAGAGAATTTAAAATTCTGTTTGATATGTTTCTAACTTATAATTCATTTGAATTTCAATAGCCATGTTTTGACTGCCACCTATATTCAAGGAATTTTTCTCAACAAATGAAGAGAAAAATAAATTTAACATTTATTAAGAACTCACTAAGTATCAAGTGTTTTTCTAGGTGCTTTACAAGTATTAATTTATTTAATCCGATCCTAGACCAGTGCTTGACCCAAAATAAAGGTGTGTTGAAAGAATGAATAAATAACTTTATGAAGCAGGTTTGTTTATTGTCCTCATTTTATAGATGAGAACTCTGTGACAGAGAGAAGTTAAATAGCTCACCCCTTGCCCAAGATCATAAAACAAGTAAGTAGATCCCAAGCTAGAGCCCCAGTTCTCACCATGATGCTTTGCCATGAGTTCTTAACACTAATAATAGGACATAACTTATATTTGCACAGGATTGTATACAAAACACTTTTGCTCACCTTTCATTTATTCTTAAAAACAATGAGATATGTATTTTATCCCTCTTTTAAATGTTTTCATCTATACCAGCTACTGTTTTCCACACTTTATAGGTAAGTGCTTGGATGATTACCTAAATGGCAATTATATATGGTGGAATGTATATGAAATGACAGAATTATGTTTAAGACAACTATTAGGGGATTATAAAAATAGGTTATAGACTATTTCTAGATCAAGATATATTTAATTGAGGAAGAGGAATTTGTGATGACCATTCAAGGAAGGTTTTGACTATTGTAAACATCTCAGACTGAGAGAACACCAAGAGTAAGACAAGAAGGCAGGTAATTAGTGTGAGATTATAAATACTTCCCGGAAGTCAGCTTGCAGTGTGATTATAATGCCTTCTAGGTTTCCTCTGTGTAAGAATCAATGTGACCTTCCCTGACATATTCTCAGGGTTGTTCATGAGCCCCAAGGATGACACCACTGACTTCCTTTATCAAGCCTTTACTCTGCTCCTTGTAAAACCCAGGATATTAAGATAAATCATAATTAATCAGAGAGAAGACCTGGGTGATATCTTGGTCTAATGTATATTAGTGGTGTGATGTTGGCAAAATAATTAGCTCCTTTGAATCTATTTTCTCATTTGTAAAATGGAGATAACTGTTACTGTTACCTTCTGAAGAAAGTTTTCTGTGAGACTGAAATAAGAATATTTCAGTGAAATAAGAATATTTCACAATATAATGTGCATTATAAGGGCTGTGCCTTACAAGTTACAAAATATTATATATATCTATGTCATATATAATGTCACCACCATGCAAAATATTTCTTCTAGTTTATCTTTTCTTCTACCCTTTTAAGTGCTGCTTTTGTCACTGAAAACAAAATAAGAATTTTATTTTCTTATTTTCTTATACTTTTCTATGAATACTCTAAATAATATATGAAGACAATATAGACTTGGGAAAAAAAGGCTTATGGTTTTGTTTTGTTATTTTTTCCAAGATGGCAGATCACAGGCTTGGTTAGTGTACCCCACCCACTATTTGGAAATGGCGAAATAGTGTGTAGAGATTCACACTGGGAACTTTCATCCAAGAAGGACCCAGGAAGGAAGCTTAACATAAAGTGGAAGAAACTTCAGACACTGAAAGGTGTGGTAGGCAGCAGCCTGTGCTGTGGGTCTGGTGAAAAGTTGTGAGTTCTCAGAGTGTGGGAGTGATACACATTCCCACTGGGGAGAGGTAACCCAGGACATGGGGGGAGCCCCTTGACCCCACCGAGCGCAGCATCTGATGTGGAAGTGGTGCGGAGCCTGACAAGGAGAGACACTGGGAAGTGCTTTGCGCATGCTCCCAGACCCCAGATCCCGGCACCAAGAGAAGTGGCCATTTCTGATATTAACTCATAGGAGGCTTTGTGGAAATCTACCAGCCATCACAGGTTCAGGAAGGCTCTGAACCAAGATTTGCAATCTACTCTTCAGCAGGAGAGGACCACCATGGCCAGAATAGTGAGGTGAGGTGAGGGTGGCACAGGCTCCTGCCACAAACGTGGGGGATTGGGCAACCCTCAGTTTGAAGATCTGGCCTGGGAGGGGTGCAGCCTGGAAGCTGTGGGTTTTATCCCAGGAGGGGAGTTTTGCAGCCTGTGGCAATTTTGTGATCTGAGCACAGACTACTTGTGACTTGGCTGACTGTTTGAGCTTGCTGACAGCAGTGGGCTATGGAAGGGAGATTCGCAGGATTAGGGGATGGGAGCTAGGTGGGTCCCACTACCACCTGCTAGGCTGTGGAGCCTGGATTATCCCTCACACAGGCTCTCTGCAGACTGTTTGGCATGTGCCTTTGGTGCAGCAGACGTGGCTCTGCTCCTCACCTTGCAAGCTCTTTGGCGCTGCAGAGGCGGCTCTTTTCCTCCTTGAAATGTGCCCCTAGTGGCCTGAGAACTGCCATCTGACTCCCATCAGGGCTGGTGCTTGTGCCCACGATTGGGGAGCCTGAACACAGGCTTGTCTGACCCACCCCCTCCCAATTTTGCCAGCCCTGCTTGGTGGCAGAACATAGGACAGGAACCTTTGGGAGTTCCATGGCCCCACCTATTACCTGGGACATCCAAATACTTCTTCTGATTAAAAAAAAATTCAAGCATAAATTCCACCACTGCCACAACAGCTGGCTCTTTCCTGCAAGCACAACCTACTGCCTGGAAGGGCAACATGCACAGCCCACTACCACATTTGCTAACACAATTGCACAGTATTGGGAAAGGAGACAAGATTTTTGAGACTTCAGCTACTACCACTGCCCACACCACCCTGGCTACTCAGGAGACCTTGAGCCTGTTCATGCACCTGGTACATTACTACTACAACTGGCATTTTAGAAAGACACCAGATTAAGGTATTTATAACCAAGGAAATCTTACAAAGTCAACACCATTCCCCTGCCATCTCCATCAAGGCTGGTGCTTACACTGGAGGGCTGACCTGCCTAGGCCACCTCCACCCAGCTTCAACACAGCCCCTGGGGCTGAGAGAAGAGCCTAGGACACTGGGGATTCCACAGACCAGTCCATGGCAAAGGTAGCCAAGAGCCTGCCTAGTAAACAAAGATCAAGCATGTGCCCTACTGCTACCACTGCAGCCATCTCTTACCTGCAAGTGCTTGAAGGTTGAAATGCACAATCCAGTACAAATTTTGCTAACACAGGTGAACAGCACTTGGGAATGATCAAAGCTTCTTGATATTTCTAGCACTTAGACTCCACAGGAGGCCAAGAACATACTCATATGCCTAGTATACTGCTATTACACTCAGCATTTGAGCAAACAACCAAACTGAAGTTATCTATAACCAAGAAATTTATATAGTGCTTTGGTCATTGAAAGCACCAATAAGCAAAGTCAAATGACCCTACTCAACATACATTACAGTCACATCCTTAGGGAGAGGGGAAGTCACATACAATTGGAAGTAAATTCATATGTAAAAAGAAGTGACAGTTTCTCCAGAAGAAAAAGACTCAGCAGAACAATTTTTGTAGTATGAAAAAACAGGATATTATGATACCCCCAAAGGATCACACTAACTCTCTAGAAATGAATCCTAACAAAAATGAAATTTTTGAATGGCAGATGAAAATTCAAAATATTGATTTTAAAGAATTTCAATGAGATCCAAAAGAAATGCGTAAACCAATTAAAAAAAAACCCAGAATATAAGCTCAGGGTAAGAATGAGAAATTTACCAAAGAGATAGATATTTTAATTTACCAAAGAGATAGATATTTGTTTTTTTTTTAAAAAAAACCAAATAGAACTTCTGAAAATGAAAATAATCATTGAAGAAATTACAAAATATAATTGAAATCTGAAACAATAAACTAGACCAAGCAGAAGAAAGAATCTCAGATCTTGAAGACACATCTTTTGATTAATCTGGTCAGATAAAAATAAAGAAAAAAATGATTTTAAATAAAAGAACAAAGCCTTTGAGAACTATGGGATTACATAAAGCATCTGAAATATGAATTATAGGTATTTCCAAGGGAGGAGAGAAAGCAAAATGTTTGAGGAAATAATTGAGGAAAATTTGCCTAGTCTTGCTAGAGATTTAGACATCTAGATACAAGAGGCTCAGCAAGCTCTAGGAAAATACACTGCAAGAAGGAATTTAGAAAGACCTATAGTCATCAGAATATCTGAAGTTAATGTGATAGAAAAAATTCTAAAATCAGCAATATAAAAGTGTCTAGTAACCTATAAAGGAAATCTCATAAGACTAACAGCAGTATTTTCAGCAGAAACATCACAAGCCTGAAGATACTGAGGTCCTATTTTCAGACTTCTGAAAGAAAGAACTATCAAGCACTACTTTTGCATCATGCTAAACTAAGCTTCATAAGTTAAAGAGAAATAAAGTCTTTCTCAGAGAAGCAAACACTAAGGGAATTTATCACCACTAGACCAGCCCTACAACAGATGCTCAGGGAAGTTCTAAACATGGAAATGAAAAGTTGATACTTGCCATTATAAAAGTACATAAAGTATAAAACTCATAAATCTTATAAAACAATTACACAAATGTGACTACAAAGCAACTAAATATCAGTTCATATTATGAGGGGAACAAAAACCTCTAATATCAGTATTAACTTTGAATGTAAATGGATTAAACACTTCACTTAAATTATATAGATGGAAGAATGGATAAAAAATGAAATTCAGCCATATACTCCTTACAAGAAACTCCTCGCCTGGTAAAGACATTTATAGACTGAAGGCAAAGGGATGGAAAAGATATTTCATGCAAATAAAAACAAAAAGTGAGCAGGAGTAGCGGTACTCATATCCAGTAATACAGACTTTAAATCAACAATGATTATAAATAAATAAATAGATAAATAAGGTCATTATATAATGATAAAGGGATAAATTGAACAAGAAGATATAACAATCTGCAATATATATACTCCCAACACTGGAGCACCAGGATTCATAAAACAAATATTACTAGATCTAAGTAATGAGATAGATGACAATACAATAATAGTGGAGGACTTCAACATCTCACTGACAGCGCTACACAGATTGAGACCGAAAATCCAAAAAGAAACACTGGATTTAAATTAGATTTCAGACCAAATAGACCTGTCAGATATTTATAGAACATTCTACCCAACAACTTCAGAATATACATTCTTTCAACAGCGCATAAAATATCCTCCAAGGTAGACCACATTTTGGGCCACAAAAGGTCCCAATAAATGTTTAAAAATGAAAATTATATCAAGTGTCTTCTCAGAGCGCAATGTAATAAAACTAGAAATCAATTTCAAGAAGAGCATTTGTAACTATAAAAATACATGGAAATTAAACAACTTTCTTCTGAATAATCTTTGGGTCAGCAAAATCCCCTAATGCTCAATCATTTTGCTAAGAGTTTATTTTGTCTTCTTACTTTAACATGGCTTTTCCCCTCAGGATTTGGCTTCCTATGAAACCCCCCAAATGCCCATTGGCCATTTCATTTTCCTGTATTCATCAAGCACTAAGCTTATAGGGAGGGTAGTTGTCTTTCTTGCATCTCATGCCCACTTTAAGATCATTTTTTCCTTTCCTCCTTAAAAATAGTATTCAGTCTCAAGGTCTCAAGAGTATATTACACTTATGGCTCCTTACTTAAGTCATTTGCCAGTCTCAAGATCATTCCGCATTCATTTCTTGAAGATTTTAGCTGGCTCATTGTTTCCCTCTCTAAATTACTCTTGCCGTATTCTAGGCAATGTCAGTGTCTTTATATATCATCCTTTCAGCACATAGTCTCTCAGTTCTTTCACTTCTCCTCCACTACTCTTCGTATCAAAATGCTCATCACATTGCTTCTTAACTCTCCCCACCTTACCTCAGCTTCTCTCTTCCTATGTCAAACATTAACGTTAACACACCTCCCCCCAGAATCTCAAATTCAATCACTTAACTCTGACTCCACCTTTTTCATCCACATAACTCCATCTAGCAACCAGACACCAATAATTTCTTGATCCTTCTAAGAATCTTAGTTCAGTGATTATTTTTCCTTTTTGTGGCCTCTCATCCATTTTATGCCCTCACTGCACTTCCATCCAGCTTAAATTCCTTGTGACATCAATGTAATCTCTCCTTATTTTATTACTTTAATAATTTTGCTTATTCTCATTTCTCAGATACTCGTGGAAAATACCCAAACCATTAAATATCTGCTGCCATGGCATATGTACATGCAACCATGCTAACTAGTTTCCCTCTAAGTTGCTACCACTGTTATCAATGACCCATCTGTTGTAACAATAGGACCTTCCTTCTCAGGTTTTAAAAGAAATTTCTTCTGGGCATCTCCATGGGAATGTATGTATCAGTGCCTTAACATCAATGAGTTCCAAATCAACATTTATATTATCTATTAAGTCTAATATCTTCTGGCAATTTTCATGTAAATGCTTAGCATTGTTATTTAGCCAGCCATCCAATGTAGAAAAGCTAGAAGTATCCCTTTTTACTTTACCATTTTCTATATTCACCATATCTAATTATCTAGACTTATGTATTGTTCCTCCTAGATTTTTCTCAACTAGGGGTACCTTCTCATTTTTAAAATCACTGCTGCAATTTAAGTCTTCGTCATCATCTATTTCTTAGAAAATGTCAAAATTCCTTTCTCATCTTACTGATTGACAGAACTTCTTTATTATACTTGTTCAATCCAAGTTCTCACAGATAAATGAAAACTGACAATTTCAGCTCCCTGTATAAAACAACTTAGGTGCTACTTATGTTGTAGTACTTCTCAGACTTTTCCAATAATATATTCTAAATGAGTAAGGAAGAGTGGCTTACCATGTACTTTAAAGTTTGTCCATTCTATTTTATAGTGCCTCTGTTTTTCCTGGGATTAAAAAAAAATAACATATTGTGATTTGGAAAATCTTCCTTTCTGTAATCCATTTCAGTTTTCTGCTTGTGGCTTTTCCAATAGACTGAGAGCTTCTCTAGAGAAAGGGATCTTTCTTATTCATCATTATTTTGTCAGCATGGTGCATATTGTCAGATTCATAGGAAGAACACAGTATATTAGTCCAAGGAACAAGCAAAAGGAAAAAAGATGTTGGTGACCAGTATTCAACTAAAATCTAAAGATAGAAATCACATATTCAGATACCAGCTCAGATTGAATCATATTTTTTTCTACTTCTGCCTACTTCTGCCTAATAAGATCGTGACAATTACTGTGAAAATTCTATTATACATGTTTTCTTTTTTATGATCTATATTCTTGGTTTTCTTGTTTTTGTTCTATGTAATTGTTCCTTATCTTTCAGATTTTCTATTTTATTATAACATATATACTCCTTTCCTTCTTATCATATTCTCAGAAATGCCAATTAAAACGTCACTTAAAATGATTTGGCAAACACATTTAATAATACCCAATATGTGTTTTCACTAATTCCTTAGTATGACAATTCCTAATTTTTCACTGGGCACATGGCCATTAAGAATACAGATGTAGTCTCCAGTTTCCATTGCAAGCTAGTTGTGGCCACGTGACTAAACTTTTGACAGAAATTCTCTGTGGGAATTCCAGTAAGTGGAGTTAAAGGGAAGACAGACCTTGTTTCACCTCATCCTCCTTCCTGCTAACTGGAATGTGGATGCCATGATATGATCTGTAGGGCCTATGGTGGACCACGAGGAGGCATAAATCTGTGACTATTGTGGAGCCTTCATACAGCCATGAGCTACATTTCATTTACATAAGAGACCAACTAACTTCTTATTTTGCATAAGAGACTGTTTTCATGAGGTTTCTGTCTCTTGTAGCTGAACATGATTCTAATTAATGCATCTGAGGAAAATTTGTCATATTAACAGATGCCCCCTGTGTTAGTCTGTTTGTTGTTGCTATAAGGGCAATGACTAAGGCTAGGTAATTTATAAAGAAAAGAGATTAATTTGGCTCATGCTTCTGCAGGCTGTAAAAGAAGCATAGAGCCAGGATCTACTTCTGTGAGGGCTTCAGGTAGCTTCCAATCAAGCTGAAATCAAAGGGGGAGCAGGTATGTCTCATGTACAGAAAAGGAACAAGAAAAGGAAGAGAGGGTACTAGGCTCTTTTAAATAACCAGCTCTTGTGTGAACTAATATAACCCAAGAACTTGCTCATTATCACAGGGACAGTACCAGCCATTCATGAGGGATCTGCCCTCATGACCCAAACACCCCCACCAGGCCCTACAGCCAACACTTGTAATCAAATTTCAACATGAGATTGGATGGGCCAAACATCCAAACCACATCACCCCCTGCATTCCTATTAGAAAAAGGACTACAGTGCCCCCAAAGTCTTGGATTTGGGGAGAACTCTTCAGCATTAAAAAGGAAAAAAAAAGAAATTGAGATTCAGTCAGATATGGTATATCTACATATGATAAAAATGTTTATAGCTGGTATCAATAATGAACAATCATATTTAATTATCATGAGGTTAAAAATATGCATGTAAATTCTCATATGCCAACAACACCAACAAAAAAGCCAGAAAGACATTTTTAAAATTACTACCTGGAAAATTCTGAGTTGCTCTTAGAAGCAACTAAATGCAAACACACTCTCTCACTATATCATAAGATCAAGAAGAAGCAAAAATAGTGCCACAAATGATTCATACTTTCAGCATTACTAGAAGATGGAGAACTCCAAGATCTTCAGATTCCTCAAAAATAGAAAATAAACCAACAAATTGCAATAGAGCTGCTAAGGGAGCTCTGTGCCACAGCAAGCCTGTGGGTGCAAAGAGAAGTGGAGGGAAGCTCAAGAGAACACAGAGGAAAAGACGAGGGGGCACAGAACCATACATAAAATACTGGCAAAATCATCCCCCAGGAGGGAAAAGCAAGTTCCAAGTAATAATGTAATGACACAGATCTGCATCTTGGTAAGCCACAACACTAGCTGCAAGGAAATGAGCAGGACCTTGAACTGACCAGCCTTAAAGAAATACTGATTCGGAGGAAGAGAGAAATAGATTAGAAGCCACGTCATTCAAAAATGTGACAGTGACATTCTATAATAAAGACATCTGCACAAGAATGTTTACAGCAGCACAATTCACAATTGCAAAGATGTGGAAACAACCCAAGTGTCCATCAACACATGAGTGGATTAATAAAATGTGGTATATGTATACCATGGAGTTCTACTCAGCCACAAAAAGCAATGGTGATATAGCACCTTTTGTATTATCCTGGATAGAGCTGGAGCCATTCTACTAAGTGAGTTATCAAAAGAATGGAAAAGCAGCACCACATATACTCACCATCAAATTGGTACTAATTGATCAACACTAACATGCCCATAGGGAAAGTAACATTCGTAGGGTGTCGGACAGGTGGGAGCGAGTAGGAGAGGTGGGTAAATCCATACATAACAGATGTGGTGCGCACTGTCTGGAGGATGGGCACACTTGTTGTGCAATGCAAAGGCAATTTACCCCTGTAAATTTACCAAAGCATTTGTACCCCCATAATGCTGAAATTAAAAAAAAAGAAAACAAACAAAATAAATTCCTGATTAGAAAAATTTACAACACATATAGAATAAGTGCACTACTATATTTGGTTTACAATACTGACCTACTTATAGATCACCTTGGGCCTATGGGTCCGTAGCTTTGATTACTTAGTAAACAGGCAGTACTAAGAATTGCCTCTATGGGAACTCCTTGCACCCACAGGCTTTTATGATTAAATATACATCAATAAATACCTGACCTTATAGGAAAAAAAAATGTGACAGGAAGGCTAGAAAAAGGGAGAAGGAAAAAATTAGGAATCTTTCATAGGTGAGAAAGATTCAGGGAACAAAAGACTTCCTCTTCCCCCTCACCACTACCAACAATATCATGCATTAAGGAGACTGCATTCTACCACACTGATGAAGGCCATCTCTTAAACTAGGCATCAAGTATATGAAGTGGCAACAGAAGTGAGAAAAAGAGACCAATTTCATTGTAAGCTAGTGTAAGGAATAAAAAATGAGGATCAAAATATTTCAGTTAGCAAATATTCATCCCAAAGATCTAAATAAATGTAGGAAGAAATGTAACACAGTAATCTGTGAATCATAAATTAAAAATTAAAAATAGAAAAATATTTAAAAACAAAACAATAAATGAAATGAGAATCTATTGTAATCAGGAGATACATCAAAGAAAACGGCAAAAACCATATCAGAATTAAAAAGGCCCCCGAGAAAGAATGAATTTAAGTAAAAATATGATAAGAGGCATTAAAGAAAGACAGAAAAACTAAGGGAATAAAAATGAAATTTTAAATACAGAAAAAAGTTCAGAAAATATGAATTTAAAATCAAAAGTAGGCATAAAAAGTGCCAACATAAAATTATTTGGTGATCATGAAGAAAGGAAACTAAATAAGCAACAAAATTAATAATTAAACTACAATCCAGGAATACTGTTCAGAAATATGAAAAAACCTAAATCTGAAGGGTCTAATCTATGAACTCCAACACAAATCCTGGTAAAATTTTTAAATTCTAAGATAAAGAAATTTTCAGGACTTCCAGGAAAAAAAAAAAAAGATCAAGTGATCTCTAAAGAAAAACAATTATGCAGACATCAGCCTTACAAACTGAACAGGACTCATGAACCAGCACTTGAAAGAGAGTCAAGGCAAGAATGATGAGCTAGAAATTTTACACACAGTATCATTGTCTTTCAAGCATCATGACTATTGAAAACTGATATAAAATTGCAAGAACTCAGAGAGTACTATATTCTTAAACCCTCGCTGGAGAAACTATGAGTGTCTGCATTTTATTCAACAGAGATTTGATTTGGATAATCTTAGCAAAAATAATTAAAATGACTATCTAAAATATTGAATTTCAGACCAAAGTATAAAATAAGGGTAGAGCATGGATGGAAGAAGAATATATTAATATTATATGTCTTGTTGAAATTGAAAAAAAACTACCTGAAAGCTGGAAGAAGAAGGTGAAAGAAAGGAAGAAGCAGAAAAAGAATGTTGATTGTTCAAAAGATAATAGATGTCAGTCAATGGATATCATTTAAAATTGGCAAAGCAGGTAGTAAAGTTGAAATATATAAAGTAGGGGATTAAAGGCACTGAGAGGAGATTATTGAAACAAATTTAAATACATATAAAAATGTAGTAGAGGGTAAATAACCATTTACACATGTAAATCTGAAATATATCATCTAAGTAAATGTTAAATATATATACACACACACAAATATTAAATGACTACATGTGAAAACATGGGTGAAAACACGGTGGGACATGGGTGAACATTTTCTAAATAAGCCGGGTAAAAAATATCTTTTTATATATGTCTCAAAATCCAAACCTAATAAATTTTTTAAACTGATATATCTGTATATATTACAAACAATAACTTTTTCTTGTAAATAAATGTTCTAAAGTGGAAATGCAAATTAAAAATTAGAAGAATTTGGAATATACATTAGATATGAAGAGCCAAGATTGCATATGTATTTTTATTAAATATGTATACATGTTTATATAATTTTATAAATTCAGGCAATAAAAGCTCCAAAGAACTACAAAATGGTGAGTAAAAAACATGAACAATTCACTTAAAAGCACAAGACTGGCTTTAAACATGAAAAGATGTTCAAATTTACTCATCATAAGTGACCCTCATATTCAAACTACAGTGAAATACCATTCCTCACCTATAAAATTGGAAAAAATTAAAAAGATGGATCTCACACACTGTTGGCAAAGCTGTAGGGCAAAGAGGCACTTTCATACATTGTTATGAGAG
This sequence comes from Microcebus murinus, assembly GCF_040939455.1. NCBI lineage: Eukaryota > Metazoa > Chordata > Mammalia > Primates > Cheirogaleidae > Microcebus > Microcebus murinus. The sequence goes on from NC_134106.1 coordinate 107,218,507, forward strand.
TACAATGCATAAAAATTGATTGCAGTGGAATTTAGAAATATCTAAAAAAAATTACATGTGCATTTAGCCTTTGATCCAGGAATACCACAACTAGGAAACTAGAAATTTATTCTAAGGATATTCCACCAAAGTAAAAATAAATATACACAAGGATATAGATTCCAACATTATTCAACTTGTAAAACATTGGAAACTACCTAAATGACAAAACATAGGCAATTGCATAAAATATGGCTTACCATTATTAGAAAGGAGAATTACATAGCTGCACAGAAAGGAAGATCTCTATCTACTCATAAGGAGTTCATTTTAGAGATAGTATTAAGTTTCAAAAAAAGGAAAGTATAAAGGGTTATATACATATGTATCTCTGCATAATATCTTTTGGGTAAGAAAGAAAGGAAAATAAAAAAGCATATAGGTATCTACTTATTTTACACATATAAGTTAAGCATTTTTGGCTTCTTAAGTGATGCTATGTCCTTCCCAGGGCATCAAAATAGATGACTATGATGTCTGTTTGAAAATTATTGGTGATGTTAATTTTGATCTGTAGGTTACAATGTTGTTAATTTTATCCACTTCATAGTCATTGCTTGTCCTTTTGTAATTAATAAATAATTTGAAGAGAGATTCTTTGGTAATATGTAAATATTTTCCTCATCAAATGACCTCTCCTGCTGATTAAGCCTTTATTAATGATTCTTGCCTGAATCTATTTTTATGTGTTTGTTGTAAAAGGTAATTATCTAATTTTATTATTTCTCCTATATTTACTAATTGATATTCTACTAAAAGAAAGAATTTATTATTTATTTCACAAGAATGCATATCCACATGCATATACAGGATGCTCTTTGACTTTCAATGGGGTCATATCCCAATAAGCACATATTAAAGTTGAAAATATTGAAAGTCAAATGTGCATTTATTACACCTAACCCATTGAACATCATAGCTTAGCCTTTTCTACCTGAGATATGCTCAGAACACTTACATTATCCTACAGTTGGGCAAAATCGCCTAACACAAAGCCTATTTTATAATAAAGTGTTGAATATCTCATTTAATTTATGAATACTGAAAGTGTAAAAGACAATGGTTGTACGGTGACTCAAGATATAGTTGCTAATGAATGCATATCACTTTTGTATCACTGTAAGTGGAAAAGTTGTAACTCAAACCCTAGCAAGTTGGGGGACTATCTGCATTTATTTTCAATAGGGACTCACAGATTCTTACTTTATTCAATAAGATAAAATTCATAATCTTTATATTTTTTGATTATCAAATTGTGCCTATCTGGCTAGTTGGAACTCTTTTAAATTGGTTGCTCTTTGCTTTTGACACACCCCACCATTATTTTTACTCACTTTCTAACACATCAAGCAGGATGCTTTTCTCTCATTTTGTAGCTTCCCTGTCTCAAACCTGAAACTAGTCAGTTTTCCAAGGGTTATTGGTTTCTTTTGGTGGTTAATGATATTTAGAATCCATGTTGGAGATCCATTTCTACCTAAAAAGTTACTCCAAAACTTGGCGGGTTAAACTGATAATAAACATACGTTATCTCTCAAATTTTTGTGGGTCAGGAATTCAGGAATGCCAGGTGGGGCAGCCCTAGCTTTTGTTTTACATGAGGTTCCTCAGGTGTCCACTGGGCCTGTAGAAATCTGAAGGTCTTAGGGGGAGGGGCAGAATTAGTTGGAAGAGATAGGTGAGTAATACTACTTCTTTGAGTGTAACTTGTTGTGTAATTTTGACTATCTGAATCAATTTTTAATATTCTATATACATTAAAAATTAAATTAAAAACAAGATAGAAAAGAAAAACTGAACACAAAGAAAAACAAATGAACCCAACTATATTTTAAATAAATAAAATAACCATTGAATATGGAGATTTTCAAAAGGAAAAAACAAAATACTATTAACTTTTGGATAAATTACTTTGACTATATATTCTCAGAGTAAAGAAAAATAGAACAACCAACAAAACTTGAACTTTTCTCAGTAATAATGGGCATAGAAGCTCTGAAGCCACTTAATATCCACTGAAGAATTTATTAAATGAATAAACTCATATTCAAACTCATTATTTCATAATTTAAAGTATTTTTACACACATATGTTTGTATATGTACACACTTTGAAAATTGTCAGAATCAAAATGGAATAACTAGTGTTAAAAAAATGACATAATTTTGTGAGTGGTGGGAGATATGGAACCTGGTTCATTCTTCTGCATGTGGCTAACCACTTGTCCCAGCACCATTTATTGAATAGGGCTTCTTTTCCCCAGTGTATATTGCTGTCTGCTTTGCCAAAGATCAGTTGCCTGTATGTGGATGGTTTTATGTCTAGGTTTTCAGTTCTTTCCATTGGTCTATGTCTCTATTTTTATGTCAATGAAATGCTGTTTAGATTACTATAGCCTTGCAATATAGTTTGAAGTCTGGTAATGTGATGTCACCAGATTTGTTCCTTTTGCTTAAGATTGTTCTGGCTATTTGGACTCTTTTCTGGTTCCAAACAAAGTATAGAATATATTTTTCTAGATCTATGAAATATGACCTTGGTATTTTGATGGAGATTGCACTGAATCTGTCAATCATTTTGGGTAGTATGGATATTTTAACAATGTTGATTCTATCAATCTATGAGTATGATATGTTGAGCATACATGTGCATAGAGAGAAGTATAACTCAATTGAAATCAATCTGGTGGGGGTGGAGGAATAGGAGACGATGGGCAAAAACCTACTTAATGGGTACAATGAACATTAGCTGGGTGACTATGTGAATCCAATGGCTAGGTCATAAAAGACACTTCTATCTTGTTTTCTGGGACCATTCACTCTGAGGGGTAAGCTAGCTAGAGGATCATGAAAACACTCAAACCATTTGGGGGAAGTGCCCATATTGGAGAGTTTTCTTTTAAATGACCAATACCAATGTGCCAGCCACATAAGTGATCTGTGTAGATTCTTAAGCCCCAGTCAAGACTTTGGATCACTGAAGATTCAGTGGACACCTAACTGAGAAAACTTATGAGAAGCCCTACTCAGAACCACTCAGCCAAGCTCTCCTGAATTCCTGACCCACAGCAACTATTAGAGAGAATAAATATATAGTATTGTTTTAAGCCACTGAGTTTTGGGGAAGTTTGTTAGGTATAAATTGATCACTAATACAGTTTATCAATACCATTAACCACTGAATGAATCCAGTAATCTTTGGAAAAATGACTGATTCCTGCTCTGGGGAGAGAAACTAGAAGATGAAACTGAAACAATTTGCTGTACCAGAAAAATAAGGAAGTATTTTAAAAATAATGATGGGTGTGTATCAAAATGTTAGAAGAGTCAGCGTAGCGTGGTTTCAACTGATCAATTTGGTTCAATCTAAATAACATCAAAATATCTAAAGTTGCTAATAGTTGAATTTAATAAAGTAAAAATCCATGAATGTATATGGAAAATAAATATATGCATATATGTATACAAGTGTGCATAAATATATAAATAAATAAAATAGTAAGTGATTAATGGAGAAGAAAAATTCTTCATTTCAGTGAAATATCAGCTGATAAATATGGATGAAATAATATAGTTAAGTACAGTAATTACCTGTATAGCTAACACATTAAAAATTGATTCCGGTAAGAGTCATCAATATATACTTAATCAACAAGAGGAGAGCATTTGATGAGGAACAGAATATTTGCATATTCTCAAAGGACTTCTTTTTAAATTAGCTATTAATTACAAAAGAGAAAAATAGTAATTATGAAGTGGATAAAATGGACATTTTAACCAACTGATCAAAGTTAACATTACCGATAAATTGCAATGGAATATTGTAGGCTTCCATTTTCATGTCCTGAGAAAGACTCAGCATCATTTAATAAGTGTTCCAACCAAAAATGTATAGAATCTAATCACAAGGAAACATCAGGCAAATCTAAACTGAGGGATAGTCTATATAATAACTGGCTTGTATTCTTCAAGAAATGTCAATGTCATGAAAGTCAAAGTCAAAGAAAGTCAGAGAAAGGCTGAGAAACTGTTCTAGGTTGAAGAAAACAAAAGAGATGTATAAACTTCATTAATTATGGGATGTGAGCTAGATCCTGTACTGAAAAATAGTCCTATATAGGACATTATTTATACCATAGCATAAATTGGAATAAGGACTGCAGATTAGAATAAAGTAGTATATTACTTTATTATATATTATACAATTGTATTATATAATATAGTGTTTAAAATATGGTCGTATTATATATTAGATTTTCTGAATTTATTAATTTTATTGTGCTTATTTAAGAAAAAAGGTGCTTTTAGCAAATGAAAATTGAAACATTACAAGGTTAAAGTGCAATGATGCCTGAAATGTAGCCTCATATGACAAAGAAAAATGTACATATCACACACATACTGTACACATATATATGGGGGGAGAAAGGAAGAGAGATTACAAAGAAAATCAGCTAGTAATTAGTAAAACTGTTTAAGGGAGATTTTATTCTTATAATCTATCCAAAATTTGAAATTATTTCAAAATAAAAAGCGAAATAATTACAAGCCAATTTCCACTGTGTTAAACAAAATTTTCATTCCTTTAACATTTCATTTGTTTGTAGAGTAGAGAAAAAGGTGGAGGTAAAAGGTAATTTAACTATTGTTGGTGAGAAGGAAGAGAGAGAAACCAACTTCTGTATATAATAAAAACTTATGAAAATTTGTAATAAACAAAGAGAAAATTGTGAGGATGGTGGGAGCAGAGAGAAGGTGAGAAAAGGCTGTAATAAAAAAAATTTATCCTAGAGCACAGTGGATGAGAAGAGGGATTCAGGATTTAAGGAGGCAGTGATAAACAATTTATAATTTTGTCTTTGTTTATATTCTTTTCAATTCTCTTTGAGAACTGGAAATTATTCTAGTGCTATGAATTTTACCTATTCATGCATTGAAAACTGAAATATTATTTTTCTAACTAAATCTTATTATGTAAATTCTATCATCAATTTCATTTTTTTAATCCAATTCAAAGTTTTCCAGTAAATTGAAATTTCTCCATTGTCACCTTTTTTTTAAGTCCCACTAGTTGTGATCCAACCACATGGGGGTAAAACAGGAGGAAATGAGAGGAATTATGTAGAAAAAATTGAAAGGGATAACTCTGATGCTCCTTCTTTATCGATCTTGGTTTAGAGGAGCCATCTATTCTTAACTCTTCGGGCCTTATTCCCATACTATGCACTACGGAGTTGCCACTGTTTCTTTCACATTCCCGCAAACATCCAGGACATTGTCGTTTCTTTATGAATTCAAGCCAGTTATTTTGTACACCATCCACCAGGTCACTGAGCTTCCAATTTCTCTTCATCAGACATAGGGACACTCTAAAGCCAGTGGCTTACTCTTAACCTTCCTTGACTTTTTAGGGACATGTAACATTTTATAATAATCTATTATATCCCACAGGGTCACCAGACTTTGGAGAAAAGGGTATCTCAGACACTTTCTGAACACACACAGTTTTCCTTCCCTGTAACTTTCCCATTGTTGAGGTCCCAGTGGAAAGTGGTAGCTTCATCCATGACCTTCCTTGTTCTTCCCTTTTCTATGTAATCTTTCCAAGGACCTGTCCAGATTATTTCTTTTTGGTTGATAACCTTTTCTTTTATAATCATTATATCACTCCCCCATTCTCAACACACAATATACACACATACTGTATTTTTTAAAGTGTAAACCATGCTGAGTCCACCATACTCTTATCTTCCTGGATTAAACAAATCCATTTTCATTCTCAAATCTTACCTCTTTAAAATCTAGTTGTCTGACATCAGATATCTGTCCCTGCTTTTTGAACTTTATAAAATCTATGAATATATTCAATGAATTCTTATTTTCTTTCCCCTTTTTTTCACTTTTTGAGTGTTTTCCTTCCTTTCCCAGAGAAAATAATCTCTCTTTACCCATGGCAGACATTGATCTAATGAGGTCCAGGAATGAATGTATCAGAAACAGCACCTGTAAAACGACTTCAATATTACCAAAAGTTTTATCTCATTTCTCAACTTATAATGTAGCTTCTATTTATTTCATCAACATACTTACCGTGTTTCCCCAAAAATAAGACCTACCCATAAAATAAGCCCTAGCAAGATTTCTAAGGATTTGTGCAAAATAAGCCCTACCCTGAAAATAAGACCTAGCGATGGGCGTGGCTACGCAGCGCATCTGCACAACCCATGCATTTCCTCGCAGAGCGGTAAAGAAGACGAGCAGCCCTTCTCATCTGCCCCATGAGAGCTCTATGGCTCGACATGAGAGATTGGGGCCAATGGTTCTAAAGGAAATAGGGTCGCAAGAAATTCAGGATGGAACTCGGGGTTTGGAGAGTTATGATGATGTTCCAGCAGAAGACAACTTAACTATATTTGAATAAATGTAGATTGTTGTACCGTAATTAAAAAAAAATAACACATCCCCTGAAAATAAGCCCTAGGCTGTCTTCTTAAGGAAACATAAATATAAGACCCTGTCTTGTTTTCGGGGAAACAAGGTATATACTCCTACATTTTGCCAGACAAAATACAAGGCAAATTCGGATGAATAAACCATAGTTTCTGTCCTCTTGGTTATCTGTGATAAATATAGAGGAAAAATATGTTCACAGTAGCTCAAAGGATAGATCTTAATCACAGCTGGGGAGTAGTGTTAGGGGTCAGCTCAGGAATGGCTTCCAGAGGAAATCTGATATCAGCACTTCAAGCAAGACTGTGCTGGAGCAACCACTGCACCCTAAGCAGGGCTTGTGTGCTCTGCAAGTTTCTTATAATCCATAAGACATAAGGCTTCAGAGTTGGTTTCATCAACCTACCTCTGAGCACTACTGAATAGCAGTGATAGAAACACAGTCACCAGAAATACAGTCCTTTTATTTAACTGATCTAGCAATATTGAAACAATATTCATCATAGCACAGTTCTACTGAGCTGCGCATGTACAGAAAATAGAAGACAGCAGGATACCCAACTGCTGCTGTAAAATGAGCTGAAATGGGGGTAATCACAAGCAGAGAGGGCAGCACAAACATGTTAGGAATTCATAGAAGCACAGCCTCAAGCAATGTAGCATAACAATGTACGAGAAGGGGCATGCTGTTGAAGGAATGAAAGAAGAAACTTGTTCTTAAAAAATCTATTTCTGATCACACTGGACACAGTATTTTGTAGCTATATGCAGCTCTATTCTTTTCTAGCTTTAAATGACAAAGATTAGTATGGATGTCAAACCCTGTTGGAAAGCATACGTGCACTTATCTAGGGTATTGGAGTTATATTATAGTTACTTTCACTTATTGTTTCCTAGCTAAATTAACAACTATTTTTCATGACAGACAAAAACTGAAATTCTGTGAATTTTTTAAAAGCTATTGCAAGTTAATTTGGAGGGGTAAGTTGTGCCTTTACACACATAGACACATGCACACACTCTAGACTTGGAAATATTATTTTAGCAAAAATAAAGAATCTAAGAAAGGGGCCGGGCGCTGTGGCTCACGCCTGTAATCCTAGCACTTTGGGAGGCCGAGGCGGGCGGATTGCTCAAGGTCAGGAGTTCGAAACCAGCCTGAGCAAGACCCCGTCTCTACCAAAAATAGAAATAAATTAATTGACCAACTAAAAATATATATACAAAAAATTAGCCGGGCATAGTGGCGCATGCCTGTAGTCCCAGCTACTCGGGAGGCTGAGGCAGTAGGATCGCTGAGCCCAGGAGATTGAGGTTGCTGTGAGCCAGGCTGACGCCATGGCACTCACTCTAGCCTGGGCAACAAAGTGAGACTCTGTCTCAAAAAAAAAAAAAAAAAAAAGAATCTAAGAAAGGAAAGAATAGTGAGGAGAGGGTACTTTGGCTTATATTGTCACAGAACCACTACAAAGTAACAAACCTGATTTTTGAGGGTTGTGCATGAAAATCATTCTAATTATTTTAGGCATATATATATATATATTAATTCATTCAATTCATTCAACAAGTATTTACCCTGTGTGATGTGCAGATAGTGTGCCACTCACACCTGGAGACAAAGGATGTAGACAAAGAATATTGGCACGCATGATAGGAGCTTTTGCCTTTCCTCCCAGATTTTAACTCTAGGTAGTTAAAGTAAGCACACGTATTTCCATGCAGGCAGTACTGCTCATTCAATATAATAAGAAGTACTTAGCTCTCACAGACTAAAATTCTGGCAAACATCCACTGAACCTTAGAGCAAGTTCCAGAATCACAATGACTTTAGATACAGAATCAACAGTAAATCATTATGATAAAAGAATCCTTTTTATATTTTCCCTGCCTCTAGAAAATTTTGTGACAAAGGTGAGCTAAAAGGTTGTAAATGAAAGAAAATGTAAGGGAATTAAACAGCAAGTAAATAATTAGAAGTGATAATTTAATTTAAAAGGATTACGATGGCACATGGAGACTTTTCAAGGTCAATTTTTAGATAGTTCAGTTTCAGTGGATTTTTTTAGTTGATTCGATTGAGGTCATTTAAAATTTTGCAAGTTGGCTTTTTTTATTCTCTAAAGAATTAATGAGGTACAGTTAGATTGAACTACCTGGAAAGGTAGTGAATTTGATTATAAAAGCACATAGACAATTACTCAGTTTATGTTAGCTGAACAACATTCACTTTGGCAATGATTTTATGCACATTCCAGGTTCCTCATTAGAGCTGTGCAGCCATTGCCTCGGTGGAAACATTTACCAATTTCTACTGAAGAGAGAGATTATTATTTAGAAAGAGAAGAAAACAAGTGAAGGAGTGATTTCCCCCTATCTGACTGTAACCCTAGGGATTTTGTTTGCAGTAGCTTTGAACTAATTGCAAAGCATAAAACTTCCACATTCTGTTTTAATAAATAGAATTATTTTCATTTTGTAATAAAATTTCTTTACATCTCAGTACCGG